>NC_139002.1:20672713-21872713 GCF_964374135.1 Grampus griseus | reverse complement strand
GTGCCAGTACCATACTGACTTGATTACTGTAGATTTGTAGTATAGTCCGAAATCTGGGAGCCTGATTCCCCCAGCTCCGTTTTTCTTCTCAAAATGGCTTTGGATATTAGGGGTGTTTTTTGTTTCCATACAAATTGTGAAGTTTTTTGTTCTAGTTGTGTGGAAAAAGCTATTGGCAATTTGATAGGGATTGTGTTGAATCTGTAGGTTGCTTTGGGTAGTATAGTCATCTTCACAATGTTGATTCTTCCAATCCAAGAACATGGTATATTTCTCCATCTGTTTCTGTCATCTTTAATTACTTTCATCAGTGTCATATTTTTCTGCATAGAGGTCTTTTGTCTCCTTAGGTAGGTTTATTCCTAGTTATTTTATTATTTTGGTTGCAATGGTAAATGGGAGTGTTTCCTTAATTTTTCTTTCAGATTTTTCATCATTCATGTATAGGAGTGCAAGAGGTTTCTGTTCATTAATTTTGTATCCTGCTACTTTATCAAATTCATTGATTAGCTCTAGTAGTTTTCTGGTAGCATCTTTCAGATTCTCTATGTGTACTATCATGGCATCTACAAAAAGTAACAGTTTTACTTCTTCTTTTCCAATATGGATTCATTTTATTTCTATTTCTTCTCTAATTGCTGTGGTTAAAACTTCCAAAACTATGTTGAATAAAGTGGTGAAAGTGGAAAACCTTGTCTTGTTCCTGATCCTAGAGGAAATGGCTTCAGTTTTTCACCATTGAGAATGATGTTGGCTGTGGGTTTGTCATATATGGCCTTTATTATGTTGAGGTAACTTCCTTCTATGCCTAATTTCTGGAGAGTTTTTATCATAAATGCATGTTGAATTTTGTTGAAAGGTTTTTCTGCATCTACTGAGATGATCATATGAATTTTATCCTTCAGTTTGTTAATATGGTGTATCACATTCATTGATTTGTGTATATTGAAGAATCCTTTCATACCTGGGATAAACCCCACTTGATCACGGTATATGATCTTTTTAATGTGCTGTTGGATTCTGTTTGCTAGTATTTTGTTGAGGATTTTTACACCTATGTTCATTTTGGCCTGTAGTTTTCTTTCTTTGTGACATTGTTGTGTGGTTTAGGTACCAGGGTTATGGTGGCCTCGTAGACTGAGTTTGGGAACGTTGCTCCCTCTGCTATATTTTGGAAGAGTTTGAGAAGGATAAGTGTTAGCTCTTCTTTTAATATTTGATAGAATTTGCCTGTGAAGCCATCTGTTCCTGGGCTTTTGTTTGTTGGGAGATTTTTAATCACAGTCTGAATTTCACTGCTTGTGATTGGTCTGTTTGTATTTTCCATTTCTTCTTGGTTCAGTCCCAGCAGTTTGTGCTTTTCTAAGAATTTGCCCATTTCTTCCGAGTTGTCCATTTTATTGGCATATAGTTGCTTGTAGTAATCTCTCTTGATCCTTTGTATATCTGTAGTGTCAGTTGTTACTTCTCCTTTTTCATTCCTAATTCTATTAATTTGAGTCTTCTCCCTTTTTTTCTTGATGAATCTGGCTAATGGTTTATCAATTGTGTTTATCTTCTCAAAGAACCAGCTTTTAGTTTTATTGATCTTTGCTCTCGTTTCCTTCATTGCTTTTTCAATTATTTCTGATCTGATCTTTATGATTTCTTTCCTTCTGCTAACTTTGGGGGTTTTCTTTGTTCTTCTTTCTCTAATTGCTTTAGGTGTAAGATTAGGTTATTTGAGATATTTCTTGTTTCTTGAGGTAGGACTGTATTGCTATAAACTACCCTCTTAGAACTGCTTCTGCTGCATCCCATAGGATTTGGGTTGTCATGTTTTCATTGTCATTTGTTTCTAGGTATTTTTTAATTTCCTCTTGGATTTCTTCAGTGATCTCTTGGTTATTTAGTAGTTTATTGTTTAGCCTACATGTGTTTGCATTTTTACAGATTTTTTCCTATAATTGATATCTAGTCTTGTAGTGTTGTGGTCAGAAAAGATACTTGACATGATTTCAATTTTCTTAAATGTACCAAGTCTTGATTTGTGACCCAAGATATGATGTATCCTGGAGAATGTTCCATATGCAGTTTAGAAGAAAGTGTATTCTGTTGTTTTTGGATGGAATGTCCTATAACTTTCAGTTAAATAAATCTGGCCTATGGTGTCATTTAAAGCTTTTGTTTCCTTATTAATTTTCATTTAGGATGATCTGTCCATTGGTGAAAGTGGAGTGTTAAAGTCCCCTACTATGATTGTGTTACTGTCAATTTCCCCTTTTATGGCTGTTAGTACTTGCCTTATGTATTGAGGTGCTCCTATGTTGGGTGCATAAATATTTACAATTGTTATATCTTCTTCTTGGATTGATCTCTTGGTCATTATATCGTGTCCTTCTTTGTCTCTTGTAATAGTCTCTGTTTTAAAGTCTATTTTGTTTGATATGAGAATTGCTACTCCAGCTTTATTTTGATTTCCATTTGCATGGAATATCTTTTTCCATACCCTCACTTTCAGTCTGTATGTACCTCCAGGTCTGGGATGGGTCTCTTGTAGACAGCATAAATATGGGTCTTGTTTCTGTATCCATTCAGCCAGTCTATGTCTTTTGGTTGGAGCATTTAATCCATTTACATTTTAGGTAATTATAGATATGTATGTTCCTATTACCATTTTCTTAATTGTTTTGTGTTTGTTATTGTAGGTCTTTTCCTTCTCTTGTGTTTCCTGCCTAAAGAAGTTCCTGTAGCATTTGTTGTAAAGCTGGTTTGGTGGTGCTCAATTCTCTTAGCTTTTGCTTTTCTGTAAAGCTTTTAATTTCTCCATCAAATATGAAATGAGATCCTTGCTGGGTAGAGTAATCTTGGTTGTCAGTTTTTCCACTTCATCACTTTATATGTGTCCTGCCACTCCCTTCTGGCTTGCAGAATTTCTGCTGACAGATCAGCTATTAACCTTATGGGGATTCCCTTGTGTGTTATTTGTTGTTTTTCCCTTGCTGCTTTTAATAATATGTTTTCTTTGTATTTAATTTTTGATATTTTGATTAATATGTTTCTTGGCATGTTTCTCCTTGGATTTATGCTGTATGGGACTCTCTGTGCTTCTTGGACTTGATTCACTATTTCCTTTCCCATATTAGGGAAATTTTCAACTATAATGTCTTCAAATATTTTCTCAGTCCCTTTCTTTTTCTCTTCTTCTTCTGGGACCCCTATAATTTGAATGTTGGTGCACTTAATATTGTCCCAGAGGTCTCTGAGAATGTCCTCAATTCTTTTCATTCTTTTTTCCTTATTCTGCTCTGCAGTAGTTATTTCCACTATTTTATCTTCCAGGTCACTTATCTGTTCTTCTGCCTCAGTTATTCTGCTATTGTTCCCTTTTAGAGAAGTTTTAATTTCATTTATTGTGTTGTTCATCACTGTTTGTTTGCTCTTTAGTTCTTCTAGGCCCTTGTTAAACGTTTCTTGTATTTTCTCCATTCTATTTCCTAGATTTTGGATCATCTTTACTATCATTACTCTGAATTATTTTTCAGGTTGACTGCCTATTTTTTCTTCATTTGTTCAGTCTGATGGGTGTTTGCCTTGTCCCTTCATCTGCTGTGTGTTTCTGTGTCCTCTCATTTTGTTTAACTTACTGTGTTTGGGGTCTCCTTTTCACGGTCTATAGGTTTGTAGTTCCCGTTGTATTTGTTGTCTGCCCTCAGTGGCTAAGGTTGTTTCAGTGGGTGTGTAGGTATCCTGGTTGAGGGGACTGGTGTCTGTGTTCTGGTGGATGAGACTGGATTTTGTCTTTCTGGTGGGCAGGACCACATCTGGTGGTGTGCTTTATGGTGTCTGTGGCCTTATTATGATTTGAGGCAGCCTCTCTGCTAATGGGTGGGGTTGTGTTTCTGTCTTTCTAGTTACTTGCCATAGGGTGTCCAGCACTGTAGCTTGCTGGTTGCTGAGTGGAGCTGGGTCTTAGGGTTGAGCTGGAGATCTCTGGGAGAGCTTTTACCATTTTATATTACATGGAGTCAGGAGGTCTCTGGTTGACCAACGTCCTGAACTCAGCTCTCCCACCTCAGAGGCACAGTCCTGACACCCAGCCAGAGCACAAAAACCCTGTCTGCCACATGGCTAAGAATAAAATGGAGAAAAAAGAAAGAAAGAAAAAATAAATAAATAAAATGACTTAAAGTTATTAAAATAGAAAATAAAAAATATATTAAAATAAAAATTATAAAGTAATAAAAAGAAAAAAAGAAGAGAGCAACCAAACCAAAAAGCAAATTCACCAATGATAACAAGAGCTAAAAACTATACTAAAAAATATACCAAAAAAGTGGACAGACAGAACCTAGGACAAATGGTAAAAGTAAAGCTATACATACAAACTCACAGAAAGAAGCATACACACACACCCTCACAAAAAAAGAAAAAGGAAAAAATATATATATATATAAAGGAAGAGAGCAACCAAATCAATAAACAAATATAACGATGATAATAAACTCTAAATACTAAACTAAGATAAACATAAAACTAGAAACAAATTACATGCAGAAAGCAAACCCCATGTCTACAGTTGCTCCCAAAGTCCACCGCCTCAATTTTAGGATGATTCGCTGTCTATTCAGATATTCTAGAGATGCAGGGTACATCAAGTTGATTGTGGAGGTTTAATCTGCTGCTTCTGAGGCTGTTGGGAAAATTTCCTTTTTATTTTCACACAGCTCCTGGGGTTCAGCTTTGGATTTGGCCTTGCCTCTGCATGTAGGTCACCTGAGGGCATCGCTTTGCCCAGACAGGATGGGGTTAAAGTGGCAGCTGATTAAGTGGCTCTGGCTCACTCAGGCTTGGGGGAGGGAGGGGTACGGAACATGGGGTGAGCCTGCAGCGGCAGAGGCTAGCGTGATGTTGCAATAGCCTGAGGCGCACCGTGTGTTCTCCTGGGGAAGTTGTCCCTGGATCACAGGACCCTGGCAGTGGCAGGCTGAACAGGTTCCCAGTAGTGGAGGTGTGGATAGTGACCTGTGCTTGCACACAGGCTTCTTGGTGGCTGCAGCAGCAGCCTTAGCATTTCATGCCCATCTCTGGTGTCCACGCTGATAGCCGCGTCTCCCGCCTGTCTCTGGAAATCATTTAGGTGGTGCTCTGAATCACCTCTGTTCATGCACCCTAAAACGATGTCTTGCCTCTTATGCAGTTCCAGAATTTTTCCTGGACTCCCTCCCGGCTAGCTGTGGCTCACTAGCCCCCTTCAGGCTGTGTTCACACAGCCAACCCCACTCCTCTCCCTGGGATCTGAACTCCGAAGCTGAAGCCTCATCTTCCAGCCCCCACCCACCCTGACGGGTGAGCAGACAAGCCTCTCAGGCTGGTGAGTGCCGGCCGGCACCGATCCTCTGTGCAGGAATCTCTCTACTTTGCCCTCTGCACCCCTGTTCCTGCCCTTTCCTCTGTGGCTCTGAAGCTTCCCCAGCACTACCCACTGTCTCCACCAGTGAAGGGGCTTCCTAGTGTGTGGAAACTTTTCCTCCTTCACAGCTCCCTCCCAGAGGTGCAGGTCCCATCCCTATTCTTTTGTCTCTGTTTTTTCTTTTTTCTTTTGCCCTACCCAGGTACATGAGGAGTTTCTTGCCTTTTGGGAAGTCTGAAGTCTTCTGCCAGCGTTCAGTAAGTGTTCTGTAGGAGTTGTTCCACATGTAGATGTTTTTCTGATGTATCTGGGGGGAAGAAGATGATCTTCACGTCTTAATTCTCCACCATTTTGGAGGTCTCCCCACCCCCATATCTGGTATTGCATTCAATTGGTTGTGATATGTTAATATGAATAAAAGTGGCCTCACACAGATATGTGGTGGGAAAAAGAATCACTCGACATGGGGTAGCTTCTTGGTTGCAGTGTGGAATCTGAACCATGTCAATGAAATTTCCTTACCTTGTTATGTTAATATTTACTGGCCAGTCTTGCATTTTAAATAGACTTTTTACCACCCATGGTGTTTTAATATCATGCTTTGATCATTTCCATAATATTGGTTCACTGAGCTATGCAGACCTTCAAAAAGTTAAAAACATTTCACTATATAATATATAAAACTTCGATTTGGTCATATCATCAACAACCTCATGAGAAAAGTCTTTAAATATTGGGAAGCTGTCAAGCTTGTGGTAGAAAAAATGAGTTTCTAATTTTTGCTTGAAAGTTACAGATTTTATCATTGGCAGTGCTTGCTCCCCATTGTTTTCCTTGAAATAATAGGTTCATTGGGCTCATTTTGAGAAAATACCCAAGTCTGAATAATGACAGTTTGTCCATCAGTCATTCTTCCAAGTGGAAATGGTATTTCATGAAAATAAGGCCAGTTTTGCTCACTATGCAAGTAATTACACAGGTATTTTATCTTGAGTCAACTATTTTACTCTGGTGTGCATCAAAATTCCTTTACATACACTTCCTATTTCACAACACAGAGTAATATAAAGATGGGGTAATCAGGGTCAAATTATTTTTAATAATTTATTAACTTATTAAAAGTATTTTACAATGCATTATTACTTTATAAATCACAATTTTATTATAAAATAATTAGTTGATTTCTTAATAATTTATTATCTACAAAGTAATTATTTTTACTGCTTCATTAAAATTATTCTTAAGTCAAACAGACATTTTCTTTTCACTGTGAATGCCTGGAAATGAAGAACACAATTACTCTAGTATACTGTTGATGGTTTTCAGTAGATTTGAGGGCCAGAAGCTAAGGAAATCAGCCATAAGTGAAAAGACATTTTAAAGGCACATTCAAAACTAAAGAGAAATTTCTTCCTACTACACTGGGCATAGCACAGACTCTGCCACACCCCCTTTTCTTTGAGTCTCTTCCTAAAAGGACATGTCCTGTTCCTTTATTACAGGTTTGAGACAGGAGTGATAGTTTCAGGTGCTACCTACAGAGTACTTCTGCAGGGCCTGTGCCATCTGATATTTCCCTTTAAATTCAGTCACTCTGAAAGGGACAAGAGCTGAAAATCAGAATGTATATCTCATCCTAAAGCAAGATCATTAAAACTTTTAAATAAATTCCAGAAGTTTGAGTCTGTCAGCTCCAATGCTTCTTTTCAATGAAAATATCAAAAACAACTACATTACAATGTGAAACTCAGTAATTCAAAATCTCCTTTTGCTTTCTTATTAATTTGTTATTTGCAATATGTACTTTATCAAGTAACACTGGGGTGTTAGAGCCAGTGATAAAATATGATATTGTGAATGGTCTGAGAACAGCAAGAAACCAAAGGTCACTCTCTGTTCAAAAAGGACAAAGACCCTCAGAAGGTGGCTTTCCTGAGCAAAATTTAGCCTTTGACCTTTGGCAACTTACCACCAATGCTTATGGGACTCATGTCCATAGGACTTATTTGCACACTGGAAAAGTAGGTTGAGTAATGGAGAAAGGCAACTTGCTCCCAGTGGGCTAGGATTAGACAGATTCCAAAGTCATGCTTACTTGAAACGTTGTAAGGATTCTAGAAGAAATCATACACAGTGAAATGGTGAGTGAATAATCTAAATAAATTCATCCTGACCCACATTTCTTCCTGAGCATATAGAATTTATCTATTCTAGAGAAGTCTAGGTCATCAGACCTAATCATTTTGTTTTAAGTTAAAAAGAGATATGTTGCTGACTAATAGGAAGCAGTACATTTTCTTCTATTTATGCAGGCCACATATTTTCTATATCTTTTACCCTTGAGCAGCAGAAATACTGAGTCTATCCTTTATAGTGAAAGCATCTGTGAATCAGGTGTGAGTTCTTTTCTTCACTTTAAACATTGCTGGGAGTGACCTGGGGCAAGTTGTTCTGTCCTTTAGAGTGTGAAATGATCACCAAATTGTTTAGCTCCCCTAGTCCACAGATATAGCTTTACAGTCTCATTGTCATGTATTTTATAGAATCAGAGTACATCTGAGTAAAGTGGAGTGTATTTAAGCTTTAGGTAAATAAAAATGTCTTGAACCCACCCCAACCACTTCCAATTTCAAGGTCTGTGTAAATTCTTGGGAGACCAGGTTCTCCTGGAACCTCTATCTCTTAGGCTCTTACATACTAATGCTGTCCCTCACGTTACCAACTGATGGGTATCTTTGCTTTACATACTTACACACACACACACACACACACACACACACACACACACCCCATACCTAACCTCCTATTATATATTTGAGTATTTAGTAAAAGTTAGCAAAGATAAACAAAGTGCCAGGGACAGAGACTACAGACATTTTGTTGGTTCCTCTCTTAAAGAGACCGGGGTTAGAATTTTGGTCTATCAGTTATTAGCTGTATAATCCTGGACAATTTGCTTAATCCCTCTGAGCCTTCATCTCTCACTTAAAAGACATTACCTCCATTATAGTTCTACTGTAAGAATAAATGAAATAACGCATGTGCAACTCAAGTTTCTGAAAGACTTCCAAGGTCACCCTCTAAAATAGATATGAATGAAAACAATATTGGGACTTCCACATCTGGGAATACGGTGTCAATTTAATATTCCTCTCACTAAATACAACTAAAATCCCTGGACATTATGTGTAAATCAGGCATAATAACACTCTAAAAGGTAAAGAGAAGAAGGCTGATCAGCTAGGAATCTTGCAATACAAAGGAAGACACAGTGGTGAGTTCCCTGGGCTTTCTTTTTGCCTCATATACTCCAGATTTGGAGTTGAAGAAACTGGAAACTGGGAAATGGCAACAGACAAAGACAATTGGCCCTGACAAAAGCTTGATCCCTGTAACCAAAGAACCAGGAAAAAGACAGCTGAGCAAGAAAAAAACTTTTTGAGAATAACTGCACTACTCCAGCTAAACATCATCTCCACACATAGCAGACAAGAGTGAGTAGGAAGGCTAGACCTCCACCCTTGTAAGGCTGTAATGAGGTGTCCCAATAACACCTCCAGGGTGATATCAGAAAACGTCAAGTCGGAGCCAACACTTTCATTATTACCCAGCAATAACAAGGCCACCTGCATCACAGTGTTAGTGGAGAACACATGGGGAATTGGAATTCCCACCCCTACCCAGCAGTAATGAGGTGGTGTCCCTCCAACCTTCTTTTGTTAGAGCAGTGTCAGAGAAAACCAGCAAAAACAGAAAGTTTAAATAAGATTCATAGTCTCATGACACAATATGAAAATGTCCAGGTTTCAATCACTTATACCAAGAACGAAGAATATCTCAAACTAATGAGAAAAGACAATCAATAAATATCAACACTGAGATGACAGAGAATTTAGAACTATTTAAAGAAGCTATTATAAAAATGATTCTATGAGCAATTATGAACACTCTTGGGAAAGAATTTTTTAAAAGTAGGAGGCCTCAGCAAATAAGCTGAATGTCTCATCAAGGTAATAGAAAATATAAAGAAGAACCAAATGGAAAATACAATAACTATAGTAAAATGTTCAATGGACGCATTCAACGTTAGAATGGAGGAGACAGAGAAAAGAAATCAGTGACCTAGAAGATATAATAGAAAAGTAGAAATTATCCAATCTGAACAACAGAAAGAAAATAGACTGGAAAAAAGTGAACAGAGCTTCAGGGACTTATGAAACTATAATAAAAGATCTAATGTTCATGTTACTGAATCCTCAGAAAGTAAGGAGAAAGAGGGTATGGCTGAAATATCCACAAATTCGGCAAATAAATATAAGTGTACAAATTTAAGAAGCTGAGCAAACACCAAACATGATAAACCTAAAAAAATCCATACCAATACACATAATTAAACTTCTAAAAATTAAAGACAAAAAAAAAACACCTCAAAAGCATTCAGAAAAACACAGAAGACAATTTGAATGTCAGTGGATTTCTCATCACAAATCATGGAGGCCAGAAGGAAGTGACCAAATATGTTTTCAAGTGCTAAACAGAAAACCTGTCAATCCATAATTCAATCTCCACCAAAAATATCCTTCAAGAATGAAGGGGAAAAAAAAAAAAAAGAATGAAGGGGAAGTCTAGATATTCTCAGATGAAAGAAATCAAAGAGAACTTTTTGCCAGCAGATATATCCTAAAGAATGGCTAAGGGAAATTCTCTAAACAGAAAGGAAACAATGAAAGAAATAATTTTGGAATATCAGGAAGGAAGAAAAAACATGGTAAGATAAAATATGAGTAAACATAATAGACTTTCCCTCTCTTCTTGAGTTTTATAAGTTATGTTTGATGATGGAAACAAAAATTTTAACACTATCTGATATAATTCTAAATGAAAAAGACAATTATATTATAAATTAGGAAGGATAAAGGGACCTAAGGGAAGGAAAGTTTCCTGTCCTACATTCAAACTGATAAAATGACAACACAGTATACTCTGATATATTAATGTAATAACTGTAACAACCACTAAAAAGATATACATAAAGATATCATAAAATACTATATATAAATTAAAATAAAATTCATAAAAATATTCAAGAAATCCACAGAAAGGAAGAAAAAAGAAAATAGAAAAATTTTTAAAAAGATAGAACACAAAAGAAAAAATACAATGACAGATTTAAGCCCAATATATTGATATTTACTTTAAATGCAAATGGTCTACCAATCTACCAAGAAGACACAGCAAAATGTGTGTGCACTAGCCAACAGACCTGTGAAATATGTGAAGGAAAACTGATAGAACTGAAAGGAGAAATAGACAAGTCTATAATTGTAGTTGAAAACTATGAAATATGCAGTACAGTAGACCATAACCTGAGCCATAAAACAAATATCAACAAATATAATAGAATTAAAATCAGAGTATTCTCTGTCCACAAATTAAACAAACTAGAAATCAATAACAGAAGGAAATAAGAAAATATCTAAACACTTGGAAACTAAACAATACATTTCTAAATAATTCATAGGTCAAAAGGGAGTGTCAAGAGAAGTAAGAAAAATAAATAAAAATAAATTATATTGAAATTTGTAGGAAACAGATAAATCTGTGCTAAGGAGAAAATTTATAGCACTAAAATGCATATAAAGAGAAAAAGTCTCAAATTAACAATCTAAACCCCCACCTCAAGAACCTAGAAAAAAGAAGAACAAAATAAACCTAATGTATGCAGACAGAAGGAAATAATGAAGAGCAGAAATCAATGGAATTGAAGACAGAAACAGTAAAGAAAGTCAATGAGAAGAAAGTGCTAGTTCTTTGAAAATACCAATGAAGTTGACAAACCTTTAGCAAGACTAAAAAAGAAAAGAATCTAAAAAAGAGTGGACATATGTATATGTAGAATTGATTCACTTTGCTATACACCTGAAACTAACACAACATTGTAAATCAACTCTACTCCAGTAAAAATTATTTTTAAAAAGCCTAACAAAGAAAGAATGAAAGAGAAAAAAAATACACAAATTACTGCTATCAGGAATAAAACAAAGAATATCACTACAGACTCTGTAGTCATTGAAAAGATAATAAAGTAATATTATGAATAGCTTTACACCCATAAATTTGACAACTTAGATGAAATGGACTAATGCCTTAAAAAATACAAACTATCATTGTTCACCCAGCATGAAATAGGTCATTTGAATAGCTCTGTTACTATTAAGGAAATTGAATTTATAATTTTAAAATTCTCAAAAATAAAATCTTCAAGCACAGATGATGTTACTGGAGAATTCTACCAAATAATTAAAGAATTAACATCAGTTCTACACAATTTCTTACAGAAAATAGAAGAGGAAACACTTCCCATTTCATCTTATGAAACTAGTCTTATCCTAATAAGAAAACCAAACATAAACAGTAGATGTAAAAAGAAAACGATTGACCAATCTACCTCAGAAGTATAGATTAAAATATCCTTAATAAAATATTAGAAAACACAGTTTAACAATATTGAAAAGAAAAGAACAACAAGACAAGAAAAGGAAATAAAAGGCATATAGTTCAGAAAAGAAGAAAGCAGTGTGTACATATCAATCCCAAACTCCCTAACTAATCCTTTCCCCCATGCTTCTGGCCTGGTAGCCACACTGCTCTATTTAAATTGGATAACCAACAAGGACCTACTGTATAGCACAGGGAACTCTGCTTGACATTATGTAACAACCTAAATGGGAAAAGAATTTGAAAAAGAATAGATACATGTATATGTATAACTGAATCAGTTTGCGGTACACCTGAAACTAACACAACATTGTTAATCAACTATAATATAAAATTAAAAGTTAAAAAAAAAGAAAAAAGAAAACAAAACTGTCCCTATTTGCAAATGACATGATTGTATATATGAAAATCTCAAGGAATCTACAGAAATCATCTAGAACTAATAAATAAGTTCAGAAAGGCACAGAAAAAAACAAAGATAAATATGCCAAAATCAAAGTGGAGGAGAAAATTTGGAAAACATCTTCAGGGTCTAGGGCTAGGCAATGATTTCTTTGACTTGATACCAAAAGGATGACCCATAAAGAAAAAAATGATAAACTGAATTTCATCAAAATTAAAACATTTACTGTGTGACAATGAAAGGCAAGCTAGAATGAGAGAAAACACTTGCAAAACACATAACTAACAAAGGACTAGTACCTAGAATATATAAAGGATTCTCAAAACTAAACAGTGAAAAAACCAGAAACAATTCAATGACCTAATGGGTAAAAGACATTCACTGAAGAATATACACAAATGACAAATAAGCACATGAAAAGATGTTAACATCATTAGCCATTGAGGGAAAGCAAAGTTAAAATGAGATATAACTGCACACCTATCAGAATGACTGACATTAAAAAAAAAAGTGATAATACCAAATCGGGAGAGATTGCAAAGAAACTAGATCACTCGTGGATTACTGCTGGGAAAGCAAAATGATACAGACACCCTGGAAAACAGCTTGGCATTTTCTTTAAAACCTAAATATGAAACTACCATACAACCCAGAAATTGCACTCCTGGGAATTTATTCCAGAGAAATTTAGACATATGCCTACAGAAAAACCTGTCCATAAAACTTTGTAGTAGCTTTATTTGTAATAGCCAAAAAATGAAAACAATACAGATGTCTTTAATGGGTGAATAATTGAACAAAGTATGGTATATCCATACTATGGAATACTACTCAGCAATAAAAATGAATTATTGATATGTGCAATAGCCTTTGTGAATCTCCAGAAAATGATGTTGAGCAAAAACAGCGAATTCAAAAAGATTACAACCTGTACAGTTCCATGTATATAAATATCTTGAAATGACAAAATTATAATAAGGCATAAAATACTAGCGTTTTCCAGGGGTTAAGTAGGGGATGGGGGCAGAAAGGAAGTGGATGTGACTACAAAGGGGAAACTTGAGGGGTTTTGTATACTGTTCAGGTTTTCTGGATGTAAAAATGTATTAGCTTTTACTTTAGGTAAATCCATGTCTTTTCTTTTATAGTTTAGGCCTTTGGAGTCTTTCTTAGACAAATATTGCACACAGCAAGATCATAAAGAAAAAGTCACTTTATTTTCTTCTTACACATTTATGGTTTTGTTTTCCACATTTTTGTTTGTTTGTTTTTGTTTTGGGGGGTTTGTTTGTTTGTTTTGTAGCATCTTTATTGGAGTATAATTGCTTCACAATAGTGTCTTAGTTTCTGCTTATAACAAAGTGAATCAGTTATACATATACATATGTCCCCATATCTCTTCCCTCTTGCATCTCCCTCCCTCCCACCCTCCTTAACCCACCCCTCTAGCTGATCACAAAGCACTGAGCTGATCTCGCTGTGCTATGTTGCTGATTTCCACTAGCTATAAATTTTAAATTTGGTAGTGTATATATGTCCATGCCATTCTCTCACTTTGTCCCCAGCTTACCCTTCCCCCTCATCATATCCTCAAGTCCATTCTCTAGTAGGTCTGCGTCTTTATTCACGTCTTGCACATAGGTTCTTCATGACCATATTTTTTTGTTTGTTATTTAGATTCCATATATATGTGTTACCATACGGTATTTGTTTTTCTCTATCTGACTAACTTCACTCTGTATGACAAACTATAGGTCCACCACCTCACTACATATAACTCAATTTCATTTCTTTTTATGGTGGAGTAATATTCCATTGTATATATGTACCACATTTTTATCCATTTATCTGTTGATGGACACTTAGGTTGCATCCATGTCCTGGCTATTGTAAATAGAGCTGCAATGAACATTGTGGTACATGACTCTTTTCGAATTATGGTTTTCTCAGGATATATGCCCCATAGTGGGATTGCTGGGTCATGTGGTAGTCCTATTTGTAGATTTTTAAGGAACCTCCATACTGTTCTCCAGGGTGGCTGTATCAAGTTACATTCCCACCAACAGTGCAAGAGGGTTCCCTTTTCTCCACACCCTCTCCAGCATTTATTGTTTTCAGATTTTTTGATTATGGCCATTTTGACAGGTGTGAGATGATACCTCATTGTAGTTTTGATTTGCATTTCTCTACTGATTAATGATGTTGAGGATTCTTTCAAGTGTTTGCTGGCAATCGTATATCTTCTCTGGATAAATGTCTATTTAGGTGTTCTGCCTATTTTTGGATTGGGATGTTTGTTTTTCTGATATTGAGCTGCATGAGCTGCTTGTAAATTTTGGAGATTAATCCTTTGTCAGTTGCTTCATTAGCAGATATTTTCTCCCATTCTGAGGGTTGTCTTTTTGTCTTGTTTATGATTTCCTTTTGTGTGCAAAAGCTTTTAGGTTTCTTAGGTCCCATTTGTTTATTTTGTTTTTATTTGCATTTCTCAAGGAGTTGGGTCAAAAAAGGATCTTTCTGTGATTTATGTCATAGAGTGTTCTGCCTATGTTTTCCTCTAAGAATTTGATAGTGTCTAGCCTTACATTTAGGTGTTTAGTCCATTTTGAGTTTATTTTTGTGTATGGTGTTAGGGAGTGTTTTAATTTCATTCTTTTACATGTAGCTGTCCAGTTGTCCCAGCACCAGTTATTGAAGGGGCTCTCTTTTCTACACTGTATATTCCTGCCTCCTTTATCAAAGATAAGGTGACCATATGTGCGTGGGTTTATCTCTGGGCTTTCTATCCTGTTCCATTGATCTATATTTCTGTTTTTGTGCCAGTACCATACTGTCTTGTTTACTGTAGATTTGTAGTATAGCCTGAAGCCAGGAAGCCTGATTCCTCCAGCTCCATTTTTCTTTCTCAAGATAGCTTTGGCTATTCGGGGTCTTTTGTGTTTCCATGCAAATTGTGAAAGTTTTGACTCCAGTTCTGTGAAAAATGCCAGTGGTAGTTTGATAAGGATTGCATTGAATCTGTAGATTGCTTTGAGTAGTATAGTCATTTTCACAATGTTGATTCTTCCAATCCAAGAACATGGTATATCTCTCGATCTGTTTGTAACATCTTTAATTTCTTTCACCAGTGTCTTATAATGTTCTGCTTACAGGTCTCTTGTCTCCCTAGGTAGTTTATTCCTAGGTATTTTATTCTTTTTGTTGCAATGGTAAATGCGAGTGTTATCTTAATTTCACTTTCAGATTTTCATCATTAGTGTATAGGAATGCAAGAGATTTCTGTGCATTAATATTGTATCCTGCTACTTTACCAAATTCATTGATTAGCTCTAGTAGTTTTCTGGTAGCATCTTTAGGATTCTCTATGTATAATATCATGTCATTTGCAAACAGTGACATCTTTGCTTCTTCTTTTCACATTTGGATTGTTTTATTTATTTTCCTTCTCTGATTGCTGTGGCTAAAACTTCCAAAACTATGTTGAATAAAAGTGGTGAGAGTGGGCAAACTTGTCTTGTTCCTGACCTTAGTGGAAATGGTTTCAGTTTTTCACTATTGAGGGCAATGTTGGCTGTAGGTTTGTCATATATGGACTTTATTATGTTAAGGTAAGTTCCCTCTATGCCTACTTTCTGGAGGGTTTTTATGATAAATGGGTGTTGAATTTTGTTGAAAGATTTCTCGGCATCTATTGAGATGATCATATGGTTTTTCTTCTTCAATTTGTTAACATGGTTTATCACATTGATTGATTTGTGTATATTGAAGAATCCTTGCATTCCTGGGATAAATCCCAGTTGATCATGTTGTATGATCCTTTCAATGTGCTGTTGGATTCTGTTTGCTAGTATTTTGTTGACGATTTTTGCATCTATGTTTATCAGTGATTTTGGCCTGTAGTTTTCTTTCTTTGAGACATATTTGTCTGCTTTTGGTATCAGGGTGATGCTGGCCTCGTAGAATGAGTTTGGGAGTGTTCCTCCCTCTGCTATATTTTGGAAGAGTTTGAGAAGGATAGGTCTTATCTCTTCTCTAAATATTTGATAGCATTCGCTGTGAAGCCATCTGGTCCTGAGCTTTTGTTTGTTGTAAGATGTTTAATCACAGTTTCAATTTCAGTGCTTGTGATTGGTCTGTTCATATTTTCTATTTCTTCCTGGTTCAGTCTCAGAAGGTTGTGAATTTCTAAGAATGTGTTCATTTCTTTCAGGTTGTCCATTTTTTTGGCATAAAGTTGCTTGTAATAATCTCCCATGATTCTTTGTATTTCTGCAGTGTCAGTTGTTACTTCTCCTTTTTCATTTCTAATTCTATTGATTTTAGTCTTCTCCCTTTTTTTCTTGATGAGTCTGGCTAATGGTTTTTCACTTTTGTTTATCTTCTCAAAGAACCACCTTTTAGTTTTATTGACCTTTGCTATCGTTTTCTTCATTTAGTTTTCATTTATTTCTGGTCTGATCTTTATGATTTCTTTCCTTCTGCTAACTTTAGGGTTTTTTGTTCTTCTTTCTCGAATTGCTTTACGTGTAAGGTTCGGTTGTTTATTGGAGAAATTTCTTGTTCCTTAAGGTAGGCTTGTATTGCTATAAACTTCCCTCTTAGAACTTCCTTGTATTGCTATAAACTTCCCTCTTTTGTTGCATCCCATAGGTTTTGGGTCATCGTGTTTTCATTATCATTTGTTTCCAGGTATTTTTAAATTTCCTCTTGGATTTCTTCAGTGATCTTGGTTATTAAGTACTGTATGGTTTAGCCTTCATGTGTTTGTATTTTTTCAGATTTCTTCCTGTAATTGATGTCTAGTATCATAGCATTTTGGTCGGGAAAGATACTTCATGCAATTTCAATTTTCTTAAATTTACTAAGGCATGATTTGTGACCCAAGATTTGATCTATCTGGGGAATGTTCTATGAGGACTTGAGAAGAAAGTGTATTCTGTTTTTTTGGATTGAATTGTCCTATAAATATCAATTAAGTCCATCTTGTTTAATGTATCATTTAAAACTTGTGTTTCCTTATTTATTTTCATTTTGGATGATCTGTCCATTGGTGAAAGTGGGGTGTTAAAGTCCCCAACTATTGTCAATTTCTGCTTTTATGGCTGTTAGTATTTGCCTTATGCGTTGAGGTTCTCCTGTGTTGGATACATAAATATATACAATTGTTATATCCTCTTCTTGGATTGATCCCTTGGTCATTATATAGTGCCCTTCTTTTATTCTTGTAATAATCTTTGTTTTAAAGTCTATTTTGTCTGATATGAGAATTACTACTGCAGTTTTCTTTTTATTTTCATTTGCATGGAATATTTTTTCCATCTTGTCACTTTCAGCTTGTGTGTGTCCCTAGGTCTGAAGTGGGTCTCTTGTAGACAGCATATATATGGGTCTTGTTTCTGTATCCATTCAGCAATTCTATGTATTTTGGTTGGAGCATTTGATCCATTTACATTTAAGGTAATTTTCAATATGTATGTTCCTATTACCATTTTCTTAACTGTTTTGTGTTTGTTATTGTAGGTCTTTTCCTTCTCTTGTGTTTCCTGCCAAGAGAAGTTCCTTTAGCATTTGTTGTAAAGCTGGTTTGGTAGTGCTCAATTCTCTTAGCTTTTGCTTTTCTGTAAAGGTTTTAATTGCTCCATCAAACCTGAATGAGATCCTTGCTAGGTAGAGTAATCTTAGTTGTAGTTTTTTACCCTTTCATCACTTTAAATATGTCCTGCCACTCCCTTCTGGCTTGCAGAGTTTCTTCTGAAAGTTCAGCTGTTAACCTTATGGGGATTCCCTTGTGTGTTATTTGTTATTTTTCCCTTCTTGCTTTTAATATTTTCTTTGCATTTAATATTTGATTGTTTGATTAATATGTGTCTTGGCATGTTTCTCCTTGGATTTATGCTGTATGGGGCTCTCTGTGCTTCCGGGACTTGATTAACTATTTCCTTTCCCATATTAGGGAAGTTTTCAACTATAATCTCTTCAAATATTTTCTCAGTCCCTTTCTTTTTCTCTTCATCTTCTGGGACCCCTATAGTTCAAATGTTGGTGTGTTTAATGTTGTCCCAGATGTCTCTGAGACTCTCCTCAATTCCTTTCATTCTTTTTTCCTTATTCTGTTCTGCAGTAGTTATTTACACTATTTTATCTTCCAGGTCACTTCTCCATTCTTCTACCTCAGTTATTCTGCTATTGATTCCTTCTAGAGAATTTTTAATTTCATTTATTATGTTGTTCATCACTGTTTGTTTGCTCTTTAGTTCTTCTAGGTCCTTGTTAAACGTTTCTTTTATTTTCTCTATTCTATTTCCAAGATTTTGGATCCTCTTTCCTATGATTACTCTGAATTCATTTTCAGTAGACTGCCTATTTCCTCTTCATTTGTTAAGCCTGGTGCGTTTTTACCTTGCTCCTTCATTTGCTGTGTGTTTCTGTGTCTTCTTATTTTGCAAACTTATTGTGTTGGGGTCTCCTCTTCCCGGCTTCAGGTTCGTAGTTCCCATTGTTTTTGGTGTCTTCCCCCAGTGGCTAACTTTGGTTCTGTGGGTTGTGTTGGCTTCCTGTTGGAGGGAACCAGTGCCTGTGTTCTGGTGGATGAGGCTGGATCTTGTCTTTCTGGTGGGCAGATCCACGTCTGGTGGATTGTTTTGGGGTGTCTGTGGCCTTATTATGATTTTAGGTAGCCTCTGTGCTAATGGATGGGGCTGCATTCCTGTCTTGTTAGTTGTTTGGCATAGGGTGTCCTGCACTGTAACTTGCTGGTCATTGAGTGGAGCTAGACCTTGGTGTTGAGATGGAGATCTCTGGGAGATTTTCACCATTTGTTATTACATGGAGCTGGGACGTCTCTTGTGGACCAGTGCCCTGAACTTGGTTATCCCACCTCAGAGGAATAGCCCTGATGCCTGGCTGGAGCACGAAGAGCCTGTCATCCACACGGCTCAGAATAAAAGAGAGAAAAAAGAAAGAAAGAAGAATATAAAATTAAATTAAATCAAATTAAAAGTTGTTAAAATAAAAAAATAATTATTAAAAAATTTTTAAGTCATAAAAATAACGAAAGAGGAGAGCAACAAAACCAGAAAACAGATCCACCAATGATAACAAGTGCTAAAGACTATACTAAAAGAAAAAAAATTAAAATGGACAAACAGAAACCCTAGGACAAATGGTAAAGACAGAGATATACCGACAAAATCACACACAGAAGTGTACACATACACACTCACAAAAAGAGAAAAAGGGAAAAAATATATATATTGTTGCTCCCAAAGTCCACCTCCTTGATTTGGGATGATTCATTGTCTATTTAGGTATTCCACAGCTGCAGTGTACATCAAGTTGATTGTGGAGACTTAATCCACTGCTCCTGAGGCTGCTGGAAGAAATTTCCATTTCTCTTCTTTGTTCGCACAGCTCCTGGGGTTCAGCTTTGTATTGGGCCCTGCCTCTGTGTGTAGGTCACCTGAGGATGTCTGTTTTTCACTCAGAGAGGACGGGGTTAAAGGAGCAGCTGATTAGGGGGCTCTGGCTGTCTTTGGCCGGGGGGAGGGAGGGGAGGGAATGTGGGGCCAGCCTGCTCTGGCGTGACGTTGCACCAGCCTGAGACGTGCCGTGTGTTCTCCCGGGGAAGTTGTCCCTGGATCATGGGACCCTGGCAGTGGCGGGCTGCACAGGTTCCAGGGAGGGGCGGTGTGAATAGTGACCTGTGCTTGCACACAGGTTTCTTGGTGGCAGCAGCATCAACCTTAGTGTCTCATGCCCGTCTCTGGGGTCCGCGCTGATAGCCGCGGCTTGCACCCATCTCTGGAGCTCCTTTAAGTGGTGCTCTTAATTCCCTCTCCTTGCGCACCAGGAAACAAAGAGGCAAGCAAAATTCTCTTGCCTCTTCAGCAGCTCCAGACTTTTTCCCGGACTCCCTCCCGGCTAGCTGTGGTGCACTAGCCCCCTTCATGCTGTGTTCACGCAGCCAACCCCAGTCCTCTCCCTGGGATCCGACCGAAGCCCTCAGCCCCCACCCACCCCGGCGGGTGAGCAGACAAGCCTCTCGGGCTGGTGAGTGCTGGTCGGCACCGATCCTCTGTGCAGGAATCTCTCCGCTTTGCCCTCCACACCCCTGTTGCTGTGCTCTCCACCGTGGCTCCGAAGCTTTCCCCCTACACCACCTGCAGTCTCCGCCCACGAAGGACCTTCTTAGTGTGGCAACCTTTCCTCCTTTACAGCTCCCTCCCACTGGTGCAGGTCCCATCCCTATTCTTTTGTCTCTGCTTTTTCTTTTGCCCTACCCAGGTATGTGGGGAGTTTCTTCCCTTTTGGGAGGTCTGAGGTCTTCTGCCATCGTTCAGTAGGTGTTCTGTAGGAGTTGTTCCACATGTAGATGTATTTCTGATGTATTTGTTGGGAGTAAGGTGATCTCCACGTCTTACTCTTCTGCCATCTTGAAGCTCCTCCCCCCCTGTTTTCCACTTTTAAATCAATTTTTCTATAGATTGGATTAGGAGATATGGGGCCCCATATTGATTCTTTTCCAAATGTAGAATCAACTGTCTGAACACTATTAAATAATGTATCCTTTACTCACTGATTTGAAATAACATCTTTATCACTTAAAATATTCTTACATTTACTTGTACTGACTATATCTGGATTTTTATATCTGTACATTTTACCTCTTTTTTTCTGTGCCTGACAATCACCATAATAAATCATTTAAGGACCAGAAAATGTTCCAGTGGGAATGCCTGATCATCTACTTTTACTATTCATGAAATCAACAGTTGGGTAAACTTTGACAAGTGATGTTCTCTGAACTTCAGTTTCTCTGTCTGTAAAATATAACTAAAATACGTTTCTCTTTATTACATATAGCATGCCAGATGCTCCTCATTCAAAAACCTATTAATAAATGATGTGGTAAGAAATTCTGTTTACTTGGATTAGCCCTTTTGTGCACCAGAATCTTGTTTATAAGTATTCTTTAAAAAAGCTTTTTTGGGGCTTCCCTGGTGGCGCAGTGGTTGGGAGTCCGCCTGCAGATGCAGGGGACACGGGTTCGTGCCCTGGTCCGGGAGGATCCCACATGCCGCAGAGCGGCTGGGCCCGTGAGCCATGGCCGCTAAGCCTGCGCGTCCGGAGCCTGTGTTCCGCAACGGGAAAGGTCACAACAGTGAGAGGCCCGCGTACCGCTAAAAAAAAAAAAAAAAAAAAAAAGCTTTTTTATTTTGAAATAGTCTTTTTTATTGTAGTTGATTTAAAATATTATATTAGTTTCAGGTGTACAGTATAATGGTTGTATTTTTACAGATTATACTACATTAAAAGTTATAAGATAATGACTATAATTCCTTGTGCTATATAAAATATATTCTTGTTGATTATCTATTTTATACATATTAGATTACATCTCTTAATCCCATTGGGGGATGGGATCCTGCCTCGCTCCCTCCCCTTCCCCACTGTTAATCACTAGTTTGTTTTCTATATCTGTCAGTCTGTTTCTGTTTTGCTATATATGAATGTTTGTATTACTTTTCGGATTCCACATATAAGTGATATTATACGGATTTCGTTTTTCTCTGACTTATTTCACTAAGCATAATATTCTCTAGGTCCATCCACATTGCTGGCAGTGGCAGAATTTCATTCTTTTTAATGATTAATATTCATATATATCACATCTTTATCCATTTATCTATTGATGGACACTTGGTTTACTTCCATATCTTGGCTATTGTAAATAGTACTGCTATGACATTGGGGTGCATGTATCTTTTTGAATTACTGTTTTCATCTTTTCCAGGGGCTTCCCTGGTGGCACAGTGGTTGAGAGTCTGCCTGCATCTTTTCCAGATATATACTCAGAAGTGGAATTGTTGAATCATATGGTAGTTCTATTTTTAGATTTTTGAGGAACCTCCATACTGTTTTCCATAGTGGTGCACCAATTTACATTCCCATCAACGGTTCACAAGGGTTCCCTTTTCTCCACATCCTCACCAACATTTGTTATTTTGGTCTTTTTGATGATAACCATTATGACAGCTGTGAGGTGATATCGCACTGTAGTTTTGATTTGCATTTCACTAATAATTAGTGTTGTTAAGCATGTTTGCATGTGCCTAATAGCCATCTGTATGTCTTCTTTGGAAAAATGTCTATTCAGGTTTTCTGCTCACTTTTTGATTGGGTTGTTTGTTTCATGTTGAGTTACATGAGTTTTTGTATATTTTGGATATTAATCCCTGTCTGTAATATCATTTGCAAATATTTTCTCCCATTCTATAGATGATCTTTTTGTTTTGACACTGGTTTCCTTTGCTGTGAAAAAGCTTTTAAGTTTAATTAGGTCCCATTTGTTCATTTTTGCTTTTGAGAAATATCCAAAAAATATTGCTATAATTTATGTCAAAAAGTGCTCTTCTTATGTTCTCTTCTAGGAATTTTATGGGTTTAGGTCTTACATTTAGGTCTTTGATCCATTTTGAGTTTACTTTTGTATATAGTGTGAGGGAATGTTCTAGTCTCATTGTTTTACATGTAGCTGTCCAGTTTTCCCAACACCACTTATTGAGGAGACTGTCTTTTCTCCATTGTATATTCTTTTCTCCTTTGTCATAGATTAATTGACCATAGGTGCATGGGTTTACTTTTGGGCTCTCTATTCTCTTCCCTTGACCTAAGTGTCGTTTTTGTGCCAGTAGTATGCTATTTGATTACTGTAGCTTTGTAGTATAGTATGAAGTCTGGAAGAGTGATACCTCCAGCTTTGTTCTTTTTCCTCAAGATTGCTTCAGCAGTTTGGTTTTTTTCTCTTTTTTTTTTTTTGATTTGGTATTTTTGGGGCGGGGGGTTGCTCATTTTTTGTGGTTCTATATGTATTTTAAGATTATTTGTTCTGGTTCTGTGGAAAATGTCATGGGTATTTTGATAGAGATTGCATTAAATATGTGTATTGCTTTGAATAACATGGCCATTTTAATATTATTAATTCTTCTAATCCAAGAGCACAGGATATCTTTCCATTTCTTTATAATCTTCAATTTCCTTCATCAATGTCTTATAGTTTTCAGAGTATAGGTCTTTCACCTCCTTGCTTAACATTTTTTCCTAGATATTTTATGTTTTTCATGTGATTTTTAAATGGAATCTTTTTTACTTTCTTTCTGATAGTTCATTAATAGTGTATAGAAAAGCAATAGATGTCTGTATATTAATATTGTATTCTACAATTTTGCTAAAATCATTTACTAGTTCTAATAGTTTTTTGGTGGAGACTTTAGGGTTTTCTACATAGAGTATGTCATCATCTGCAAATAGTGACAGTTTAACTTCTTCCCTTCCAATTTGGATACCTTTTCTTTTTCTTGTCTGATTGCTGTGGCCAAGATTTCTAATACTACGTTAAATAGAAGTGGAGAGAGTGAGTATCCTTGTCTTGTTTGTAAATTTAAAGGAAAGACTTTCAACTTTTCATCATTGATGATGATGTTAGCTGTTGGTTTGTCATAAATGGCCTTTATTATGTTGAGATGTTCCTCCATACCCATTTTTTATCATGAATTGATGTTGAATTTTGTCAAATGTTTTTTCTGTGTCTATTGAGATGACCATGTGATTTTTATCCTTTCTTTTGTTAATGTGGTGTATCACATTGATTGATATACAAATATTGAAACTTCCTGTGTCCCTGGAATAAATCCAACTTGACCGTGGTGTATAATCCTTTTTACATTTTGTTGAATTCGCTTCATGAATATTTTGTGGAGAATTTTTGCATATATTTATCAAAGACATTGGCCTGTAATGTTCTCTCTTTTTTGTAGTGTCTTTGTTTGGATTTGGTATCAGGGTAATTGTGGCCTTTTAGAATAAATCTGGGAGTGTTCCATCCTGTCAATTTTTTGGAATAGTTTGAGAAGGATAAGAATTAGCTCTTCTCTATATGTTTGGTAGAATTCCCCTGTGAAGCTCTCTGGTTCTGAACTTTTTTGCTGGGAGTTTTTTTGTTTTGTTTTGTTTTATTACAAATTCAATTTCACTACTAGTGATTTGTCTGTTCAAATTATCTGTTTCTTCCTGATTCAGTCTTGGCAGGTTGTATATTTCTAGAAATTTGTCCATTTCCTCTAGGTTGTCCAATTTGTTGTCATATAACTGTTTGTAGTATTCCATTATGATTTTTTGTATTTATGTGATATTGGTTCTTATTTTTCTTCTTTCATTTTTTATTTTGTTTATTTGGGTCCTCTCTCTCTCCTTCTTGTTTAGCCTGCCTAAAAGTTTATCAATTTTGTTTATCTTTTCAAAATACAGCTCTTGGTTTCATTGATCGTTTCTAATGTTTTTTTTGTGTGTGTGTGCTTCAAGAAATTCTTTCATAATTGAGATTTTATTGGTTGTTTTGAGGATCAGTACACAGAAATTTCAATTTGTACACAATTCTCAACATACATACCAAAAATCTAAAAAATCATGTAGTCGTGATTCTTTTCTGAACAGTTATTCCAGTGACTTTCCAGTTTAAAATTTGGAAGCAAATTTTCCTTCACAGGATATCAAGTACCAATATCTTCAAATATTGGTATGCTGTTACATTGTAAGTCCCACTAATTCACAATTTAATATCATGTACACTACATACTCAAATTGTCAATCATTCACAGCACATTAACAGTTACTAGAAGAACTGGACTACCATGACCAAAGATGTTACAGAGTGCACAAAATTCTGCCCAGGAGAGCCAAGATCAAGGGGTGAGTGGTTTGCTTTAGGAAACAATCTTACCAAAAACAACATGGGAAGAGAAGTAATTTAAAGTGTTTAAGACATTAAATGCATAACTGACTCCAAAATGCCATTTAATATGCTTTGTATTATAGGATATAAAAGCTACTCTCCATCTGTGGAATGTTAAGCTGAAACCCAAGACAGTCAAAGTCTCCCATATTAAATATTCTACTATTTTCTGATTGTACCAAAAAATAAACAACCAGCAAATGATTTCACCTCTTTAAAAAAAGCATTTACACTTAAAAAATGGGATGAGGTGGGATTCCCTCCTTTTTCAAAATGTTTCTAGAGCTACTAAAAAACTTGCATTTACAAAATAGTTTATAAAAATATTCCTCTGGATTGTACAAGAAGGGAGACAGGGACCATTGATAGGACTGGGTGTGTGATATTAATCAGACTTGGCTTCTTTCTTTCCAGCTTCATCAGAAGCTGGGCTCTCCTCATTTCTAGTTTCTCCATTTTCTGCAGGTAAGTCTTCTTCAGTCTCATGGTTAGCCACTTCAGCCTGTTTTCCCTTTGCTCCACTTTTCCCTTTTGTTTGCACTTTTTTGTCTGAAGATTTTTTCCTGCTGCCTTTTTTGGCTTTGTTTCCACTTTTACAGGAGCCGGTTTAGCTGACAACCTCGCCAATCTCCTCTTGGGCTCCTCCTTCACCACCCCCTTGGAGGAGCTGACCTTCCTCTTGGGCAGGAAGGTGGTGAGGCAGGCACGTGCCAGGTGCCTGTGGGCTGTTGCATGCCGAGAGCCTTTGCAAAACTGAGCTGCCTGGCCGCTGCCACTCCTCCTACCCTCTATTATTTTTTTAATCTCTATTTTATTTATTTCCTCTATAATCTTTATTATTTCCTCCCTTCTGCTGGTTTATGGCTTTGCTCTTTTTTTTCCTAATTTTTTTAGGTGGTACGTTAGGCTGTTTGTTTGAGATTTTCTTGTTTTTTAGGAAGGCTGTATTGCTATAAACTTCCATCTCAGAACTGCTTTTGCTGCATCCCATAAATTTTAGAGTATTGTGTTTCCATTTTCATTTGTCTTGAGATACTTTCTGATTTTCTCTTTGATTCCTTTATTGACCCATTGGTGTTTTAGTAGCATGTTTTTAGTAGCATGTTTAGTAGCACATGTTTGTTCTTTCTCCATTTTTTCTTTCTGTAATTGATTTCTAGTTTCATACCATTGAGGTCAGAAAAAAATGCTTGATATAATTTCTATCCTCTTAAACTTGTTGAGAATTATTTTGTGGCTGAACACATGATGTATCCTGCATAACATTCCATGTATATTTGAAAAGATTGTGTATTCTGCTGTCTTTGGATGGAATGTCCTGTAGATATCTACTAAGTTCAACTGGTCTCTTTTGTCATTTGAGACCACTGTTGCCTTAATGATTTTCTGTTTGTATGATCTGTTCATTGATGTCAGTGTGGTGTTAAAGTCCCCTACTATTATTGTATTACTGTCAATTTCTCCCTTTATGTCTGTTTGTATTTGCTTTATATATTTAAGTGCTCCTGTATTGGGTGCATATATGTTAGCAAATATAATATATTCTTATTATATTGATCCTTTTATCATTATAAAATACCCTTCTTTGCCTCTTATTATAGCCTTTGTTTTAAAGCCTATTTTGCCTGGTATGAGTATTGGTACCCCCTACTTTCTTGTCATTTCCATTTTCATGAAATATCTTTTTCTATCCCCTCACTTTAGCTGTCTTTAACTCTGAAGTGTGTCTCTTGTAGACAGTATATAGCAGAATCTTGGTCTTTTAATCCAATCCCACCCTATGTCTTTTGACTGAAGCATTTAGTCCAGTGACATTTAAAGTAATTATTAATAAGTATGTACTTATTGCCATTTTATCACTTGTTTTCTTTCCTTTTTTTGTAGTTCTCTGTTCATATCTTTTTCTTTTTGTTCCTTCCCTTGTGGTTTGATGATTTTCTTTAGTAGTATGCTTGTGTTCCTTTCCTTTTTAGGTTTTGTGTATCTAATGTAGATTTTTGATTTGCTGTTACCATGGTGCCCATACATCTTGACTTACGACTATATCTACTTGTTTTATACTGGTAGCCATTTCAGTTTAAACAGATTCTAAAAGATCTACATTTTTTACTTGCCTCTCGCACATTTTGTATTTTTGATGTCATATTTTAATCTTCATGTTTATCTCTTAACTTTTTACTATAGTTATAGTTGTTTTTATTTTTTTGTTTGTTTGTTTCTTAATCATCATACTGGCTTACTTAAGTGGTTGATCCTCAGTCCATACTATATATTTGCTTTTTCTAGTGGGATTTTCCCTTTCCTATAGATTCTGACTTCTTTTCCACTTAGAGAAGACTTTTTAACATTTATTTCAGGGTAGGTTTAGTATCGATGAACTCTTTTAGTTTTTGCTTGTCTGAGAATCCTTTATCTCTCCTGCTATTCTAAATGATAGTCTTGCTGGGTAGAGTATCCTACATTGCAGGTTTTTCCCTTTCCACACTTTAGTTATATCATACCACTCCCTTCTGGCCTACAAAGTTTCTACAGAGAAGTCAGTTGATAGCCTATGGGGATTCCCTTGTATATGACTCTTTGTTTTCATCTTGCTAGCTTTAGAATTCTCTGTGTATCTTTAACTTTCACCATTTTAGTTGTGATATGTCTTGGTGTGTGTTTGTTTGGACTCATCTTGTTTGGGACCCTCTGTGCTTCTTTTACCTAGATATCTGTTTCCTTTTTCAGGTTTGTCTAGTTTTCAGCCACAATTTCCTCAAGTACTTTTTTTTTTTTTTTTTTTTTTTGGTGATACGCGGGCCTCTCACTGTTGTGGCCTCTCCTGTTGCATAGCACAGGCTCTGGACGTGCAGGCTCAGGGGCCATGGCTCATAGGCTCAGCCACCGTGGCATGTGGGATCCTCCCAGACCGGAGCATGAACCCGTGTCCCCTGCATTGGCAGGCGGACTCTCAACCACTGTGCCACCAGGGAAGCCCACCCTCAAGTACATTTTTGGTCCCCTTCCCTCTCTCTTCTCCTCCTGGGACTCCTATAATGTGAACACTGATACACTTTATGTTATCCCAAATATCTTTTAAATTGTTTTCTTTTTTAAAATTTGTTTTTGTTTTTGTTTTTCTGATTGGGTGATTTCCATTATTCTATTTTCCAGATCACTTATACATTCTTCTGTAACACCCAGTTTGCTATTCATTCCTTCTAATGTGTTTTTATCTCAGATATTGAATTCTTCATATCTGATTGGGTCTTTTTTATATTTTCTAGTTCCTCATTAAAATATTCACTGTGTACATCTATTCTTTTCTCTAATTCAGTTAACATTTTATTAACAATGTTTTGAATTCTTTATCTGGTAAGTTTTTTTTTCTATTTCATATTTATTTTTTCAGAGTTCTCCTCTTGCTTTTTCAATTGAGACTAGTTCCTCGGCCTTTTCATTGTGCTTAACCTTCTCTGCCTCTGTGAATTTAGAGGGAAAAGTTACCTATTATGCTCTTAAAGTATTGTTCTTTTGTGGGAACATTCCTACACAGGCTGCATGTGCCCAATGTCTTTGGTGGGAGAGCTGGATTTGACATGGATGCAGGTCATGTTTTTCCTCAGAGTGTGCTGACAGCTATCACTTGGGTAGAGACTGGGCCTGGAGATGGAGGGGTTACTGCTGGAGCTGGGTATGGGATGGGACTTCCCTCTGCTCAGTGGCCATAATTGCCTTATCGGGGTAGAGTCTGATTTCCAAGTTGCTGGAGTAGTAGCTCTGAGGGTTGGGCCCCAGATGGCTCTGTTCCCTTTAAGTGTGTGCTTTCCCCTCTCCCTGCACGAGGACCCTTGCTTCAGCAGTGGGGGGAGTGCTGAAGCAAGTGTGCCCTGTGCAGGCTCTCAGCTTGTGTCAGCCACAGACAGAGGTCTTATCTGTTTCCAATGCACTGCCTGTGCAGGTGCCAGCAATTGTTTCCCTTGCTCTGCTCAGATGCAGACTCCTGTGCAAGTCTCCTTTGTCCCTCACAGCCAATCACTCCCCCAAGCCTCCACCTCCCCTGCCCTATTATGGAGTCACACTGCAGGGCAGTCAGGGCTGCTTGGACTCTCAGTGTGTACTGGGGGTTGAGCTGTGGTGGAGCAGGCTCCATCAGAGATCTGGGCTGTTTCTGATGTGCTGTTTGAGTAAGTGCCAACAAGGACCACTGCCCCACCCAGGCTCTTCCTGAGGACTCGTAATCTCTGCATCCAGGGTCTAGTTTTCCCCCTAATCATGGCCACCCCAGGTCCAGTGCTACACTGTGACAATAAGTAAGCAGGGCTGGAGCATTCGCTCGGCTAGGGCTGGGGTGCACACTGAGGTGGTCACAGGAAATCTGCCATCTGCTAGAGCAGACCTCTCACTGCCCTGCCTTGGGGGGTGGGCCAGCACATGCATGCTCCTCACAAGTGGTATCCAGGCTTCCCACAGCCCTCCTGTTACTCCCAGCAGTCCTCCAACCAGCCAGGGGGGCTCATCTTCCACCACATAACACCCCAGGGCTGGGGAACCCAATCTGTGGCTCTCACCACTTACTCCCCAGCATGGGTGTCTGCCCATGTAAGTCCCCTTTTCCTCTGAATTCCCTCCCAGGGGCACAGGTCCTGACCTGATCACTCTTTCTCCTTCCTACCCGATTATATGTGTATCTTTCTTACAGCCTTTGTTGTACAGGAGCCCCTCTTCCAGTTTCCAGTTTGTTTTCAGTGAGAATTACTCCACTCGTAGATGTATTTTTTATGTCTTTGTAGGGGGAAGGTGAGTGCCATGTCCTTTTACTCTGCCTTCATGGTTGATCTCCTTAAGATAGTTTTAGATTAATAGAAGTACCAAAATAATACACAGAGTTCCAATATATCCTTCGCTCAGCTTCTTCTTACATTAAAGTCTTATATAACCATAGTACAATTATCGAAATTAAGTTATTAGTCTCAGTACAATACTGATAACTAAACTAGACTTTAATAAAATTTCACCAGCTTTCTTCATTAAGATCCATTTCTAATTCCATGATCTCATCCAGGATCTCACATTACATTAGTTGTCTTGTCTCCTTAGTATTCTCCAATCAGTGACAGTCCCTCAGTCTTTCCTACTCTTTGTTGACTGACACTTTTGAAGAGTACTGCTCAATTATTTATTTATTTTTTTGCGGTACGAGGGCCTCTCACTGTTGTGGCCCCTCCCGTTGCGGAGCACAGGCTCAGCAGCCATGGCTCACGGGCCCAGCCGCTCCGCGGCATGTGGGATCTTCCCGGACCGGGGCACGAACCCGTGTCCCCTGCATCTGCAGGCGGACTCTCAACCACTGCGCCACCAGGGAAGCCCTCAATTATTTTAATAACAGTCTTTTTTTCTCAAAATAAAGTTATTTTCTCTTAAATCAGTAGCATGTCATTGTTTTCCATTTTCTCAGTTGGTGACTAGTTGACACATAGAACTAAAAGCACCACTGGATACTGATTTTTCTTACTGGAGGAGATGGGATTCCAGGGTCCCAGCTCTTATTATTTATGCACTTTGGTTCCTAAATGTCAAAATAAAAGGAAAGCTAAAAGCCTCAAGTTGTTTCCTGAAATTAAAAAAAGAAGAAGAAAAGTAAGGAAAAATGATGAAACCCTCTGCTCCTCTTCCCCACACAGCTAGAAAGAGCTAGCTTAGCTTAAGTCCATGAAAGTCAGAGTGAAACCTCTACATTTTCATTAATTTCACACATTATGCATAGTTACTGTTAGCACATATGCTTTCAATCATCCCCTGTCTTAAGAACAGTGCAAATGTGGTGTTAAGAGAATTGAACCTGCCAAACATATTTGACATCACAATGCCCTTGAAAGAGCTATCAACTAAACCCAGATATATATGTACATCTCAGCAGTTCTATTTTATTAAACTCACAACATTTCCACCCAATTTAAACTTACTGTGATAGCACATGTCGTGATGGATTTGGGTGGTGGTTTCCTTTCCAGTTGGCTCTGAGAATGTCATATTAAGCCAGACCACAATCAGATGCCAAGTCCATAATTAGCTTTCTCCTTCCACTTGGGTCTCTTTTGTTTTTTGAGCAGATATGCAATGCTGGATACAACCATGAAGGGATGGGGTGAGAATAAGACCTGCTAGAAGAAATGTGACAATGGTTGTGAAAATCCATTTTAAGAGCAGCAGCTCTTGTTACTTTAAATGTTAACTATGAATTTCCAGCTAAAGGCTGTATTTCTACAATAGTGATTGAAAACTGGTGGTCCCTGGGTCAAATATAGCTCACAGATGTGTTTTATTTGGCTAGTCCAATGTTATGAAAGCATCTGAATTTGTGGCCAACATTTACATATAAAGAGATTCTACACAAAAATATGGATTTCTGGAATCTCATGAAAAACTTGATGTGGCCACATTGGGCCTACTTTTCCACATGGCAACAATTGGCTGGGGCTGAAGAGCAGCTGGCCGTTTGAGATGGAGTATGTACCATCTGGTTAGCACAATTTCTACCCAGCTCTCTTCTCCTGTTTATGTAACTTGCCTCATCTCTGTGGGTGTTTGGATTTTCAACACTAGTTTATAATCAAGGATAAAGAGAACTTCGATTATTTAAGCTTCTGGTTCTACCAAGGTGATAAAAAATAAACTGTGGTGAGAAAAGATGACCTGTGACTTAGTCTGGAATCCTTCAGAAGTAGACCTGGAGATAAGAACTTAACTGTGAGTAATTTATTTGGGAGGTGATCCCAAGAAACCGTGGCAGTATAGTGGAGAAGTGATTTGAAGAGAAGGTAACCAATAAAGAATGCATTATCAATTAGGTAACTGCTGTGGGAAGGAGTTTAATCATTCTTGTGTCTGGAAGACAGTGTGAAGTATGAGTGTTGGAGTTACCCCACCCAAGAGGCAAGAGACCAGTCATTCCCATCAGTTATTGATTGATGGTTGCTTCCAGAAGCAGTGAATCCTCAGCATTTCCCAATTTGCCATTCCTATGGGCAGATCATGCCTGGAGGTCAGAGAAAACCCTCAGGCAAAGAGAAGCAGATGCCAAAAATTGGAAATTAGTGCCATTGGCACCAAAATGAAAGGCCCAAGAGGATATGTGCAGGGCAGCAGCAGCAGCAGCAGCCACATCATGCTTCTGAGGCTAACACAAAATGATGGGTACAGTGATGATTTTGTCTCACAGAACAGATGGGGCACTTGATATTTGCTAACCAGCAACACAGAATTTCTCTTCCTCTTGAGAACTGCTCATCCTTTGAACCAACTCCAAAAGTTCCCCAAATTAGCTTTTGCTCCCTGCCAGGTAAAAAATTTGGCTCAATCAAACCTCCCAAAGCAAGAGAGTTGTGAGTCCTAGAGTGTCTTTTGAAGTCTACCTGGGCTTTGGTCCCCTTATTCTCATTTATTCCAGAGCAGGACATGTAAGCACTTTCCATAGTTAGCCAATGGTCAGAATCCAGATGTGAGTAGGTCACATTCGTGGTTTATTGCTAACAATGGTGAGTCATATGAGAATTGGATGTGACTCAAACATGAGCCTAGTGCACGTGAGAGCTTTAGTCATATTGATGTTTCCTTTGGTGAGAATCCACCTCAAACTCTGCGATGTGTTTACAGTAACTTTGAACTAGAACAGCACAAAATTATAAATTATGTAATTATTTACATGGAGTTTCAATCACTAATTGATCTAATCCTGCTGGTATGACAGCTGGTGGCACTCAGTTACCCAACAGAAACTGACATAATCTCCTGAAGGGCAAGGACAACATCATCAACACTTGAGCAGTATCTGGCTTCTCATAGAAGATGTTTGCTGAATCCTATGACTCATTTCTGCTGCTTAGCAGATACTAAGTGCTCAACAACTGCATATTCTCTCCATCTTTTCACTCCTTTCTTCCTCCCTTCCTTCCCTCCTCCCTTTCTACTCTTCTTCCTTCTTTCCCTGTCTCTTTCTGTCAGCTTATCAATTGGAACTTGGATGGGGACTAATAAAAGGACATTCTGGAGATAATGAGATATATAAACAGGTAAGATGGGATGGGAAAGAGCCAATTCCTTGAATATTAGGTGTCTAAGAAGGCATTTTTTTAAAGTCCAGTATATCTTCCTGAGTTGGGAGCAGTCTTGATGGGGTGACAAATGAGGTTAGGCCTAATTCCACTTCAAGCCCTGAGTAGCCATAATGCTGGGTATTGGCCCTCTGCTTTGAAGGCTTTTGCTAAATTGATTTTCTCTTTGGGGAATCCTTCCTAATGTGATCTTAGTGGATTTAAACTAGAAAGTACAGAAGATTATTTAAATACATAATCATTACATTCAGATTCAATTACTCAGCAAGAACCCTAAAAAGTCAATCCACATTGATGAAATGGTTGATGATTATTTTGGATAATTACTCAACAAGAGTGTGTACATTTAGAAAGGTACTATGCAAAGCAACTGGGACAGTGATTCTCAAGTGGGTGTGGAAGATGAAAGTGCCACTGTGTGTAGGGGGAGGGGTTATGTGTAGGCGGCTGTGGTGAGAGAACATATCAGAATCTCCACAACAAATTTCTCAAGCTACATATCTCCCTCCACCCTGCCGCCTGATTCAGGGCGTGCTGGTTTGGTACGTCACTGAACAAGAACCTCTAGAATAAGGATGCTGTGCACATATAAGAAAAGGATGCTTCCTGTGTAAGCTCTTCTTTCTGCTTAGCCCAGTGTGGAGGGGTCTCCTTTTGATAAAGCTGCTGTGGATATACTGGGACAGGCTTCCTGATGGGAGTATCACTCATTGCCCAGGGAAGTACAAAGCTGGTAGCCTCTGTGGAGGAGCAGCTCGCCATTATGTAGACCACACTGGTTGTGACTCTGAGGTTCATAGAAAATTCCAGGGGTGGTCAGTCCCAATGTAGTGTAAAAGGAGAGCTGTCCCTAAGAACCATAACCAAAGCCATCACTTCCACTGACTATCATTATGACTATAATGGCCTTAGTTAGAGTCATTATCTAAGGAAATCATTGTGAACACCATAGGTCCCTGTTAAAATGACAATATGTTCCTTGAGAGATAATGCCAAATTACCACTGAACCTATATTTTATAGTATGGATACTTCTTATGACTGCTTATTTATTGAGTGCTACATACATACATTATAACAAATCATCAAAACTACAATAAGATGTAGATATTCTTATTCCCTTTTACAGATGAGAAGAAGGAGGGTCTAGTGAGGTTAAGAAATTGGCTCAAGATGTCATAGAGCTATTAAGAGCCAGAGTAAGCACTTCAGTGCGTTGGTATGTATTATCTCAAACCCACCAACATTTTTTAGCAAGAAGGAAGGAACACCCATAAGAGGGATGGTGCCAGTTCTAGCATTCTATATATGGGGGTCTTTGGCATGACAGTCTAGGTGAGGTGGTATTAATTAAGGGAATTTGCTTTGAAGCTGTATTTATCAATACATAACAAGCTCACATTTTAAAAAACTTATTTGGAGTGACTTGGAGAGGAGAGTTGGTAGAGCTTATGGGAGAGTTTAAGACCCCCAACTACCCCCTTGGTGCCACCACTGAAAATTTTATCCAAAAGCCTTTTGTAAGAAGCTATCAAGTGCCAGGCTATAGGCTGGTCATTAGAGGTATGGTGGTATGTAGTATTAGAAGGAATGTAATATAGAAGAAGGATGAAACTCAACTCTAGAAAAAGGGATCAAAACTAAAAAACAGACATTATATGAAGATCCTCTGCAAAGAATCACTTTCTAGACATCAGAGTTACTCAAATATGGTGTGGGCACTTCATAGTCCTTCTGTCACTGAGGGTTTCAGACAGAGGTAGAATTCCTCAAGATGGTGTAGAGACAGACTTCCCTGGTGGCGCAGTGGTTAAGAATCTGCCTGCCAGTGCAGGGGACGTTCGAGCTCTGGTCCGGGAAGATCCCACATGCCGCGGAGCAACTAAGCCCGTGTGCCACAACTACTGAGCCTGTGTGCCACAACTGCTGAAGCCCATGCACCTAGAGCCCGTGCTCCACAACAAGAGAAGCCACCACAATGAGAAGCCCGCGCACCACATTATGTGAGTAGGCCCCGCTCGCCACAACTAGAGAAAGCCCACACGCAGCAACGAAGACCCAACGCAGCCAAAAATAAATAAATAATTTTTTTAAAAAAAGATGGTGTAGAGAGAATTCTTATCATAACTAAGGTATTGAGTAGGGGTATTTGAAGTTTTATTCTAATTCAAAGAGGTGTGTGTGTGTGTGTGTGTGTGTGTGTGTGTGTGTGTGTGTATGTACATATGTCTGAGAAAGGGGGGTGGAGAGAGAGAGAGAGAGAACACAGACACGGAGTTTTGGGGGAAGGTAGAGAAGAGATTGAAAGCTTCTGGTGTATGACTTGCCATCCGAAGACTGGGTCTGGCTGTGATATTGCAGGAGGAGATTCAGGCTAGCATGGAGAGGAAAAAAGATTATGACCCAGAATAATGAAAAACAGCAAAAGAACAGGAACAAGGGAGGTGGAAAACAGGAGTTTGGTTCTGGGACTAGACAGACCTGGTTCAAATCCCATCTTGCCATCTCTTAGCAGGATGTGCTGAAGCACGTGACTTACACTTCAGAGCCTCAGTTTTCTCACTTATAAAATGGAAAAACATTTCCTTCTTCATATGGTTATTGAGAGGGTTAAATGATATGAATATGTATATAAAGCACCTAAGTATAGTACCAAGGGTATAGGTTGCTCGATAAATGATTATTATTGTCACATTCTTATTATGAACTATAATTTCCCCTGGGGCCAGCCCTCTCCTTGACTTATCTTGGCTGGATTGCTCCTAAAGATAAAATGTCACTATCGAGCCAAAAGCCTTAAACGTGGGCAAATCACTTCCGTTCTACAAACTCGGTTTTTCCCCCTTATAAATGAAAAGACTGGATTAGATGTTTCTAGAGCTCCCTGCCAACCCCACCCTTATATTCTATTTCATTATCACTGTCAGTCACATCTAATTCTCAGGAATCTCCCCCGCGGCACCCTGGCTCCCTGCTCTCCCCACCCCACAACGTGCGCATGCGCACACACACATCAGCACTATTCTTTCTGCTCCTCCGTTTCTAGATAAATCCAGCATCTCTGCTTGAGTCATGTTTTTCTATGAAATAAATGAGGTATACAATTCCTCTTGGACAGAAGCCAAGCTTCTCTACGTCCTCGAGGGGGAAGCTGCATCTCTCACTGAGGGCACACCCACACCGGGGAGGCTGTGGCAGACACAGGCCTTCTTCTCTGAGACCCCCAGGGGAGAGAGGGAGCCTTTGCCAGATTATGGGATCATTTGAAAGGCCACAACTCCAAAATATCCCAAATTCACAATAGCAATAAATCCTGTTGTTTCTTTGATCATTCTCATCTAAATGATTATTGTCATCTCTGAGGACTAGAGATTATATACACATATTTTTTACAGTGTTCATATTTTTATTTTTAAATTTTTATTGGGGTATAGTTGATTTAAAATGTTGTGGTAGTTTCTGCTGTACAGCAAAGTGAAAACAGAAATTGAGTCACAGATGTAGAAAACAAACTTATGGTTAACAGGGGGAAAGGGGAGGAGAGGGATAAACTGGGAGATTGGGATTGACACATACATACTACTATACATAAAATAGATAACTAATAAGGACCTACTGTGTAGCACAGGGAACTCTTATCAATATTCTGTAATAACCTATATGGGAAAAGAATCTGAAAGAGTGGGTATATGTATATTTAGAGATTATATATTTTTCACTACTTTTGAAATTCACGGTATGTGGCCTCCAGACACACAGCTTTCAAAAAGCCTGAGCACACTCCTCCAGGTTTTCTGGTGTATGCATGCATTTGTGTGTGAGAGAGAATGAGAGAGAGAGAGAGTGTTAGAGGGAGAATACATGACACCCTGCTGTGATCAGACAACAGTCAGGAAGTTTAGAGTTAACCTTCATATGTCGGCATTCACATAGGAAACCGGGCCTCAATCTCTGCATTCCTGGGCTGCCGTCAGTCTGCCTCAGGATCTCAATGTGCCTTGGTGTCTGTTTCGTGTTTAACTCTGCCCAACATCTGACACCACGTGAAACCCGTCACGGTTTTGCTGTTAGAGGATGGTTAATATCTGAAGAGGGTGGGTGCCCTTACCAAGCACCCCCAGGGGAGATATGGAGCTGGAAAGATAAGGATCAGTTTCATGGAGAAAATGACACAGGCACAAACACCAGAAACTGGTATTTAAACTCCCAATTCATAAGGGACCCCCATATTTTCACATTAGCTGGCCTTGTCTGTTTCCTGTCATCAGCAAACATATGTTCACCATGGAACCAGCCAAAAGCCCGTTTCAACCAGTTGGTATTTCTGTAAGAAGTGGAAGGGAGGAGAAAGGGAGGAGAAACGTTGCATGGCAGGCCTGTGAGGAGCTATAAATAGTTGCCCTTAGAAAGCTCTGGCTTCTCATTTGCATGAAAGATACCACAAAAGCCAATGTGACTCTCTGAGCTGATGCAACTCCCACTTTGCCCTCAGGGTACTGCTGGGTGGGCTCTGGGAGAAGAGAGACTTGGTTCAAATCCTGAATTTGCAGCATACTATTGTGTGATCTTGGGAACATAATTTACTTCCATTTTCCAGTTTCGACTCTCCCACTCTGACCACCATCTTCTACCCTTCCAATATGCTGCCTCCATCGATACTTCAACTCCATCAGCACTTTGACCCCTCATCAGGGCCTCCCGTCTGTTGATCTACAAGTGTTTCACCATCCCTCATCACTTTCATGGCCTCTTCTCACTCATTATCCATCTTAAAATTCCATGGTCATTCAGTCATTAATCCCTTGCAAATATCCCTCATTTCCTGTCCCTCTCTTGCTTTAACATACTTGTTTGGCTAAACCACAAATGTAGTTATGGTCACTTCTTTGCCTTCTCCTCACCTGCATCTATACAGTTAGATATTATTGGAGAAAAACACATCATCTTACTGACTAACCTCATTAAATTTATGACTACCACCTTCAACTGGACCATACTTCCCTGGTCCATTCATGGTCTACTTTCCCGACTATCTCATGCTTTTTCTACACTCTTCAAACATCCTCACTGATCTTTTCTCTCAGTTACTGGCCTTGCTTCCTACTTTCCTGAGAAAATGAAGGAATCAGAAGAAATGCACCATAAATTCCCACCTCCACACCCACCCATCTTCCTATATCTGATTTCTGCTACTATGGATAAAACCTCTCCACTCTCAGCTAAGGAAATTCCAGGATGCTGTTATCCCATCTTACTAAAAAAAACCCTCTTTTGACATCCCAGTTTCCTCTATAGGTATAGCCCCATTTCTCTTTTTACCTTTACACAAAACTCTTTAAAATACTGGCCTGTGCAATAATCACTATTTCCAAATAATTTTTTCTGTTCTTTTTTGAATTCACACCAATCAAATTTTTGCTCCAAGGAAAGGGCTCTTATTAAGACCACTGGCAACTCCTATGTTGTTGAAATCAGTGATAGACCCTCAGCAGATATTTACAGAGTGGATGAATGAAACATTCTAAGCCTCATTTTCTTCATATGTAAAATGAGACAATAATACATACTTTTGGGCTTCCCTGGTGGCGCAGTGGTTGAGAGTCCGCCTGCCTATGCAGGGGACACGGGTTCGTGCCCTGGTCCAGGAAGATCCCACATGCTGCGGAGTGGCTGGGCCCGTGAGCCATGGCTGCTGAGCCTGCGCGTCCAGAGTCTGTGCTTCACAACGGGAGAGGCCACAACAGTGAGAGGCCCGTGTACCGCAAAAAAATACAATAATAATGATAAAAAATAATACGTACTTTTGAGGGAGGAGATATGGGGATATATATATACATATAGCTGATTACTTTATGATACAAAAGAAACTAACACACCATTGTAAAGCAATTATACTCCAATAAAGATGTTAAAAAATTAAAATAAATAACCTCTGATAATTGGCAACTTACTGAACCCCTCTAGGTATTAATTTCCACATCTAAAAAATAGGTTAAATAATGCTATCTATTTCATAGAGTTGTTCTGAAGATTAAATGTGAAAATTTACATAAAAATATAAAATGGGATCTAACACATATAACATGTATTAAATAAAATTTAACCATTGTTAAAAAAATAATACATACTTTTGAGGTATTGTTATGAGGATTAATCAACATTCCATAGGCAAAGGATTTAGCAGTGTAAGTGCTAAGTTATATGATGAGCAAAGGAATTTTTCTACATTCTGAGAGGAAATATTATAAATATTTCCTGCAAAGCCTCCTTCAATGCTGAACCAAAAAGGAAAGGTATTGATCATATAAGGTAACCACCCCTGGCCTTAATGGAAAGGTTTCTTCCAGTTCCTATAAAGAGGAGGAATTTCATTTTCCAACTTGGATATTAAATGTTTCTCTTCACTGGTATACTGAAAGATGAGAATTTATATTGTTTGTTAATGAGATTGTGGGACTTCTTTTCAAAGAGGGCAAGAGTCAGGATCTGGGTAAAAGAGATATCAGCACATTGAGTTTGTTCATGAAATACATCCCAGAATATGCAGAACATGTGTGAAACCATTTGAGAATAAGTGAAATCTGGGGAGAGAGAGAGAGAGAGAGAAAAGAAGGAAGGAAGGAAGGAAGGAAAGAAGGAAGGAAGGAAGGAAGGAAGGAGAGAAAGGAACAAAGAAGAGAAAAAAAGAAAGAAAGAAATAGAAAGGCAAAGAGAGGTGACCAAGAACTGAGCTGCAGCTGTTTGGTTGGAGTCATTAAAAGGATGGGCTGGCCAAGCCAATCCACAGGCAAGTAGATGAGGCAGGGAAAGCATTCTAGGGGATTCAGTGTTTCTCTACAAGAATCCCATTATACCCTTTTGGAGGAAATATACATTTCTGAAAACTTGGAGGGCAATTTGGCAATGTGTATTTTAAAAGTTTGAAACAGGGACTTCCCTGGTGGCACAGTGGTTAAGAATCTGCCTGGCAATGCAGCAGACACGGGTTCAAGCCCTGGTCTGGGAAGATCTCACATGCCGCAGAGCAACTATGCCCGTGAGCCACAACTACTGAGACTGCACTCTAGAGCCAGAAAGCCACAATTACTGAGCCCGAGAGCCACAACTACTGAAGCCTGCACACCTAGAGCCTGTGCTCCACAACATGAGAAGCCACCACAATGAGAAGACTGCACACTGCAACAAAGACCAAACACAGCCAAAAATATATAAATAAATAAATTTATTAAAAAAAAAAGTTTGAAACAAACATGTCTTTTGATCTAGTCACTCAGTTTCTAGGAACGTATCCTAAGGAATAAAAATGGATGTACACAGAGATTTAGTTACAAGGCAGTTTCCTACAACACAAGTCCATTGTGTATTAAAAAAAGTCTCAGCGTCTCCCAGTAAGGAATTGGTTAAGTAAATTATTCTGTATAATGGCATTCAATGCAGCCATTAAAAAAATATGCTGGAGATTATATTTCTTGATGTTGAAATATGTTCATAACCTGTTGTTAAGTTAAAAACCAAGTTATAAAAAATAAACAAATGGAACCTAATGAAACTTAAAAGCTTTTGCACAACAAAGGAAACCATAAACAAGATGAAAAGACAGTCTTCAGAATGGGAGAAAATATTTGCAAATGAAGTAACTGACAAAAGATTAATCTCCAAAGTTTACAAGGTCATGCAGCTCAATATCAAAAAAACAAACAATCTAATCCAAAAATGGGCAGAAGACCTAAATAGACATTTCTCCAAAGAAGATATACAGATTGCCACCAAACACATGAAAGAATGCTCAACATCATTAATCATTAGAGAAATGCAAATCAAAACTACAATGAGGTATCACCTCACAACAGTCAGAATGGCCATCATCAAAAAATCTAAAAACAGTAAATGCTGGAGAGGGAGAAAAGGGAATCCTCTTGCACTGTTGATGGGAATGTAAATTGATACAGCAATTATGGATAACAGTATGGAGGTTCCTTAAAAACAAAAAATAGAACTACCATGTGACCCATCAATCACACTACAGGGAATATACCCTGAGAAAACCATAATTCAAAAAGAGTCATGTACCACAATGTTCATTGCAGCTCTATTTACAATAGCCAGGACATGGAAGCAACCTAAGTGCCCATCAACAGATGAATGGATAAAGAACAGGTGGGACATATATACAATGGAATATTATTCAACCATAAAAAGAAAGGAAATTGAGTTATTTGTATTGAGATGGATGGACCTAGAGTCTTTCATACAGAGTAAAGTAAGTCAGAAAGAGGAAAAGCAAATACCATATGCTGACACATATATATGTAATCTAAAGGGAAATAAATGGTTATGAAGAACCTAGGGGAGAGGGCAGACAGCAGAAGCAGGAAGAAATACAATCCTGCAGCCTGTGGAACAAAAACCACATTCATAGAAAGATAGACAAGATGAAAGACAAAGGGCTATGTACCAGATGAAGGAACAAGATAAGACCCCAGAAAAACAACTAAATGAAGTGGAGATAGGCAACCTTCCAGAAAAGGAATTCAGAATAATGATAGTGAAGATGAGCCAGCACCTCGGAAAAAGAATGGAGGCAAAGATCAAGAAGATACAAGAAATGTTTAACAAAGACCTAGATGAATTAAAGAACAAACAAACAGAGATGTACAATACAATAACTGAAATGAAAACTACACTAGAAGGAACCAATAGCAGAATAACTGAAGCAACAGAATGGATAAGTGATCTGAAAGAGGGAATGGTGGAATTCACTGCTGTGGAAGAGAATAAAGAAAAAATAATGAAAAGAAATGAAGACAGCCTAAGAGACCTCTGGGACAACATTAAACACAGCAACATTCTTATCATAGGGGACCCAGAAGGAGAAGAGAGAGAGAAAAGATCTGAGAAAATACTTGAAGAGATTATAGTTGAAAACTTCCTTAACATAGGAAAGGAAATAGCTACCCAAGTTTAGGGAGCACAGACAGTCCCACACAGGATAAAGCCAAGGAGACACATGTCAAGACACATAGTAATCAAATTGGCAAAAATTAAAGACAAATAAAAATTATTGAAAGCAGCAAGAGAAAAATGACAAATAACATACAAGGGAACTCAAAATGGATTAGAGACCTAAATGTAAGACCGGACAGTATAAAACTCTCAGAGGAAAACATAGGAAGAACACTCTTTGACATAAATCACAGCAACGTCTTTTTTGATCCACCTCCTAGAGTAATGGAAATAAAAACAAAAATAAACAAATGGGACCTAATGAAACTTAAAACCTTTTGCACAGCAAAGGGAACCATAAATAAGACAAAAAGACAGCCCTAAGAATGGGAGAAAATATTTGCCAACGAATCAACAGACAAAGCATTCATCTCCAAAATATATAAACAGCTCATGCATCTCAATATTAAAAAAACAAACAACCCAATCCAAAAATGGGCAGAAGACCTAAATAGACATTTCTCCAAAGAAGACATACAGATCGCCAAGAAGCATATGAAAAGCTGCTCAACATCACTAATTATTAGAGAAATGCAAATCAAAACTAAAATGAGGTATCACCTCACACCAGTTAGAATGGGCACCATCAGAAAATCTACAAACAACAAATACTGGAGTGGATGTGGAGAAAATGGAACCCTCTTGCACTGTTAGTGGGAATGTAAATTGATACAGCCACTATGGAGAACAGTATGGAGGTTCCTTAAAAAACTAAAAATAGAATTACCATATGATCCAGCAATCCCACTACTGGGCATATACCCAGAGAAAACCATAATTCAAAAAGACACATGCACCCCAATGTTCATTGCAGCACTATTTACATTAGCCAGGTCATGGAAGCAACCTAAATGCCCATCAACAGACAAATGGATAAAGAATTTGTGGTACATATATACAATGGAATATTACTCAGCCATAAAAAGGAACAAAATTGGGTAATTTTTTGAGATGTTGATGGATCCAGAGACTGTCATACAGAGTGAAGTAAGTCAGAAAGAGAAAAACAAATATCATATATTCATGCATATATGTGGAACCTAGAAAAATGCTACAGATGAACTGGTTTGCAGGGCAGAAATTGAGACACAGATATAGAGAACAAACATATGGACACCAAGCAGGGAAAGCAGCAGAGTGGTATGGGTGGTTGTGTGATGAATTGGGTGATTAGGATTGACATGTATACACTGATGTTCATAATATTGATGACTAATAAGAACCTGCTGTATAAAAAAATAAATAAAATTTTTTAAGAAAGAGATTAATAAGTCCTGGGAATATAATGCATGGCATGGTGACGACAGCTAGTAATACTGTATTATATATTTGAAAGTTGCTAAGAGAGTAGATCTGAAAATTTCCTGTCAGAAAAAGAAATTATGTATCTAACTGTGGTGACAGATGTTAACTAGTCTTATTGTGATGATCATTTTGCAATATATACAAGTATTAAATCATTATGTTGTACACCTGAAACTAATATAATATGTCAATTATACCTCAATAATAAAAATCATTGCTTTTCATTTTAAAGAAAAGAAAAAACAATGATTCTTCATTCCCTTCTCCCCCTCACCCCTGATAATTACTATTCTACTTTCTGTCTCTATGAATTTGACTATCCTAGGTACCTCGTTTAAGGTGAAACATACAATATTTGTGCTTTTGTGTCTGGCTTATTTCCCTTAGCATAATGTTTTCACGATGGATCCATGTTGTAGCATGTATCAGAATTTGATTCCTTTTTAAAGCTGAAAAAAAAAAGAACGTAGGGGCAGGACAGGGATAAAGAGGCAGTTGTAGAGAATGGACTTGAGGACACTCGGAGGGGGAAGGGTAAGCTGGGATGAAGTGAGAGAGTGGCATGGACTTATATATACTACCAAAAGAGATAGCTAGTGGGAAGCAGCCACATAGCACAGGGAGATCAGCTCGGTGCTTTGTGAGCACCTAGAGGCATGGGAAAGGGAAGGTGGGAGGGAGACGCTAGAGGGAGGAGATATGGGGATATATGTACATGTATAACTGATTCACTTTGTTATAAAGCAGAAACTAACACACCATTGTAAAGCAATTATACTCCAATAAAGATGTTTAGAAAAATTTAAAAATAAATAAATAAAAATAAAAACCAGGTTATAAAACAGTATGTAAAGAATGATTTACATTTTTGTAAATTTACAGGGGAAAACGTTTAAAAGAATATACAACCAAATATTAATAGTTGTGGGATGACAAGTGATTTTCATTTTCTTTTTACTTATTCACGTTTTACAATTTTTCTACAAGTATGCATTATTTACATAATAAATTTTAAATACATAAAGCAAAGTTGTCCCATCAGTTAGTTTAGAATCAACATCACTTTTACCTTTTCTCTTGCTCCCTAATGACCATATGCAAATAAGATCTAAAAAGAGAGCTATACACAAGTTAATAGATGTACAGCAGGGGGAGAATGATTAGAGATATTTGAGAAGAGTGTCCCTCCATTTATTCATCAAATATTCATAAATATGAACCATGTCCTGGGCACTGTACCATTATCCAGCCAAGAATGAGAGTGATGTGCACCCCCTACCTCATGTAGTTTTTCATCCACTGGAGAAAACAGAAGTTAGGTAAGTAATTATGTAAGTATGAGGATTGTCAGAGAAGAACAGTTCAAAACTTCACGTGTGACAGGAGCACATAAAAGGATTGAACCCAGTCTAGGTGCACATAAAAGGCTTCTCTGGGTGAGTAATATTTAAGCTAAGACCTGAGGCTGAGTAAATTTGGCCACACATAGAGGAGGGAAGAGAATTCAGGGCAAAGGGAGGGAAGAAAATTCTCAGCAGAGAAACCAGCATGTCTGAAAGGCCCTGAGTAAACAATAAAACAGAGCACATCTGAGGCAATGAAAGAGCACATGGGCCCGGAGAACCCGTAGGGAGCAGGGAGAGACAGGTGTGCCTCTAGGCAGAGAGTTTGTGGGGATTTAGCACTAGTCCCAGGGTGCTCAATGGGAACGCTGGTCATCCCCATGTGAAAGGAATAAATGAGCCACATCTAAACCAGATGGACAGTGCAGAGTTCTGGAAGGTGTCGACTCTAATATTATTTTATACCAGAAACATCACTCCAGAGCCAGACATCGCTCTGTGTTACATGTGCATGACCTCACTTCCCCTTGTCCACCATTTTATGAGGTGAGTCCTCTTATCACCCCAATTTTATGAATCAGGAAACTAAGGCTTGGAGAGGTTAAGTGATTTTCCCAAATCAAAAGGCAAGTGAATAGTAGAGGGGGAGTTCAAACCCAAGAAAGTCCATGTTGGCCCCTAAAAGGATTAAGAGAGAGAAAGGAAATTAAGAGAGAGAAAGCAAGGAAAATTCCATTTCTTTCATTTTATAAACCAAGTTCAATTTTAAGTCCTTGATTTAATGAGCTGGTGAGAAACTTGAAATCAGCCTTCTGAAAGTTTCCTGCTCTTTCTGGGACTGTGCTCCGGCTGTGGGGTTTCATGCAGCACTGTGGTTCTGGGGTGTCCTCTCTCCTCTGGTGGTATGTCTGTGGTGCCTGTGATGAGTCCTCTCCCCTGGTACTCTTCCGCCCCCAGACATGGGGCAGAGGAGCATTTGGTGAGGCTGGAGTTCTCAGGCCTGGGACATGGCTTTCCTGGTGCCACATGCTGAGGTCCTAACACAACCTCTCGGGGCTGTGAGGACACAGCCTTCCCTTTCCTCGCTACCCCTTGCACCCTTAGCCTGGGGGGAACCTCTCTCTTCCATGTTGTCTTCAGAGACATTCCCTGGTTCCTGGACCCTGGCCTGCTCAGTTAATTTAGGCTTTTGGAAAGAAATCCATAGAAGGAAATGCCTTGACAGACAGGTCAGAGACAGCCTAGTCCTAGGTGACTCCCAGGGATTATTGCCCTTGGGTTGACTTTATTCTCAGAAGCCCTTGCTGTGGGTTTCCTCAGGATCCTCTGAGCATACCCTCTATGAACACCTGTACCCCTGCCCTCCAGGCCCCTTCACTAGATTTCAGATCCATGGGAAGGAGCACACTGACACTGAGTTTGGCCTGATTTCTGCCTACCTGATCTCTACCATGTTGTGTCTCTGGGAAACTATCAGTGTGGTGTGAGTGCACATTGGTCTATTGCTGGTCTCTAGAGATATACTGACCTTGCAGATCTCAGTCACAAACACACACTGCGGCAGCAGTCAGGAGCCCTGGTTCTAGCAGTGTGACTTTATACAAGTTACTTCACGTCTGGTTTTACTCTCAGTGTTTACAAAATGAACTAGTTGGATGATTGATGATGATTCAACAAAGGCCCTCTGGTATTGTATAACCTTATGGGGCCAGGAAGATTCAGAGAGGAGAGAAGAGAAGCTGGCATGGGAATGGGTCAAAGGAGTAAGTAGCTGGCCTTGGTTAAGGCGAGGTGGGGGCAAGTCAGAGAAGATTCCCAGAGGAGGAAGAATCAGGTCTTGAAAGATGAACGGGAGTATTCAAGAATGAGCAGGGCAGGCTTTCTGGACAGCGGGAATAAACAAAGGCTCAGAAGTGTGACCAGGCTGGTGTGGGCAGGGGCCTGTGAGTGTGGCAGGAGCCAAGACTGGTGTAAGCGAGGAGAAGCCACAGAGTGTGAGTCTGGAGAGTGAGCAGGGCCAGACGGTGAAGGGCTGTATGTGAATAAGGAGTTAGGATTGTGTTCTAAGGGAAAGCAGAACGATTGAAAGTTTTGTGTTTTTTTAAAAAACTTTTTATTGGTGTATAGTCGATTTACAATGTTGTATTAGTTTCAGGTGTACAGTGGTACAGCCACTATGGAGAATAGTATGGAGGTTCCTTAAAAACCTAAAAATAGAACTACCATATGACCCAGCAATCCCACTCCTGGGCATATACCCAGAGAAAACCACTGACGGTTTTAAGTTAGAGAACTAACAGATACAGATGTTTAGAAAGCTCACTCTTATGGCAGTGTTGAAGATATTCAAGAGGGCCGGGCAGGAAGCAGGGAGACCAATGAGAAGACGCTGTTGTAACCCCGAAGGAGAGTGAGACTTGAGGTAGGGGGTACTCCAACATGGAGAATGCAGACCGAGTAGTCAGGACGCAGCAGCTGGCTGACTGATTCCAGGAGAGGGAGAGGTGCCTGACCAACTGGGAAGACCCACTGAGACCAGGGTGGAGGGCCAGCTTGGATGGGGAAATCATGGATTCTGGACTGGTCATGTCTGGTTGGTGATGCCATTCACTTCATTCCTGAAGTGGATTTTTCTGACAGGCAGTAAGATGTAGCATGTCTAACGCTCAGGAGGTAGGTCTGGGTGAAAGACGTGTTTGAGAGCTATGTTCTCTGAAATCATGGGTTTGGATGAGACCACCAGTGAGGAACTGTAGGGTTAAAAGGGAGAAGAGGGGCTTCCCTGGTGGCGCAGTGGTTGAGAATCTGCCTGCCAGTGCAGGCGACAGGGGTTCGAGCCCTGGTCTGGGAAGATCCCACATGCCGCGGAGCAACTAGGCCCGTGAGCCACAACTACCAAGCCTGAGCATCTGGAGCCTGTGCTCTGCAGCAAGAGAGGCCGCGATAGTGAGAGGCCTATGCACTGCAATGAAGAGTGGCCCCTGCTCGCCACAACTAGAGAAAGCCCTCGCACAGAAACGAAGACCCAACACAGCCAAAAGAAAGAAAGGAAGGAAGGAAGAAAGGAAGAAAAAAAGAAGTTTTCATTTAAAAAAAAAAAAAGGGAGAAGAGGACCAAGGCTGGGACTTAGGGCACCAGCACTTAGGGTGCACATGGAAGAGAAGGAGCCAACAATAGACAAGCTGAAAACAATGGCCAGAGAACAGGAAGACGAGGACCGAGTTGTTCTTCTCATTTATATCTTTCTTTCTTACAGTTGGAGGACCAGATGGAGCATCACATTTGGTTATTTGGGAAAGAGAAGGATCTCTTTGGATATATCCAGGTAGGAATGAAGGGGGTAGGAGGTGGAAGGATGAGAGTGGGGGTGGGGAGTAGGGAACAGTGCCCAGGGTGATTTGGGAAGTGAGGGGAAAATGCTATATAATCACTTACACTACTGGAAAAAGACATGTGAGACACTTTAGACCTAGACCTAGAGTGAAATGTTCTCCATTTAGTTTGTGACATAGGTGGAATTGTCATTAATCACAGGGACATAGAATCATCTCCTTCTAGCAGGCTCTCCTTACGGCAATTTCAAGTATAGGTCTCGAAGGGCTAGGTTAGAACCATCTAGGTATGCTTTGGCTCTGCATATTGTCAGAAGCAAAGTATTTTTAGTGATGAGCCAGAGATCACCACAATCAAGCCAGCAGTAGTCAGCTTCCAGGCAGGTTGCATGCTCAGCTCTGCCTTGATATAAGTCATGTGCACCAAGGGCCACAAGGGGTGGACCTGGATGGGATCCTTTGAACCTGCACCCCAGACATGAGGTCATATGTGGCTATCTCACTTCACAAGAGGGCAGTTATGTCCAATTCTATACTCTTTGCAATCTGATCTTCAGACAAGTGACTTAAGCAAAGTGGGTTGTTGGTTTGGGGGAGGGGAACTGTAGTGTAGGTATCAAAATAAACCCTTTCTCTGTGCCACACAATCCCATGGATAAGGCTAACTCCCCAGGTGTGAGCTGCTGAGTACACCTTTTATCAACAGCTGTTCAGTGGCTCTGCTAAAAAGGTAATGCCCACAGTTAATGGCTTCCAGAGTTATAATGCAGCATACACTTAAGTGAGAACAGGGCACCTGAGAAACTTCAGCAAAGTTTTTCAGGAAGAATACATTGATTTTCAGACCTTTGGAATTTACTACTGACACTCAGAGAAGGTGCCTTCTTTGACAGTCAGGAGCATCATCCAACCTGAAGCTGCCTGGCACCTGAGAGGTGAGCTGGTCACCAGGCTGCACCCTTGCCACCCTCACCCTCCCCCGCTCCAGACTGCTGTTCTGGAAACAAAGACTCCTTCTTTTCCTCCAGTGTAGCTTGTACTTCCTTTTAGTTCTTTTGCCCTCTGGACTCTGTCTACCTCAGGGACTTTGAACTTGCTTTGTACTCTTTGCTTGAACTCTTTCTTTGCAGATATCCCTATGACTCACCTACTTTCTCTAGGTGTCTGTCCAATTATCACCTTACTATTAGGTCATATGGAATATCAAACCCAAATTTAAAATGGCAACCCCCTGAACTGATTCAGTTTCTGGACTGTCTCATTTTCATGCACATGTGGACCCTAAAGCACATCACAATGACTCAGAACTGGAACTTTGTTCTTTTCTCTATTTTTGCCCAGAAAACTTTTGTCTATACCAAAGTTTACTTATGTTTGGGGGTAGATAGATGGGGTGGTTTGCATCACAGCACAGCAAACAATTTCAAATGGAATATTAAACATTCCTATTCTTAGGAATATTTGGCCACTCAGCTCTGGAGAAATTTTTTGTGGGGATGTACCACCCCTTTCAATAACCTCACCCCTCTTCATGCTACTGTCACTCCTCTTCCTTCTCTCATCCTCTTTCTGCTCCAACTCATTTTTCCCTTAGGAACTCGTATTTTTTTTAATCTGAGTTTATCTCTCTCCAGATCCTACTCACAAACCCCAGACCCATCTTTCAGATCTAAGCCTGTTAACATGCACATCTGAATGAAAGTGTCTTTCATGTCATAAGAGCCCTCCTGCTCTGACTGCAACTATATATGTTAACAGCAATAGAAGGTGGAAGCTGGGAGAAATGAGTGGAGGGGGTCAAAGGTGAAAATAAAAATGTAGCAAGAGTTTACCTCTGTTATGGTGTGGAAGAAATTCAGTCTTGGGTTACATTGCAGGGTGGTTGGTGGGTCCATTCATCTCTGGTTTTTGTAAACCCAAGAAACCCTTCTTTTCTTTGTATGAGTTCATCATACATTTTCCTGAATACAAATAAGGTGACTCCACCAGAAGAAGCTCTGGGACATAAAGATAATTTGGCAAATGTAAGTGTCATAAAAGTAGTAATGCCAGCAGGGCCCTTAGGTGAAGGAGGTAATAGCATAAGACATCCAGACAAGTCAGCCTCAGAGAAGGGCGACATTTACTTGAGTGTTTGCTTACATGTTTTACAGTCTAGAGGTTCAAGGAGTGCTGAGCTAAGTCTCCATACCTGTTTGTCAGAGGCTGTGGGCAGCCGGCAAAGCTCAGCACACAGTAGGTGCTCCATACATCCGAAAGGGTGAAGGGAGAGACGAGGACAGGGTAAGTTCAGCTTCACTGGGGTGTTTGGATGATACACAGGCTCCAGTAGCAGAGCATGGAGAAAGAGACAGAGGCGGGAGTGTGGACTCTATTTTGCACAACCCGGGTAGGGGTGAGACCATGCAGGACACTGTCAGGATGGTGGGGATATTAGACATATTTGGCTTGAGCACTTCCTCAAAAAGAAATGTGTGTGGACAGACACACACTGAGTAAATGCATTCTCCGTTCTCCTTCAATGGTGCCAAACCAATGGCATGATGGTATTTGGCTGGGATTGATTTTCCAAAAGCATGATGAACATCATCTATGTGCCACATGTGCCTAACACACTATGTGTTAGGGTGGGCTAACTAAAGTGTTGATTGTTTTCTTCTGCCTGGAATTTGAGCATCTTCATTGGGTAGCACTGTTCACTTTATCCTTCTCAGGTGCTGGCTGAAGCCTGGGCTTCAGAATGAGAGAGAACCTGTATTCACCACTAACTGGCTGGGTGATCTTGAACAAGGTACTTAATCCCTCTGAACCTTTATGTCTTGAGCTGAAAAGTAGAGAGAATGCCACCCAGCTGATAGAATTTATTGTGGAGATAAATTAGAGTATGTGGAAGAACCTAAGCAGAGCTTTGGTCACAGAGGGGGCTCCTGATGAGGGATAGTTCCTCTGGCTGAACAAATAACAAAGAAATTAATTGCTACTTCTCATGCTTTCAAATTGCTGAAGTAAGCACATGTGCGAAGACACAAGAGCATACACCTAACTCTGAGGAGATGGAAGGGCCTCAGGCAGGAGGTGACAGTGAGTGGGTACTGATGGGGCAGCAGAGGTGGGGCAAGTGGAAAGAAGCAGAAAGCATTTAGGCAGAGGGAGCATCACTCAGAACAGACAGGCAACTCGAAAGTAATTTACAGACTCTGGAAATAAAAGGACGTTTCACATGACTGAGAAAAAAAGGGGGTGGGTGGGTGGTGGCTGGTGAGCCTGGGAAGGAAAGCCGGACATCCTGGGATGTGGGGACAGATTCTGAGCTGGCAGCTGGCACTGTCAGGTCTCTGTTTAGAGGGAAACCTGGCCAATGCAGAGGATGAACTGGAGTTGGGGGAGGCTGGAGACTAGGAGTTGTATTATAATTATTTAATTTTGTCACTAGCAGCAGTAACAACTACTTTTTATAGAGCATCTGTAATCCGTCAGGCGGAACACACAGCTTTCGTGTTTCATCCCTGACCCCAGCACTATGAGGTAGACACATTTATTCTCAATTACAGTTGAGGAAATTGAGATACAAAGAGGTTAAGGAACTTGCCAGGTCACATGATGAGTAATTTCTGCAGCTGGAATTTGAACCCAGGTGTGTGTCTTACTCCCAGGCCTGTGCTATCCTGCTGCTCCTGGTCAACAAACAGATGGAGAAGGTAGTCCTACCTTTGAGACACAGGTCAGTGGCGGGGCCTCTGCTGCCCTTTTCAGAGCTCTGATGACAACTGCCTTCCTGCCTGTTCCTCACTCACATTTGTGGCTACAGAGACTCGCCCACCTGGAGTGGCCTTACCACCTCACTTTTTACCCATCCCATAAAGACACACACACACACACACACACACACACAGACACATACCGTATTTTGACCCTCAATGTTACTTTTGTTTAAACTACATCCTAATTCTGCCTCACTTCTTGGATACTATAGTTTTACTGAATCTTCCCTCAGTGTCTGCAGTTTGGACTGCCCCCTCTACCTGCTCCAGCCTAGTAACGAGCCAGACTCTTGGTCCTCAGCCTTCCTAGTCTGGCTATCCTGAAATAATGTTCAGGCTATACCCACTCCAGTCCCAAGATGTGAAACAATTATTGTATATTTAGTTCACCTCAAGTTTAGAGGAAAGGTCACAAAACTGAGGGTCAAAACATCTTGGTTCAACCCCCAGCTCTGCCACTTCCTGGCAGCGTGCCTTGGGCAGATTCCAGAATTTCCATGAATGTACTAATTAGGATACTTGAGAACAAGCAACAAAAACCTACTCTTGTGTATGTGAAATTCATGGAAAGGACACAAATAGCTCACAGAATCAAGTAGTCAAGTGACCTGGCCTTGGGAAGGACAGGAAGAAAGAGCCCTCTAGGGATCTCAGTAGCAGTGACTTATAGTCTCTCCAGGGTTGGCCAATAGGCCCCCCTTTCTGTGTCATGATGGTCATCTGAATTATAATCTCCAGAGGATTGCTTGCCTTGGGTCAAGTGACCATGTTCCTTGATGTCCCTATGACTGACAACACATTAGAATCACATGGCATGAGGAAGGAACATTTTCCCCAAGGAAAAGCAGAACACTACTGTTAGCATAAGAAGAAAGGAAATCTGGGCAAGCATGAAAAATCATTATTCTCTACTCTGAGACTCAGCTGCCATGTAAAAAGGGATGTGGTGTGATGTGGGAATATTGTGCCTATTCAAAAGATTGCTGTTTTGACGATCACATCAACTGTGAATAATTCTTCCAACTACAAGACAATATACAATGTAAAGGTTGATATTATTTTCTTATACATTAGAAAGCAGAGCTGGGGCTTCCCTGGTGGCGCAGTGGTTGAGAGTCCGCCTGCCGATGCAGGGGACACGGGTTCGTGCCCCGGTCCGGGAAGATCCCACATGCCGCAGAGCGGCTGGGCCTGTGAGCCATGGCCGCTGAGCCTGTGCATCCGGAGCCTGTGCTCCGCAACGGGAGAGGTCACAGCAGTGAGAGGCCCGTGTACCGCAAAAAAAAAAAAAAAAAAAAAAAAAAAAAAAAAATCAGAGCTAGATTTTAAAGGACTTCTACCTTAAAATGTTAAAGGACACTTTACTCCCTTCCCCTCCCTGAAGTCAATTAAAAACTACAAAAAGAATGAAAAACAGAGAAATTGCTATCTTCAGAAAAACTAGGGAAAAAATCACCTGTAAATCCCCCCAAAAAATGTTCAAGAAAAATAAAATCTTCCAAGCAGAAACATGTCTTTATAGATGTGTAGAATACAGAGTTCTCAAATGGTAGTTGGTACAAAGGTCCATCCAGTGATTGCTGACACAAATTTTCAATGCCTATGGGTGTGAGAGGGCCCCAGGAGCATCCCTGAATCCATTCCACATTCCAGGATGGCAGAAGAGACAGGGAAGGATGCACTACAGATGTGCCACCTCTTAAAGACACTACTGGATGGACGGTGGGAAAAGGAGAGAAAACAAGCAACAGCAGGTTTTCTCTTGTAGTGATCTGGACAAACCACCACAGAGAATACCTGTTACATAGAGGGCTTCATTATACATCATTCTTATCCTATCTTACCTTAAAGGAACAACACCAAAAGCTGACTAGATGTATTCCTAGACAGAGGAGGCAGCGTATGGAGAAAGAAGGCATTGTGAGACAATACACCTGACCTGAAGTTGCCAACCAGACCATCCCTCTGCCTTCCATGCCTTCTAACACTATTCTTTAGTAACTGGCTCTCCCTGATGGATTGGCCCCCTTCAGTGATGAATAATTATCAGAAAAAATCCAGCATGAGATCTATACTTAGGTAACAACCAGAGAGAGAGGGAGGGAGAAGAAGTTGATCAAATAAAAATATACATGAAGGACAAATTTCCTAATATCCCACCAAATGAGAAAAATTCAAACAAGTACTTTTCCATGGGCACTAACTAAATAAACATAGGCTTTTGAAGAAAGAGCTGAAGAAAGAGGCAAAAGAGAGTAAGAAATTGTGGGACAAGAGAATTAGTTGATGGTGAGCAGAAAAAGTTCAGAAGAGAGGTTGAAGAAGGAAATAAAACCATCAACAAAATGAAATGAAATTTTAATTATGAGACACCATTTTCACTTATCAGAATGGGAAAGATTAAAATATCAGATAATACAAACTGTTACCAAAGTTATAAGTGGACAGCACACCACAGTATCTAAGTGGGAATGTCAGAGGCCAATTTGGCAGCATTAACACTAGAACATTACAAGCACAAAAATGCTCTTGCAGCAGTCTTCTTAATAGCAAAATGTTGCAAACAACCTAAATGTGCAGTAAAAGCAGATTGGTTAAATTTTGATAAACTGAAACAAAAGAATTTTGTACAGTTGTTAAAAAGAACAAGGTGCTTAGAAGCAAATATCTCCTAAATTGACAATTAGGTTTAAAAAACGAGTTGCAGAACAGCATGTATAAAATGAATTCATTTGTGTAAAATGAAAAAGGATATATATTATATTCATTTTTATGTTTAAATGTTGGCACATGCATAGAAGTTTCTGGAGAATTACACAAGAAACTGTTGCTAGTGCTCTTCTGTGGTGAGTGGGCTGGGAACTGGGATGGAGGGAAGCCTCTTTTCAATGGATAGACCTTTGTACTTAAAAAAAAGTACTATATGTAAGTGTCCATTTTTAATTTAACTATACTAAAAAATGAAATAGAAAGGAAATTGATTTTTATGGAGGGAAACAATGTTTTTATGTACATTCCTGCTAGTACATCACACTTGCATCTGTTTTGCTCCCCAGAGAGACACTGACACCATGAATGTTCATCTCAATAGACTCATTTGACAGCATTAGGAATTTTGCAAAACACTGACTGGAGAAGGTTGGAGGAGGCCACACAGACAGAGGGAAGGGGTGAGGAAGGTATTTTCCACTTTACCAGGTTATGAAAATTAGCACTTTGATTTTTTCCTTTACAAAATAATTAGGGAAATAAATTCATGTATAGCATTAAGATTAAATACTTGAGGTTGCCAAAGAGAGACCAGTTTGAATGTGCTTCCACCCTGAGCCAAATTGTGCCAGGTGGTGGGGCTGTGAGAATAGTAAAACACATTCACGCTCAGAAAGCAATTCTAAGGCTAGTAGGGGAGGCACACAAGTGAACAAATAATTAAAAAGTGATTCCATAAGTGTTATGATAGCTGAGCTCTGCTCAAAGCACAAAAGTAGAATAAGGGCTCCTTAGATCACCATGTGGGGCTGGGACAAGGTATTCTCTCTCAACTACCAATGCTTCCCATCAGAAGCTGAAAGAAGGAGAGAAAGAGGCCCACACTTCATTTGACTGAACAACTCATGATCCCTCTCCATAGAATTTCTTTCCAAGCACAGTATATTCCATAAAAAAAATAATAATAACCCTTGGTTAGCAAATTTTTTCAGGAGGAGAATCTCCACTGTATCCTTCATAAGAAATTTTAGAATAAGAGTCTTCCTCGGGCTCCCTACAGCTGCGATGAAGGAGCAACATTTCACAAGGTGGCTCAGCTCGTATGTCCTTCCTGGAAGGGGACATCAATGGCACTGACCCCCTCCTTTGGCCCTGTGGGGAGGGAAGAGGGTGGCTAAATGTCTTGTTCTTCCTCTGGCCTCTCTCTCCAGTTTAAGTGACCTGAGGAGTTGTAAACTTCACTAGGGATGGAGGAGGGGAAAGAAAACTCGAGTGTAAGCCTTAGTAGAAGGTGGGGGTGATGAGGGAGAGTAGCTTGAGATAATCAAAAGTTGAAAAATGTAATCAATACTTGTGAGATTCTTACAGTTAGTAAAGTGCTTCACATGCATTATCTCCACTGAGTCTCTGAGCATTGCTGTAAGTTATATGCTTATCAGGACCACCTTATAAACGAGGAAATGAAGGCCTAAGTGGATACCAGACCTCTCTAAGGACTCAGCTAGTAACTGGCTGGGCTGGGATCCAAACCAGGCCCTGCCCTCCAGAGGGACTGTTCTTTGCCCCACACTGTGCTGCCAGTCATGCGAGCTGAGGGTCCCGAGAGGAGAGGAGAGAGCTCGGTGTGGATGAGGAAGTAAGAAATAGGGTGGAGAGGCAGCTTCTCTGCAGTGTTGTCTCAGGACAGGCTCAGAGGAGAGCTGCCAACCCTACATGTCTGAAAAGACAGAACCAGCCAAGAGTGAAAATCCATCCCGCTGAGGAGTTTAAAAAATAATTTCAAGCTGGAAATTACATTTCATCTTTTCATCCCCTAAAGTTCAGAATTCAACTCCCCACAGTTGCCTGGACTTAAAAATAAGTGATTCCATCATCACAATCCAATACACAGTGAGTCGGAAGTCCTGTGCATCCATGCTGAAAAAGGCCCGCTGACTTGGCACATACTGGCAAATAAAACAGGAGGCTGCACATCCATCAGGCATCTGGGCCCATTTTCATCACTCATCATTATTAAAGAAGAAATAGAATTGTGCTCACGTGTAGACAGTGGATAAAACTAATCTCTGCAGTAAGATATCCAGAGACTGAGAGGTTCTTTATCACTAGTTTCCTAGGAAATAGTCTTTTCTAAATCTAAGGGCCAGCAAGACAAAGATAATGACCACTAAGATTTTCTAAGCTCTGTTTCTGCCCAGAAAGCTACAAACCTGATCAGAGAGAGGTAGTTGGTTAAGAGGGAGAGTTGGGTTGGAGTCATTCAGACTGGGTTTAAGCCCTACCTCTTCCCATTCACAAGTGCTATGACCCCTGGCAAATTATTTCTCTTGCTGAGCTTTGAGATACCCTGAGGTTTGATTTACTCACTTCCTAGGCCTTACTATGAGGATCAAACAAAATAGCCTAGGTAATCAATAGCAGCTTGAACTTGTGTTTTCAATCAATTACATTTACTTTAATCAAAGTCATAATTCAGTAGGAAACAAAAGACCTTGATTAGGGCAAATAGACCCAGTTATCCAGGAGAAATTCTGATCAGAAAGAGCCTAAAACAGAAGCTGGTGAAGGCGAGAAGGAGCAGAAGTGAGGTGGCACCTAGGATCATTAGCATTCTCCTTCTGTTGCCCCAGAGATAAGGCCCAAGGAGGATGCAGCAGGGGTGGAGCCAGGGCAGGGGGAGACACTGATTCACAGCTGGCCACGTGCCAGCTCCAGCCAGGAATGTTGACAGAGTAAACTGGTCAAGGAGACAGGATGAGGAGGATACCGTTTCTCTGCTGTGCTGCCAGAAACACATCCTAGGATCCTGGCAGGCTGAGGGCCCACAATGCCTAGCAGGAGCCTGTTGCCAAGGATGTGAAAACTAGAAGCAAAACAAAGAGGCAGCCTGGGGATGGGCTGCTGGGGTGTGGAGAAAAGCTTTTTTTTTTTTTTTTCTGTAGATGTTCCATTTTTTTTTTAACATCTTCATTGGAGTATAATTGATTTACATTGCTGTGTTAGTTTCTGCTGTATAACAAAGTGAATCAGCTATACGTATAATTATATCCCTGTATCCCTCTTGCGTCTCCCTCCCACCCTCCCTAACCCACCCCTCTAGGTGGTCACAGAGCACCAAGTTGATCTCCCTGTGCCATGCGGCTGCTTCCCACTAGCTATCTATTTTATATTTGGTAGTGTATATATGTCAATGCTACTCTCTCACTTCGTCCCAGCTTACCCTTCTACCTCCTTGTGTCCTTAAGTCCATTCTCTACATGTATCTGTATTCCTGTCCTACCCCTAGGTTCTTCAGAACGATTTTTTTTTTAGATTCCATATATACGTGTTAGTGTACAGTATTTGTTTTTCTCTTTCTGACTTACTTCACTCTGTTTGACAGATTTTAGGTCCATCCACCTCACTCACGTACCACAATGTTCATTGCAGCACTATTTACACTAGTCAGAATATGGAAGCAATCTAAGTGTCCATCGATAGATGAATGGATAAAGAAGATGTGACTCAGGCATAAAAAGGCTTCTTTTAACGTGATCTGTGAGCCATCCAAGGATACTTATGATGAGCTGTTTCTGTGATTAGGCCAATTAAGCTATCATTGATATTATAAAATACCCATGTAATCAGCCAGGGTTCAGGGTGTGGGAGCAGATGGTGGAGCCCATTCTCTATGTATACTAAGTTAGCTCCCTAGAGAGCTGGACTGTAGCCTGGCCCTTTACAGAAATGGTTTCCCTGAGTCGTGGTCTAATGTTAATCTCAAGGCTCTTATTAAAAGTGTAATAGCTCCAGGAAGGCTGTTTCCTACACTGTTCATCATGTCATTCAAATTCTTTAAAATTAAAAAAAAACAAAAAAAAAACACTTCCATTTGGCAAATTCCTTTTAGAGCTGACAGGAACAGTAGAAAGGGCATAGACTTCTTGACTAAGGAGAGCTTGATTGGAATTCCAGCTCTTCCATGCACTACTGACACTGAAAAACGGTGTACCTTTGTTTCTTAAATGGAGATAGTAACACTACCTGGAGGGGGTGTTATAGGAATTGCAGGTGCTGTTTATTGGATGTTTACAATGTGCAAAGCACTCTGCTAGAGCCTAATAAGCATCTCACTGAATTCTCACAGCAAACGTGTGAGTGAGTGCAAGATCAACATCTCCCCAGCTCAGAGGTAAGGGATTGCAGCCCCAAGGTGGAAGGTAAGTATCTCCCAGCAAGTGGAGTCCAAGGTGATGCAGCTGATAGCTCTTGGCAGTTATTAAGTGGGTGCTGAGTAAATATCAGCTGCCTTGTCCTGTTCCCCTTAAAGAACTGAAATATTCCCTTTTTAATGATAGAAAGACTGAGTTCTAGTCTTTTCTGTTTTTCCCTCTTTGGCTCACAAGCAATTCAATGCAATGCTCAAACACAGTAACTCTGATTCATGAGTATTTAATCCCCTCCCAATTTGCTCATGGTTTTGAAGTTTCTATTTTAAGAGCTCTATTATAGACATGTTTATTGTAAGCCATTTTACATTCTTTTGGAAACAGGTAGGTTACAAATACAGCGTCCTTAGATGAGTAACTAGCTGCAGGATGACCATAGCCCTGATTGTAAAATAAGTTATTTTTTTTAAATGCAAGCATACTAGAATTCCTGAATCCAAATAAGGGCTGCCCCTTTAAAAGGGAAGTCTCCAGAGGCTAAAGGCATAATTCAATGATTAATATTTCAAAACATTAAAATGACTCCTCTTTGGGAATTGCCTTTAATATCTATGGAATAATTTTTACATCTTTAAAATGATGGCAAATTCACATTGGGGGTGGGGAGTTTAATTTTTAGAAACCTAACAGTCATTCAGAACTAAAACTCTAGAAAAAGATGAGTGATTAAACTGAGAAAGGTAGACTTTGGTCCAAAGCCAAATGACTATTTAAAATATGTTACAAATAAGCTTTCTCATGGGGTTTATGAATCAGCTATAAAGACTTTGTCAAATCCTAACCAGCAGACAGACACTTCAGAGGAATTTGCCTAGAAAGCCACTGAGAATAAGATGGTCACTTGTGAAGGTGGGGACAACCCTTCTGGCAGGAAGATGATTGGAGATGAGAGGGTCCCCATGAGGGAGGCCAGGAGGGCTCACGTGATAGCCATGGGTAGATGGACTCAGTGTGGCCAGAGGGCATTTGAATTAGGCTTCTTAGATGCAGCGGGGCATGGAGAGGATGATGTTAAAAGTCATCAGACCCCTGCTTCCTCGTTTAGTACAGATCAGATTGCTATGGAGAGAAATATCAGGAACTCTCATTTAAAGGGCCAAGTTTGAGTGAAATGTGTGAAAAAGGAAGGAAGTTCAATATTGAGACAGCAAGTGCAAAGACAGGGGGAAGAATCTCAGGCTAATCTCAGGAGAGTCACTGGCACCTGAGCTAAGTGTTACAGCATCCTCATGTATCATGACTCAGACACAGGGTTTATCATGCATAGATCTCGTTAAGCAGTAATTTTCATTGTGCAAAGGACTTTTATGTTCCTTTTACAATGAACCCTTATAATACTGTGGGGTAGGTAATGTTATGAAACCCATTTGATAGTAAGAAGGATGAGACTTAGATAAATTAGTTAACTAATTCTTCAAAGTCACTCAACTTATTAGTAACTAAACTGTTAACAGAACCTTGATCTGCGGTCCTCAACTTCTGAATTTAACTAATTTTCTTTTCTCTTTATCAACAAAGACATATGAATTTCTCTTTATCAACAAAGACGTAGGAATTTGAGCTCCGGCAGCCTTGACAGTCAAAGCAAGACATTTTACCCCTAATCCTGAGTTTGAGCCAAATTCCTGAAAAATGCAAGGAAAGTTTCAAGTGTGTATTCCTCAAGAAAGAGTTTTCTCACTAATTTCTCAAATTGTCCTCAACATAGGTGTGTTATCTGCAACAAAGGTGGTATTTAAGAAGGACCTGAAGTGGATGAAGGAAAGAAAAGGGGAAAGATGAAAGGAAGGAAGAGGAAGGAAGGAGAGAGATGGGGAAGGAAAGGAAAAAGGAAAGAGGCAGAGAAGGAGAGGGTGTCAGGAGGGAAACCTGCATCCTGTACCACATCCAGGTGGGTCAGTTCATCAGTCCCTGTTCCTGGACTTTCTGGCGAGGCAAAGAAATAGTAATGTCGGCGCCAGCCTGCTCTCCTGTTTTCAGTCCTTAATGATTTTAATGAAGAACAGTTATAAAAATACATGGTTTGTGTTCACAAAAACGGCCAAGGAACAGAGAAAAATGAAGATGGGGAGTTGCTTCTACCCAGAGGCATTTTCACCAGTGATTCTTGGCTTACTTTCTCTCTGTGAGCTATGCCCACCTCAGGAGATTTCATCTGGACAAAACAGAGATCCAAAAAAAAAAAAGACACCCACTAGGCCTTGTGGAGTCTGATTGCCAGTTGTACTTTGTCTTCTGGGACTGTGTTTACTGAGGAGATGGTGGAAGTCATAATTTTCCTAAGGACAAGCATATCTTCTCTGTAAGTTCTTCTGCCAACCTGTCCCCATGACTATGCTGACACTGTCATCTATAGCCAACTAGATCCCAGGAGATACTTTCCATGCTATGGCTTATGTAGGTTTTTGCCTCATACATCATTTTGCAATTATTGATTGATTGTCTTCCATGTGGCAGGCACTGTGCATTATTTCTCATCCCTTCCTGCTCAGCAGCACCATGGAAGAAAGCAGAAGTCTGTGGCTGTGAGCAATGCCTCTCAATGGCCTTTTGCTCATTTAGAACTTCCTGGACTTCTTCCCAGGCACCTGTGGAGGGCAGCAGAACCCTTGAACCCACCCGGAGCAAGCTGTACAATGGTGCCTAATTACTAACACACAAAGTCAAGACTCCTTTACCTGACTTTCAATTCTTGCATCATTCAGCTGCACCAGCCTAGCCCCTCCCTTGTGGCACAAGTGTGCCAAACTCCTCTCAGCCTTCCGTACCTTCCTTTCATGTTAAGGTCACTGCTAGCCTCTATGGTTTGTAAGCATTAGAAACAAGTATTCCCACCTGAAGACGTCCTTCCACCTGATGGATGATTGTTCAGAATATACTAATTTTGTTAGAACAAAAACTCTTGTTTTAGAACATTTAACTCTTATCTTCCAGAAAAGTGTCATAATAATATACAAATTATGCCCTCTACCATGTAGATGTGCCTCTTTAGATCTTGTGTCTTTGTGGATGCATGACAGTGTGCAGTAGTACTGTGTGTTGCCTCTCCCTTGAGTGGCCCCATTTCTCATTCCTTCTATACAATTTCTCTGATTCACATCACAAGTCCTTCACAACTATTTCCCTAATAGCTTATTCATACATTCCACAATTATTACTAGGCACTAGGAATACAGCCATAAACATGATGGGTAAGGTTGCTGCTCTCATAGGGAGAGACTACACGCAAATATTTGTAAACATATTATAGAAAGGGAAAGGGCAAAAAAATAAGAGTGATGAGCTAGCAAGCAATAGGGGGACTTCTTAGGAGGGTAGGAAAGCTCACTCTGAAGAACTGATACTTGAATGATGAGAAATCAGTCATGCAAGGATTTGGGGATGAATATTGCAGTTATAAGGAAGAGCAAGGATAAAGGTATGAGACAGGACTGTGTTTGACATGTTCAGGTGCCAGGAAGGATGACCACTATGGGAAGAGTGGTAAGAGTGGTAGGAAATAAAGTCAAAGAGGTAGGCAGGGCCTAGGGCATATGAGGTTTCGTAGCTGTGTTAAGGAGTTTGGATTTTATTCTAGGATTTTAAACAGAATTTAAACAAGTAAGTTATATGATCTGATTTAACTGCTTTAGAAATCCTCCTGTCCGCTCTGTGGAAAATGAATTGTAGGAGCTAGAATGGATCAGGAAATCAAGTTGGGTGTGGAGCAGTTAGTCTATCTAATGTCTAAGTGTTCCTTCTGATTCTGGCATTCCATGACTCTGACTCACCAATAGTCCCACCATGCATATGGTTCTGTGTTCCTAGTTGCAAATGGCAGGCTCCATTTTAAGCAGACAAGGGATTAATTTTAGATTTTAGGTAATTCCCAGAATTTAAGAAGAGGCTGAAGGAGCAGCTTTGAAACCAATCTTCCAGGAGATCTTCCCCAAACCATACAGCAGGACCAGCTTGGGAAGGACACTGCATCTGCTGCTCTGCTGAACTCTAAATGCTGTAGATCAACTAAACTACAGCCTCTGAGAGTGAGGTCACTCTTGTGTCAGGACAGCCACTGGGACATTGCTGTTCCTGCTGCCTCCAATCCACCTATAAGAGTCCAGTGGCTAGAAGTGGGTATTGGGCTCCACCAGGAACTAAGCTGGAGCAGGTTGTTTTTTCCCAAGACTTTAGAAGACCTGGGAGCAAGAGGTGGGAAGTTAGCCAGAGCTTGTATAAGAAAGCAGAAGTCCATTTACCATGAAGAGAAAGGCTGGATGCCAAGACCAAAGGAACCAGAAGTATGGGACAAATCTGTGGTCATAACCCTAAGTGGCTGGGCTGAGAAGATGACATCAAGCTGACAGAAGGCTGAGAACCTGAGGGAGAAGAAACAATCTAATATTCATTTGCATAATGATTAATGATTAATACCTATCTCCCCTATTAGACTACAAGCTCCATAAAGGCAGGCACTGTGCTTTGTTCATTTACTCACCATAAAAGAGCCTCAGAATGCAACACTACACTCTTAGTGTTTATTCAGAATGAATATAAAGAACAACCATATAAAGAGAGTTTCTGTGATTTCTTCAGCATATGATGGCTCTTATATTCCTCAGTGTAAAATGTCACCTGACAAATTCTCTTAAAATTTAGTGTCAGCTGATTTTTTTTTTTTTTTTTTTTGTGGTACGCGGGCCTCTCACTGCTGTGGCCTCTCCCGTTGCGGACCACAGGCTCCGGACGCGCAGGCTCAGCGGCCATGGCTCACGGGCCCAGCCGCTCCGCGCAGCATGTGGGATCTTCCCGGACCGGGTCACGAACCCATGTCTCCTGCATCGGCAGGCGGACTCCCAACCACTGTGCCACCAGGGAAGCCCTCAGATGATGTTTTATTCCTTGATCTTGGTGCTGGTTTCACAGGAGTATTTGCTTGTACGAATTTGTTAAGTTGCATACTTGTGATTTGGGCCTATGAGCCAGCAGATCCCACGATGCTAAGGATTCTGTGGTACACAGAGATGCTGTTGGAATCTCTGTCACACCCCAGTGGAGAACCAAAAAGCCCTAGAGTTCTGGAGAAGGGCCATCCTTCTGGGTCAGAGAGCTAGCAGATTCTGCCAAGCCACAGGGCCCTAGTATATTTGGAGCTATTCATCATGATCTAGTATTAACAGATCCACTATGTCATAATGTTGAGTGAACACAACAGTAACATATCACACAATGGGAATGGTAAAGTCAGGATTGGACCTCGGCAGGTCCAAGGAGCCCAGGTAAGAATCTTGAGCAAGTAGACTCATATTTCCATGTCACCTACCTATGTCCTCACATGGGGTCCCTATGACCAACTGACCAAGGAGGAAAACTATTTGGGCTGATGTGTACATGAATGAGATTATTACATTGGTGCTAGCCAAAAGGGGACTGCCCCTGCATTTAGTTGCACTCAGAGATGACTTACATGATCAATAGCAAATGGAAATCCTATCACTGGGTAGAGTTTCAAGTAGTAAAGTTGTTCATTTACTTTGTGTGGAGGGAAAAGTGGCCTGAGGTTGGGATGTACATGGTAAATGACTTCTTTGGTTGATTAGAGTCTGGAAGGAGTGGGATTGAAAGATGAGAGATAAGGAATTCTGGGAAAGAGACTTGTGAATGGACCAATGGGAGTGAGCACAAAGCATGTAGATCTTTGTTGCTGCCTCACATTAATGCCCACCAGAGAGGAGGTACTTAACAACCAGCTGAACAGGACTCTTGTCCTGTGAATATCAGCCACCCTGGGGCTTGCAAAATGGGCATGTGTGGATGGAGGCTATGCCCAAGAACAGACTCCCCATTACCAAGGGTGATCTAGCTACTGTCACAACTGAGTGCCCAAACTGCCAGCAGCAGAGACGACACTAAACCTTCTACATGGTATCATCCCATGATGAAACCAGTCACTGGAGGCAGGTTGATTATATCACAGCACTTTTACCCTGAAGAGGACAATCAAACATCCTTATGGAGCTGATCATACTACGCTGGGTATAGGTTTACACTGTTCCCCTCAATACCTCTGCTAGTACCACACCCAAGGAATTAATAGGATGTCTAATTTACCAGTATGGGATGTTGGACCTTACTTCAGAACAAATTTTTAGCAAAGAAGTTGTAACAGTGGGTGCATGATTGCAGGATACTCTGGTTTTTACCACAAACCTTTATCATGTGAATTCAGCTGACCTAGAATCATGAAATGGCCTATTAAAGGCTTAGCTAAGGCACTGACTCCAGGACAACTCTCCACAGTGTTTGGGTGCTATCCCCCAAGATGTAGTATATGCACTGAACCACCAGTTGATATATGGTGTTGGGTACCCAACTGCTGGAATGTACAATGCACATCACCTGAAATCAAGGAGAGAATTTAAGATCAGCCCCTCTAATCATTACTCCCAGAGACCCACATATGGTTACTGCTTCCCATCCCCACACACTTGGATTCTCCCAGATTACATGTCCTAGTTGTTGAGATGGGAGTGGGAAGGGACACTCCCACTAAGGGATGTTAAAGGATCTCAAGTTTTGACCTCCAACTGCTCTCATTGGGTTCCTCATACTGGTGGACCAATGGGCAAAGAAAAAAATATTAGTGAGTATAGTCAACCCTGATTACCTTGATAAGCACAATGGGGACAGGGAACTCAAGAGATTCTTTGTGGTGAATCTATGACCAGTGGTCCATACACAATAATGATAGTAGATAGAGAACTGTAACATCCAAAACTCAAAAATGGCAAGGTGACTTAAGGACTTAGACATCTTGGGCATAAAGATCTGAGTTGCCCCAGATCTGAATGATGAATGGTATAAAGCATGGGCTTTTATCCTTTGCTTTTTGTTTGCTAACCTGTTTTTGGCCTTACCTTTGACTCTAGACAGAGGTATGATAATCAGTTCCAGGCAGGCTTTGACCCACTTTGCACTGACAATGCCCCTCCTCAGATGTGTACCGTGGGCTTTATTGAGGGATGCCCAAGGAAACACTATTGGCTCCTTTCATGCACAACCAATAAATAGAGAGGAGTTAACAGGAGTTAACAAGGGTTCAAGAGGCACCCCTCAACAAGTCGTCGGTGGTGGCTATTGGATAAATTCTTCTCCCATTTTTCCTCTAGATAGATTGTTTTTTGGACATACTGTATATAATCCTTAAAGAAAAAAAAAAAGCAGGATGAAGCACCATAGTAAGAACTAATTTATTCACTAACATACTCTGGCATTCATTTCCCACCTTCCCTATGTGCTCTCCCCAGTCTCTCACTCCTGTTCCCTAGGACTGAATAAAATAATCCAAAAATAAACCATTTAAACACAAGCTCTTGCTTCAGGAACTGATTTCCATGACAAGACCATCTAAAATTCTCCCACAGCTATATTCTGGACTGGAATTTCCTCTCCTTTATAGATTTGCCTCCAGTGACCACACAGTTCTTACTCCCTTAATTCCAATGCAGATATTCTTCAGCCTCACCAGGATCTCCCATCTTGATATGGCTCTACTTTCTTCCACTTTGTTTCCTATCTGACACAGACCCATAGCCCATCAATCTTTAATCATTTACCCATGTTTTCCTTTGAAACCCTCACCTCTGGGTCTGTCCTTCAACCATGCTTACTTTGAAAAATCTCAGAAAAAAACACTTGTTTTTGCTGCCTAGTATCAATTTATCTTTCTCTAAATGAAAATTTCCCAATTTTCCTCTGGTGAGCTACCCCTGCCACCACTTGGTCCATGATGCTGCAGGTAGAACATTTTACTAGTACTCAAGTCAATCCATGTACTTTATTCATTCTGGCCCCAATGACAGATTCAGGAATAGATACATGACTCAACCCATCAGGCCCAATCAGAGTGAATGCCAGGGCTTTTGTTTGAGGGGTCAGGAATAGGGAGGAGTTTCTGCTAGAGTTAGAATAGTCTATTTCAGAATGGAGCCAACCCAGAGGAAGCAGATCTGAGAAACATCAGACCCTAGTGACATCATTTGATCCCCAGTATCAAATTTTATTGCAGACAGCCTTACATTTGTATTTTCAGTTTTTTAGCTGATGCAGCCACTGTTTAAGCCAGGTTGGGTTGGGTTGTTTTGCACTTGCAATCAGATTAATTATTTCCTAATTATTGATAATTCTCCTGGACCATTCTTACCATTTAACTTCTCTGCTTCCAGCATAGTTAATGAATATCTTGCTTTTAATGCATGGTCTCCAGTACTCTTCTCAACACCACCTCACAATCATTGTTCATACCATAGTCACTTTTCTCTCCTATAAATGATTGTTTCCATCTTTCACTACTCTCCTCAAACATCTACATTATTCTCTCCTCTTTATAGTCACCAAAAGACTTACTTGCTGACCCATTAACCAAATCTAAGTCTTTATTTTTCCTGTTCTTGCATTTATAAGGGTTAACATGATTACTAACAATTGTAGTGGTACTCTATAAATGTTACTAAAAGAAGACTCTCTTTCTCCCTTATATCTTAGAAGCTCTATGAACTTTATTTTATAACCCAAGACCTAGTACAGCATCTGGTATGCTGCTAATACTCAGTAAATATTTGTTGAATGAATGAATAAGTCTTTCTTTCATCAAAATATAATCCATCTAGAAATAGATCTATCTGTGGATATATATATATATATATATGTATTTATATATGTGTAAACACATATAAACATATATGTACATGTTCTTCATTAAACTGTCTCAAGTAACTTTTGCATATAGATAAGAAATACATATGAAAGCATTTTCTCTTTTTTCCCCTCCTCATTAAACTGACCACAGAGAGGGCTCTTCTTAATAAAAAGCCTTTCTCTCCATCTTTATGCCTTTCCTGATGCATCCTAATCTCTGGCTGAGAGCACATGTTAGAGGCTACCCATATTTCAAAATAAGGTTAAATACTACAGTAAATAATCAACAACCAAAAGTGCACTAATTCTTCTAACTTTGGAGAGCACCCATAAGCATAGTAGTTACTTAGTGCTAATCAGGATCACAGGATTCAACTACTCCAAGTTCACTGAAGATGAAGAAACCGATACTTAGGGAAGTTAGATGACATTCTCAAGGTCACCTGGCATAGCTGGAATTCAAGTTCCACTCCAGGGGTTTTCGCATGATATCACTACTTCTTTCATGATGACCTAACATCCAGTATGTTCTTATGGGCCTGGACAGTTTGCTTACCCTTCCTCTTAGTCATTTGCCCACTCAGGATCCATGTACATCAGGAGATAGAGGATACAGAAAAATGGTGTTTTCTTTGATCCTGGCTACAAAAGTTTTTCATTGTGCTCGACCCAGTTCAGCACATCTGTTTACAGTTATTAGGCTACTTAAGTTTGACATCAGGTAACAATTAGAAGGACCAGTGATGAGGAACTTAGTTGATTAATGAAGTTTATTTCTCCTGCCCATTTCAGTGGGCATCACAGACTCCCAACTCTAAATGACAAATCTAAAATAAAAGTTTGGGCAGGTGACCTTGACCAGCACTGGTACTCCTTCAAAGCAACCCCACCTCTGGGGGTTTAGCACCACACATCAGCAGCTGGACCTCTCAGCCAGCTGGGCCAGGGGTCAGCCCCACCCACCAGGGCATCTACAGCACTTGGTGCCAGGCCTCACAGCCAGCCAGTCTGGGGGCCAACTCCACCTACAAGTGCACTTGCAGCAATTGTGGCTAAACCACAACAGGAGGACACATGCAGCCCACACTGGTGATACCTCTGGAGAACCTGGCTGTAGTGACTGGGAAGATTGTGTCACTGGGCCTCACAGCATACCTTTTATATAAGGTAAATGTAGCCTGATATATTTTTTCAAGACTGGGAAACATATCTGATACACCTAACACAGAGAAAAAAACAAAGAATTATGCAAAATGAGGAGACAAAGGAATACCTTACAAATGAAAAAACAGGACAAAAACTCAGAAAAAAAGAACTAAATGATACAGAAGTAAGCAATTTATCCGATAAAGAGTTTGAAGTAATAGTTATAAAGATGTTCATGGAACTTGGTGACAACTTCAACAAAGAAATAGAAAAATATAAAAAAGAACAAATCAGAACTGAAGAATACAATAACTATAATGGAAAACACACTAGAGGGAATGAAGAGCAGATTGGATGGTACAGAAGAATGGATCTGCAGTCTGGAAGGCAGCATAGTGTAAATCTCCCAATTGAAACAGTAAAATAATAATAATAATATTAAAATAATAATTTTACAAAATAAGGATAGTTTAAGAGACCTCAGAGACAACATCAAGCATACTAACATTTGCATTATAGGGATTCCAGAAATAGAAGAGACAGAGAAAGGGACAGAAAACTTATTTGAAGAAATAATGGCTGAAAACTTCCCTAACCTGGGGAGGGAAACAGACATTCAAGTCTAGGACGCACAGAGAATCCCAAAGAAGATGACCCCTAAGAGACCCACACCAGGACACATTATAATTAAATGTCAAAAGATAAAGAGGAAGACAACCTCATTTTACTATGCATCACTTTATTGCACTCCACAGATATTGCATTTTTTACAAACTGAAGGTGTATGGCAACCCTGCATTGAGCAAGTCTATCAGCACCATTTTTCCAACAGCATTTGCTCACTTCACATCTCCCTTTTACATTTTGGTAATTCTCACAATGTTTCAAACTTTTTCACTGGTATTTTTTATGGTGATCTGTAATCAGTGATCTTTGATGTTTCTATTTTGTTTTGGGGTGCCAAGAACTACATTCATAAAAAACAGTGAACTTAATTGATAAATATAATGATTGTTCTGACTGTACCACATACCAGCTGTTTCCCTGTCTCTCTTCCTCTCCTTGAGTCTCACTATTCCCTGAGGCACAACAGTATTGAAATTAAGTCAGTTAATAACCCTACAATGACCTCTAAGTATTAGAGTGAAAAGAAAATTTGCATGTTTCTCACGTTAAATAAAAAATTAGAAATGATTAAGCTTGGTGAGGAAGGCATGTCAAAAACTGAAATAGGCCAAAGACTAAGCCTCTTGTGCCAATTAGTCAAGCTGTGAATGCAAAGAAAAAGTTATTGAAGAAAATTAAAAGTGATACTCCAAGTGAACAGATAAATGATAAGAAAGTGAAACAAACTTATTGCTGACATGAAGTAAGTTTTCGTGATCTGGTTGGAAGATCAAATCAGCCTCAACATTCCCTTAAGCCAAAGCCTAATCCAGAGCTAGGCCCTAATTCTCTTAAATTCTGTGAAGGCTATAATAGGTGAAAAAGCTTCAGAAGAAAAGTTTGAAGCTAGCAGAGTTTGATTCATAAGGTTTAAGGAAAGAAGCTGTTTCCATAATATAAAACTGCAAGTTGAAGCAGCAAGTGCTGATGCAAAAGCTGCAGCAAGTTTCTAGAAGGTCTAACTAAGATACTCAATGAAGGTGGCTACACTAAACAACAGATTTTCAATATAGATGAAATAGCCTTATATTGGAAGAGGATGCCATCTAGGATTTTCACAGCTAGAGAGGAGAAGTCAATACCTGGCTTCCAATCTTCAAAGGAAAGGCTGACTTTCTTGTCAAGGGTTAATGCAGCGGGTGACATTAAGTTGAAGCCAATGCTCATTTACCATTCCAAGAATCCTAGGGCACTTAAGAATTATGGTAAATCTACTCTGCCTTTGCTCTCTATAAATGGATGACAAAGCCTGGATGACAGCACATCTGTTTACAAGATGGTTTAGTAAATAAATCTTTTAAGCCCACTGTTGAGACATACTGCTCAGAAAAAAAGTATTCTTTTCAAAACATCACTGCTCATTGACAATATACCTGATCATCCAAGAGCTCTGATAGAGATGTACAATGAGATTAATGTTGTTTTTATGGCTGATAACACAACATCCATTCTGCAACTTTCAAGTCTTATCTTAAGAAATTCAAGAAATATATTTTGTAAGGCTATAGCTGCCATAGATAGTGATTCCTCCAATGGATCTGGGCAAAGTCAATTGAAAAACTTCTGTAAAGAAGTCACGATTCTAGATGTCATTAAAAACATTCATGATTCATGGGAAGAGGTCAAAATATCAACATCAACAGGAGTTTGGAAGAAGTTGATTCCAACCCTCATGGATAACTTTCAGGGGTTCAAAACTTTAGTGGAGGAAGTAATTGCAGATGTGGTACAAATAGCAAGAGAACTAGAATTAGAAGTGGAGCCTGAAAATGTGACTGAATTAGCTGCAATATCATGATAAAACTTTCATGGATGAAGAGTTGTTTTCCACTGATGAGCAAAGAAGGTGGTTTCTTGAGATGAAATCTACTCCTGGTGAAGAAGTTATGAAGATTGTTGACATGACAACAAAGGATTGAGAATGTTACATAAACTTAGTTAATAAAGCAGCTTCAGGGTTTGAGAGGATTGACTCCAATTTTGAAAGAAGTTCTACTGTGGGTAAAATTCTATCACACAGCATTGCATGCTACCAAGAAACTGTTGATGAAAGGAAGAGTCAATTAATACAGCAAACTTCATTGTTGTATTTTTTTCAGAAATTTCCACAACCACCCCAGCCTTCAGCTATCATCACCCTGATCAGTCAGCTGTCGTGAACATCAAGACAAGACCCTTCAGCAGCAAAAAGATTACAACTCGCTGGAGGCTCAGATGATAGTTAGCATTTTTAGCAATAAAGTATTTTTAATCAAGGTATGTACATTGTTTGTTTTAGACATAATGCTATTGCACACTTAATAGACTACAGTAGTCTATTAAGTATAACTGTAATCTAACTTTCATATGTACTGAGAAACGAAAAATTTCCTGTGAGTTGCTTTCTTGCAATATTCACTTTACTGTGGTGGTCTGGAACCAAACACACAATATCTTCAAGGTGTACCTGTATGCTATGTACTCATTAGTCTCTTAGTAGCCATCTTTGCTGTCAGATCAGGTATGCCTGCAGTTACATACTAGGGTACCCCCCATAAGACTATCAGCTGACTTTTCAAGAGAAACTTTACAGAACAAAAGGGACTGGAATGATATAATCAAAGTACTGAAAAGAAAACAGTTATAATCAAAAATACACTACCCAGCAAGATTATCATTCAGAATTGAGGGAGAGATACAGTTTCCCAGACAAGCAAAAGCTAAAGGAATAGATCCCCACTACTAAACTGGCCTTACAAGAAATGTTAAAGGGACCTTTTTCAACAGAAGAGACCATTACTAGAAACAAGAAAATTTTGAAAGAAAAAACCTCACTGGTAAAGGCAAACATATAGTAAAGGTATTGGATTAACCACCTACAAAGTTAGTTTGAGAGTTAAAATACATGAGTAGTAAAATTATATCTCTAAAATAATTAGTTAAGTGATACACAAAATAAAAAGATATAAAATAATAATGTCAAAACATAAAACTTGGGAAGGGGGAGTAAAAATGTAGTGCTTTTAGAATACACTCAAACTTAAGCAACCAACTGAAAATAGACCACTATATATATATATATATATATATATATATATATATATATATATATGTTGTTATATATGAACCTTATAGTAACCAAAAATCAAAAAATAACACAAAAAATATACAAAATATAAAGAATAAAAAAAAAAGAGAAAAGAATACAAAAACAACACTAAAGAAAGTCATCAAATCACACTTGAAGAGAACAGGAGATGAAGAAAGGAAGAGAGAAGAAACAAATACATATCTATCAATTACTTTAAATGTACATGGACTACATGCCCTGAACAAAAGATATAGGGTGGCTGAATGGATTTTTTAAAAGAAAAACCCATATATATGCTGCCTACAAGAGACTCACTTCAGATCTAAAGACACACACACTGAAAGTGAAAGGATGGAAAAATAAATCTATGCAAATGGGAAAAAAGAAAGCAAGGGTAGTAATACATATAGCAGACAAAATAGACTTTAAAACAAAGAATGTAACAGATGAAGAAGGACATTGCACAATGATACAGGGATCAATCCAACAAGAGGATATAACATTTGTAAATATCTATGCTCACAACAGAGGAGCATCTAAATACATAAAACAAATAGTAACAGACATAAAGCGAGAAATTTACAGTAATACAATACTAGTAGGGGACCATAACACCTCATTTACATCAATGGGTAATCATCTGGACAGATAATAAAGAAACAGTGGCCTTAAAGGACACATTATATCAGATGAACTTAATGGATATATACAAAACATTACACCCCAAACTGCAGAATACACATTCTTTTCAAGTGCATATGGAATATTCTCTAGGATAGATCACATGCTATGTCATAAAATAAGTCTCACAAACTGAAAAATATTGGGGTCATATCAAGCATCTTTTCTGACCACAACAGTATGAAACTAGAAATCAACTAAAAAACAAACAAACAAAAAATCTACAAGAAAAACACAAACACATGGAGGCTAAAAATTATGCTATAAACAACCAATGGGTTACTGAAGAAATAAGAGGAAATAAAAAATACCTGGAGACAAATGAAAATGGAAGCAGAATGATTCAAAATCTATGAGATGCAGCAAAAGCAGTTATAAGAAAAACGTTTATAGCAATACAAGCCTACCTCAGGAAACAAGAAAAATCTCAAATAAACAATCCAACCTTACAGCTTAAGGAACTAAGGAAAAAAGAATGCAGCCCAAAGTTAATTGGAAAAAATAAAAAATAAAGATCAGAGCAGAAATAAACAAAATATAGAAAAATAAAGAATGGATTAATGAAACTAAGAGCTGGTTCTTTGAAATGATAAACAAAACTGTTAAACCTTAGGCAGACTCATCAAGAAAAAAGAGAGAGAGAGCCCAAAGAAGTAAAATCAGAAATGAAAGAGAAGTTACAAGAGACACCACAGAAATAGAAATGATCATAAGAAATCACCACAAACAATTGTACACCAACAAATTGGACAACTTAGAAGAAGTGAATAAATTCCTAGAAACAATCTTCCAAGACTAAATCAGGAAGAAATAGAAAATTTGAACAGACGAATACCTAGTGGTGGAATTGAATAAGTAATCAAAAAATTCCCCAAAGGGCTTCCCTGGTGGCGCAGTGGTTGAGGGTCCGCCTGCTGATGCAGGGGACGCAGGTTCATGCCCCGGTCTGGGAGGATCCCACATGCCACAGAGCGGCTGGGCCCGTGAGCCATGGCTACTGAGCCTGCATGTCCAGAGCCTGTGCTCTGCAATGGGAGAGGCCACAACAGTGAGAGGCCCGCGTACTGCAAAAAAAAAAAAAAAAAAAAAAAAATTCCTCCAAAACAAAAGTCCAAGAAAGACCAAAGAGCTTCACCTATTAAATTCTACCTATTCTTCTCAAATTATTCCTGAAAATTGAAGAGGAATAATGCTTCCAAACTCACTCTATGAGTCCAACATTACTCTGATACCAAAACCAAGTAAAGACATAACAAAACAAAAAAGAAAGAAAGAAAGAAAAAAATTACAAGACAATATCCCTGATGAACATAGATTTAAAAATCCAAAAAAAATTAGCATATCGAATTCAAAGGATCATTAAAGGGTTCATACACCATGAGCAAGTGGAATTTATTCCAGGGATGGTTCAATATCCACAGAACAATCAATGTGATACACCACATCAACACAGTGAACAATAAAAATCATATGACCATCTCAGTAGATGTAGAAAAATTTTTGACAAAATTCAACATCCATTTATGACTAAATGCTCAACAAAGTGGGAACAGAGGGAACATACCTCAATATAATAGAGGGCATATATGACAAGCCTGGAGCTAGCATAATACTCAATGGTAAGAAGCTGTAAGCTTTCCCTCTAAGATCAGGAACACAACAAAGATGTCCACTCTCACCACGTTTATTCAGTATCATATTAGAAGTTCTACCCACAACAATTAAACAAGAAAAGAGAAATAAAATGCATCCAAATTGGAAAGGAAGAAGTAAATCAGCATTTTCAGACAGCATGATACTACATATAGAAAAGTCTAAAGACTTCACCAAAAAACTGTTAGAACAAGTGAATTCAGTAAAGTTGCAGGATATAAAACCAATATACAGAAATTTGTTATGTTTCTATACAATAATAACAAACTTTGAGAAAGAGAAATTAAGAAAATAATTCCATTTACAATTGGATCAAAATGAATGAAATATCTAGGAATAAATTTAACCAGTTAGGTGAAAGACCTGTACTCTGAAGACTTTAAGATATCAGTGAAAGAACGTGAAGAAAACACAAATAAATAGAAAGATATACCCTGTTCACCAGTTGGAAGAATTGATATTGCTAAAATCGCCATACTACCCAGAACAATCCACAGGTTCAAAGCAATTCCTATCAATGACATTTTTTACAGAACTGGAACAAATAATCCTAAAATTTGTATTGAACCACAAAAGAACCCAAATAGCCAAAGCAATCTGAAGAAAGGAAAACAAAGCTGGATATCTCATGTTTCCTGGTTTCAAACTATCCTACAAAGCCATAGTAATCAAAACAGTATGGTACTGTCACAAAAGCATACACATAGTTCAGTGGAACAGAATAGAGAACCAAGAAATAAACCCACAGTTATATGGTCAATTAATTTATGATAAAGCAGCCAAAAATACACAGTGTGGAAAAGACAGTTTCTTCAATAAATGGTTTTGGGAAAATTGGACAGCTACATGTAAAAGAACTAAACTAGAACATTTCTCACAACATATACAAAAATAAACTCAAAATGGATTAAAGACCTAATTTAAAATCTGGAACCATAAGACTATTAGAAGAAAATATAGGCAGTATGCTCTTTGACATTAGTCTTAGTAATATCTTTTTGGATCTGCCTCCTCATGGGCAACAAAAGCAATAATAAACAAATGTGCTTACATCAAACTAAATAGCTTTTACACAGTGAAGGAAACTATCAACAAAATGAAAAGATGACGTAGTGAAAGGGAGAAGATATTTGCTGATGATATATCTGAGAAGGGGTTAACAACCAAAGTATATAAAGAACTCACAACTCAATATCAAAAAAAGAAACAATTCAATTTAAAAAATAGGCAGAAGTCCTGAATAGAACTTTTTCCTAGGAGTCATACAGATGGCCAACAGATACATGAAAAGATGCTCAATACCACTAATCATCAGGGAAATGCAAATTAAAACCACAACGAGATATTACAACTGTCAGAATGGCTATTATCAAAAAGACAACAAATAACAAGCATTGATGAGGATGTGGAGAAAAGGGAACTCTTGTGCCCTGTTGGTAGTGTTGGTGGGAATGTAAATTGCTACAGCCACTATGGAAAACAGTAGGGAGATTCCTCAAAACATTAAAAATAGAACTACCAAAAATTCAGCAATTCTTCTTCTGGATATTTATCCAAAGAAAATGAAAAGACTAATTTGAAATATGTATGCACCCTTACCTTCTGTTCACTACAGAATTATTTTCAATAGATAAGATATGAAAGCAACCTAAGCGTTCATCAATAGATGAGGTATATATATATATATATATATATATATATATATATATATACACACACACACAATGGAACATTACTCAGCCATTAAAATAATAAAATCTTGCAATTTGTGACAACATGGATGGACCTAGAGGGTATTATCCTAAGTGAAATAAGTCAGACAGAGAAAGACAATTATTGTATGATTTCACTTATATGTGGAATCTAAAAAACAAAATACACAAACAAAACAGAAACAGAGTCATAGATACAAAGAACAAACTGGTGGTCACCAAAAGGGAGGGGGCAGAGAAGTGGGCAAAATAGGTAAAGGGTCAAAAGGTACAAATTTTCAATTTTATAAATAAGTCATGGGGTTATAATGCATAGCATAGGGGAATATAGTCAGTAATACTGCAGTAACTTTCTATAGGGGCAGATGGTTACTAGACGTATCATGGTGATTGATTTGTAATGTATATAGATATTGAACCACTATGTTGTTCACTTGAAACTAATATAATATTGTATGTATACTTCAATTTTTAAAAAAGAACTATTTGCTTCATTCAATGGCCCAAATTATGCATTGAGGTCCTAATGGTCTGGAATACCTATTTAACTAGGAAGCTGAACTACTTCAGCTTATACTTTTTAAAAACCAGAGAAGCATTGGGAATCAAAATGTTATCATACTCCTCTAACCTCTCCCCCATCTCCACCTCGTTTGGATGGCGTCTAAGTTTCTTTCTATCTGAAACATCCTGTGAGATATCTAAGGGGATGACTGTCAAGCCTAAGGCAGACCTTCACCCCCTTTGATTCACACACCATCTTTGCTTCACCAGAAATGCCCTTGACAGCAATGGAAAGAAAGGAAACATACTGCAGTTTCAATTGCTGTGAAACTCTCAGCACTGCATATACACCTGGAGACATGGGAAGAAGGTCTGATGAGGAACGTGGATCAGATTAATCACTTCAGCTTAAAGAGATAACAGGGTATAGAAGTGAAGTCAGTACCACTCCTGCTTTAAGAAGGAGAAAACCGAAACTACCGTGGCTGAGAGGTTCCCATGGCCATGGTGAAATCTGGTTACAGGTACTGATTACTAACTACTCTGCTAGTAGTAGTAGAGCTGGATACCCACCCCTCAACACCAAACATTTTCAGAAACTGCTGACACATCGCTTCATTTCTAAGGCTTTGACCTTTACGTACCCCTTAGATCTTATAAGGATCAAAGTAAATATAAAAAGAGGTACTTCATTTACCTTACTGCAATGGGAAGTTATTTTCCAAAATCTTGAAGAAGAAAGTAAACAGAAAACACCCAACCTTTGCATGACTGGGAGCTGTAGTGTTTACTGAAGTCTTCGTCTTTGAGATGTCAGGATAGAGGTACTTCACAGGGTTTTCAGGAATGTTTTCAGCCATAATGACCTCATAGTCCCGAAAGATGTCAGCAAACGGAAGAGCAGAAAACAGGCCTTTGTTTTAGGGTTCTGTGGAGTGGAATCTCACTTCTGCAAAAGCAGAAAGCAGGGGAATATTCAGGTTCCTGAAGGCATTCTTTGTGGCCATTCTTCCTGCCCACATTCTCTTCCTGTCACTGGTTATAAAATGATGTCAGCCCTTCTCTGCAGTGTGGACAGCACAGATTGCCACGTGATAGAGGAAGCCCATATAGGCTGTGAGAAATGCATGCCACCCTCGTCTGGAACAATTGTAACAACCAATATTCAAACCCACTGAACACATGAAAAACAGAACAACAGGACACTCACTTTTTTTGTTTGTTTTTTTTGTTTTCTGTGTTTTTTTTGAATTTTTTGTTTTTGACATCTTTATTGGACTATAATTGCTTTATAATGGTGTGTTAGTTTCTGCTTTATAACAAAGTGAATCAGTTATACATATACATATGTCCCCATATCTCTTCCCTCTTGCGTCTCCCTCCCTCTCACCCTCCCTATCCCACCCCTCTAGATGGTCACAAAGCACCGAGCTGATCTCCCTGTGCTATGCGGCTGCTTCCCACTAGCTATCTAGTTTATAATTAGTAGTGTATATATGTCCATGCCACTCTCTCACTTTGTCACAGCTTACCCTTCCCCCTCCCCATATCCTCAAGTCCATTCTCTAGTAGGTCTGTGTCTTTATTCCCATTTTGCCTCTAGGTTCTTCATGACCGTTTTTTTTTGTTTCTGTTTTTTTTAGATTCCATATATATGTGCTAGCATACGGTATTTGTTTTTCTGTTTCTGACTTACTTCATTCTGTATGACAGACACTAGGTCCATCCACCTCACTACAAATAACTCAGTTTCATTTCTTCTTATGGCTGAGTAATATTCTATTGTATATATGTGTCACATCTTCTTTATCCATTTATATGTTGATGGACACTTAGGTTGCTTCCATGTCCTGGCTATTGTAAATAGAGCTGCAATGAACATTGTGGTACATGACTCTTTTTGAATTATGGTTTTCTCAGGGTATATGCTCAGTAATGGGATTGCTGGGTCATATGGTAGTTCTATTTTTAGTTTTTTAAGAAACCTCCATACTGTTCTCCATAGTGGCTGTATCAATTTACATTCCTGCCAACAGTGCAAGAGGGTTCCCTTTTCTCCACACCCTCTCCAGCAGGCCACTCACTTTTAAAGATGGAAATACCAATAACCAAACTCAATACTAATTTCACATGAATAAATAATAGTGACTGTATATCATTTTCAGAATGGTCCACCCAGGAGAAAGTTATTCCTCCAAGGTGGTTTTCATTGAATCTTAACAAAATCTTTCCAGGCATTTTATCCTTTAGCAAGAGTTGTTCCTTCCCTTTGCTGACAAAACCTATGATGTGCCTAAAAATAGAACAAGGCTAGTTTTATCTTATCAAAGACTAAAATTTATTGCATTTGCATTTATTGCATTCACAAAGAACAGACCTAAGTTTGTTCTGAGTATAATCAAAAGTCAATAGTGCCTGAAAATCTCATACAAATTAAAGTAAATATCAATATTCTATGGAGAATGTAAGAAACTGCAATTATTTTCCACACTATGACACTAAATATGCTGAAAAGAAAAAAGAAAGAAAGACTCTTGTAAATGGTGCTGCTGTGAATATTGGTGTGCCTGTGTCTTTTCGACTTGGAGTTTTCATTTTTCTGGATGCATGCCCAGGAGTAGGATTCCTGGATCATATGGTAGCTCTATTTTTAGTGTCTTGAGGAATCTCCATATTGTTTTCCATGGTGGCTACACCAATTTACATTCCCACCAACAGTGTAGGAGGGTTCTCTTTTCTCCACACCCTCTCTAGCATTTATTATTAATGTTCATAACAACACTATTTGTAATAACCAAGACATGGAAGCAAGGTAAGTGTCTATAAACAGATAAATGGATAAAGATGTGATATATATATATATATACACACACATATATATATAGTGAAATATTACTCAGCCATAAAAAAGAATGAAAGAATGCTATTTGCAGCAACATGGATGGACCTAGAGATTATCATACTAAGTGAAGTAAGTCAGACAGAGAAAGACAAATATCATATGTTATCACTTAAATGTGGAATCTAAAATATGATACAAATGAACTTATATACAAAACAGAAATAAATCCACAGACATAGGAAATGAACTTATGGTTACCAAAGAAGAAAGGGAGAGGATATAGAAAAAAAAATGCTTATCTGTTCAAGTTGCAATGAGAAAAATATACCTTGGAACTAAAAACAAATTTTTAAAAAACTGACTCAGAAAAAAAGAGGAAGAACAAGAAATATGCAAACACCATTTGCTGATTCTATTTCCAAGCATATAACCTTAGAAATGACTATTTTCTTAAGTGCCAACTACACGCTGGGATTGTGCCAGGCCCCAAGACCAGAAAGATGACTAAGATGGGACCTCTGCTCTCAGAAAGCTCCCACAAGGACTCCCCCTTTTCTTCCTACTCTTAGGTCTCATTAAAGCCAATAACCATTTCTTCCTCTAATCCCTCCTATATCCTGTCATATTAAGCCTCAGTTATTTGGGGAGGGGGAGAAATTGTAACTAGCTACTCTCACCAGGCTAAGAAGCTCTTTCCTCTTGATTGAAATTTAAAAAGATTGTGTATACTTTGCCTAATGTGTTGACTGTGTCTTCTCTTTACTCCCCAAACTTTTCTGTGGCTCTCCACCAGACTTCCCTCTAGTCATGGCTGCTTTCTCCTGGATCCAAATACTCTCCCCTATCATAATTCACCCTCTTCTTCTCTTCTCCACTATTTCTGTGAACATAAAGCTAATGTGCTAAGTGGTCTGCTTTTCTTTTTCCACTCTCAAAGCTGACTCTTCCCTTCTGTGCTACCAAAGTTTGGAATTACAGCATACTCCTTGTCTTCCAGACATTTTTTCCTCTCGCTTCAAAGTCTCTTCCCTGCAGTGAGCAGAAGGAAGGAATTGCTCACCACCTGAATCCAAGAGAGATCCCTTCTCCTTGCCAAATGATTTGAAAAACAAATACTTCCAAACAAAATCAAACCATTTTAGGGGCAAGAGTCAGCCAAGGGGAAGCACCCATTCTTCATTCTCTCTTTCTCTGTTGTATCATCTGAGTTCCCTCAGCCCTCACCTACCTGTGACTACAGTGAGATTACAGTGACAAAACAGAGTTTCTTAGGATATGCTCACTGTCAACCTTCAAGAAGGCCAAGTCCCTTGAAATTCTTCCCATACAGCTCTGGGAAAGCACAAGCTTTGGCTAGCTCATGCCTGTCTCTGCCCTTCCCCACTTTTCCCTCTGCCCTGGACCATAGTAATGATGATTTGCATTGCTGCCAATGATAAAGGAGCAGCTATGCTGATGGTTTATGCCATCACTGTCAGGGCCTCTGCCTCAGCCACAAACTGGGCAGGGCTGGTCTCTGTGCCCAAGGCCCGGGTGCTCCATCTCTGACTGTTGCTGATGCCAGGAGAGAGCTGATTCTCATCAACATCCCCACTGTATCTGCTTACTGTCTCCTCCCCACAACACACTCCCACTACTTCAGGGACACTTACGTCAGCAACAAGGGTGCTATCCTCTGTTTCTGCTGGCACTGTTTTGCTGACACCTTGGGCTCTCAATAGCCCATGGAGATTCTAGAAAACCAGTTTTTTTGGTTGTTATTGATTTTTTATTGCAGCTCCCTAAACCTAGGACTAAGATGTGAATCCATAGTTGTTGGGTCATTGGACAATTGAGTGGTAAACATTTGAATTAAGAACTTCTCTTCCATTTCTGTACTTGCCCAGCACCACCTTTAGCTAAACACTTGCTGCTCAGTTCTCTTTTTCCTTAGAGCGAGTTCTGCTTCTCACATAAACAGACCTTTAGCAGGCCTGTCCTGCCAGTCCTTGCACCATGTCTAAATGAAATACAAAAAGTCCACTAAAAAGTGCAGGAGAGGGCTTCCCTGGTGGCGCAGTGGTTGAGAGTCCGCCTGCTGATGCAGGGGACACGGGTTCATGCCCCAGTCTGCATGTGGGAAGATCCCACATGCCGCGAAGCGGCTGGGCCCGTGAGCCATGGCCACTGAGCCTGCACGTCCGGAGCCTGTGCTCCACAGTGGGAGAGGCCACGAGAGTGAGAGGCCTGGGTACCGCAAAAAAAAAAAAAAGTGCAGGAGAAAACCTAGATATGAATGAATGACCAAGAATCAGAACATGAGTCCATAAAAGGACATGCCCTGATAACACCTTTCAGATGCATTTTGCCTAACACAGTGATTCTCAACTGATGAGCTGCTGCAGAAGAAAATAAATTAGAAAAGTCACTAATGAGAATCCTGTTTGTTCTTCCAGCCATTTGTTTCTTTTGAATAAGAGCTTTATCCCTTAATTATAGTTCGTAGTGACTATTATTGCACAATTTCTTAGAATTCACTGTCTCATGATTGTAAACAGTCAATATTGCCACAGAATCAAAGTTCTCAATGTTGGTTAGAGGCTTATTTAAAGTTAACAACTGAGCTTCACAACAGCACCACAAGCTCAAGATACAAACCAACTTCCTCATGCCCATTCTCTCAGGAGAGACAAACCCCTCTGTGGTGTGCAGCTCCTTCGGGGTTCTGGGATTCTTCCAAGGTGCTTACCTACCATGCTCATACAAATACTGCATTCTCTCTTTCCTAGGAAAAATAATTTCCCCTGAAGATTTTCTCAAAAGCTACATTTCTTTCTTTCGGGGAGCCCTGTTGCTTATGTAAACCATCTTCACTTTTCTTTGGTCAAGCTGTGTAAAGCAGAAGATGTCTGTTTCTAATTGTTTTCTTACTCTTGGCTTTTAACTTCACACACTTTCAGCTGATGCACTCTGTAAATCCCTTCTGTCCTAGGAGTGTAGCATTCCTAATGCAAACCATGACCAGCACCTTTGGCTAGGTTTTATCTGCACAGGAATATCTTGATCAAAGATTGCAGTTCTTATATCCTGCTTGTGTAACTTTGGATATTATTTGATTTGATTCTATTAGATCAAGTTCACAGTAAACCGTCTTCTCCTTCTGTGCTACACTGATTTTATTACACTTTTTATGTGCCAGCAGTTCTCAACACCACCACACTTAACCTCTCCTCTGAGGACATCCCTTCAGTAATTTATCATAAGATGGCACAGGAACTGTGCTTGGGTATCTTAGTTCAGCTTTCTCCTTATCATAATTGCTGCCCCAGTCTGCAGACATCCAAATCAAGAGGACAAATAGAAGGGGGAAAAGCACAAAACTAGGAATTAAGAGTCTTATATAAATATTGTTTATGAGTAAGAGTTTAAGGTAAATTCAGTTTTCCAAAAAAATTTTATTTGAGTGTATTATGTGTGAGAACTCATGATGTTTTATATTTCAACCACTCAATTAGTGTCTTTGAGCAGGCTCTTAATTTTTCTGTGCTTCAGCTTCCTTCTGTAAAATCAGAATGATACTGTTTGCTGTATAATCTCTTAGGGGTTCGAATCATAAGAGATGATTGCATGAAAATGAGTTCAAAATGTATAGAATTCCACCCATAATTTGATAATACTGTCATTAGAGGGGTAGACATAACATTGCAAGAAGAAGTTATTTTCTCATTAAGTGATGTCCTCTTAATTCTCAGTGTTGGCCTTTGGATAAACAGAATAAACAGTTCCTGTGTGGTGAAATTCCAAGAGACTTAGAAAGCATCTCTGACGCAAAGATGCCTTTGCCACCTACTCACTGATATTTGAAAATGCAATCAATCACCAAGGACACATTTGTTAGAGATGAGAGGCTGGCAAAGAGAAACTTCTGAAACAGAGAAACTGACATGGATTCAAAACTATGGTGTAAATTAAAAACTGGTTCTGGAACCTGTCCTAGAGGTAGGTTTGGATGTTAGGGAGTGGACTGATCCTTGCTTGGTATACCAGTCTTCTAAAGGATTTATGTATACTGGCTTTCTCTGGGCCGTATCTCATTTCTTGGTCCATTAGTTCATCATTAAAATGGCAGGAAAAAGTGGTAAAGCAGCAATTACCTCCCATGATCAAAGTTTACCATCAGCCACCGTAAGTATCCCCACCCTAACACAGGGGACTGCTGGTTGAGTTTGTATGTCCACAAGCTGGGAAGGGATACTCAAAACTCTCTTACCAAGATCATTCTGAATCACAGAATGTCAGAAATAGAAAGTCACTTGAGAGACTATAATGAAGGGCTCAGTAACTCAAATTTCCCCAGGGGTTAAATAGGTAACATGAATATGTGAATCAGGTGGTATGAAACAATAGGGAGTGGTAGGGTCTGTGGCAAAATAAAGAGAAAATGAATGTGCCTTATAGCATTTAAATTCAAATCTAATTAAAAGTTGTGTTGATCAAACCACGTCCACAGAGTGACCGCATTTGGCCCCAGCTGTCAGTCAGTGACTCCTGACCCAACTCTCTTGTTTTAAAGGTGACCTGAGGGTATGACTGCAGTCACATGAGTACATAAGACACAAGTTACAATGGCTCAGCTGACTGTTAAACTTCAAACTCCTCCCCCTCCAAGGAAAGCCCAGTTGTTCCTGGGATGCATCACAACTTTGTATCTTCAGTCAACACGTGCTGTCTGCTCTGCTCTCTCCCTTTCTCACCTCTCTATCTCCTCTTGGGCTGCTGATCTCAAAGCTGGTGAAGAAATGTTACTATGGCTAATATTGAATGTGCCTTTGTGGAAACACCAATGTACGTTCCAAGGATGCTACCTCAGTGCCTTCAATGCCACCATTTCCCAGGCTACAGAGAGGAGAGAATCTTTTTCTGTCCAATTCAGTGCTGCACTGGCACCTGGATCCCAAAGCCACACTGGGTGAGCCCAGAAGAGCAGAAGGCCTCCTGTGAAAACAGCCTCTATGACTTTTTTTCTCTGTGTGCATCTCTCATGCTTAACTCTAAGACAAATACACAAACACCATCCATCTCTGTCAGAAAGAGTCACAGTACAGGCACAGTGCAAACAGTGCCAGGAGACATTTTTCCCCACCCACCCCACTACCAAATAAACAATAGCAAATCTGCAAAGGCATTGCTTTGACTAAAACACAGGAGCTTACATTAACTAAAAGAACCCAGCTTCTCTGTTTAAAGCCTCAGCATTAAGAAAACTGTCAAGTCAGTGCAGTGAGTCAGGATTTGGTTTATACCTGTGCAGTTCAAGGGCCTATTTAATTGATCTTGCCAGACCAAAGGAATAGGCTTCTCTAGGAAGAATTGGGTCTAATCTTCAGCAAGACAGACAAATTCTGGCAAGTCTCAACTGAAATGTTTCAGCTTCTACCCATAATACCTTTAAAAAATCTTAATTCACATTTTTTGATATATATCCATGAAGATACTGAGACTTCAGGAGATGTGTCTGCAAATGATACCACCAAGAGAGTGAAAAGACAACCCACAGAATGAGAGAAAATAGTTGTAAATGATATATCTGATAAAGGACTTCTATCTAGAACATACCAAGGAGTCTTGCAACTCAATGATAAAAAGATAACTAACCCAATTTAAAAATGGACAAAAGGTCTGACCAGACTTATTCCAATGAAGAGAGCCAAATGGCCAATAAGCACATGAAAATATGCTCAGTGTCATTAGTGATAATGGGAAATTCAAATAATAGCCAGAGTGAAATACCATTTCAAACCCACTAGGATGGCTATAATCAAAGAGGCAAATAATAACAAATATCAGTGAGGATGTGGAAGAATTGGTACTCTCATATACTGCTGGTGGAAATATCAAATGGTGCAGCCACTTTAGAAAACAGTTTGGCAGCTCCTCAAAATGTTAAACATAGAGTTACCATATGATCCAATAATTCTACTCTTAACTATTTACCCAAGAGAAATGAGAACATATGCCACACAAAAACATGTGCAAGAATATTCATAGAAGCATTTATCATAAGAGCCAAAAAGTGGAAACAATCCAAATGCCTATCAGCTAAGGAATGGATAAATAAAATGAGATACATCCAAATTACAGGAAGAAGAACAAAAGCCCCCAAAGTTAGCAGAAGGAAGGAAATCATACAGATCAGATCAGAAATAAATGAAAAAGAAATGAAGGAAATGATAGCAAAAATCAATAAAACTAAAATCTTGTTCTTTGAGAAGATAGACAAAACAGATAAACCATTAGCCAGACTCATCAAGAAAAAAAAAGAAGACTCAAATCAATAGAATTAGAAATGAAAAAGGAGAAGTAACAACTGGCACTGCAGAAATACAAAGGACCATGAGAGATTACTACAAGCAACTATATGCCAATAAAATGGACAACCTGGAAGAAATGGACAAATTCTTAGAAATGCAAAACATTCCGAGACTGAACCAGGAAGAAATAGAATATATGAACAGACCAATCACAAGCACTGAAATTGAACTGTGGTTAAAAATCTTCCAAAAAACAAAAACCCAGGACCAGATGGCTTCACAGGCAAATTCTATCAAACGTTTAGAGAAGAGCTAACACCTATCCTTCTCAAACTCTTCCAAAATATAGCAGAGGGAGGAACACTCCCAAACTCATTCTACAAGGCCAAAATCACCCTGATAACAAATTCAGACAAAGATGTCACAAAGAAAGAAAACTACAGGTCAATATCACTGATGAACATAGATGCAAAAATCCACAACAAAATGCTAGCAAACAGAATCCAACAGCACATTAAAAGGATCATATACCATGATCAAGTGGGGTGTATCCCAGGAATGCAAGGATTCTTCAACATACACAAATCAATCGATGTGATAAACCATATTAACAAATTGAAGGAGAAACACCATTTGATCATCTAAATAGATGCAGAGAAAGCTTTCAACAAAATTCAACACCAATTTATAATAAAAACTCTCCAGAAAGTAGGCATAGAGGGAACTTACCTCAACATAATAAAGGCCATATATGACAAACCTACAGCCAGCATCGTCCTCAGTGGTGAAAAACTGAAACCATTTCCACTAAGATCAGGAACAAGTCAAGGTTGCCCACTCTCACTACTTTTATTCTACATAGTTTTGGAAGTTTTAGCCACAGCAATCGGAGAAGAAAAAGAAGTAAAAGCAATCTAAATTGGAAAAGAGAAGTAAAGCTGTCACTGTTTACAGATGACACGATACTATAGATAGAGAATCCTAAATATGCTACCAGAAAACTACTAGAGCTAATCAATGAATTTGGTAAAGTAGTAGGATACAAAATTAATGCACAGAAATCTCTTGCATTCCTATACACTAATGATGAAAAATCTGAAAGTGAAATTAATAAAACACTCCCATTTACCATTGCAACAAAAAGAATAAAATATCTAGGAATAAACCTACCTAAGGAGACAAAAGACCTCTATGCAGAAAATTATAAGACACTGATGAAAGAAATTAAAGATGATACAAACAGATGGAGAGCTATACCATATTCTTGGATTTGAAGTATCAACATTGTGAAAATGACTCTACTACCCAAAGCAATCTACAGATGCAATGCAATCCCTATCAAACTACCAATGGCATTTTTTATAAAACTAGAACAAACAATTTCACAATTTGTACAGAAACACAAAAGACCCTGAATAGCCAAAGCAACATTGAGAAAGAAAAACAGAGTTGGAGGAATCAGGCTCCCTGACTTCAAACTATACTACAAAGCTATAAAAAGGAAGACAGTATGGTAGTGGCACATAAACAGAAATATAGATCAATGGAACAGGATAGAAAGCCCAGAGATAAACCCATGCACGTATGGTCACCTTATCTTTGATAAAGGAGGCAAGAATATACAGTGGTGGAAAGATAGCCTCTTCAATAAGTGGTGCTGGAAAAACTGGAGAGCTACATGAAAAAGAATGAAATTAGAACACTCCCTAACACCATACACAAAAATAAACTCCAAATGGATTAAAGACCTAAATGTAAGGCCAGACAGTATAAAACTCTTAGAGGAAAACATAGGCAGAACACTCTATGACATAAATCACAGCAAGATCCTTTTTGACCCACCTCCTAGAGAAATGGAAATAAAACCAAAAATAAACAAATGGGACCTAATGAAACTTAAAAGCTTTAGCACAGTGAAGGAAACCATAAACAAGATGAAAATACAACCCTCAGAATGGGAAAAAATATTTGCAAATGAAGCAACTGACAAAGGATTAATCTCCAAAGTTTACAAGCAGCTCATGCAGCTCAATATAACAAAAAACAAACAACACAATCCAAAAATGGGCAGAAGACCTAAATAGACATTTCTCCAAAGAAGATATACAGATTGCCAACAAACACATGAAAGAATGCTCAACATCATTAATCATTAGAGAAATGCAAATCAAAACTACAATGAGATATCATCTCTCACTGGTCAGAATGCCCATCATCAAAATATCTACAAACAATAAATGCTGGAGAGGGTTTGGAGAAAAGGGAACCCTCTTGCACTGTTGGTGGGAATGTAAATTGATACAGACACTATGAATAACAGTGTGGTGCTTCTTTAAAAAACTAAAAATAGAACTACCATATGAGCCAGCAATCCCATTACTGGGCATATACCCTGAGAAATCCACAATGCAAAAAGAGTCATGTACCACAGTGTTCATTGCAGCTCTATATACAATAGCCAGGACATGGAAGCAACCTAAGTGTCCATCAACAGATGATGGATAAAGAAGATGTGGCACATATATACAATGAAATATTACTCAGCCATAAAAAGAAATGAAACTGAGTTATTTGTAACGAGGTGGATGGACCTAGAGTCTGTCATACAGAGTGAAGTAAGTCAGAAGGAGAAAAACAAATACCATATGCTAACACATATCTCTGGTATATATATTTAAAAAAATGGTCATGAAGAACCTAGGGGCAAGATGGAAATAAAGATGCAGACTTACTGGAGAATGGACTTTAGGACATGGGGAGAGGGAATGGTAAGCTGAGACAAAGTGAGAGAGTGGCATGGACATATATACACTACCAAATGTGAACTAGATAGCTAGTGGGAAGCAGCCTCATAGCACAGGGAGATCAGCTCAGTGCTTTGTGACCACCTAGAGGGGTGGGATAGGGAGGGTAGGAGGGAGGGAGATGCAAGAGGGAAGAGATATGGGGATATATGTATATATATAGCTGATTCACTTTGCTATAAAGCAGAAACTCACACACCATTTTAAAGCAACTATACTCTAATAAAGATGTTAAAAAAAAATGAAATACATCCACACAATGGAATATTATTCAGCAATAAAAAGGAATGAAATACTGACACATAGTACAACATGGTTGAACCTTGAAAACAGTATGCTAAGAGAAAGAAGCCACTCACAAAAGATCACTTATTATATGATTCCATTTATATGAGATATCTAGGATAATCAAATCCATAGGGACAGAAAGATTGGTAGTTGTTCAGGACTTCGGGAAGGTGTGTGTGGAAGAAAAGGGAGTGAATGCTAATGGATCAGGATTTCTCTTGGGTGTGATATTCATACAAATCTTGCGAATATGGTTATATCATTGAATAGTACACTTAAAATGAATGAATTGCATGGCATGCAAATTATATCTCAAAGAGTTGTTTAAAAAATATAATTTTAATCGTAGAGAATGTGACATGTGAGCAATTCAAAGCCACAGAGTACTTAGTGGCATAACCAGGTTGGCTCCTCCCAGTCTCCACTGTAGATCAATAGTAAGATCTGTAGTAAAATTGGTATAGATAGGGATATGGATATAGCTACAAAAGTAAACACAGGCTTTTAAAATGTTTTAAATTATTATTACCTTCTATACTGAAATAGTTTGACTCACAAAAAGTTTCAGGAATAGTACCATATACTCTTCTCCCAGCTTCTTCCAATGATAATATCTCATATAACCATATATGTTATAGAAACAAGTTTTTAAATCATCTCCTAGTGTTCTTCTCCTGTTCTTTGTGACACATTTCTTTGTGTTTGAGAGTCTTCCATCTGTTTTTTCCCTGCCTCCAAGTTTGCCAAAACAGGACAAAACCTCCTTCACCATCAATACCACAGACTAAACAAATACTGCTTGAAATTCCTGAGTTTGTCTCCAATGCCCATAAAATGTAAGTATTGCCATTGTATGCCCAGCCTCCTTCAAAATGTCCCTCAGGAAGGTACAGCCCTGTGGCCAGATGCACCATAGGCTGCAGAGCACAGCCTCAGGCTGAGGGGCCCAAGCGGGAGAGGGTCTCCTGAGCTCATAACTGACATCTGAGCTGTGCTCACCAGCCTTCAGAAGTAGGAGGCAAGAGAGCAAGTGTGAATGAGGGTGTGAAAAGCTGCACTTGAACATTCATCCCAAGGGTGGGAAGTGAGAAATGAGGCTGATGAAATTTCAAGTGAGGAAAGAGTAAGTCAATAGCAATGGATGGGTTATGGCAGCCAAAGTAGATCTTGGGAGCAAACAGGGACAGAATGCAACCCTCAAATGGCTGAATGCAAACATGAGAAAAATGAAAAAATACTGGCTCTGTGTCAAAGGTAACATCCAACCAATTTCTAACTGCAAGGTAAAATTCATAAAATATAAGGAAGCATTGAGTCAGTCAAGTTGATTTGAATAGGAGAATACAGAATATGAGTGGCATCCTCAGAAAGACTTTTCAGAGTTCTCTTGCAAGCTCCCCTGGCACCACTGCTCTGCCATCATCTCTTAGATGCTTTTTAAGTTCAGCTAGAATTCTGGCAACATCGGGTAGTGGCTAAACCAGGCCTTAAATCCCCATCTATTCCAGCTGTATTATCTTGAGCTAGTTACTTTCCTGCTGTGAAATGGCTGCTCACCTATAAAACGGGAATACTAGCAGTAATAGCACCTACCTCACAAAATGGTTGGTGAGGATATATGAGAATAAGCATGAAGAGCACTCAGCATAACACTGGCTGGAAAATGTGCCAATAAATAGTGGCTGTAATTAACATAAGCACTGCTTTTCAGTGAAGAACCAAATCCATGCATGGCCTTGGAAGATCTCAGTCCCTCCAGCTGAAGATGCACAATATTCCCCTTGAGCCCATCCTGATTGTTCTCCCACTTTGTCATTGAGACAGGAGAAGTGAGTTAAAGCTTTGAAGTTTTCACCTCTCCACTGGTCTGTTCTCATCCATTTCTGGACAATAAGGGCAGTTAAAATGCCTTTGAAGACATTGCAAGTATAATCTCAACTACAGCTTAAATGAGGGCTGCTAGGAACCAGAAAGAACAGAGGCCCCTTCTCTTTACCACCCCCACCCCAACCCCCTTGGAAGTAGTCACTGGGAAAGGGCTGGAACTGTTTAAATAGAAAGCTGCAGAGATGGCACTTAAAGTGGCCACAAGAGATAGAGTCAAACCACTATAAGAAGTGCAGAGATTTCAACTTCAGAGAATGCAAAGAGCAAGGGGCTTGACTTTTAGTTATGTGGTTCCATATCCTTCTCTGCTATTGCCTCATTTCTGTGTTCTCTTTACAAACAAGCAAACAAACTTTCCAATTTCATTTATATGAAATATCCAGAAGAGATAAATCCATAGAGATATAAGTAGATTGGTGTTTGCTCCAGGGATCAGGGAGAGTGGAGAATAGGGAAAATCCACTTAATGGGTATGGGGTTTGAGGTGATGGAAATATTTTTAGAAGTAGCTAGAGGTGGTGTTTGCACAATATTGTGAATGTATGAAGTGCTATTGAATTTTCTCTCTAAAACGGTTAATTTTATATAAATTTCACCTCAATAAATTACTTTAAAAAAAAACCTTCCTGAAAAGAGTTGTTTCTACTCTAATTGTTCATCTCTCAATTTCTCTGAACGTCACACAAATTGGGCTTTCACCTCCATCACTCCACCCAAACTGCTATTGTTATGGTCATCATGACCTCCAGGATACTAAATAGCATGATCACTTGTAGATACACGTAGCTGCAAGGAAAGCTGTAAAGTGTGGTCTTTATTCCAGGCAGCCACATCTCAACTAAAATCAGCCTTTTTATTACTAAAAGAGAAGGAGGAAATTAATAATAAGGAATAACTAGCAGTCTCTGGCAGTCTCCTTAAGGGTAAACCATTTGAACACTGGAAATGAAATGTGTAGCCTCCAAATTTGGGGAGGGTGGTTTTAAAAGAAAAACATTAGATCAGTTCAGTAGAAGATAAAAAAGAAAAGAAAAAGAAAAATTTTGATAAACAGAGAACAGAAAGAGAGAGGAATAAAAACATAACCATTAAAACAGAAATTCTTTCATGTAATTGGTGCATTTCATCTAAGTTATCAAATTTGTGGACAAAGAGTTGTTCATAACTTCCCTTTTACTATCATTTTAATGTCCATGGGATCAATAATAATGGCCCTTATTTCATTTCTGATATTAGTGATTTGTGTCTTTTTTCTTAGTTAGTCTGGCTAGAAGTTTATCAATTTTATTGATCTTTTTCAAAGAAATAGCTTTGGGTTTATTGACTTTATTATGTTCTTGTTTTCCATTTTATTGGTTTCTGTTCTTGTTTTTATTATTTCTTTTCTTCTGCATACTTTGTATTTAACTTCTCCTTTTTCTTGTTTCCTAAAATGGAAGCTTAGGTTATTTCTTTTAGGTCTTTCTTCTTTTCTAACATATATATTCAATACTATAAATTTCCCTCTAAGTACTGTTTTTGCTGCATCCTGCAAATTTTGAAAAGTTGTATTTTCATTTAATTCAAAATATTTTTTTAACTTCTCTGAGACTTCTTTCTTTGACCCATGTATTATTTAGATGTGTGTTGTTTAATCTCTAGTATTTTGGATTTTGCCAGCTTTCTTTCTGTTATTGATTTCTAATTTAATTTCACTGTGGTCTGAGAGCATACTTTGTGATTTCTATTCTTTTAAGTTTGTTAAGGCGTATTCTTATGGCTCAAATTTTGGTCTGTCTTGGTGAATGTGAATTTAAGAAGGAGGTGTATTCTGCTGTTGTTGAATTTAGTAATCTATAAACGTCAACTAGATCCAGTTGATTGATGATGCTATTTATTTCAACTATATCCTTATTGATTTTATGACTTCTGTATCTGTCATTTACTGACAGAAGGATATTGATGTCTCCAACTATACATTTGTCTATTTATCTTTGCAGTTCTCTTAGTTTTTACCGAGGCACGTTGATGTTTTATTCGTGCATATGCATTAAGGATTATTATGTCTCCTTGGAAATTTACCCTTTTGTCATTATGTAATGCCCTTCTTAACCCCTTGATGATTGTCCTTGTTCTGAAGTCTGCTGTAAGACAGAGGTTTCTATATTAGATACAAAATCAAAATAAAGTTCTTTACTGTTTACAAAAGAATCTACTAAAGAAAATTTTACACAGAAAGGTTGAAAACAACATGTTGGTAAAAACAAACAAACAAAACTAACCAAAAATATTTGATGTGGTGATCAGGAAAAATAGAATTTAAAAAGTAAAGTAGAGTATTAAAGTAGAATTTAATAGAATTAACAAAATTAACAACTTTAATTCACAAAACATAATTTAATCTAAGAGGGACACTATACAATAATAAACATGGTGTAACAAATATATGTGTATGTACCTATCAACTTAACCTTAAAATACGTAAAGCAAAAATTAACCTAATTACAAAAAGAAATTAATAAATCTACAACACACTATTTTAGAAAGAGCAAGCAGACAAGAAAATTGTAAGAATGAATAAATTTGAACAATATAATTAACATATTTAACCTGATGGATATATAGAGAGAGGACCCTGTACTTTAAATAAAGAATATGTTTTTATTTTTCAAAAAGACGTGAATCAATTACAAAAAAAGGCTACATATTGGTAATTGTTTTTTTCTGCTCAAAACATATTAGACTTTAGAATACTGATTCTGTGATTACACAATATCTACTTTTGAATAGGACCAGGGTAGGTCAAATTCAAACATCCAAGGCTGCTCATATAGGTCATTTGAAGGGAACACAGACTCATAAATGAAGCCTCACAAAGTAAGTATCAACGTTTACCAAAGAATCAATATCATTTAGAACATTTTCCCTGATACTGCAATTAAACAAGAAGCATTAAAAATGTTTTTAAGTAAAACATTCCATAAAGAGAAAAGAAAATCACATAGCTTTTCTCACCATTGTCAGGAAATTAGTCTTCAAGTCACTGTCATCCACAAGAAGAGTGATTTTAACAAATTAAATATCTATTCCTAAGTCATAATCATATAACTCCATATTCTTACCCAGTTTAAAACTTTTCCCTTCTCTGGCTACAGCCTGCTTCACCCAGGAAATTACTAGAGGAGAAGGGGATAGCTGATTTTTTTCTCCTTCTGCGTCTTGCTCTCTACTATCTCTGCCTCCCTCTCAGGTTGTCTCTGAGCCTGTAGAGTTGGGGATTGGATGGAAGGGATACAGGAGGAGGAGAGATAAGGAGCAGGAAACCTCTCACCTGCACAGACCTAACCTGGAGATGGTACTCTGGGCATGGCAGATGTCTTGCTAGCTACTCCTCTCTTAGGGCAATTTGAGGCTTCCTCAGAGACAATCCAAATGGGATCCTTGGGTTGTAACTGCCAGTCTGATCCAGGCACAGATTCACTCCAGTCCTTATGCTCCCCAGTTCTAACAGGGCTATTTCAATGTACTTGAGTTCTTTCCTTGGGGCACCCTCTTTATGGCTTAAGAAGAAACAGAGCAGAATCACTCCCCTTCTCCACTCCCAGAGGTGGGGTAGGGACAGGGGAGTGAAATACACAGCTCTCTGCCATCTCTCTACACAGACTTCTTCTATTGCCTTATCCTCTAACTTGATCTCTCTAAATGATGATGGGCTAAGGGTACCCGAATGAGTTTTGTGCCACTCTCTTTGAAAGTCTTGCATAGGTGGTCTAAACACTGTTTTGGGATCTGGGGTAGTTGGCCTATTGTTCTGGGCCTTTGAAGCCAGAAAGAGGGCATTTTAACAATTTGTGACATGACCAACATTGTTATTAAGCAATGGGACAAATACATCTAGAAGGGTATCTTTGCCTTGATGAGTCTCCACTTCTAGAAACATACATTGTACATCTGCACAGTAATCCCACTTTAACCCCAAGGCATCAGTGTTGCGATGCCAGGAATCTGTGGCAGCAGGGAAGGGAGATCATCTGGAGGCAAGAGAAGATCCAGTCAAATTTTCCTCAAATTTTGAACAATTGGTTAGCATTGTGAATTTACAAACTGCTTTCTTCTTTTGTTTCATTTCATACTCATGGTGACCACTCTGAGTCTGTGTTATTATCCCAATTTCTTTTTACAGAGTAGTATATGGAAACTCAGAAAACCGAATTCTTGTTTAAGGTTATGCAGCTGGTTTACAGCACAGAGGAACTTGAACTCCTGCCTTCTCTCTAGGACACCATACCCTAGACTGTCTGCATGTGAGGCCCACAGTTTTACCTTCTTCTTACCAGCAAGTTGAGATGAAGTAGATTTTCAAAAGGCAACATTTCAAAAAAAAAGGAGGCTGGGGCTTCCCTGGTGGCGCAGTGGTTGAGAGTCCACCTGCCAATGCAGCGGACACGGGTTCGTGTCCTGGTCCAGGAAAATCTCACATCCGTGGCTGTGAGCCATGAGCTCATGAGCCATGGCCGCTGAGCCTGCGTGTCCGGAGCCTGTGCTCCTCAACGGGAGAGGCCACAACAGGGAGAGGCCTGCGTACTGCAAAAAAAAAAAAAAAAGGAGGCTGAATAATCCTGCTAGAAACCACCATCATTCAAATTAAGAAGTCCCACTAAGTAATTACATTAATTACATATATATTTGGGACTGTATATTACAGAATATCTTAGATATATGGTTTTCTAGGAACATGTTTGTCATGTTTGGTGTTCTAGCTCCAAGGTTGGAGATAAGTCTCAGAAAATATTGGTCTAATAAGGAAGGAACACTAACTAAAAGGCTCCAGATGGACAGTACTCCGAGTTGGATTGGACAAAGGTTTTGAATAAGTTTGTGATTTATCACATGTTAATTTTCAAAGCAAATTAAAATATTTCCTTGAATTTTGTGGCCCCCAAATCTTGTGACTGCTTATGGTAGTGTCCCTGACAGCTACAGCAATTTGGAAGAAATAAATGACCTCTCAAAAGAGTGAGCGAGAGAGTTCAGGATGGTATCAACAGTGTGGGATGAGACTACTTGGCTCCCAGATGTGTCTCTAGTAAATGAATTTTCTCAGAGGACCCATCAACACAATGTATAAGACAGACTTCAGGACTGTCACTACTAGCCTATTCAGCATGGATCTGTAACAAGCAGGACCCTACGGGGCCTTCCCGGGACAGACCCCTCCTCCATATCCTCTGCTGTAGCTCCTCTCTGAAGTACATAGATAATAGTATTTTATGCATATTTCCTGAGTTTTTCAGATGCTAAAAACCACCACCAAATGGAAGAAATTAACTACCTGATGATCATGAGCACATAGCTCCCAGATCTTCTGGCACCTAAGGATCGATCACCATCAACCAGACAATTGTGCATGAGCTGATCACATATCCTGGGATGCCCCTCCCTCACCTGACCGTTGAAAATGCTTCACTGAAAACCTTCAAGGAGTTCAGGGTTTTTTCTGAGTGTGAGCCACCCATTCTCCTTGAATGACCCTGCAATAAACCTTTCTCTACTCCAAACGCCAATGTTTTGGCACTGTTTGGCCTCACTGTGGGTTGGGCACATGAACTTGTATTTGGTAACAGATCCTTTATTGGTTGTCACACCCCAGTTCAGGAGAGTAACAAGCAGGGATCGTTAGCTGAAACGACAGCAATTCTAACTACTTTATCATGATTGCACTACTTGTGTTTTATTAGTAAAAAGCCTATTTTTTATATCTAATTTAATTCCAATTAGAAGAAGGGAATTAATTATATGACTATATGTGAGACACTTTGTTTTTCAGTTTTAGCTGCCTGGAAGCAGAATCATTTTTAAAACACCTCCAAGTAAAAATAAATTAAGGAGTAGTTTGATCACACAGATATTCAGGGAGCTGATTCAAGCCCAAGACACATAAGCTGGAAAAAATGGACTAAACTGCTTGGGAAAGGGAGTTTCAAGTGCTCAGCATCACAGAAACAGCACTGAGATTGAGCAACTGGGGCTAAACCAAGGTCCAGGAGCCTTTCTCTCTGGTCTTTAGTTGTCCCATCCACAAAATGGAGCCAGCATACAAATCTAAAAGCACAGAAGTCCGTCAACTATTTCATAAGGTCTATTCAAAAGGTTACATTTATGGTTACAAGATACCTGTCCATGAAATCCCCTGCAGTGAATTGAGGGAGAGAAAAGGAAAGGTATCTGGGTCTTGTAAGAGGTAGAGGCATAGTGGGGTATAGCTCCTGGGGAGAGCTGCCTGGGTATAAATACTAGCACAGCTACTCACTGGACACGTGACATGATCGGGGAGATCATTACCCTCCTCTGTGCCTCAGCTGTGTCATCTGTAAAACCCCATAGGGTGGTTGTCAAGATCAGACAAGTTTGCATTATAAAGTGTTAGAATAGAATGTGGTATGTACTAAGTACTCAGCAGGTATTATCTATATGTATTCTTCTTTTTCATACAAGCAGAGGTACATAGACTTAACTTGAGGAAACATTCAAGGTGGGGCAGAAGGAAGGATCAGGCAAACAGTGTTATCTAGATTATGAAAGGGAATTCTGATTATATCTGAGTAGTATTTAGATGAGCAATCATGGGTATTTGATGCTCTGTGATGTACAGACACTGTACTGGACACCTCATGGTCTTTGATGTTCTCAACAGTCCTTCAAGGTGGATAGTAAGATATTACTACTCTGCTCATTTGCAGATGAGGAAAGTGAAGTTCGAGTAAGTTGTCCAAATCTATACGGTGACAGAACCCCAGTTCAAACCCAAGCCCATCTAAGCTTCAGAGACCTGAGGTTATTGTTTCAGAATAAACTGCGGCTCTCCTCTGCATGGCTGGGCTGGGCGGGCACTCTGCTGAGTGCTTTCCTTTATACAATGTTTCCAGATCTCTCGGTCCACAGAATGAGGACAACACCACCTCTACTTCTTTTCTCAAACAGCTGAGCCAAGCCTTCTACTTTATGCTACACAGTGCACACCAACAACAGGGAGGTGGGACGCATCTGAAATTTTTCAGAGTAGGAGTTGAGATGACATTGCTGACAACACTCGGATATATTTATTTTCAGCCATGCCAACTGGCACTGTGGCACCTCGTTGTGAATAATGAGCCTCATTCAAGTTGGAAGGATAACTCATCACCTGTCAGGGCTAACTAATGAGCCTTGCTGACTGCAGCCTGAAGCACTTGGAGATGGTCCAGGGACCCTCTCTCATTAGTGCCAGGGGGAGTCCCATCCTCCCCTCCCAGTATGAGCACGTCTCAGAGCTTAGAGTCCCCAGTGCCACTTCCAACCAGCACCCTGCCCGCAGTGAGAAGGCAATGCAAGGAGAGATGCACACATAGCCTAATTACCCTAACTAATGGCCTGTCACAGCACGAGAGACTGTGAAATCTTTACCTAGGGGTGGGTTCCCGGGCTTGCATATTTATTTTTAATTATGACATCTCATAAAGTTACAAGAAGTTGGAATTTGCCTTGCGGTGACATTCAGGAATCCCAAATCCTGTAGTATTTTGTTTATTTTGGGTGAGTCTTCTTATTAGGCATGCTCCCCAGCCGGGCCGACCATTTGTGGTCATCACACATCTCATGTTTGCTTGGCTGCAGCAAGAAGAAGTCTGTTGCAATCACTGGTCATTTGTATCTGTTCAGAAGATTTATAGGGAGAGGGCATTATGGCAGAAAGCAAGTTTCTAAGATGAGGCTGCAGGGCTCAGCTCTGCAATCAACCTGCTTGCAAATTTGTGTGGTCCCTTTACTTCTCTGGTCCTCATTTTTCAAATGTGGTTTTTTAAATTATGGCTAAATTAGGTGATCTCTAAGGATTTTGAGATAATCAAATCTATCCTCCGACTCTAGAAACAACCACACCTGAGCCTTGCCAAGGGGAAACTATTCTGTTTAAAATTCCTACAGAGAGAAATGTTTCCTAGCCTCTCCCTTCCTGGCCTTCTGTCCATAGACACTCCTGGAGTTGACAAGCTTTCTCATAAGCGAGGTGCTTTCTTGAACATTCTCTTCATGGCAACCTTTCTATATCATTAACTGTGGTTTTCATAAAACTTGAGCCTATTTATTATCAGAAACCTGTCCCTCTCTTTCTCTCCTGATAGAGCTGTTGGGACTATGAAATCAGGTAATCAGGGGCAGAGGAACTGCCCCCTCCCTGCAGAGTTATCTGACCCTTGCAAATAGAAGAAAAAAGTGAGGGAGACACATTTCTCCATCTCTCCTCCCAGGCTAAGCCCCACTTGTGCTGTTGGGGACATCATTAAAAAGTAAACAAGATCAAAGAATTTGAAGGCATATAGACAAAGTTCAGTTCTCAGCCTTGTACTTGTGAGATATTGGGTGAATTTTCTCTCTAAGCTCTGTATCCTTACCAATGGAATAAAAATAAAAATATCTGCCTTGCAAGGTTGTTTGAAGAATAACTATGAAAAACACAAATAAAGGGCTTACAACCACTCAGACAATTCTAAGAACTATCAGAACTGAAATCTAAGTCCCCTGATTACCAACCATGTCCTCTTTCCCCATCTGAAGATGGGGTCGACCCTTCCTTTCTAATCAGGGTCCCCCTGTCTTCACTTCCTACTCAGAGGTGGTGCTATCCAGACTCAGACAGACATGCCCATTCAAGGATTCCAAGCCAGATTTTGAACTGCATTGATACCCAATCATTAACATAGACAGGAAGTTCTGTGGTAGGCAGCTTGTCAGTAGTGTGAAAACCCAGAAAGACCCTGGAAACGGAAGATTGTGGTGTGCTCTGGGGAGTGGAAAGGGAAGCACTCTTATTTCTGATGTTGGCACAAAGACCTGCAGGGGCCATCCTGCTCTGGGGGAAATGGAGCATCATCTGGAGACCAGTCAACACTCATTTGCCTCCTCCAGTCTCTAAACCATGGAAACCTGCAGCCCTCGTTTCACTTGGCCCACACAGTGGTTTTGAAAAATCATATTAGTTGCCAAGATTTAAAAATTCATAGAGTACACATCAAAATTCGGGTTTACAGTTTCTTTTCCTTTTTTTTAATCTGAATATTTCTGCATAGCAGCAATTGCCCAGGGTGGAGTAGATGCAGGCCCTCTAGGCTAGAAGCTCTCTCCCTAGCCTCTACTCTTCCCTGTAGTTATAACTCATCTTCTTAATGTGACACTCAATGACTCTTCCAGGGACCTGAGTTGGAACCTGATTCATTTAACAAATCTTGTGCCAGGTACTGTGCTGGACACCAGATGTACAAAACAGACTAGTGAGATACACAAACAATGACAATGGAACCCAGGAGCTCTAACAGACATAGACAAAGAACTATGGGAATCCAGAGGTGGGAAAGACTAATTACCTAACAATAATATCAGCTATCATCTACTGAGTGCTTACTATATGCCAAGCATTTTGCCTGATTGAGGAATCAGGAATGGCTTTGCAGGAAGGTTTCCCTTCCAAAATAAGAAAATTGTCAGCTAGAGAAAGGTATTTCAGACAAAATTGAATATTCAAAGGATTGTGAACAAGCCTAGCAGGTTCAGTGAACAAAGGAAAACAGCATAGGATAAGAGAAGGGGCTACAAACTTAGTCTGGGACTAGAGGGAACCTGAACTCTATGTTACAACCAGTGAGAAGGCATCCAAATTTTAACCAGCTCCTCTATGGCCCTTCCTGAGGGCAGGCTTAGATAGAGGTAATGGATCAAGGATCCTGAAAAGGAGAAGGGGCAGAGGGATGGAGCCACTACTCTGTCTGGACCTTTGGGAAAGAATGCTGGTGTAAATTAGCCTAGTCTTGTCCCCACCACCCCTCACCCAACTCTCCTATAGAATATGTTCAGGGAATTCTAAGTTCCATGTATATTAGTCCAAGCCCAAAATGATAAGGAAAGTGAAGCTGGTGCCAAACATACTGACAGTGCATTTGAAACCCAGTGTGATTCATCTCCCTCTCTCTTGAGTTGATCATACTCCTCCCCCGTCAGAACAGATGTTTGAGTCTTTGTAAATGTCTATGAACATACATCTCTCCACTCAAAACCATGTTTAAAATACCTTTCATAAATATATGCTTTCATCACTGCTCCTTCTAGCATTTTCTCTATTTTCTGTTAAATCCTTCTTTGTGAATCACTTTTTCTTTGGCAACACTCATTCACACTAATATGCAAAGGGGTCACAGGGCAGGTCTGGGGCCACTTTGCCATGCAGATTATTTAGGAGAAGCAACACGAGAGCCCTTTGGGAAATTCTCGCATGTAACTAAATCAGAAAGTAATATCCTGTTTTGTCTGCACTCTGCACTAGTCCTCATGTGTCCTGTAGAGGAATCCCAGAGTTTCTCCCTGCTGGCTGAAAGATAAACAAACCGCTGGCTCCCAGCCCTACCCTCGAGCTGTCCTAGGGAATTACACTGAAAACAAAGTGTCATCAAACTGAACCAAAAAGATGGAAACAAAACCTTAAAGATCTCAGTAGCTGCTAACTTCACTTCTTGGAGCAGAAATTTTGATTTTTGCATTTTGGAAAGACAAGCATTTATATCAAGAGTATTTGACTCTCAAACTTTTCATTTAAGAGGATCCCCTTTTTAGCTTCCAATACTTTCAAGAACTCTCCAGAACACTCACTGTCAATATCAGGCAGTTGAGAATAATAGTAATTCCATAAAAGTATTTAGAGGAATTTTAATTCTATTAATTATAACAGTATATTTATCTGACCATTGAAAATGACAATATATATACATATAAAGCATCTCTCTTCTGTTCAGTCTGAGGTGTTGCCAACAATTTCTTGGAAAGCATTTTGATCATGGAGGCCTTTGCAAGAATTTTCTTTCCCACACTCCATCCCCAACAGGAGTCCTCCACTCACAGATTGAAAATCACCGTGACTCAGAAGAAACAGCAAGGGTGCAGTGTTTTGTGTTTCTTTTAGGTTTGTTTTTTGTTTTGTCAAAGAACAGAATTCACTGTGATATCTGTAGAAAACTATTGGGATTTGGTGAAAGTCCTGTCACATTGTGCTCTCTGTCTGCCTTCCTCCTGTTTGAAATATTTCCTCAAAGTGTAGGAAACTTTGAATGTCTCTTTTATCATTTATTTTATCATTGGGTAATCTTGTTTTAAGGTCTGTGGCTCCATACTTAGTATCTAGTACTGTAGTTTCTCCTTTGGGATTTCAGGAAGGACCAGAGTTATCTGGACTTAACACAAGAAGAAACATAGTAATGAGGCTTGAAAGAGAATCTTAGGTCAACAAGATCCCAAAGTTCTGTAAAGAACTTAGCAATAAACCACATTCATTATTTTACCACATACTGATGCACACCACGTGCCAGGTAATGGGAGGCAAAAATTTAAAACTCTGGCCTCAAGGGAGTGAAAGAAATAAGGTGGGGGTGTTTTTGAGCTTATTTCAGAGTTGCGAGGCACAGAAACCTAAATAAGATAAACTCCGTGAGAGGCACAGATGAAGTGTCATAGGAGTTCAGAGACAGGAAAATGGTCCTCCATCTAGGTGAGATCTGGGTAGGCTTACAAAAGAAGCAGTATTTGAGTTGAGCCTCAAAAGACAGGGAGATTTGGATATTCTTTAAATCCCATGCTGGCTATAACGTTTGTGCTTTGGGTCCAGAAATTAGAATTTTGGGGAAATAGCCACTTTGCTTTCACTTAATCAGCGAAGGTTTTTCAACAGAGGATATGTGAAGGAATCTTTGAAAGAAGGTAAAAGGCACACTCCTCTTACCAGACAAGACAGTTTACAAGCCTCCTGACTGTGGGTGCTGGTCACAAAAATTCAGTTTCCAGTCAATCTGAGTGAATGACTTTTCCTCTTACATGTAGAACTGTGTCCCTCTCAAATTCATATGTTGAAGCCCTAACCCTCAGTACCTTAGAATGTGACTGTATTCAGAGACCTAGTCTTTCAAGATGTAATTAAGGTAAAATGAGGTCATATCAGTAGGCCCCAATCAAGTCTGACTGGTGTCCTTATAAGAAGAGGAGATTAGGATACAGACCACGTGAAGACATAGTAGAGAAGATGTAACAGAGAAGAACAAACCTGACTCCATATTGGATCTATTCCTTTAGCTCTAACATTTGTGATCTGTTTCCTGTGCTTAGTCATATTGGTTCTAAACCTTTTGTAAAAGAATGTTGCCTATAGCCTTAAATATACAGGATAGCCCATTCTCAAGGCTCTGACCTTTAAAGGTGTAACACTTTTCCATTCACATAGAGATAAAAAGTTGCAGAACAGAGAATAATATTTGTCTTGTTGGAGGTTTACAGGAACATTGTGACCTGACCTATGTGGACAGCTGCAAGAACAAAGGATTCCAGCATCAAGAAGTTTGCAACAACTAGCCATACACCCCTTTCAGTATAAAAGAAGGCTGAATATTAACTCAGGTAAGCTGGTTATTTGGGACACTAGTTCACCATCTTTGGGGTCTGCTGGTCTTCCAAATAAAGTCACTACTCCTTGCCCCAACAACTGTATTGGCCTTTCGTGTGGTGAGCAGTACAAGCTTGGACTCGTAACAAAGAAGGTCATCTACAACCAAGGAAAGAGGCATCGGAAGAAATTAACCCTGTGAAACCTTGATATTGGACTTCTAGTCTCCAGACCTGTAAGGAAATACATTTTTCTTTTTTAAGTCACCCAGTCTGTGATATTTCATTATGGCAGCCTTAGGAAACTTAATCATTCACTGTAATAGTTTACTGATCTTAGACTCATAATGCCTCCTAGATTAGCATTTTTACTATACATCCTTATGCAAAAACCATCAATATTTTATACCTAATCACCTCCCTGGGCTTCATCTTTTACAGTCCTTCCCTACTTCCCACCCCAGCAGCCCTCCCTACTTTCCCACTTCACGTTTCACTCTCCACACTCACAAGAAGATTCATTACCTTATGTCTGTTTCTATACCTTCTCCTTTGCCTAGAATGTTCTTATGCTCTCTTATTTATTTTAGGAGTTCCTTGTAATTCTTCAAACCTCAGATCAGAAGCACAACCTCTGAGCAGGCTTCCCTGGCCTTCTCTATCCAATACTTAGATCATGTCCTCCTCTATATTCTGAAAATAATTATGTTATTGAACTTATAGTGATATTTCACTTTCCTAAACACTGACCTCTTTTATAGACTATGTCTGGTTCATCTCTGTAGCACCTAGCATCATGATTCCAGCACCTAGCACAGATCCTAGCACACAGCAAGTACTCAATAAGTGCTTATTGAATTGAACAAATAATTGAATAGGTTATCATCAAATAAATTCACATTTTAACAAGCATTTTCTCCATAGCAAACTCTGATGTGAGACAACACAAAAATACATCTTTTTGCTTGCCATTACATTGATATAGCATTTAACTGCTTGTCAAATACTTTTATGATTATCAAGTATATATGTTAGGAACTAAAAGTGACCTTAGATCCTGGAGCAAGCATCTTCATTTGTAAAGGAAGAAAATTAAACAAAGTGAAGAAATTTATCCAAAGTCACATGGCTAGTCAAGTAGAAGACACAGAACTAAAGCACACACTGACATCTAACCCAGTGATCTTCCACTTATCCAAGTTCTAGTCATTGTTTCAGGACTAGAGCAAGTCCCAGATCCTTCATGGAGCCTCTTCTGATTGCGCCAATCCATGCCAACACCTCACTTCTCTAGAGTTATGTTTGGCCCAACTTTTCTTGGCTCTTACTCTTGCTTTTACACTGATTGCTCCATGACTCATTTTTCAGAACAGGTCCTAAGTCAGGGAGACATAGATCCAAATCTAGCTCTTCATCCTCCAACACACACACATACACACTCACACACAGAGAGGTAGACAGACACGCATGCACACATACTTGCATACTGACAAAAAATAAACTGGGGTGGGGGCTTCCAAGGGAAGGGAGATTTCTGGGACACTTGAAGGCAGGATGACATCTCTAGGGCTACAGTAGAAGAGGTTCAATATGGGGCAGAAGGAGCCTTAGCTCAGGATGTGGCAGGTGAGCCCTTTAGTGGACCTTCTTCATAGTCAGAACTTCTGAAGGGTCACAGATATGAGAAAATATGGACTGTTTAGATCTTGTGAACACTAGGGAAAGCCAGTCACCTCAGGGTATTTAACAATCTCACCCATTTCCCTAAATTCTAGGTGTGCCAAGATAGGCAGAAGGTAGAGAAGCCCTGCTTTGTCATCCCTGCCCCATCTCTGACTGTTCCACCCAGATTGCCTAGTGCTGGCTTGTGGTATGGACAGAATATTCCATGAGCTACCTGCAGTTTGTTGTGACCAACAGAGCCCTGGCAACTTGAGGTCACCCTGTGACAGTCATGAGTGCCCTGGGGCCTACTTATAGCCATGAAACTTTACCTTAGGAAATGCTATACGGTGTTCTGGAATCATTGCCTGAAAGTGTGAGTGCAGATTTTGGTGGGTGTTGCCTGGGAGAAGGTTTTCTGGGCAACTAAACATAAAGTGAACTTTATTGGGAAAAAGAACTTGGCATTTTATTTTCTGTCCTAGATTAGGAAAAGTTAAAATTTCTGATAAATTCATATCTTTCTGACAAGAAAGACTGAAAGACTGGCATTGTCTTTGGTGGAGGTTATCCTTGAGACCAAGCTGTCAGAATATTTAGCCTAGAAGCAAATAGAAAACTAAATAGGTCACACTCTTGGAGGTTAAATAGACTTGCTAGAAAAAGAACTGAGGGAAGTGAAATCTAACATTTGAAATTTTGAAAACTATTTCTGTTTGCCAAGAACTCTATTTACTGTACTTATGGGAAAAAAAATGTAAAAGTAGCTTGAAGTTTACATAGATAAATTGTCATTGATTTTAAATAAAAAAATATTAATTCTGTCCTTTTGCCCTTAACAATACCTGGAGTGGAGGGCAAGGATGAAGCATATATATCTTTCATGTAGGCACTAGGTCTTCAGAAACTATCTATTAAATGAAAAAATTAATGGATTGTTGAATTTTGTTAAGTTGATTTTGTTTTTATAATCTCCCTCTAATTTCATGTGTATCAGAAATTTTCTAATTTAGTAGGTCAACTATTCTGAACTACAGCGTTTAGCATTTCCCTGGTAGATTCATCAGCAAGACCAATCTCTTCACTCTGGGTTTCCCAGTCTTAAACTGTTGCTGAGTGTGTTTAGTGGTTGACACTACTAATTTGTTTTAGGACTGCTGGGTATAAATCCCATGGTGGTAACTATAAGAGCTAGCATTTAATGAATGCTAGTACCAGACACTGTGTGCCAGACACTATGCTAACCACCTTACATGTATTATTTTACTTTATCCTTCATAAGTTCTAGAAGATAGGTGCTCTTATATTCTCCTTCTTAATCTTAAGAGACAACGTGTTAAATTACTGGCTAGCAAGTGAATAAACCAAATAAACCATTGAGTTTCTCTCTCTCTCTCTCTCTCTCTCTCTCTCTCTCTCTCTGCTTCTCTCTCTGTCTCTGTCTCTGTCTCTCTGACTCCAAAGCTTAAGCTCCTGTTCATTGTGCTAAACCCACCCCAGTAACAGGAAAAAATATAGGTTCACAGGACACAATGTCCTGTGCATATGAAGTATATGCTGTATAGACCCACCCTCCAAAGACCAATACTTTCAGTATAATTATTTAATAGCAAGTATGGCCTATGGCCAAGCCATTTATACTTCTTAGTCTGAGCTCCATTCTGATTCATGGTCCATGTTCATTTATTAGGATGAATGTAATCCTACCCCATAAACCTGAGTTATATGTTAACTCAGATACTAAAGGTTCTTCAGTAATGGTCACCAGTTTGTCTAACCCTAAGAACTATATCTTCTAAAACAATTACCAAACCCCATTGCCAAGGATATATGCTAGTCTAAAGCCATTATTGATTAATTCTGAAAAATATTCAAGAAATTTGAACAAAGGTTCTGCAGAAAAACAATGAATCAATGTTGTCTCTCTGAAGGGCATCATAAATTTTAATGTGGTGAGTTTCAATATTACATTCTTGCTTGATCCCATACCAAATAAGAAGTTCCAGATGAATTTCCAGGTGTCATCTAAGGAAAGCCTTAAGAAAACTTTCTGTAATGTTTTTTTCCCCCTCAGCATTATAAGTAGACAACGTTGATTAAACTTAACTGCTATCATATAGCATTGCTTTCATCATTGATTAATTATTTCTCTGGATGTGATAAATTCTAGAATTTAGACAGAGAATTAGTTAATTTTGCATAGAGAAGTGAGAAATCATAGGTGACGTCAGGTGTTTTCCATTTTCTCCAACCAATTTTTCTTTGCTAAGAGCCAACTACTAGCAATCAAGAAGTCTACAACTTCCTATCCTGTCACTTTCCTTAATGAAATTAATTCTGGTCTAGAAGCTGATGGATAATAAAATGTCTTAAGCAGGCCATTTAAAAAAAGAGATGGAAAAAAAGGAACTGGAATCTTAGCAAAGCAGAACAATGTGATAATTGACTGGCACAAAACAACAGGAATTGAATATTGGAGTGCAACGCTTTGGAAATCCACAGAAGCCTCAGCTCTTCTGAAAGGGTTAAGACTGAATCTTATAGATCAAATTAATCTTTCTAGAAATCCTTGAGTGTGAGAGTTACGATCAATGTTAAAGAGCCTAAAATTAGCACTGTCATTGCTGCCTAGATTAATTCTTTCTTAAATGCATTGTTGTATAATATCCAGGAAACTGCCTGTCCAGACAGTATCCACATGCAGCTGTAGCCTGAGGCTAGATTTCTGGGTACAATTATTTGCCCTCTTTCTCAATACTGGTGGGAGGCAGGACCTGAAATGAAACAGAGGCTGCCCAGTGGTGCAGAGCCCAAGGAGGTGAGCCCATCATGAAGGCATTGGAGAAATAGGCAAACGGATGCCCTGCTGGAAGGCTGATTACCCCTGTCTGTTTCATGTAGGATGCTAGAAGATCTCAACTGTCTTTCTATTTCTCTCCTTCCTTGCTGAATCCTTTTATCTAACTATCACTGTCCATCTCCTAGGGAAAAAAAAAAAAAGACATCATGTACAAAATTAAGAAACATGAGGAAAATTATAAACATTCTAGAAATTTTATAAATTTCCTTTTTTAAAATTCTCAACTTCCATCTTGAAAGTATGCTCAGTAACCTTTTTCACACCATTTTAAATACTAGTACAGGTACAGTTATTAAGCACACAGCTATTAGGAGACAATTCTCCGGAGTCTGTGGCATGTCTGAACACCTTGCAGGCAGAAGCATTGACTATCCTTTCTTTCAGACTATATTTTAAAGGGTATGTGTACAGCAAATAGCCTTGGAAAAATGTCTCCCTCCAGAGAAAAGAGCAAACATGCTTACTGCTCATTAAAAAAGATACTGCTGACAGGAGGAAGATGGCGGAAGAGTAAGACGCGGAGATCACCTTCCTCCCCACAGATACACCAGAAATACATCTACGCGTGGAACAACTCCTACGGAGCACCTACTGAACACTGGCAGAAGACCTCAGACCTCCCAAAAGGCAAGGAACCCCCCACGTACCTGGTTAGGGCAAAAGAAAAAACTAAACAGAGACAAAAGGATAGGGACGGGTCCTGCACCAGCGGGAGAGAGCTGTGAAGGAGGAAAAGTGTCCACACACTAGGAAGCCCCTTCGCGGGTGGAGACTTCGGGAGGCGGAGTGGGGGAGCTTGGGAGCCGCGGAGGAGAGCACAGCAACAGGGGTGCGGAGGGCAAAGCGGACAGATTCCAGCGCAGAGGATCGGGCCGACCGGCACTCACCAGCCGAGAGGCTTGTCTGCTCGCCCGCCGGGGTGGGCGGGACTGGGAGCTGAGGCTCCGGCTTTTATCGGAGCGCCGGGAGAGGACTGAGGTTGGCGGCGTGAACACAGCCTGCAGGGCGTTGGTGCACCACCGCTAGCCGGAAGAGAGTCCGGGGAGGGGTCTGGACCTGCCGAAGAGGCAAGAGACTTTTACGTCCCTCTTTGTTTCCTGGTGCACGAGGAGAGGGGATTAAGAGCACTGCTTGGGAGAGCTCCAGGGACGGGCGCGAGCCGCGGCTAAAAGTGCGGAGCCCAGAGACAGACAAGAGACGCTAGGGCCGCTGCTGCCGCCACCAGGAGGCCTGTGTGCGAACACAGGTCACTAGTCACACGCCCTTCCGGGGAGCCTGTGCAGCCCGCCACTGCCAGGGTCCCGGGATCCAGGGACAACTCCCCCGGGAGAACGCACGGCGCGCCTCAGGCTGCAGCGTCACGCCGGCCTCTGCCGCCGCAGGCCCGCCCCACACTCCGTGACCCTCCCTACCCGCCGGCCTGAGTGAGCCAGAGCCTCCGAATCAGCGGCTCCTTTAACCCCGTCCTATCTGAGCAAAGAACAGACGCCCTCCGGTGACCTACACGCACAGGTGGGGCCAAATCCAAAGCTGAGCCCCTGGGAACTGTGAGAACAAAGAAGAGAAAGGGAAATCTATCCCAGCAACCTCAGAAGCAGCGGATTAAAGCTCCACAATCAACTTGATATACCCTGCATCTGTGGAATACCTGAATAGACAACGAATCATCCCAAATTAAGGAGCCCTGTGGATGAAAGGCTCTTGGTGCTGCAGCCAGGAGTCAGTGCTGTGCCTCTGAGGTGGGAGAGCCAACTTCAGGACACTGGTCCACAAGAGGCCTCCCAGCTGCACATAATATCAAACAGCAAAAATCTCCGAGAGATCTCCATCTCAACGCCAGCACCCAGCTTCACTCAACGACCAGCAAGCTACAGTGCTGGACATCCCATGCCAAACAACTAGCAAGACAGAAACACAACCCCACCCATTAGCAGAGAGGCTGCCCAAAATCATAATAAGTCTACAGACACCCCAAAACACACCACCAGACGTGGACCTGCCCACCAGAAAGACAAGATCCAGCCTCATCCACCAGAACACAGGCACTAGTACCCGCCACCAGGAAGCCTACACAACCCACTGAACCAACCTTAGCCACTGGGGACTGACACAAAAAACAACAGGAACTACGAACCTTCAGCCTGCAAAAAAGGAGACCCCAAACACAGTAAGATAAGCAAAATGAAAAGACAGAAAAACACACAACAGATGAAGGAGCAAGATAAAAACCCACCAAACCTAACAAATGAAGAGGAAATAGGCAGTCTACCTGAAAAAGAATTCAGAATAATGATAGTAAGCCTGATCCGAAATCTTGGAGATAGAATGGACAATAGAATGGACAAAATGCAAGAATCAGTTAACAAGGACCTAGAAGAACTAAAGATGAAACAAGCAACGATGAACAACACAATAAATGAAATTAAAAGTACTCTAGATGGGATCAATAGCAGAATAACTGAGGCAGAAGAACAGATAAGTGACCTGGAAGATAAAATAGTGGAAATAACTACTGCAGAGCAGAATAAAGAAAAAAGAATGAAAAGAACTGAGGACAGTCTCAGAGACCTCTGGGACAACATTAAACGCACCAACATTCGAATTATAGGGGTTCCAGAAGAAGAGGAGAAAAAGAAAGGGACTGAGAAAATATTTGAAGAGATTATAGTTGAAAACTTCCCTAATATGGGAAAGGAAATAGTTAATCAAGTCCAGGAAGCACAGAGAGTCCCATACAGGATAAATCCAAGGAGAAATACGCCAAGACACATATTAATCAAACTGTCAAAAGTTAAATACAAAGAAAACATATTAAAAGCAGCAAGGGAAAAACAACAAATAACACACAAGGGAATCCCCATAAGGTTAACAGCTGATCTTTCATCAGAAACTCTGCAAGCCAGAAGGGAGTGGCAGGACATATTGAAAGTGTTGAAGGAGAAAAACCTGCAACCAAGATTACTCTACCCAGCAAGGATCTCATTCAGATTTGATGGAGAAATTAAAACCTTTACAGACAAGCAAAAGCTGAGAGAGTTCAGCACCACCAAACCAGCTCTACAACAACTGCTAAAGGAACTTCTCTAGGCAAGAAACACAAAAGAAGGAAAAGACCTACAATAACGAACCCAAAACAATTAAGAAAATGGGAATGGGAACACACATATCGATAATTACCTTAAATGTAAATGGACTAAATGCTCCCACCAAAAGACACAGATTGGCTGAATGGATACAAAAACAAGCCCCATATATTTGCTGTCTACAAGAGACCCACTTCAGACCTAGAGACACATACAGACTGAAAGTAAGGGGATGGAAAAAGGTATTTCATGCAAATGGAAACCAAAAGAAAACTGGAGTAGCAATTCTCATATCAGACAAAATAGACTTTAAAACAAAGACTATTAGAAGAGACAAAGAAGGACACTACATAATGATCGAGGGAACGATCCAAGAGGAAGATATAACAATTGTAAATATTTATGCACCCAACATAGGTGCACCTCAATACATAAGGCAAATACTGACAACCATAAAAGGGGAAATCGACAGTAACACATTCATAGTAGGGGACTTTAACACCCCACTTTCACCAATGGACAGATCATCCAAAATGAAAATAAATAAGGAAACACAAGCTTTAAATGATACGTTAAACGAGATGGAGTTAATTGATATTTATAGGACATTCCATCCAAAAACAACAGAATACACATTTTTCTCAAGTGCTCATGGAACATTCTCCAGGATAGATCATATCTTGGGTCACAAATCAAGCCTTGGTAAATTTAACAAAATTGAAATTGTATCAAGTATCTTTTCCGACCACAACGCTATGAGACTCGATATCAATTACAGGAGAAGATCTGTAAAAAATACAAACACATGGAGGCTAAACAATACACTACTTAATAACGAAGTGATCACTGAAGAAATCAAAGAGGAAATCAAAAAATACCTAGAAACAAAGACAATGGAGACACGACGACTCAAAATCTATGGGATGCAGCAAAAGCAGTTCTAAGAGGGAAGTTTATAGCAATACAATCTTACCTTAAGAAACAGGAAACATCTCGAATAAACAACCTAACCTTGCACCTAAAGCAATTAGAGAAAGAAGAACAAAAAAACCCCAAAGTTAGCAGGAGGAAAGAAATCATAAAAATCAGATCAGAAATAAATGAAAAAGAAATGAAGGAAACGATAGCAAAGATCAATAAAACTAAAAGCTGGTTCTTTGAAAGGATAAACAAAATTGATAAACCATTAGCCAGACTCATCAAGAAAAAAAGGGAGAAGACTCAAATCAATAGAATTAGAAATGAAAAAGGAGAAGTAACAACTGACACTGCAGAAATACAAAAGATCATGAGACATTACTACAAGCAACTCTATGCCAATAAAATGGACAACCTGGAAGAAATGGACAAATTCTTAGAAAGGCACAAACTACCAAGACTGAATCAGGAAGAAATAGAAAATATGAACAGACCAATCACAAGCACTGAAATTGAAACTGTGATTAAAAATCTTCCAACAAGCAAAAGCCCAGGACCAGATGGCTTCACAGGCGAATTCTATCAAACATTTAGAGAAGAGCTATCACCTATCCTTCTCAAACTCTTCCAAAATATAGCAGAGGGAGGACCACTCCCCAACTCATTCTACGAGGCCACCATCACCCTGATACCAAAACCAGACAAGGATGTCACAAAGAAAGAAAACTACAGGCCAATATCACTGATGAACATAGATGCAAAGATCCTCAACAAAATACTAGCAAACAGAATCCAACAGCACATTAAACGGATCATACACCATGATCAAGTGGGGTGTATCCCAGGAATGCAAGGATTCTTCAATATACGCAAATCAATCAACGTGATACACCATATTAACAAATTGAAGGAGAAAAACCATATGATCATCTAAATAGATGCAGAGAAAGCTTTCAACAAAATTCAACACCAATTTATGATAAAAACCCTGCAGAAAGTAGGCATAGAGGGAACTTTCCTCAACATAATAAAGGCCATATATGACAAACCCACAGCCAACATCGTCCTCAATGGTGAAAAACTGAAAGCATTTCCACTAAGATCAGGAACAAGACAAGGTTGCCCACTCTCACCACTCTTATTCAACATAGTTTTGGAAGTTTTAGCCACAGCAATCAGAGAAGAAAAGGAAATAAAAGGAATCCAAATCGGAAAAGAAGAAGTAAAGCTGTCACTGTTTGCAGATGACATGATACTATACATAGAGAATCCTAAAGATGCTACCAGAAAACTACTAGAGCTAATCAATGAATTTGGTAAAGTAGCAGGATACAAAATTAATGCACAGAAATCTCTGGCATTCCTATACACTAAGGATGAAAAATCTGAAAGTGAAATCAAGAAAACACTCCCATTTACCATTGCAACAAAAAGAATAAAATACCTAGGAATAAACCTACCTAAGGAGACAAAAGACCTGTATGCAGAAAATTATAAGACACTGATGAAAGAAATTAAAGATGATACAAATAGATGGAGAAATATACCATGTTCTTGGATTGGAAGAATCAACATTGTGAAAATGACTCTACTACCCAAAGCAATCTACAGATTCAATGCAATCCCTATGAAACTACCACTGGCATTTTTCACAGAACTAGAACAAAAAATTTCACAATTTGTATGGAAACACAAAAGACCCCGAATAGCCAAAGCAATCTTGAGAACGAAAAATGGAACTGGAGGAATCAGGCTTCCTGACTTCAGACTATACTACAAAGCTACAGTAATCAAGACAGTATGGTACTGGCACAAAAACAGAAATATAGATCAATGGAACAGGATAGAAAGCCCAGAGATAAACCCACGCACATATGGTCACCTTATCTTTGACAAAGGAGGCAGAAATGTACAGTGGAGAAAGGACAGCCTCTTCAATAAGTGGTGCTGGGAAAACTGGACAGCTACATGTAAAAGTATGAGATTAGATCACTCCCTAACGCCATACACAAAAATAAGCTCAAAATGGATTAAAGACCTAAATGTAAGGCCAGAAACTATCCAACTCTTAGAGGAAAACATAGGCAGAACACTCTATGACATAAATCACAGCAAGGTCCTTTTTGACCCACCTCCTAGAGAAATGGAAATAAAAACAAAAGTAAACAAATGGGACCTAATGAAACTTCAAAGCTTTTGCACAGCAAAGGAAACCATAAAGAAGACTAAAAGACAACCCTCAGAATGGGAGAAAATATTTGCAAATGAAGCAACTGACAAAGGATTAATCTCCAAACTTTATAAGCAGCTCATGCAGCTTAATAACAAAAAAACAAACAACCCAATCCAAAAATGGACAGAAGACCTAAATAGACATTTCTCCAAAGAAGATATACAGAGTGCCAACAAACACATGAAAGAATGCTCAACATCACTAATCATTAGAGAAATGCAAATCAAAACTACAATGAGATATCATCTCACACCAGTCAGAATGGCCATCATCAAAAAATCTAGAAACAATAAATGCTGGAGAGGGTGTGGAGAAAAGGGAACCCTCTTACACTGTTGGTGGGAATGTAAATTGATACAGCCACTGTGGAGAACAGTATGGAGGTTCCTTAAAAAGCTACAAATAGAACTACCATATGACCCAGCAATCCCACTACTGGGCATATACCCTGAGAAAACCAAAATTCAAAAAGAGTCATGTACCAAAATGTTCGTTGCAGCTCTATTTACAATAGCCCAGAGATGGAAACAACCTAAGTGTCCATCATCGGATGAATGGATAAAGAAGATGTGGCACATATACACAATGGAATATTACTCAGCCATAAAAAGAGACGAAATTGAGCTATTTGTAATGAGGTGGATAGACCTAGAGTCTGTCATACAGAGTGAAGTAAGTCAGAAAGAGAGAGACAAATACCGTATGCTAACACATATATATGGAATTTAAGAAAAAAAAATGTCATGAAAAACCTAGGGGTGAAACAGGAATAAAGACACAGACTTACTAGAGAATGGACTTGAGGCTATGGGGAGGGGGAAGGGTAAATGGTGACAAAGCAATAAAGAGGCATGGACATGTATACACTACCAAACGTAAGGTAGATAGCTAGTGGGAAGCAGCCGCATAGCACAGGGAGATCAGCTCGGTGCTGTGTGACCGCCTGGAGGGGTGGGATAGGGAGGGTGGGAGGGAGGGCCACGCAAGCGGGAAGAGATATGGGAACATATGTATATATATAACTGATTCATTTTGTTGTGAAGCTGAAAGTAACATACCATTGTAAAGCAATTATACTCCAATAAAGATGTTAAAATAAAAAAAAAAGATACTGTTCATTTAAAAATATACATTTTTGTACCTCTGTATGGTGAAAAATATTAACTAGATTTATTTGATGATCATTTTGCAATATATACAAATACCTAATAATTATGTTGTACACCTGAAACTAACATGATGTTTATGTCAATTATACCTCAAAAAGAAAATCCTCTAGGAGGTTAGTTGAGAAAAACTCTTCAGAAGAACCGTTAGAGCTCCACGTGACCCCAGTGGAGTGAGGGCATGAAAGAGTCATAACACAAGGAGGGGGGGCTTTTTTCTGAGCCTGCATTTTGCAATTTTTTGTAATTCACATGCTGTATCTTTAAAGCACTTATATTATTGAAAAGAAAAAAAAACAGATATGGCCCCTTAGCTCCAGGTTCCTCCCCTGTAATGAAACCTACTACATGCACAGGTGGCCGTTTGGTCCCATCTGCATCATTCTCATGGAACTTGAGCAGGGAACTGATGCAAATATGCAGATGCTCAGGCCACAGGCTGTGTCTTCTCTAACCCAGGAGTTCCATGTCTTCTGGCAGGCATCCCTGAAACTGGCAGGCTAACTTGTTAGGGTAAAATCTCAGACCTTTCACAATTCTTGGCAACAGCACAGTGGCTGGTATACAGAGGTTGCTGAGTAAATGTTGGTTTCCTCACATAGGTCGCCCTCCTGCAAGCAGCAGCAGGGTCTGTTGTTTCTAGGGCCCACATCCTAGGTGGCCTCTCAGTGTGGTCCGTTTCTCTCCTCCCTGCTCTGCAGGCTGGTCCTTTGGGTTCTTCTAGTTAAGGAAGGCTTCTGCTTCTTTGATCCCTCAAGTTTCCTCCACTCTGCAGGATCCTTGCCCTCCAGTAGGTTTTCAGGCTTCACATGTTAGATGTCCTACCATTATGTTTAGTACCATCCATTTCTGATCCCTGAAGAATCTTTCTTCTGGTCTTCAGCTTCTCAGCCCTCCGTGTGGCCTGTTCCTCAGCCCCCAGCTCCAGGGGGAACATTTCATTTAGCTGTTCCACCAGAACCCTTCTGTGCCATGATATCAGCCTCCCTGCCTGAGACACAGAGGCGGTTCTCCCCAGGCCACTGTTTGCATTAAACACTCTCCCCTCCATCCCTTCTTTCTTTGTCCTTTGTATTATTTGTTTACTAGTATGTCTTTCGCGTTAGCCTGTAAGCAATTTGGAGAGCAGGATATCGTAATTCTTTTTAAATACCCCTTACAAATAATAGACAGTCACTAATTAAAATTAATTTTAATTTTACATAGAGAGGCAGTGCAGGCATATGAAGTCATTAATACTTGTTACCTTCACAAAGAAAAGAGGAGAGCCAATTTGTCACAGAGGCCATTCCTCTCCCTCATCTGTCCCTCCTTGCCATCACTGTTGCTGTTTTTAAACACCCTATTGCATAAGCTACTTTGGTAACAGAAAAGATGGCTTCATAACTGAGGTGCTATTCTGCAGACAACCCAGAAGCAAGAGTGGAGTCAGCAAATGAAGGGGCCTTGGAGACCTGAGTGACACGGGAAGAAGTACATCAGTCACTTTGGAGAAGGTGTTGATCAGGATCATCCAGGAATGTCCAGTGAAGAGTTTTAAAACATAACATGTGTGGGTGTGTGGACAGCAGGGCAAAATTTGAATGGGGAAGGCTCTAGGGCCATGTTAAGTTTCTATAGGACATGGATAAGAGGGATGGAGTGACTTCAGGGAAAAGAATGCCTTATTTAATCTCGCTCTTAGAAAGTGTCTCTAGGGTATTGCCCTTGAAGAAGGCAGAAAAATGAGCCTGGAGCTGAAGGGTCTCTTAGTAAACTCAAGTGCGCCCCACTCTGCCCCCACCCTCCCCCCCACTCTTTGCCTTTAGAACGCAAAGTTTGCCAGGCCCACTGGGTCTAAAACTGCGGCTCTGCACTTTCTGAGAGTTTCAGTCTGCAGGAGAGAAGAAATAAGGCCTCGGGAGAACAGCTGGCCCTTTCATTTCACCCCTTTCTGCATGCTGGAGATGAAGACACGGGGCGTGCACAGCATCTTCATTTTATTTTCTGATGTGCCTGGCACAAATGCCAAAGACAGCTACAAGTAATTGCTCTCCAAGCTCCAGTGAATTAGAACATCTTCATATAAGTCATGCATAGCCTGGAATTTTTTGTAAAGTAGAGAAAGATGACTTTATGTGGTGGTTGCTAGGCAGCCAGGCTCTCAGGGAGCTCAAACACTCATGAAGCTTTGCAGAATCTCAGCAGGAAGCCACTGTCCTCTTTAAAAAGCTCTCCTTATGCAACTCTTGCGATCTTCTACTGCATCCAGAAATGTAAGCTTCTCTTGTTTGTTTGTTTTTAACTACCCACCACTCCCACACCCCATTAACCAGTGATAAACCAGGAGAAGATTTGTGTTACCAAATTTCCTGCCTCACTGAGGGCTTGAGGCCGCCTAATCTTCAGGCAGAGCCTCGGTGAAAGTACTACAAGAAATGACATATTAAAGCTTTTCATTTATTGCTTTCCATCTACATGGAGAAATTTTGGAAAATAAAGAGAAATATTAGGCAATTAATAAAAAAATATAATTCCATGACTCAAAACAATGGTAACTATGATGATATTTATTTCTATAGAGATATATAACAAAATTAGGATCACTGCATACTCAGGATTTAACGCAATGCCTAAAAAATAGTAGACATTTACACTTAATAAAGAATTTTAATGAGTGGATGAGCATATTCCATTTTATATCCAGTTTTTCAATGAATATTTCATATGAGTATTTTCACGTTGTTAAAAATGTTTTAATGTTTGATTACTATTTCATCACATATATGTATTATTAAATCATTTGTCTATTTTTATCTAGTCTACCATTATTAAGGATTTAATTCTTTCCTAATTTTTAGCTAGTTTAAACAATGCTGTTGGGAAATGCTTTTACATAATGCTTTGCTCATTTTTCAGATTTCTTTAAGATAGATTCCTAAAAGCAGAGTTATTTAACCAAAAGTTATGAATTCCATTAAATTTCTTAATAGTTATTATCAAAGTGCTTTCACAAACATTGGTAATAATTTACATTTCCATAGTAGGTTATGGCAATATCTGTCACACTGCATCTTAATTAATATAGTGTATTGTCATTTTTGTTGACATTTTATTTTTTTAAGTATAATTTGTTGTTGGAAATTAATATCTTATTTTGTTCTTATATATATATATACTTACATTTAGTGGTCATTTACATTTATTCTTTTGTGAATTAATGGCTTTTGCTGATTTTTTTTCCTATGCAGGAGAGGACTACACAAAGGCATGGACACCAGGAAGCAGGGGTCCTGGGTCCACCTTCAAGTCTGTCTGTCACAACCAGCTCAAAATGACTTTGAGACTTTAGTCTCACCTGGCTCAAGGGCATAAAAGTACTGAAATTTTAAAAGCCCAGAAGGAGGATTTCTTTTTAGAGAGTTGTCAAGACACTTTGTTCTCCCCATCCCACCACCCCTGTGGAGGGATGGGGACAGAAAAAGTTTTCTCACTTTTAACCGAGAGTGAGGGTTCCATGAACACCACTCAGAGAGTTTAAATCTGTCCCCTGAAATTTGGGGAACAGATTATGAGAAGCTGAGCCTACAAGCTGCCTGAGGAGACAGAAGAGAGGGGAACACCCTCAGCTTGACCACACTACCCCCTATTGGGAGGGACAGTGAATCTCACCAATCAGATGGGACCACTGGAAGATGTCCTGACTCCTGCCAAAGATGCGCACTTGGAGAGGTGGTGCAGCCAGTGGAAGGTGGTGGGGGTGGTGGCCAGATGCCTGGGAGCTGATGGAAGAATTAGAAGTGGTTCATAGAGGAAAACCACAGTGCATGTTAAGAACTTACCATCTGAGAGCCCCCTGAAAGGAACAATCAGCAGTAGAGACAAAGAACCAGTACATCTAGATGGCGTCATGATGGGTAATCGTCCCTGTGCCAGCCAGCAAGACATTTTCGGTCCCTCATCTCTCCTCCATCTCTCTCTTCACCACTGGAAGAGCCAGAGCCTGCAGTAAATCAAAGAGCAGATGAGCAGTATCCTTAACAGTCATGAATCCTATGGCCGAGAAGATATAATTTTAAATGAAATTTAGAGTTTTAACCTAGACTGGACATTATAATCACTGAAATGAGACTGTTCTTATCATTCAAGTAACTGGAAACTTACAAAAGTCTCCCATGTTTTCATCTGATGAGAAAGAAATAGTCCACAAAGCCAGGGGTCAAGGGTCAACAGTGAGGAAGAACAAGGTTATTTTCTGCCTATACCTTATCAAGTTGAACTCAGTCAAATATCTGGCAGAAGAAGGACCCCAGTTATTTCTCTCCTCTTTTTTTTTTTAAAAAAAAGCTCTTAGCTGTTCTAATCTGTTTCTTTTTCTAGACTAACTTTAAATTTCTTATAAAATTCCTAATTAGGATTTTTATTGGAATAGTCCTGGACCTTCAATTTGGAGGGAATTTACTTTTCTCCAATATACATGTTACCATCTAGAATATGGTGCCTCTCCTTTTATCCAACTATTTTTGGATACAAATAAAGTTTAATAATAGTCATCCTCATTATATTCTACACAATTATTGTTGGTTTCAATTCAATAAATTTTATGATTTGTTTAATTGATGTTTCTATTATTGCTACTATGAATGCAATATTTTTTCTTTTGTGTCTTAAAACTGGTTATTGAGTTTTAAATTAAATATAGGAATTTGTGTTTTTAAATTGTAATCAACCACTCTACTAAATTTTTTATTAATTTTAAGAAAAACTGTAGTCAGTTATCTTCCCATTTCATAGGTTTGCAGTTAAACTATCTGCAAATAATCATATGTATGTTTCCGCATTTTATTGCTTTTGTTTCTGCTTTGTGTTCTACTGCTGTGTTCTACTGCGTCATCAATGGTGATATACATTGGGTAGGTCTTGTTCTTTATTTTAACTGGAATCTTTTCTGTTACCAAAGTAGCTTATGCAATCTTGAGAATGATGCTGGCTATTGTCTTTAGAAAGATGTCCTTTGTGTGTTAAGGAATTAAAATGTTACTCCTAGTTTTATAAAAATTAGGTCAAGAACGGATATCTAAACTTTTTTTTAAAGACCTTCAGTTAAAGATATTTAAAGGCCTCCAGTGAAAGACATTTCAACACCCCAAGTAGCAGCTCTTTCCAGTGTTTAAACACTCTTATTTATGCATAATTTAAACTTTATATTATGAATTAAGTCTACATGCTTATGTTTTGCCAGAAATAAAGATATAAAATATTGTCAGATCTTACAGATTTTTAAGGCACATATAGAACTAATAAATGGACCAATAAAACTCCTAATCACTACAGTTGTATATATGTTCAGTTTTTAGAATAGGAGACATGATCGATTTTTTTAAATTCCATAATCATAGTAATCACAGCTAACATTTTCAGCACTTGTGAACATTTAGGAAAAAACAAGGCATCAGCAACAGCCAATATATATTCACTGAGAATAAGACATGTCAGATTATATGTTTTATAAAGTTATTAAATGAGGGGTACTCAGTAGAGAGAGTAAACCTGGATTTCATGAATTCATTTATTTAGTCGAGCCTCTCTAGATGTTCTTCTAGGAAAGATGATGAAAGACAGATTGTAGTGTAGATTTGCAGCTATTTGAAATTAGAGTCTGAATAGTGATCTGTGCTCCTAGGAGGAATTATCAGGAAAGGTTCTTAATCCTTCCTATTAAATATTTTTATCAGTTATTCAGATGACGATATAAGGGGTATGCATATCACACTACAATATGTTATAAAGCTGCAAAACAGAAGAAATCAAATGGCGAAAAAACGAAATCAAAATATTAAACAATCTTGATGGCTTGAAACATAAGGTAAAACTCTTTAAAGAGAATTTTAAATCTCAGAAAAATGGGTGAGATCCTATTACCTAGTATGGGAGAAGAGGCCACTGGCTTGGCAGCTGTTTATCATCAACACCATCACAACAACATTCTCTAGATGCCTTCAGATGTGAGACTTGTGGTCCATATACAGTGGCCGGATGTGGTGTCACAGGTTGGCTCCCAGGAAGCAGACAGTGAAGTGGCATTTAGAGGACAGGTTGTGTACCAGCAGTGACCTTGTGATCAACACCTGTGGAGGGGCAAGGAAGGGAGCAGGAGCTGGCAAAGGGAACAGCTGACCTGAGGCAGGTCCAGTAACTGCCTTGACAAAACTCATGGGGAGCTTTAAAACTAGAATGGCTCTTTGAAGAGTGCCAAGTTGGGCCATGATGGTCCAGCCTTATACTCCCACATGAATCCATCACTGGATGTGGGCCGCCCAGGGAAAAGGACATGACCTTGGACGAGGCGACTCTCCACAGCTGAGGCAATCCCTGAAGGGGCTGACAGCTGAAGACTCTCCACGGACAGCACTGCCAGCAGCTGGGTCAACAAATCCTTCAGGGAGGGGGTTTCTGGGCCATGTATCACAGTGTCCACCGCAGTGGGAAACCCCAGTGCCTGCTCCAAGCCCATAGAAATGCTGGAGAGAATGTATTCTTTTAATGTTTTTAATACATGGTCAAGCATAAAACAGCAAGAAACAGTGCCAAAAGTGAAGAAGGAACTGACAGGCAAAGCATAAGAACCAGATATATGCCCTAGGGGAATATGGTTTTAAGCCCAGCGAGGAGGAAATGAAGGCTTTGGGCTCCATTCCCAGTCATCCACCAGAAACAAGAACTGTGAACTCCTGTCTGGAGCGTGTGGCCGAAATCTGTACTATCATCAAGATGAAAGAACCCTAAAATGAGATATTAACATAAAAATTGATCCAAAAGTCACTTTATGGACAGAACCTCAACCGAGGCACATCCAAAAACACACCACTGTTGTCCCCGGCTTGGTGTACCTGAGGTGCCTGTGGTCAGCAGTATCAGCCAGAGATGGCGCTCATGCGCAGTGAGGATGATCAAGATAAGAACTTCCAAATGCCAGAGCCTTACAAACTTGGAGCATACTGAAAGAGACTTTAAGATAAAGATGTTAGTCAGAGAAATAAAGGAAGGGACAAAATCCAAAAAGCAAACTGAGCAAAATTAATTCTAGAAATTAAAAGTACAGACACCGAAATTAAAAAAAAAAAAAGTGATTCAACTGATGACCCACTCAACAACACACAGTTAAAGAGAATAAGGACTAAATTAGAAAACTGATATGCAGAAATCACCTGGAATGCAGCCCAGAAAGATAAGAAATGGAAAATATGAAATTTGTCTATTAAATTCAAGGAAACTTGTAAGATGCTGGTAAACTCTTTTCATTCATTAAATATTTGTTAAATACTTACTATGTACCAGGTATTATGCTAGACATGGGAACACAATAGTGAACAAGAAAGAGTAACATTTACTCAAGCCATTTATTGTGACTTCACCAAAATGTGGTTCATACGTTTCTAATCCATGACACCTACAAATTAAGTGAATAAATTATATGATAAAAAGTAAGAAGAACTATCTGGTTATCTAATCTTGGGCTATTTGGTTGTCTTGGGCAACATTTTTCTTCATCAGTCTTCAAGTTGATGAGGAAAAATGTTGCCCCACTAAGCTTCTTTCTGGCTAACCATATCTGGAATAATATGATCTTTCTGGACACCACTATTTAAAGTTGGATGTTGACAAATTACAGAGAGTTCAGATTCAGGCGACAAAAAATGTAAAGTAGCCTAGAACATACATCATTTAAGAAATAGTTGAAGGGTTCTCCAGCCAGGGAAGAAGAGAATAAATAGATGCAAAACCCTCTAGTACTTTCCAACCCTAAAGTATTATGATTCAGCTTAAGGATTTTGTGACAGAAATTAACTGTTTGTCTCTTTCTTCCCTCTATCTACATAGCTAAACTATTATTTCTCAACTTTTCTTCTAGTTGGGTGAGTTCACATGACTAAATTCTAGCCAATAGCATGGAACTCTGTGTGCCACTTTGAAGCCTGGACCATAAACAACCTCCCCATGCATCTGTACTCTTTCACTATCTTTGGACTTGGTGCAGATTGCAGTGACCTTGGAAACCAGGGCTCAATGTAGTAAAGCCGCAAGATGGAGGGAGCCTTGATCCCTGAGTCACTACATGGAGGAAAGTTTCCACCAATTAGGCATGTTTATTTTGGACTTCACATGATTGGGAAATATGTTTTTATCCTATTTAAACAATTACACATTTTGCTTTTATTTTTTTTAGTAATAGTTAACATTGTCTTAACTAATACAGTTTTTTTAAAATAGGGCTCCCCATCAAATTTTCACTTCTAATTCCTACCTGATTCATTCTAATGGAATTCTATTTCCCACAATTCTATCTCCTAGGGAGGGACTCTCCTAGGCAGAAAGCTTTTCTTCTACCTTGAATTATTTTTGTCACCAAGGTTGGTGTATCATCTTGTCACTGGTCCAACTTCTCTCAAGGGGAGAGCATTTCTTACTTATTCTTCTTCTCCAGAAATTAATTTAGATGTCAGCTCCTCAGTCAAACTGAGTTACTTAAAGCCTGGGACTCTTTCCTGCTCATGTTTATATCCCTAAGACCTATCACAGTGCTAGGCACATAGCAGGTAATTATTGGTGGAATTAGTAAACAATAGAGGAGGGTTACAAATGTAAAGCTGTGCCTCTGATCTCTTTGGTTCTTAATGAGAAAACCAAACAGAGCAATATTCAATAAAAAGAACACAGAGACCTATATATGCAAACTTATATAAAACTCTTTCAGTGCAGGTTACACACATCTGTACCCATGTTTGTATATAGAAGAAAACAGATTGATTTCAAATCAGTTATTTCTGTGTGGAAAACCAACAGCTTCTTTTTGTTCTTTTTACAAGATCAAGGAAACCTGAAAGTGTAACTATTTTTTAAATACACACAGGGCTCCCCCAAGCAAACAGTCTCTTACTAAATTAGTAAATGAGTAATGGTAATGAGATTACTCTGGGAAAAGCACATGTCAAAACATCGTAGTGCTCATGAGCATGAAACAAGCAACCAAGCCTTTCAGGAAATCCTAATCTGCTATTGCACAAACACATCTGTCTAGCTCAAGGCCAAATATCTAATAGACCCCTACTTTTTATGAGCAGAAGTAAAAATTTAGGCAATGCTCAAGGGCAATGCATTCTTACCTTTCTCTGGGATCTGTACTAGAATCAGAAATAAGAGGATGAGAAGGAAATGCTGTCTTCCTTGTTATTCTGAAAGACAAAGTGAAAAAGTCAGTTCTTGCTAAATTAAAAATATCTAACTAGTGTGCATCTCGATCAGTGCTCTAGAAACCTAACCTTGCTCCTCCTTGGGCCCCCTTCCCTTCTCCTCTTAAGAGCATTGCACTGTGCAGTAGCAATACACTTCCACATCTGCCTTCTCCTTACATAAGAGTTGTGAGGCCAGGAATCATTTTTTACCACATGGGACCTGGAACAATCTGAGAGTTTAGTCAGTGTTTATTAAATGTTTGTCAAATAATTTTAGATTTTCCTAAAAAGTATCAAAATAAGTATGATGAATTCTCCCCTGGTTATGAGTAGACTTGGAAGAACAGAACACAAAAGTAATCAATAGCCACACACCCTTTTTTCTGATTAGAATTGTGAAAGTCACAAAAACAGAACCGTTGTCTTATTCATGGTAGTGTTGCCAGCATGCACTCAATAAGCATTTGTTGAGTAAATGCATGACCTCTCTCGAGTAATCTTTTGAGAAAATTTTATTTAATAAAGTAGCCTTATCATGATGGATCCTTGACACTACCACTTCCCCAATTCCCTTTGTATGCTCACAACTTGACCAGTGGTTTCTGCCGTGTTTTTGTTTTCTATTGATGCTGTAACAATTACTACAAATTTAGCAACTTAAAAAACACCCACTTAGGGCTTCCCTGGTGGTGCAGTTGTCGAGAGTCCGCCTGCCGATGCAGGGGACACGGATTCGTGCCCGGGTCCAGGAAGATCCCACATGCTGTGGAGTGGCTGGGCCCGTGAGCCATGGCCGCTAAGCCTGCGTGTCTGGAGCCTGTTGCTCCGCAATGGGAGAGGCCACAACAGTGAGAGGCCCGCGTACAGCAAAAAAAAACCCAAAAAAAATACACCCACTTATTATCTGAAGCTCTGTGGGTCAGAAGTCCAGGTAGGCTCAGAGCCTCTGATCTGAGTCTCAAAAGCTGAATAAAATCTGTCAGCCAGACCGGGGTCTTGTCTGGAGCTCTGGGGGAGAATCCACTTCCAGACTCTTCATGTGGTTGGCAGAATTCAGTCCCATGTGGTAGTAGGACTGGGCTGTCATTTCCTTTTGGCTGTTGACCAGGAGTCACACTCAGCTTCTAAAGCCCACATTCCCTGGCTCATGACCCCCTTCATCTTCAGAGCCAGTGATGGGGAACTGAGTCCTTCTAACATTTTGAATCTCTTTGGTTTCCCCTTCTGTCACATATCTCCTGTTTCTTTTGCCTCATCTCTACCTGGCTCTTCTGCCTTCAAGGGTTCATGTGATTACAGTGGCCTATTTGGATGACCCAGAATAATTTCCCTGTTGCAATCTGTTTGGGCTGCTATAACAAAACTCCCATAAACTGGCTGGCTTGAACGACAGACATTTATTTCTCACATTTCTGGAGGCTAGGAAGTTCAAGATCAAGACATTGAGAGATTCTGTATATGAGGAGGACCTGCTTCCTTCTTCATAGACAGCAGTCTTCTCACTGGGTGCTCACATGACAGAAGGGCTGAGAAAGCTGTCTGGGGTCCCTTTCATAACACTACTAATCCCATTCATGAGCGTTTCACCCTCAAGACCTAATTACTTCCCAAAGGCCTACCTCTTAATACAATCACATTGGGTATTAGGATTTCAACATATGAATCTGGGGGAACACAAACACTTAGTTCATAATACTTCCTATTTTAGGGTTAGCTAATTAGGAACCTTAATTCCATCTGTAAAATCCCTTCACAGCAGTACTGAGATTAGTGTTTGATTGAATAACTAGGGAATGGGAATTTGGGGGGACATCTTTAGATCTTTATCACACTTAGAGTGTGTGAACAAAAGACAGTGCCCCAAATGGAAGCTGTCTTTATGTCACCTCATCTCATAAGTGACATCTCATTGCTTCTGCCATCTTCTATTTGTTAGAAGCAACAAATATAAGCCCAGCTCTCACTCAAGGGAGGGGAATATGTAAAGCCTTGAATACTAGTAGGCAGGGATCATTGGGGACCATCTTAGAGGCAGAAAAGAAAAGTAATTACTTTTTATTGTATGATTTACCTGTTAAAAGCATTTCTATAAATGATAATGTAAATACTGAAAGCTGATGTAAGTAGAATTACCATAGCATTATACTGAGAGGAAAAGGTGATAGAATAGATATATGTATTTCATGGGAGAGGAGGGAAGAAAGAAAATTAAATTCTCATAGTCAGTTGTGAGGAATCAATATAAAATATCCAAAAATGGCAAATCAAGAAGTAGCAATGTCTGTTATTTAAAGACATGAAGGCAAAAGGCCAAATAATCAAGTAAAAGAGGTTCAAGTGCTTCTGGGATAGGTGGATGTGAGTGTGAGGAAGCTGCTCATGGAGGATGGTTGTTTCTTATAAGAAACTTTATAGACTTATTTGACTCTTCAAACCATGTATGCATGTAACTTTGATTAAAAGAATGGGGGGAAAAGAAAACAACAAAAGAAAAACAACAGAGTTTTCCCATAGAAAATTGTGAAATCATTTGCATCGGTGAAAATTATGTAATGCATCTCAAGCTGAGATGAAAAAGCTTTAGCCCAAGAAATACTAAACAAGATGCAGACAATGAAGAGAAACTGTATCCAATTCAGTGCAACAACAGCTATCTGTCAGCTGCGCACTAAGTCTGACCCACCCTAGATGTCCGTGACGAGCAGCCAAAAAGGCAAGTCCGGAATCGGCCCCTCTTTGCAGCCACCCTGGTTTTCTATTCTGGCTTAGCTGCTGCCTGAGGCTTGGTTTTATTTCTAGATATCAGCCCAGTTTCTACTGGTTGGAATTATGTTTAATGTTAATTTTACAGCTTTTGCTTATTTGAGAGACACAAGTCTGTTCCAAGGCCAAGGACTTTCCACTGCAGGACTTTGCTCTTCCTTTGCAGGAATGTGTTATGGTTGGATCATCCTCTGGTTGCCTCCTTCTTGTCATTTATGTCTTATTCAAATGGGTTTGCAGAGGCTTTCCCTGACCACCCAAACCAAAAGTACACTCTTCCATAGCCCCCATCCCTGTTTTTCACCCCAATCTGTTTCATTCATAGCATTTGTCAGAATGTGAAATCACTTTGTTCATATATTTTTGCCTGCTTTGTTTTATTCACCATAGTATCCCTGAAGCCTACAATAAGTGCCTGGCATTTATTAGTTACCAATAAATAATTGTCGAGTGGAAAAGTAGATTGGGTAGTGTATGAGTTAGTTTTGCTACAGTAATGCTAAATAACAAATCCTCCTAAAATTCAATGTCTGAAAATAACAAGCATTCCTTTCGTGCCCATGAATCTATGGGTCAGCTTGAGTTCAGCTGATCTCAGATGAGCTCTGCTGAGCCTGGCTCCAGGCTGTGGGTTGTGTTCAGCTCCACACCATGTGTTTCTTCATTCTTTTTGGGCTAGAGGCTGCCTGGGGCATGTTCTTCTCTCAGCAGATCACTGGAAAACAAGAAGGCAGGCAAGATCATGTCATGCTTCTTGAAGCCTGGGCTGTGATTGCCACACTGTTACTTCTGTGAACCTTCCACTGGTCACAGCAAATCACAGGACCAAGTCCAACACCAAAGAAGTGGGAAAGTATATTCTGTCCACTATTATTCAGAATTATGACACTCAACTCAAAACACATATCATTGCTGCTGATTAAATATTGAGTGTGTCACAGGATATTAAACTATATAAAAAATTTGATCTCATTCAACTACTTCCTTTTGCACATGAGGAAACAGACCCAGAGAAATGAGAGCAAGAGAACACTGCCAAGTTATATGGCAAAGGGGTGGATGTATAATCTTATTAAAGGGGAGGGAAGAATTAGGATCAATAATTCAATCTGATCTGAATGAATGAATGCAAAAGTGAATTAGATTGACAAAAATAAGCAGCAGAGAGAGAGAAATCGAAGACACAAGAGAAAAAGCATGGTCTTGGAGAAGGCAGGGGATGAAGAGATCAAATGCATTGGTGGAAGGTGGACTTTGAAAAGGAAGGATTCTGCTGGAAGGGAGGAAAGAATGGGTAGGTGTATAGACATATTTCTGGTTTGTAATGAAAGAAAGATAAGAATTGGAGGAGTTTGGGTCTGTGAGAAAGAGTGCAATACTTGATTGGCATATTCAACTGTAACACACCCGGCAATAACACAATCAGATATAATGTGATGGGTGCTGTGTTCCCAGACCCCAGAACTCCCGACCACTTAATAGCATTAAACAAGGTGTTACTGTCTGTAGAGCATCAAAGTCAGTGAGTTGCAGCATCATTGCCCTGAGATGACCTCAGTTTTCTTAGGGAAGGAGGTGTGGGAGTCATTTGCTGAAAGTGAAGGCAGCAAGAGTTGTATAAGTGGCTTATGGTTAATGATGAAAGTTTGGAAAAATATCTAAGGGAAATGGGTGAAAGTGACCAAAAGCACCTAAAGAATTTACCACCAACAGAGGGCTGGCTTCACTCAGATTAGATCATGGATGGAACCAGTGTCCATCCACACGGTTGCATGATTGCCTCTGGCACTCCTTCTTTCAACAATTTATGGAATGCTTACTGAAAGCCATGAAAAACAGTTCCTAGTTCCAAGCAGATGATAGTTTAATCAATATATTGTAAAATGGGTTAATAACTAGAGAAAAGACTCTGCTATAATTCAGACCTTAAAACTAAAAACTAAAGCATGGATTCATGCAAATGTAACCTTTCCATCTCATCTGCCTGTATCAAATGTCACTGCCATTTAATTTTCTAATAAATTACACACATATACAGTGTTTAAATGCAAAGTTTAATGAAGTCAATAAAATAAGGGCATAAATCAGTAGAATGTAAATTCCATTCCTGTCCTTTACTACCTAACTGAGAGATAAATGTCATTTACTTTGAGATAATGTTTTCACAAAAGCACTCAGAGGAGCTTCAGCTCCAATATTCCAGAAGGATCATTCCTGACCACTATTATTTATGATAATGACACTAAATTAAAAACACATACATGGATAGAAACATCCCTATTATTGCTGCTGATTAAATATTAAGTGTGAGGGTGACAGAATGATAAAACTGTAAAGAACTTTGCTCCAGTCCAACCACCTCATATACAGCTGAGAAAAAAGGCACAAGGAAATAAATTATTTTTCAGGAGGCACATAAAAAATTAGTGGCAGAACAGAAATAAATCCCAAATCTCCTGATTCCCAGTCCAGGGTCATTTCACGTCACCAGCCATTTCCTTACCTGGCTTGGCAGTCTTATTATGCAGGGGTCCCAGTTGCCAGAACAACGAAAGAAAAGAAAGGTATCAAAAGGGTAGCTGTATACAACAACACTCTCTGTTCCTCAGGCAATCAGAGGAGCCTAGAGAGGCAGCCCTATCACCCAGAGATTGACAGGCACACGGCCTACCATGATAAGTGCACAGTCAATGCCAAACCCTCTTGGGCACTAACAGAAGCAAAGTGTCTGCCACTCAAAGGTGCTTTCTGCAAGCAGGATGTATACCAGCTAAAAAACTGAATGAATATGGTCATTGTGAGGGAGCACAAAGTGTCATTTGCTTTATTTTGGAAACTTCACAGAGTCACTATGCTTACTCAGCTGCAGGACAGCCAGTATGCCAGGAAGAATATTACTGCTCACCCCCATCTTCACTGACCAGGATGCAAACTATTGAAGGGATGCTAATGGACTCTTTAACTATACGATTTCTATCCTCAATAAATTTCCTGTCTTAGTCTATTCCTGCTGCTATAATAAAATATCACAGATTGAGTAGCTTAGAAACAACAGAAATGTATTTCTCACAGCTCTGGAGGCTGGGAAGGCCAAGATCACAGTGCCTGCAGATTCGTTGTTGGGCCCACTTTCTAGGTCATGGACAGTACCTTCTCCCTGTATCCTCACACGGTGAAAGGGAAGCAAACATGTTCTCTGGGGTCTGTTTTACAAAGCACTAATTGCATTCATGAGGGTTCCATCTTTATGACCCAACTGCTTCTCAAAGGCACATTGGGCATTAAGACTTCAACATAGTAATTTTGAGAGGACACAAACATTTGAATCATAGCATCTCCCCAGAGACAAAATCCACAGTAATATTAAATTTGGGACATTTCAGACAGCCTTATCCCCTGATTTCTTCTCCACATATCTAGTATTTTCTGTCACAGTTTTTAGGGAGTTTCGGGGAGCAGTATCTCAAGCATTTCAGGATAATATACAGAAAAAGTCTTGTTGATCTTGGACAGGGTCAAACCATTCACAGCGTATTGTTTTGTATTCATTTCATTTTAAGAAGGGCATGGAAAATCCAGCATGTGAACTGAGGGGGTCTGAAAAATGGGTTATAAGAGAAATGACTGAGGAAATTCTAAATGATTAGCCTGCAAAGAACACACAAAAAAGAGACTTCAGATTTCTTAAAATAATTTTAATAATTTTTAAATAATTTTAAAATTTTTAATAATTTAAAAAATAATTTATAATTTTAAATCATAGTCTTCTGTTTTGTAACCAAGTTTATTAGTTACAAAACAGAAGTAGAGTCACAGATATAGAAAACAAACCTATGGTTACCAGGGGAAAAGGGGGAGAGGGATAAATTGGGAGATTGGGATTGACATATACACACTACTATATATAAAATAGATAACTAATAAGAACCTACTGTATATCACAGGGAACTCTACTCAATACTCTGTAATGGCCTATTTGGGAAAAGAATCTTTAAAAAGAGTGGATATATGTATATGTATATCTGATTCACTTTGCTGTACACCAGAAACTAACACAACATTGTAAATCAACTATACTCCAATAAAATTTTTTAAAAAATTTTTAAATAAGTAAATAAACATTCACTTAGATACCCCCCAAAAAAGAATACTGACTCTGTATTTGTAAAAATTATAGATAGATAGATAGATAGATAGATAGATGTAGATAGATAGTGTGCTTGTTATTTTTTAAAAGTTAACTAAATACAGAAAAGTACAAAGAAAAATGTTTAAATTTCATCCAAAATTTCACTACCTAAAACAACCATCATTAATATTTGATCACCTTATTCCAGATATTTTTCTATGTCCCACAGAAAGGGAAGAATAAGTACAGAGCAATATAAATGAACGTATTTTACAAAAAAAATCATGCTTTGTATATGGTCTTGAAAAAATAGATATAATAAATTTCTGCTTGATTTTAACAGGATTAAAAAGAAACTGAAGTAAATCTGCATAACTGTCAGAGATAATACCAAAAAAATTTCTTTAAAAATATGAAAACATTAAGGGGTAAGGTCATTAAAGTTCTTTTTATTTAGCTTTAGACAATATTTATTAACTCTCTGTTAAAGATGAGGAAATTACTATATTGCACTTCCTTTCCCTCTTTCCCCTCTCCCCACCTCAAATTTTCCTTGGTTATTATATTATTTTCCTGTGATACTATAACAAGTCACCACAGACTTGGTGCCTGAAACAACAGAAATTTACCTTCTTACTGTTCTGGAAGCTAGAGGTCCAAAATCAATTTCACTGGGCTAGAATCAAGGTGTCGGCAGGGCCACGCTCTCTCTGAAGGCTTTAGGAGAGAATCCTTGCCTTGTTTCTTCCCACTTTGGGTGGCTTCCAGCATTCCTTGGCTTGTGGCTGTGTCATTCCAATCTCTGCCTCTGTGGTCACATGGTCTTCTCCTCTTCTGTCACATCTCCCTCTATCTCTAATTAAAAGAACACGTGTGACTGTATTACGGGCTGATCCAGATAAGGCACAATGATCTCCCCATCGTAACTTAGTCACATCTATGAAGTTCTATTTTCCATTTAAGGTAAAATTCACAGGTTCTGGGGATTAGGACATAGCTAACTTTTAGGGGGCATTATTCAGCCTAACACAATTATTTTATTATTGTTCCAACAAGTGATGGTTTACAGTATTTGCATTCTCTTCTGTACTTGTGATTCTCACAATTACTTAGTCTCAGTTCCATATTTAAGTAGAGTTGATGTCTACTCCCAGTCCTTTTATTTAGTTTCTCCTTTTCTGATTCTTCAATTTTGTTTCACCTCTTAGTGGGCAGTCATTAGTAATTGTTATTCTCTAATTCATTGATTTTTTTCCCTTATATCTAACACATCTTTTCTCTTTGGTTGTTTTAATTTGCTCTGTTACTTTTTTCCAATTTCTACAACTGTCGATCTTTAGCTCATTTGTTTTCACCTGTGTGGTTTAGTGATAAACATTTTTAGAGCTATAAATTTCACTCTCTGTACTACTGTAGCTGGGTCCACAAATTTAGCTTGTAGTGTTTTCATTTGTTCAATTTTAAGTATTTTGCAATTTTTCTTATAATTTTTCTCTTTCACCAAAGTTTTTAGTAATGCATTTACATGTTGCTTGATCTAGCAGTTTCTGAAAGGAGTATGTTTAAATGTTTTACTTCATTTTCCCCCATAATTCTGTTTGTGGCTTTTTTTTTTTTTTTTTTTTTTTTTCTGTACGCGGGCCTCTCACTGTTGTGGCCTCTCCCGTTGCAGAGCACAGGTTCCGGACGCGCAGGCTCAGCGGCCATGGCTCACGGGCCTAGCCACTCCGCTGCATCTTCCTGGACCGGGGCACGAACCCGTGTCCCCTGCATCGGCAGGCAAACTCTCAACCACTGCACCACGAGGGAAGCCCCTGTGGCTTTTCTTTTACCCTATCTTGTAAGGTACATATATGTTTCTCATTAGTTTCTTAATCTATTGTTCTTTTATGCTACACTATTACCCTTATGTTTTCACCTTGAATTCTTCTTTTAATATCAAAATTGCTATCACAACTTTATCCAGCTTATATTTTGCCATACATGTAATTTCAAATTTTCTTTATCTTTCAGTTTTAAATGTGCCTCTTCTAAAATCTCTATTTGTGGGACATACTTTTTTTTTTTTTTTTTGTGGTACGCAGGCCTCTCACTGTTGTGGTCTCTCCCGTTGCGGAGCACAGGCTCCGGACGCGCAGGCTCAGCGGCCATAGCTCACGGGCGCAGCCACTCCGCGGCATGTGGGATCCTCCCAGACCGGGGCACGAACCAGTGTCCCCTGCATCGGCAGGCGGACTCCCAACCACTGCGCCACCAGGGAAGCCCTGCGGGACATACTTTTAAAATATATCTCTGAAACTCTGTCTTTTGTCCAGTAAGCTAAGTCCATTTGCATTTAGTATTATTTTTATATGAGAATGCCTTTCCACCACCCTTTTCATCTTTTCAATTTACTACATTTTTATTCTGCTTCTTTTTCTCTTTTGCTGCCCTTCAAAAGATAAATTGGGTTCTCATCTTCTCATTTGAAGTTTACATATTCTATGCTTATTATTTGATGGTTATGCCAAATTTATTAAAACCAAAAGTTTTATTTATATTTATCATTTAATTTCTTAAATTAGTAATGTCAATATACACTTCATAAATAAAACAAGCACTTTGCATCTCTTCACCTCTGGTCTCTACACCTTTCTTTCTCCCAACTATGTTTTTAAACAACCATAATTTTGTTCCAGATCATTATGAATATACTTTTTATGGTCCTTTCTTTTGAAACAACAGTGAACTTTACTAAGTTACTAACTACCTCAGTCAGTTTGGACTGCTATAGCAAATTACCAAACATGAGCAATTTATTTATTTCTAATATTTATTTGGCTGTGCCAGGTCTTAGTTGCAGCACATGGGATCTTCACTGCGGCATGCAAACACTTAGTTGTGGCATACGGGATCTAGTTCCCCCACCAGGGATTGAATCTGGGTCCCCTGCATTGGGAGCATGGGGTCTTAACCACTGGACCACCAGGGAATTCCCAAACATGAGTGATTTAAACAACAAACATTTATTTCTCACAATCCCAGAGGCTAGAATTCAGAGATCATGGTGTTAGCATGGACAAGTTCTGCTGAGAAGCCTCTTCTGGGATGCGGACTACTTCCTTCACCTTGTATTCTCACATAAAGGAAAGAGAAAGGAAGCAACCTCTCTTGTGACTGTTATAAGGATACTAACTGCATTCATAAGAGCTTCACCCCCATAACCTCATCTAATTCTAATTACCTCCCTCAAGCCCCACTTCCTAATACCATCACTTTAGGGAGGGAGTAAGATTTTAACAGGTGAATTTTGGGATGACACATTCAATCTATAATGCTTTTTTTTATCCCACATAGCTTACCATTTTCTTCTGGATTTATAAGATCTTTGTGTAGTAAACCTTCTGAGGTCATATATGCCTGAGGATATCTTTATTACATCCTACTACTTAAATAATGGTTTGTCTGGATATAAAATTTACTACATCAAACATATAAAATTACTCCATTGTCTTGCATACACTTTGCATTCATTCACTCCTTACACAAACTATGAACTAGTGATTATCATCACACTGACAGCTCAGGAATCTGAGGAGCAGTGGCAGAGCACTGGCTCCAGTCACAGAGGTGCTGAGGACCCACTTAGGTCCACAGGCCTCCGAAGACTATTTTCTTAACCATTCAGCAACCAGCCCAATAGGTTTTTCCCCCCAGTTCAAATGTGATTTAGAAGGAAAATATCTGGTCACTTGGGGACACAAGCCTTGAAAATGTATTTATAATTCAGGAAAAGGAGGCGGGGGAGGACAGTCCCCCCTAACCATGGTGAGCAATCTGTTCAGTCCCCAGAGCATGAAGTCTGATTTTCTTTTTATCTGGCTTTTATGTTCAAGGGAATATAAATGTCAGAAATCAAGCATTCCCTTTGGATCGTAGAGTAATAAATAACTTTATACCATTTTGCACAGATGCTGTGACTAAATTGAGACCAGGAAAGATGCAGACAACTATAGCAACAAACTGATGATGAATCTATTTTTAAGAGCAACTGTTAAATTAGAAAGATTTGTCAAATTAAAAGAAAAAAACATAGAAGGAAATGATTTAGGCACCAATTCTAAGAAATTCAAAGGAGATTCAGAACTAGAGTAAACGAGCAATCCACTCAGCCCAGAAAGAGGTGAGATCATCATTTTGCAACTTTAAACAAAATTCTGAATGTTTTAAGGCATAAAGGAGAGTTATACCTTGAAAGAATTAACATATTACTGGGAATAGAAAAAAATATTTCTGAAATAATAAAAACTTTATACTCTAAATAAAATATAATATTAAGAATAATATCACTTATCTGCCTTTAGGGAAATTCATACTTAAAACCAAGATATGGATATTTACTCTAAATTGATTCAGTTTTATTAATTTAGCAAATATTTTTAACCACTCCAACATAGTAATACCACTCCTGGATATCTATTCTAAAGTAAAGAATACAAAATTTTCAACAGCAGCAAGTGTTCAATGAAACACTATTTTGTAATAGGAATATATTAGAAATGAAACCAAAATAAAGGAAACTATAATTTACTGAGTAACAATTATTTGTCAGGCATTATCTTGGTACTTTATCTAAGTTATATTTAACAGTAATAATCTAGATATTCTTTTCCTAATGAGGAAATGAGCTCAAAGAGATTATCTTACCTGTGAAAGATTAAACACATGGTTAATAAGAGCAAAGTATAACCTAAGTGACAGTGAATGGAATATTGCTTAATTAATTATGTATATCAATTTAATGTTTTCCATACAGCCATTAAGACTAATAGTTATGAAAACCATGGAGCAAAAAGGAAAATGTGTAAGATTTGAAATTTAGTTAAACACACACATGTATATAATTGCCTCTATGCTATAATTACATAAAATTATATTTGCAGACAGGCAATGAATACAACATGAGGACAGCTGTTCCTTGTTAACATACTGGTGTTGTGAATGGCTTTCCTTAATTTTAAAATTTCCACTGTTCATTCATTCATTCAAGAAATAATTATTGAATGTCTACATCAATGAGCAAAATAGAGTCCCTGTCTTCATGGAGTTTACATTCTAGTAAGGGAGACAAATGATAAATATATTACATGAAATCAGTTAGTGACAAATGATATGAAGCAAATAAAGAGAATTGGGCAGATTGAGAGTGATAACATGCTCATTTAGAAACAGTGGTCAAAGAAGGCTTCCTTGTTGAGATGACCTTTGCATAGTGAAGAGGGAGTAAGCCACATGGATATAAGGACAGGCACTGCATTCAGGGGACATAGCAGGTGCAAAGGCCCTGAGGCTGAAATTGGATGCCATACAGACATTTTAAAGATGTGGGGGAAGTTCATGTAGTAATGTTAAATAGAAATAGTATAAGGAAAAAAGGCTACAAAATTATGCCTATAATCTAACAATTATGTTAAAAAAGCACCAAAAAAAGACATTAAAATAAAAAGTACAACAATATGTTGATGGTGAGTTATCTCGATATAAATGTCGTTTTTATGAGCAAAGGCTCCAAACCCAGACTGCCTGGGTTCAAATATCAGTTTTGTGACCTTAGGGAATCCACATAGCTTCTCTGTGTCTTATCTGTAAAGTGGGGGGTAATAATAATAGTAGTTCCATAAGTACTATAGTGTTGTTGAGAGGTATGGTAGCAGGCTAATATGCCCATAATATCCATGTTCTAAACTCTAGAAACTGTGTGTTACCTTACATAGCAAAGGGGAATTAAGTTGCAGATGAAACCAAAGTTGCTAATCCGTTGACCCTAAAATAGGGAGATCATGGAGGGCTACCTATCTGGACCCAAGATAATCACAAGAGTCCTTACAAGTGGAAGAGGGAGGTAGAAGAAGAGAGTCAGAGAAAGAGAAGTGACAACATAAGCAGTGTCAGAGGGATGCTGTGTTGCTGACTTTGACGATGGAGGAAGGGACTTTGAGCCAAGGAATGTGGGCAGCTTCCAGAAGCTGGAAAAGAGAAGGAAGCATTCTTTCCTAGAGCCTCCAGGGGAAAAAAATGCAGCCCTGCTGACTTTAGGTCAGTTGTGTTATGTTGGAATTTTGAACTCCAGAACGTAAAATAAATTTGTGTTGTTTTAATTCACCAAATTTGTGGTAATTTGTTATAGCAACAACAGAAAAATAATACAAGAGGATGAAGTGAGTTTTTATGAGTAATGTTTAGAACAATACCTCTCACGTGGTGAACATTCTACAAGCTGTTATAATATTTGCGAGGTGTTTTCTACCACATTTTCCAATAAGCAAGGCATATGTATTGATTAAATATTTACCCTAAAAGTAAATGTGAAAAGACTACTTAAAAGGAGAAAGTGTTATCATCAGAATTACTAATTAATAGATGAAAAGGAAGATTTTAACTGCAGGAGAACAAAATTAATTCAAATATAAAATAGAAGGAAAGAGAAAAAAATGTTCCCTAAATTCAAAGACCTTTTATTCAATCCATTCTTCACTTGCTAACAAAATACTGACAAGTGGCTGTGGCTGGAATAGATTAAAAGAAGTTTCATTTTGGATGTGTGATTTATAGACTATGAGGAAAACCATGAATCCATCTAGAATCCAGATGTAGGTCAGTAATCTAAGGCATGGAGTCCAGTAAGTTCCTTTACAGACAAGGATCATAAAAGCTTGGAATTTCACTCCTAGTAAAAGCCTCTAGGAATTTGTAAATTTCATTTTCATTGCAAAATAAAAGTGAGAAATCTAATTGTAACAAGTCAACCAAGAGCACCTCCTCCCTTAATTCTTGGCTCCATCAGGTCTCCAAGGGACTCAAAAATTTCAGTTCCATCCAAACACTTAGCAAGCATCTCCCATACATATGATTAGACCCTGTGTTAAGTAGCACTGAACTTAAATACAGACAGAACACAATCTATAATTTTTATAGTTGAAAAAAATATGGCTTCATTATTTTTAAAAGTTGGAACATTTACTTCTCATGCTCAATTTTTTGCTCAAAAATATTTTTGAATGTCTTTCTAAATATATTTAGATACTATTGAAATACTTTCAAACAGACTACATGTTTTTTCAAATAATTTGTAATATAGGAATAGGAAACTTTGTAGCTTTTCTACTTTACTATTTTGGAATTTTTTTCAGTTACCTCACCATTTAGATGTTTGGCTAAAAAGTCAGGATGTTTATGATTCCATAAGAATTATATAAAAAGATGTTAGATTTTTAGGACAGTGTTTTTTCCTTTTTAATTTAATTTTTAATTCTTATTAATGAAAATAATGCACAAAATAGTGGATACCTGGCCCATTCATCTTCTTTCCCAATTCCAATTCCCCAGAAACAACCACTTTCAATATTTTTGACTGTTTATTTTGGTGTTTACTTCCATATTTTTAAATAGCTTCTTTACACTGCTCTTTTATGATTTCTTTTTAATTTAAATGATATCTATTGATTCCTACTATGCAAGATGAGATTTTAACTCTCATAGCCACTTCCCTCGTCCTCTCACACACAAATATATAATCTTCATCTTTTCCTATTCTTCTAAATTATCTATATCACCCTTTTCAGTTTAATCAACATTTATTGTTTACATTTTATGTAAAAATAATGCAGAGTAGATCCATATAGTGTATTACAGTTTCATTTCCTATCTTCTATAATATTGTCCTCCCTGGAATTAATAATTTCCTCATTTAGTCCAATTGTTTCATTTGCTATATAACTGCCACAAATTCATTCCTCAACTCTGACAGAGCTGGATTCCAGCACAGCAGGAAATCCATCCGATTTGCTTTTTTTGTTGTTGTTGTTCCTTGCAAACACCACTGCTGGATCTCTCTGACCTGCTCTGAACTGGACTCCAGAGGTCTGCCACACATCAGTTGTCCTAAGACTTCTGGGTCATCCTCAGAATTGCCTTCACCCTGTTCCTCTGTTATAAACCCTGTTTCTAGGACACCTTGCTTCTCTCTTGGATGATGTTCTATCTTTAGGGAAGCACATCTTTCAGGAGCTGCCTGAAAAGTGTGCCTGAGGCCAAAAATAAATTTTAAGAACTTTGGAGGTCCAAAAATATCTTTCTTCCACCTTGATGTTTGGTTGTTAGTTCAGCTGGATATAGAATTTTGTTTTGTAACTTCATTGCCTCCAGCAATAGTTTCCTAGCATATTGTTATCAGGAACCTAACCTTCTTCTGATTCCCAACCATTTGTATGTAACCTATTTTCCCCCTTCTCTGGAGGCTTTTAGAATTCTATTTTTATCTCTAGTACTCCAAATTTTTTTTGATGATATGCCTTGTTTTGGTTTTGGTTTTTATTCTTTGTCACCCATTTTGCTGGCCAATCATTCGAACTTTTCTTTGAAACTTAATTCCTATAGTCTGGGAAATATTTTTAGAATAGGTCTTTAATAAATTTTTTCTATATTTTGTCTGGTGTCTCTTTTTGGAATTTCTATTACTCATGTCTTTTGGAACTCCTCAACTTATCCTTTAATTTTCTTGTCTTTTCTCACCACTTTAGGGAGATATATTTTGAAATATTTTCTCAATTTATTTTCCAAGTCTTCCACTGAATTTTTAATTACTGCTATCACGTTTTAATATCCAAGGTCTGGGCTTCCCTGGTGGCACAGTGGTTGAGAGTCCGCCTGCCGATGCAGGGAACACGGGTTCGTGCCCCGGTCCGGGAAGATCCCACATGCCGCGAAGCAGCTGGGCCCGTGAGCCATTGCCGCTGAGCCTGCGCGTCTGGAGCCTGTGCTCCGCAGTGGGAGAGGCCACAACAGTGAGAGGCCCGCGTACCACAAAAAAAAAAAAAAAATTATATATATATATATATATATATATATATATATCTCCAAGGTCTTTCTTTTTAAAGCAGTCTATTCTTTTTCACAGATACATTTTCTTCTCTCATATTTCTGAGAATATTAAAAGGTTCACTTTTTTTCTGCTTGTTCAGTTCATTGTTAAGGGTCTTTCCTCAAACACTTGTTGATTTGTAGGTGTCTTATTAGAAATTAAATGCTTCAGTGTGGGACTTGTTGGGCTTCAGTGCAAGATGGTCCAGGGACACAATTGTATTTTTAAAGATTTGCAAAAATAGTCTCTGCAGCACTTCACTCTTGGGCAAGTTATATTTGCCAAATAAAAATCTTCATATGCTAACACATATATATGGATCTAAAAGAAAAAAAAAAGGTTCTGAAGAACATAAGGGCAGGTCAGGAATAAACATGCAGACATAGAGAATGGACTTGAGGACACAGGGAAGGGGAAGAGTAAGATGGGATCAAGTGAGAGAGTAACATGGACACATATATACTACCAAATGTAAAATAGATAGCTAGTGGGAAGCAGCTGCATAGCACAGGGAGATCAGATTGTTGCTTTGTGACCACCTAGAGGGGTGGGATAGGGAGGGTGGGAGGGAGACTCAAGAGGGAGGGATTATGGAGATATAAGTATACGGATAGCTGATTCACTTTGTTATACAGCAGAAACTAACACACTATTGTAAAGCAATTATACTGCAATAAAGATGTTAAAAAAAAAATCTTCCAGTCCCATGGTTTAGGATTAGGGAGATGATTACAAGTTTCATTATTAGTATTTGAGAGGCTGAATGGGGCTGGATGTTGGAGGTCTTACTTCTAGAATGCAGATCTCCACCTAACATCCTGTTTTCAGTAAAATTCCCCTTTTATACCCTCAACCATGTGTAGCCTCTCCAATTTGGAGCTCCTGTGATTCATCCTCTCTAAACAGTAAACCTCAATCCATTGGCCAGAGTAGGGAGGGCCAGTTGCTCTGAGGAGGAAAATATGGGGTCCTAACTGTTAATGTAAATAAAGACTCCACCAATCCAACAGTTTTTATCCCTGCCCTGCACCTCCTATTTTCCAGGTAACCATGATCCCAAATTCCTGAGCCTCTCAAGTTCTGTAGGATGAATCAGTTTGCTTTTTACTGGATTTCTATACCACAGGCTTCTATTTCAGATTTTTAAGTCAGTTAAGTCAGTTACTTCTGGTTCCTCCAAATTCCTGCTTCCAAATATTTTGAAATGAATTATCCGATGTAAATTCATGTTTTTATGGCCTTGTAAGTATATGCCTTTTTTTAACTTTTTAAAAAATAAATTTATTTATTTATTTATTTTTGGCTGCGTTGGGTCTTTGTTGCTGAACGCGGGCTTTCTTTAGTTGCGTGGAGCGGGGACTACTCTTTGTTGCGACATGTGGGCTTCTCATTGTGGTGGCTTCTGTTGTTATGGAGCACAGGCTCTAGGCACGCAGGCTTCAGTAGTTGTGGCTCATGGACTTAGTTGCTCTGCAGCATGTGGGATTTTCCCGGACCAGGCCTCGAACCCATGTTCCCTGCATTAGCAGGTGGATTCTTAACCACTGTGCCACCAGGGAAGCCCAGTATATACCTTTTTAAAACTCCCTTTTTATATCATTCTAGTGAGATAGGGAAAAAGTGGTGGTAAATACATGTGTTTACAGATACATGTGAAAGTACGAGATTAGAACACTCCCTAACACCATACACAAAAATAAGCTCAAAATGGATTAAAGAACTAAATGTAAGGCCAGAAACTATCAAACTCTTAGAGGAAAACACAGGCAGAACACTCTATGACATAAATCACAGCAAGATCCTTTTTGACCCACCTCCTAGAGAAATGGAAATAAAAACAAAAATAAACAAATGGGACCTAATGAAACTTAAAAGCCTTTGCACAGCAAAGGAAACCATAAACAAGACCAAAAGACAACCCTCAGAATGGGAGAAAATATTTGCAAATGAAGAAACTGACAAAGGATTAATGTCCAAAATTTACAAGCAGCTCATGCAGCTCAATAACAAAAAAACAAACAACCCAATCCAAAAATGGGCAGAAGACCTAAATAGACATTTCTCCAAAGAAGATATACAGACTGCCAACAAACACAGGAAAGAATGCTCAACATCATTAATCATTAGAGAAACGCAAATCAAAACTACCATCAAAACTACTCATTAGGTATCATCTCACACCAGTCAGAATGGCCATCATCAAAAAATCTAGAAACAATAAATGCTGGAGAGAGTGTGGAGAAAAGGGAACACTCTTGCAGTGCTGATGGGAATGTGAATTGGTACAGCCACTATGGAGAACAGTATGGAGGTTCCTTAAAAAACTACAAATAGAACTACCATATGATCCAGCAATCCCACTACTGGGCATTTATCCTGAGAAAACCATAATTCAAACAGAGTTATGTACCAAAATTTTCATTGCAGATCTATTTATAGCCAGGAGATGGAAGCAACCTAAGTGTCCATCATCAGATGAATGGATAAAGAAGATGTGACACATATATACAATGGAATTTTACTCAGCTATAGAAAGAAACGAAATTGAGTTATTTGTAGTGAGGTGGATGGACCTAGAGTCTGTCATACAGAGTGAAGTAAGTCAGAAAGAAAACGACAAATACCGTATGCTAACACATATATATGGAATCTAAGAAAAATAAAATGTCATGAAGAACCTAGGGGTAAGACAGAAATAAAGACACAGACCTACTAGAGAATGGACTTGAGGATATGGGGAAGGGGAAGGGGAAGCTGTGACAAAGTGAGAGAGTAGCATGGACATATATACACTACCAAACGTAAAATAGGTAGCTAGTGGGAAGCAGCCGCATAGCACAAGGAGATAGCTTGGTGCTTTGTGACCACCTAGAGGGGTGGGATAGGGAAGGTGGGAAGGAGACACAAGAGGGAAGAGATATGGGAACATACGTATATGTATAACTGATTCACTTTGCTATAAAGCAGAAACTAACACACTATTGTAAAGCAATTATACTCCATAAAGATGTAAACAAAAAATACATGTTTTTATGCTATCATGTTTATCTGGAATAATCCCTTTCACTTTATAATATAATTCAATATTCTTTTTAATTTTCATGATTTTACTTTGAGATTTTGTAAGTAAGGATTTTCTTAAGGAACTATATGCAATTGCAAGCAGAGGCATTCTTAAACACCTGTCTTCTTAATTTTCAATACATAGTAGTTAAAAGCATAGAAAAGGGGGGATTAATAGACCTGGAATAAAGTCATAGCTCAGTCACTTACTGTTTGTGTCATCTTAGGCAAGTTATTTGACTACTCTTGGTTTTAGCTTCGTTTTCTATAGAATGGTAGTTATAATGGTACCTATTTCATAGTAAGGGTTAAATGAGATAATTCATATGTGCCATTAACTTCAAAGGGTGCAGAGAGTGTTCAGTATTCACAGATGGTATTTCAGACCATGCTAGGAGTTCAGGCTTTTTTCCTGAGGCCAACAAATTATTTTCCAGCAGGATGGTACAATGATCACATTTGTGTTTTTGAAAGATCCCTCTGGGTTGTGGCACAGAGAAAAGATGTACAGGGCAAGAGTGTAGGAAAAGATTGGGGAATTGCTTTAGTACCTCATTCTCAAGCAAGAAACTGGAATCAAAGTAATAAAATCAGCAATGTAAAGAGGTGAATTACAGAGACATTGAAGAGGTATATTAGACAGAACTTGGCAACCCTTTACATATTAGGGGAAAAAGGAATCAAGGATGTCTCTCAGTCTCAAGCTTGGGAAACTGGATGGATGGTGAGGAAACAAGATGACAGGCAGGTTGAAAGAAAGCTTTCCACTTTAGAATCATGTTTGAGGGGCCTCAAAGATATTTAACTGACCATGTCAGTTAGGTAGATGGGGAGTTAGGCCTATAGATCAAAAGAAAGACCTTGAATAGGACACTCAAATTATATTCTAAAATCTATTCAAGTAATAAAGGGGCTGAAAGTCATGATACTCTTTGTGGAACACCATCAAATAGCAAAAAATAAGCCTACCCATAATAAGGGGTTTTAAAAAATTAAATAGATATGTGCTTACATGATATTAAACAAGTGGCATCAGACATAAAGACATACATGGGAGAAAAATGTATTAGTCCACCCATTAGCTTCTTTTTTTCCATGGAATCTGGGAAATTCCAATATTGTTTGACTCTACCAACCACGGCTTGAGTTCATAGAAGACCACTATGTTAAAAGTATTGGAATGTTAAAGTAGACGAACTTCCCTTTAATCAAAAAAAAGCTTCTTTCTAACTTAAACATGCCCATTTATGTTTCCAAATGGCTGAAGATAACATCTTACCTTCTGAGCACCTAAAAAAACATCCTTACTGGGTTTGCTTATCTCAGTGGTCTATATTTAGTAATTCTAAAAACATCCAACCTAACTAATACCTCTTTTGAACTCTGGTTTCAAAATTTTTAAATGTCAAAGGACCCAAACATACATTGTTCCAAAGAAGACATACGAATGGCCAATAAGTACATGAAGAGGTGCTCATCGTTAATGAGTAGGGAAATGAAGATCAAAGCCACCGTGAAATATCACCTCATACCTGTCAGGATGGCTATTATCAAAAAGACAAGTGATAACAAATGCTGGCAAGGATGTGGAGAAAAGGGAACCCTTGTACAGTGTTGATAGGAATGTAAATTGGTACAGCTATTGTAGAAAACAGTATGGCAGTTCCTCAAAAACTTAAAAATTGAACTACCATTTTGATCAGAAATCCCAGGCTTGGGTATATATTGAAATCAGGATTTCAAAGACATATCTGCATACCCATGTTTATTGCAGCATTATTCACAATAGCCAAAATACAGAAAAAACCTACATATCCTACAGTAGATGAATGTATAAATAAAATATGGTATATATTTACAATGGGATATTATTCAACCATTAAAAAGAAGGAAATCTTGCCATTTGCAACAACATGAATGAAACTAGAGGGCATTATGCTAAGGGAAATAAGCCAGACAGAAAAAGACAAAAAATGTGTAGTATCACTTATATGTGGAATCCAAAAAAAAGCCAAGTTCATAGAAACAAAGAATAGAATGGTGGTTGTCAGGGCTTGAGAAAAGGGGAATTGGGGTGATGTAGGTCAAAAATAGAAATTTTCAGTTATAAGCAGAATAAGTTATGAGGAACCAATGTACAATATGATGACTATAGTTAATAATATGATATTTTATGCTTGAAATTCACTGAGAGTCGTTCTGAAGCATTCTCACCACACAAAAAATAAAGAGTTAACTATGTGAGGTGATAGATGTGTTAAGCATCTTGGTCTTGGTAATCATTCCACAATGAATATGTATATTAAATCATCACATTTTACACTGTAAATATATAGTTGCAGTGTCAATTATTCCTCACTAAAGTTTACAAAAGATTATTTCAAAAAGAAAGCACTAAAAGGCTTTTTTTAGTGGCCCCTCATTCTTTTCATGCCACTTGTGAAAAGAACCTCTATTAAGACTATAATTGGAAGTCAACCTAACATCTTATGTACACTAATGGACATAAACTCTTGCCAGTCAAGAGTTTGCAATAAACTCTTGCAATTTATCAAAAGATAGTCCAAAAAAATCAACTAAGTTAGGTGTTAAACAAGCATGCAAGTAAACTGGGGAGCCTGGCTAGTCCCCTTCTCTGCCCTGTATTTCATAGAATTATACTGTTCTAGATGGCCCATGAGGCCTCAGGGTGCTTGGCTATGACCGTGCTTCCCTACTGGCCTGGACAAGAACAGTCTCCTCTTACATCTCTTTGGAATTTGCAAAGCAACATGCTTACAACCACAGCAATTCTACTCTGTTAGTCTTAACTGATTGGGCCCAAGATCACAGGCTTATGCCAAGGGCAGCCTATTAGAGATGCTCTGTTACAGATGGCAAGCAACCAACTCAAAACTCAGGGCATGCCGTAAAAGGCCGTGTCTCAAATGGAGCAAATTCAAATATGAGTAAGATTCTAATCAAGTTGCTAAAAAACTCGCTTAGAACAAGGCATAAATATGGAGGGACTCCTGGGGTAAAATTTATTGATATTTCATTTCAATAGCCCAGGATATGAAAGACTCTGAACTCTTCCTTCTGATTCCAGCAACTAATACTTCTAATTGGAAAAGTCTGCTGCTCATATTACCTTATGAAATGCAAACCCACTGAGATGCCTGCTGGTACTTGCAAGTGAACTCACCCCTCTGTGCTCTTTCACTCTTAGGACAACATTGTGCAGTGAGAAAGCCCTGGCTTGGAGTCAGGGACCTTGGTAATCACCCACTCTCCCTGTGAACAAGGACAAAGACAAGTTGCATCTTCCCTGAACAAGTCTGTCTTCTCATTTATAAGAGGAAAGAATTGAACTGTATTATTTCTAAGTCTCTGTCTGTATCTATTTGATTAAAGAACAGTTTTAGATGTGCTCCCTGTCTGAAGAGTGCAGTATACTAGGTGGTATATTGCCTCCCCACCAAAGATACCCACTTCCTAATCCCTGAAACCTGTGAATATATTACCTTACTTTGCAAAAGAGACTTTATGAAGGTGATTAAGGATCTTGAAATGGGGAGATGATCCTGGATTATCTGGGTGGGTCAATGTAATCAGAAGGATCCTTATAAAGAGGGAGGCAGGAGAAGAGTCAGAGAAGGAGAGAAATCAATAGAAGCAGAGTTTGGAGTGATATGTCCACGAGCCAAGGGATGCTGGCAACCTCTAGAAGTTGGAAAAGACAAGGAACAATTTTCCCCTTGACCTCCAGAAGGAGTGCAGAGCTACTGATATCTTGATTTTAGCCTGATGAGACATATTTTGGATTTCTCACATCCAGAAATGTAAGATAATATACTTATGTCATTTTAAGTCACTAAATTTGTAGTAATTCGCTGCAGGAAAAATAGGAAACTAATGCATGCTGTAATCTGGGGAAAAGATGGAAAATACTTTTTCCTATACAGAAAGTAAGGATCTATAAAAATTGTGAGGCTCCAGAAAAGCAGTTTATGCTTTTTGGAGAGTGGCAGGAATATGCTTTTATTATATAAACTGGCATGGGGCAGAGGGAAAAAATATAGGAGCTATTTCATACTAACTGCAATCTTGTTTAACCACCATCTTGTTGTATTGCAATGAATTAAAATAATACTTTAAAAAATCTACAAGTGTACGCTTTCGAAGGCGACAGGTAATCAAGAAGTACTCTGCTTAAGTGTCACCCCTTGTACACATATAGATGCTATATCAGTAAACGTATTATTATTCATTTTTTAATTCATTTATTCCACAAATATCTATTCAGTACCACTATGTACATTATTCTAGGTACAAAGAAATACAATGATAGAATAATTATGATAATAATATTAATGATATATTCATGGTTCTTACAAACTAGTAGGGAAGGAACTATTCAAATTGTTAGGGGAAGGAAAGGGAAAGAAAAGGCTTTCATGGTTTTACAAAACTCTTTATGAGAGAAACAAGAGAAAGAGAGAGATAAAGAGAAATTACCAAAGTCACTCAGGGTCCCAGAACTCAGAAATAATCCCAATTAAATTACGTTTTGACCTTGGTTTCATCATTTCCAGCCTCTTGTTGATGGATGCATGCATGTATATACATTATGTAGAATACACATTATTTCTGCATAGAGAGTATAATACATATAGAATCACAGGAGCATGTCATGTGGGGAGGGGCAGCTAAAGTAATGGGGGATCCAAGAAAGCCCCCATAAAGGCTAATGTCTACCTACACTTGAGGGTAACACTTAAGCTGAATTCTGCAGGGTGAATAGAAGCTGGCAAGATAAAAAGGGGTGGAGGGAGGGAGGAATGCTCTGAAGAGAACAGTACAAGCAAAAGTTCCAAGACCGAAGAAACATGGAGCCTTACAAGGAAATCAAGTAGAATGGAATGACTGGAGCCCAGGGAGAGAGGCGTGCAGGAAGAAGTAGGAAATAAAATACCAGGCAGAGGAGGCCCAAGCAATCCAGGGTCACAATGAAAACTTAATCCCAGGTCAATGAGAAGCCACTGAAGGCTTCAACTAGGAAAGTCACATGATCAGGCTTATGTTTTTAAACTTGACTATACTAGCCACATAGAGACTGTAATGCAGGTCTGTTCAGTACAAGAAGGTTAAGAGGAGGGCTTCCCTGGTGGTGCAGCGGTTGAGAGTCCACCTGCTGATTCAGGGGACACAGGTTCGTGCGCCGGTCTGGGAAGATCCCATGTGCCGCGGAGCGGCTGTGCCCGTGAGCCATGGCCGCTGAGCCTGCGCAACCGGAGCCTGTTGCTCCGCAATGGGAGAGGCCACAACAGTGAGAGGCCCGTGTACCGCAAAAAAAAAAAAAAAAAAAAAAAAAAAAAAAGAAGGTTAAGAAGAAAAGCCTGGTGATGAACATCAAATTATCAAATTCAGGGAGTCAGGAGGCCTGTTATCAAGTCTCAACTCCCCTACTAAATAGTAATAATGGTTGTCATTTACTAACAGCTTACTGTATGCCAGGCACTGTTTGAAGGGTCTTACCTATTATGACTCATTCACTCTCCCAGAATCCCTATGAGGTAGGAATCATTACTATCCCCATTTTAAAGAGAAGAAAACTGAGGCACAGAAAGGTTATGTACCCTTGCCTCAGATCACTTAGCTAATAAGTTACAGAGCTGGGATTTAACCCAGGCAGCCTGTTTTCAGAGTCTGTCCTCTACCATCCTACTCTGCCTCTCATGACCTACTGCATGTCCCAGGGAAGTCACACAGTGCTTTCCCTGCCAGACAAAGGAATGGTGACTCACTGGGCCACCCACATCTGTAAACCAAGGGGGTTGAACTGAATCAATGCTTATTTCAGGTCCTTCTGGTTCTAATTTTACAATTTTGTCTGGAAAACCATGATTCTCTACCTGGATTCTTCACCTAGTAGGAGTCTTTGGAGCCTGAGAGGAAGAGTCACAGGGCTAGGTGTGGCTGGACTTAGAATCTAGCTCAGAGTGCCTAAAGGTACAAGTAGATTCCTACACCCTATATGTTTTTCTTTCTGATTTCAAGGCCTGCTCTATCGCACCCATTCCTTTCCACAGACAAATCACTGCATGGCCATCCTCCAAGACTCTAATCTTCACCTTGATGAAGTGAAGTTGCAGGACTATAAGTGACTTTTATGATCTCTCTGTCTCTCCATGTTTTTTTTAGATTTCACATAAAAAGCATGCATTAGTTATCTAATCAGAAAAAAAAGCATGTATTTTAAAAAATGTGTTCTTATCAGGCATCTAATTTTTTTGGTACTCTGCTCAATAGTTAGTTTCCAAAGATTTAATTCAGTAATTATTTTTTTTTAATCTGGCTCCTCAAATTAACATTTAATTTACAAAAGATCCAAACTGAAAAAAGACCAAGCTATATATCTTGTAAGTAAGAAGTCAATAAAGTTACGGAATGTTAGATCTGGAAAGATTTTCAACATCATCTAGTCCACTGATTTTCAGACTGTGTCTCCATGAATCTTAAAGTTGTATAGATAAACCTTGGGGAAAAAGGGGAGACCAAATTGGTATGAATCTAAATCCCACCTCTTCTTTAATGAAAATATCTCCTCTTCTATTTCCTCTTTTAAATAAAAGGAATGTTTCTTGCTCCAGAATATATCTGAAGTCCATTTGCTTCTTTCCATCTCAATTGCCATCACTCTAATCCAAACATCATCAGCTCTGTACAAGACTATTGTCATAACCTTACTACCTAGTCTCCTTGCTTCCACTCTTGCCTCTTTCTTCAATTTCACCTTATACCACTCCCACTCTACACCTCACTTCCTGTTCTCAAGTCATATTTGCTTTTTATTTACTCTCTAAACATACCTATATTAGCCAAAATAGGATAGGATATGCTAAGGATACGAACAACCCCAAAATAGCAGTGGTTTAATAAAATTATTTATCACTTAGAGTCTGATATACTCTACTCTGAGAAGTGACTCAGGGATCCAGGCTACTTCCATTTTGGGACATCATATCTTCAACACATGGATTCACGATTGCCATGAAAAAGGAAGGGAGGGAGGAGTTGACCAGCCCTGGAAACGGAACAAAAGCCATAGGTCAGAACTCAGTCACAAGACCTCAATCGAATTACAAGAAAGGCTGGGATACATAGTCTTCCAGAATGTCCAGGAAAAGGAAAATGACATAGGAGATGGCAAACAATCGATGAACATATAACATGATCTCTGCATACTAATTCAGGGCAATTGCATTGGTTATTTTTTTCATAGCATATTCTTCCCATAGCTTTTTGCATAGCTGAATTCTTCTCATTTTTCAAGTTTAAGCTTAGTTTTAATCTCTGAGAAGTCTTCTCCAATCACTTTAACCAAAGTAATCACTATGGTTGAGACTGCTAATTACCTCTCATTATTTGTTCTCCCCTTTGTCTTTGGCAGAGAGAACACATGTTTAGCTGAGTGTGTTTTTGCCCAGCTAAGAAACTATATTTCCCATTCCTCCTTACAACAAATTTGGCCATGTGACTAAGTTTTGGCCAATTGGATGTAAAAATGTGATGTGAAACTTCTAGAAATTTCCTTAAAGAGATGGGGTGGGCCTTCCTTCACCCCTTCCTCCCTTCTACTTCCTGTATTAAGAGAGCCTGGGTTGATTCAAGCAGCCATCTTGGACTATAAGGCAGCTCCTAAGTAGGGTGGAGCGTCAGTTGGAATAAATTTATGTCCCTGGTAAATTTTTGGTACCGCCATAGCAGACCTGGACTGCTTATCTCAGGATTTCCTACATAAGGGAGATAAATTAACTTCTATCTTGTTTAAGACACTCATTTTTTAATAAAGCACTGATATAGTACAACCTCCTTCTTATGCAGATAAGGAAACTGAGAACTTATGATTATGTAGCCATAAATATGGAAGGTCAGGACAGAGTTAGTTCTCTGACTTCCAGTCTAGTACTCATTACATCAACAGTCTTAACATGCAGATTTCAGGAAAAAACAAAAACCAAATATACTGAATTACTACTGTGTACAAGGCACCCAATTGTGAGATTTACATAGTCCCTGCCCTTGCTGTGATGACAAATGCATAAATAAATAATTATAATACAACATGGTTACAGTATAATGGTAGAGACATTTACAAATGCATGGTAGCACAGAAAAATGGGAAAAGTGGGTGGTTTAATTCTGCTTTGCACTATCAGGAAGGTAAAAACTAACATAGGAGTTGGGCTTTGAAGGATGAGTAGGAGTTTTCCAGGTATAAAGATAGAAGGTAGAGCGTGAGAGAGGCAGATGAAAACCAGGGTACAGAAGCATGAAAGGACATGGTGCATACAAGAAATGATCAGAGTAGAAAGAGCAAGAAAATGAAAGATAAGCCTAGAAATTTAGAAATTCTGGCTCAGGAAAAAAGTCTAAATGTCCTTGTATACAAACCCCAGACTAGATCCATAGGCAAGGTAAATTTGCTACCGGACCAAAATTTGGGTCTGCTTGCCCGTGCTCAGTAAAGCCAATCTACTGACACCAGATTGTGATGAAGGAAAGTGCAGCGTTTATTGTAAGGTGCCAAGCAAAGAGTCTGGGACAGCTAATGTTCAAAAAGCTCAAACTCAATGGGTTTCAGCAAAGAATTTTTAAAGGCAAGATAAGGGAGGAGAGTCCCAGGGTATGTGATCACCTTATGCACAATTCTCTAATTGGTTGATGGGCAGTAAAATAAAAAGACGATAAGAAATTGCAAATATTTCCTGGTTCCAGCCAGACTCCAGAGGGGATGTGTTAATTTCTTCCATTTGGTGAAAGATTTAGCATCTGTAGAGCAACTCAAGAAATGTCCATCAGATACTATTATCTAGGTATTTCAGAGAGGAGCTAAAGCAGAAGATATGGGAGAAGGATCTGTCTGGGAAGGTCCCATAGGGTCCTGCTCAGTTACAAATTCATAATATGATAGTGACTGCATTGGATCTTTATTAATTTTGGAGAGCTATTTCCCTTTCCTGCTTTCTTTCTTTAGGATTTACTAAAGAAAGAAGCCTGCTTTCTTTCATTAGGATTTACTCTTTGGCACTACATGAAGAGTGATGGGACCCACTCAGGACTCCACTCGCCCTTGTCCAAGGAGAGCCAGGCAACCCAAGCAAAGGTATTCAGATGCTCCCTCCTTGCATCCTGAATCTTGAACAGAAAAACAAGGAGACAACAAATGGCTGTCACTGCAGTCATAAGCAGGTCAGGGCCCTCACCCTAACATTCCTGCCATGAGACTGTCTTGTGGCCCTCCTCAATCCAACCTCGTTGGGTTAAAAACACTAAAAATAATTTTTTTTTAAACATCCACTTACATACATTTTAATGAAGAATTGAAGGATACACTGTGTTAAAGACATATTTAAAAAACTAGCAGTGGAATAAGACAGATGAATCAAATTTTGTTATAGCCTAAATAATTACAAGAGACTTTGAAAACATAGTGTAATTCATGTTTTCTTTCCAGTTTCAAAACTTCTATACATTGCCTCTATCTTTGGTGTCACTGCCACCAATAAACACAGTACACAGCTTAGAAACCTAACATATAAAGTATCCTAATATGATTTAGCAATGTCAGAAGGAAATGTCTCTCCCAACTCCTATTGTTCTAGGGTTGAGATTGGGGTGTCAGGAATTAGCACATTAATTTTGGCTCCTACACTAAGCTACACCTACCAAGCTAGCTTTCATCAGTAAAAGCTTACTGACTCTTTTCATCTTATTTCTCATTTGGTTCAGAGTTTAATCAAGGAAAATGGGGCTATTTGTTGGGCTCTCTCGGAGACCTAATCACCTGTACTACCATGATTAACCTATAGAACAACACTATGGGGAAAGTATTATCAATGTCCCTATAAATAGCAGGAAATTGTGCCCAAGGGATAGAGCCAAGGCCAGACCTCTCATCTTCTAACTCAAGATCCTGCTTTTTTTTTTTTTTCTTAAAAGGGATTGTCTGGCTGGCTTTTTGTTCCCTCTTGTTGCTCTCCAAAACCTTTTTCTATTTTACAGATTCATAGGAGTTACAAATCATTTTGTCTCTGTCAATGCAGGAAATCTATGCTTCCCATGAGGAGTTTTTTAGGCCTGACCTAGATAAAACCAAATGGTTTTTATCTGGATTTTTACATTTCTCTGGATACATAGAGCAGGAGAAAAATGATGAGAACGAAGTGTGCTTCAACACAGCATACAATGGGCTTCTGAATCCTCCTTAATTAAAAAGGGATTTAGGGAATTTATTTTTATCAAGATCCTCAGAAGATTCAAAGCACACATTTTTGAGATAAATGATCATGTTACCAAGAGTAATAGGAGATATTATTAAGGGTTCCATAACTACTTGGAGAATGACAAAGAATTTAAATGATGCAGGATAGAAAAATATCCTTCCCCTAAAAAATAAAAGTTCAGAATAATGGAATAACTAAAAAGACATCTCAACTATTTCATTCCGATCCTTGCACAAAAATACACAGACAGGCCCTGAGATGCGGCTATGAAGAGGAGAGCAAATTATCAACCTCCTTCATACTCAATTCTGATTTTAATATTACGTGAAATTCAAGTAAGATGAACTGAAAAGCAACTTCCCAGAATCATGTTTCTGGATTCAAAGATAAACTCTCAAGAGAAGATGCAACAATTTGCATTCTCAGCCTTTATGGTGTCTTTATTAGTAAGGTTTTACTATTGTTCAAAGATTATCTAAAGGTTGCCATTTTTGGTTAAATCATCAAATCATGCATTTCACCACAAGAACTGACTTTATAACTCATCTATTCCAGCTACTGCACTTGATCAGCAGATAAACTTAAACCTAAAAGGAATGATAAATCAGACATAATTATCTCCCAAAGGTCCCACCTCCAAACATCATTACACTGCGGGTCAGGGTTCAACATATGCATTTGTGGGGGGCATATTCAGTCCATAGCAATACCTTCATAAGGCACTTGGGAGGAAGATGAGGCTCTAAAGACACTTGTGATGTGAAGCAGCAAAAGTGACCATTAAATTGTTTTAAATGAGGAAGAACTACTTCTGTAAGAAAGAACAGTAACTTGGTGGTTTTGATGGTGGTGTGTGTGTAAAAGGTATAAGAAAGAAACAACAGAAACATGTGAGAAGCTGGGAGAGGGAGGCCACTAAGCTGACTTGTGGCTGGGTCACCTTGTGATGTGAAGTGATTAGGGGAAAATCCCCTGGGAGTCATTGGGTGGGTACCCAGAGGTCTTTCAGGGATGGGATGCCTAACATTCAACTCTGATCCTCCAAGTTCCCAGATGATTTTACTACACACACAATATCCCCCATGAAGTGGGTCTTTTTGTGGAAATCAAGGAAGGAGCCTAGTTTTATGTCTTGGCCTTCTGCTAAGAGGCTAATACAAGGATGCATAAGTTAAGGAAGACCTAAAGACGACTAAAAGAATGTAACACACACACCCCTCCCCGCCCATAGGTCCACACAGATGACTGAAGCCAATTTTTACCTGTATAGGTAAAAAATATTACAAGTATTTACTCAATGCTGGGTTTATTTAGAGACTATCAAAGACCATCTTCAGAAGCTGTTCTAAGGAGAAAATCCCCTCACTGAATATTTTAAGGTTATGTCAAGTCTCCCAGCTCCCTGCTAAGCTCTTCCTAGTGAGGCAACCTTTGAATCTGATGTATCAGCTGTCCTCTCCTTCTCTCTTAGTCAGCAAGAAAGGCTGGGGGTTTCTTTTCTTTTCTTTTTTTAATGGTTAAAATACACATGGAGTGTTTTCTTTGTTTGAGGGTGGGGGAAAGGGGAAAAGTTTTAAGTATATCATCTTTTCTCTCCCATAAATGATTAAATAGTCTATTCAAGTATTTTCAAAATGGTTAATCTTCTGAGATACAAGTGTCTTTCCCCTCCCAACCCTGAGGAAAGATGACTCCTAATGTAATAAAGTGGGCTCCAGAGAAATCAGTTTATTTATTCCAAATATTTCAGCTAACGAGAAAGCAAATTTGAGCTCGCTGTCCTAAGGAGTTTCACAGCCGAGCTCTTGGCATGGCACTCTGATCTGTTCCTTCTGACTCGAAGGTTCAATGGGGCCCCTCTCTCTCCCCGGGTTTCTCATTAGTACAAACCCCACCACTCACGTGGGATGCAGAGGCCTCATTCCTGCTGACACCTTTATTGTGCTCCCCCTGCCAGCCTCCCCCATCCCCTCTCCCTCACCCAGACCAGCCCTCCCTCTCTGCAGGACTCCCTCCTGCTCTGTCATCCTTCTGTGTGGCTCCTGGCAAGAGGCTTCCTTTGATGGATTCCACAGACCCCTGACCTCACTTTGAAGTCTCCATGGCTTCCTCAAACACGCCCACCTCGAGCCACAGCACTGCCCCTTTCGCTGGCTTACTAAACTCATTAAGCACCCCAGGGAACCCAGTTTGCCTTCTGTGTGACAGAATAATAAGTAGGTTTGGGGGAAAAGAAGGGAAGTGAGTGTTTTATTCTTGGACATGCACCACCAAGAAAACCAAGCTTCCTCTTGCAAGGAAGTGGAGAGAGCTGCTGTGGTTGACAGCTTCATCCAGCTCCTGTGGGGATGGCAGAGCTCAGGCATCTGGGACAACGATATATGAGTTAGACCCGTGTTAGGTCTCAGCTCTGCCTGGCTGAGATTGACCTGGGTCAGTCAGGTCACTTTGCCTGAGTTATGACTGGTAACTACCCCTTAAGGTCATTTTGAGAATTAGTTGACTACTTAATTGTCACAGTATGTGGTAAATAAATAAAAAAAAAAGTATGACCTCAAAAAAGCTAACTCTTATTGTCATTTCTAATGGTCAACCAGTGAAAAGTGAAGCGTTTAATTGTCAACCCATAAAGACCTACATTTGTATTCCCATGGAGGCTGTAAAGGCGGAGTACATTTGTGCAGTTTCAGATGATCCTGCATAGTCACATACCACTGATGATCAGTGCTTGAGGTCCTCAAGGCATAGAATATTCATACCAGTAATGATCATTAAGCAGCTACTATCTATTGCCATTCACCTGGGACCAGGCACTGCACTGAGCAATTGAAATGTCACCGTACCATTTTGGTAGGCATTACATGCCCTATTTTACATAAAAGGAAACTGAGACTCTGAAAACTTGCATGACTTGTTTAAGGGTCAGAGCCCTGACAGGAAACAGCACATCTGCCTACAAGAGATGATGAAACATCCAGAAAGTAACAAAAATGGAAAGCTATTACCATCTCTAGGCTTAAAGGGGGATAAAGGGGCTGGGTGGAGGGTAGCAGGGAGGAGTCATGTTATCATACTCCAGGGAGAGCCAGAGACATAGAAGAGGAGCCACCTGAGGACCTCAGGCCACAGCGGGGAGGCAAGGAAGGAGGTTAACAGGTGCATTGGGTTAAAAACCCCATTCACCAACCTCTCTCTCCTCTCAACCTCTGAAATGTTGCTGGTGCCTCCCCTTGGCTGAACCTGATAGGAAGCCAAAGGACAAGTGAGCCAGGATGAGGCGGTCCACTCGGTCAGCCTCCCTGGGCACAGGGAAGAGCAGAGGAGGGTGAACAATGGATGGCAGGTGAGGGGTGCAAAAGGAGAATAACCAACAGTCACTCAGTCTCTCAGAGGGAAAACTAGGACCTCACTCATCTCACCTTGTTTGTCCAACACAACTCTCTCCACCAACTAGACAATCTTAGTATAGGCTTGGTAAGCAAATAAGTGAAATAAGTGAAGGGAAATTACAGGATGATATAAAAGACAGCAATTGGAACTAAATTAATCTGAGTCCAGAGTCCAATGCTGAAACGCTTTGTGACCTTGGACAAGTTTACTCAACCTTTTCAAGTCTTAGCCTCCTCATCTGTGAAACTCGGGGTCTAACTGTCCCTAAAACATATGTCCAGTGTAAGAATTAAGTGAGATAAAGGGTAGAAAGTGAAAAGGTACTGTCACATCCATTACAGGGGCAGACTCAGGAGTCAGAGTGCCCAGGTTCAAATCCTGGCTGTGCTGCCTCCCAGCTCTGTTATCTCAGACGAGCGAGTGAACCTTTCAGGGCCTCAATTCTCTCCTCTTTGAGTCAGGATGACAATAGGAACACCTACCTTACCAGGGTGCTAGGATGATCAAGTGACTTAAACTACGTAAAACAGTTAATAAATGTGACCCAGAACTTAATGAGGGCTCAGTAAAAGTTGGCTGTTTTTCCTCAAGTGCTTAGCACGCTGCCTGTGGCACTGTAAGTAGTGACCTAGATTTCACCTTCCAGGCGGGGTGGCAGCAGGATGAGGGAGGAGCTCACGTGTCTTTTGTCTCTCTTCTCTCCAGAGCACTTGGACCCCGAGTCAAAACTCAAAGCTCTATTGTTTCACTGTTTTCCATAAGAAAGTCAATACCAGTCAGCATTTCATAAGTGTAGTGATTTTTCTGAAATCCTGGGTGCAGAGGGGGATTGCACTGCAGACAACATGGGTTTCAGCTGTGCTGCTGTCTCCCACCTTCTGTGCCCCCTTGCTCAGCCCCTGTCCCCTGTTCCCAGCTCATTCTGAAGCTTATGCTCAGCACCCAAGAATGGCAGGCTTGTCTGTCACGAGCTGCTGCCTTGCAGAGGGAGCAGTACTGCCTGGCTACGTGCCTTACCCTCTCCCAACCCCACACAACCACACAGTGAACTTCTGGTGAATAACATGTTCTCTGACTGCTTACAGAGCACTCAATAGAGTCAACGAACACCTACCATGTGCTAAAAACTCTTCTAGGTGCTGGAGATACAATGATGACACAGGAGACAACACTGTCTGCCTTTGGGGAGATTATGTTCTCCTGGGAGGAGCAAACAGTCCACATAGCAACTAAGCAAAACATGCAGTAGGTTAGGAGATGACAAGAGCCATGGGGGAAAAGGAGTGGAGAAGGGGAATAAGAGTCACAGCATGAGGAGATCTTGCAATTTTAAATGGGTGATCAGAGAAGGCTTCACCAAACAGTTGAAAAAAATATGGAATGCTTAACAGACTGTGTCATAATAAATGTTCAATATTATTAGTGGTAAAATTAAGTTTCTGACAAGCTCTGCTCTCAATTGTTTTCTCTCCATTGATGCCAGCGGCACGTAGCTGGAAATGTTTGAGAAGTGTTATTGCAAGGACTCGGGACTAGAGGGTAATATGGGGTGCTGTATGCTTCTCTGTCCAGCGCCCCAGGGCTGAGATATGGAGCAGCACATGGAGTTCCCAGGATCACCTGCAGGGATACAAACTCTGAGCTAGCTATGATTCATCCTTCCTGGGTACCCTTAGGAAGTAGGTTGAATTGGGTTGCTAATGTCCCAGATGGACTCCTCTGTTGAGGAAACCTTTGAAATAAGTCGTTTCAGAGGCAGCAGTTTCCCTCATGGTCAGCCGTGGTTGCACTTTGTGGTTTGGGGCAGGATAGGTCAGAATAAACCAGATGACACTGTGGAAGCAAATTAAAGCTCGTGAAATTCTATGAGCTTGACACAACAAAGATTCCTTTCTTACACATGCAGCATCCACTCTGGGGCAAGGTGACCCCCCTGGGACAGCACTTCTTCACACAAAGACTCAAGGATCCAGGCTACTTCAATCTTGGGGCGCCACCAACTTGACATGAGGCTTCATCCTCGATGGCAGGGAAAGAGAATGCCTGGAAATGTCTGTGTTTCAGCCCGGAAGTGTTGGGCATTACATCTCACAGATTCATTGGCCAGATCTAGCAAATGGCCTCATCTTCTAAAAGTGAGGTCATGTGACTAGCTTTCTACCAGGAAGGAAAGAGGGTTGGATATGGGGAGCACCAGTTAAGTCTACCAGAATCACTTGCCCCTACACCTGGCAACTTGGTGAAGGCAGTAGAAATGGCTTTACTCTCCAGGCACATGGTACCAGCCTAGCAAGTTTTATGCAGAAAGAATGACTTAGAATTCTTTCTCCTGTAAGGTGTCTGTTAGAGCTTCCTGGACAACTTTCCAGTACATGCCCCAAATAAACTTCCTGAAAGTTCTCTTCAAACCCAATGAGATGAATGCTCTTTCTTAATGAGACAGGCCATAAAAAGTATCATGAAAACCACATAGCTGTAACTTGTCAAAAAATCATACCAAGTTAATACATGACTTACTCCCAAGAGCAAGGAATTACTTAGTTAGCCTCCCTGAGGGCTTGTGTTAATCAAGTGACTGTTCCACAATTCACTCGTATCTCCTAATTACTGGTATCTGATAATTACTGGGCTTCCACAATTTCCCACATGTTAAAGAAGGCTTTACAGAAAAGACAGTCTAAATTTTCTTTATCATGTTCATTTTCCAGCATTATGAGGGCATCCTCACCTCCTACCAATATTTGGAAGTTGTAGTATGAAAACTTGCACTATGGGTTATTTTTGATGAGTGGATGAGAGTGGCGGCATTACTATGCTAACACAATCGTAAAGTGATAAACCCCTGCTCATCACGTCACTTAGAGTGGTGATATGACCATCTGGAGCACCTGCTTTCTCTAAGTTCCTATTTTGCATGTAGTCCTACCATAGACAGTTGCTCATATCCAACACTTCCTTCATCAATTCCACTTTTCTCTCTGCTCTTTGTAGATGTTCAGTAATTACTTCAAACATTTCTGATATGTTAACACCTTCAGGAAGGATTCTTGGGCATGTAAGGAATTCAAAAAGGGCTGCTGGCGGGGATATAAATCTATGGTGGCCAACCCTTGCAATTTTCCCAGGACTGTCCTGGTATTAGAACTGCAAGTCCTGTGTCGCAGAAAGCCTTGCAGACCTGGATTCACTGGGTAGTTTGTCAACCTGCGTAATTCACTGAAATTGTGTAAAATTTTGGTGTGTGTGCAAACGCACATTTTCTTGTAGAGAGAGTCCAGGGCTTTACTCAGAACCACAAACAGGTCATAAAATGGGAACAAACCACTGATTACGGACACTCTGAAAGGACAGAGGATTATAAACCTCTAACAACACCCTTTCTCATTCTTACAGCTCTGTAAACAGCCATACGATTCTATTTCTGTTAGTGTTAGGATTAATCTACAAATAACACTGCTGGTACAGGGGACAGTGCAAATACACATGGATACTCCCATGACATATATTCATTCCTTTATTCCACAAATACGTATTGATATTGGCCTGTGCCCAGGAAATAGAGAACCAGACAGTTCAGTCCCTGCTTACAAACAAGCAGCAAAGAGATAAACAAGCTGTTTTCAGATTGCAATAAGTACCATGAAAAATAAAATGGGACAAATGTGATATAGAGAAATTAAAAGAGGCATACTTTAAAGAGAGTGGTTAGGAAAGGCCTATCGAAGGTATTTGGGTTGGCCAAAAAGTTCATTTTTTTTTTGCATAAGATGGTTCTAGTAGCGCTTATTTGTCTTTAACTTCATTTGAAAAAATTTTGTTAGACTGTATTGTGACAGCTGTCATATTAGCGTGCATTAAAAAAAAATTTAACAAAATTGGTGAATTTGGGGGTAGCACTTTAATATTGGAAATGGAAGAAAAAAGCAACATTTTTGGCATATTATGCTTTATTATTTTGAGAAAGGTGAAAACACAACTGAAATGCAAAAAAAAAAAAAATTATGCAGTGTATGGAGAAGGTGCTCTGACTGATCGAATATGTCAAAAGTGGTTTGTGAAGTTTCATGCTGGAGATTTCTCACTGGACGATGCTCCATGGTCAGGTAGACCAGTTGAAGTTGATAGTGATCAAGTCGAGACATTAGGGCTTCCCTGGTGGCGCAGTGGTTGAGAGTCTGCCTGCCAATGCAGGGGACACGGGTTCAAGCCCTGGTCTGGGAGGATCCCACATGCCGCGGAGCGACTAGGCCTGTGGGCCACAACTACTGAGCCTGTGCGTCTGGAGCCTGTGCTCCACAACAAGAGAGGCTAAGACAGTGAGAGGCCCGCGTACCGCGATGAAGAGTGGCCCCCCGCTTGCTGCAACTAGAGAAAGCCCTTGCGCAGAAACGAAGAACCAACGCAGGCAAAAATAAATAAATAAATAATAAAAATAAAGGAATTCCCTTAAAATCGAGACATTAATTGAGAACAATCAACGTTATACCATGCGGGAAAGAGCCAACATACTCAAAATATCCAAATCAAGCGTTGAAAATCATTTGCACCAGCTGGGTTATGTTAATCGCTTTGACTTTTGGATTCCAGAGAAGTTAAGTGAGAAAAACCTTCTTGACCATATTTCCACATGTGATTCTCTACTGAAACATAATGAACACATTCCATTTTTAAAACAAATTGTGACGAGTGATGCAAAGTGGATACTGTACAATAATGTGGAATGGAAGAGATCGTGGGACAAGAGGAATGAACCACCAACAACCACACCAAATGCCAGTCTTCGTCCAAAGAAGGTGATGCTGTGTATATGGTGGGATTGGAAGGAAGTCCTCTATTATGAGCCCCTTCTGGAAAACCAAACAATTAATTCCAACAAGTACTGCTCCCAATTAGACCAACTGAAAGCAGCACTCAACGAAAAGCATTCCAAATTAGTCAACAGAAAACACATAATCTTCCATCAGGATAACACAAAGCCGCATGTTTCTTTGGTGATCAGGCAAAAACTGTTACAGCTTGGCTGGGAAGTTCTGATTTATCTGCCATATTCATCAGGCATTGCATCTTCGGACTTCCATTTATTTCAGTCTTTACAAAATTCACTTAATGGATAAAATTTCAATTCCCTGGAAGACTGTAAAAGGCACCTGGGACAGTTCTTTGCTCAAAAAGATAAAAAGTTTTTGGAAGATGGAATTATGAAGTTGCCTGAAAAATGCAGAAAGTAGTGGAAAAACATGGTGAATGTGTTGTTCAATAAAGTTCTTGGTGGAAATGAAAAACCTGTCTTTTATTTTTACTTAAAAACTGAAGGAACTTTTTGGACAATCCCAAAAGAAGCATTTGTGCTGAAGCTACAGGAGTCATGCAAAGATTAAGAAAGACTGCTCAGGCAGAAGTGGAGCAAATGCCAAATGAGGGAGGATGAGCTGCAGAAAGGAGGCTCATGTGCAGTACAGGGAGCACCAAGCCAAGTGATGTCAGATGGAGTGGAAGAGTTAGAGACCCATTGATGCCTGGCAGGTCATGTGAGGAATTCAAATCTTATTTCAAATTCAGAAGGAAGCAATTGGAAGGTTTTTAGCAGGGTAGTGACATGACCTGACTTGGATTCTTTTAAAGATTCTTCTGGTTGCTGTGAGGGAAAGGGATTGTAGGGAATAAGAGTAGCAGCAGGAGGACCAGTTTACCCAGATGAGAGAAGAGAGGGGCTTGGACTCAGATGTAGACAGTAGAACTGGGGACAGGTGGACATGTTGAGAATGCATTCTGAAGGTACAGACAATAAGACTGGATGCTGAGAATGAAGGAAAGAGGACAACCAAGGGTGATTCTGTAATTTATTGCTGGCATGGCTGTCTCCCCTACGAGGCTGTGAGGTTTAGTCCAGAAGAGACCAATAATGGAGCTAGGACAAACACCATGTTTCCTAGAAAGTACCAGAAGCCTCTCTAAAATCAGTCCACATATGAGATACCTGTGTTGACCTATTTCATGTTGAATTACTCAGACGTGAGTCCTTACGTTGTCTCTTCCTGCTTCTCTCCTGTCTTCCTTCCCTTCAAGGATCCTTGTATGGAATCTTTCCCCCCAATAAGGGCAACTAATTACTCTTCTTTGACATTTTCTTTGAGATCTGAAATAAAAACCATTCCCAGGTTCTGTCTGCAGCCTTTGGCAAAAATAAAACTTTTACTATATTGACTCATCATATGTTTTATAACGTGACAACTTAAAATTGAATGAAGACTTTACATATCTTTGGGGACGTTTCTTCATTAACATTTTTAAGTAAGCAAAGAAGAGTTTCTCTTATTATAACAGATGGTGGTGTGTTTTATCGTTATGGCAGTCACATGTTTCATACCTCAACAGCAGTCAACTCCTCAGCACTGAAACACTTTAATATTTCCTCGTGGGCTTTGCTAAGCACAACTGAATAATCCATTTCATATTTAAATTGTGTCCAGTGCTTAACACATAGTAGGAACTCTGTAAATGCTTGTTGAATAGCTGAATGAATCAATTAAAGCTCAAAGAATATTTCTTTTTACAAAGCACATAATTAATTATGCCATTTCAACAAATATGCTGACTAGTCCTCAAACATCTTTTGAACTGATCATGGATAAAACTGTTAAAAGCAGAGTTCCTGGAATTCTCACTCTGGGTTCAGGCCAGTGCAGCACTTTAATCGCGATCTTTCCCCCTCCTGCTATCTGTCAAGGACAAGTTCTCAGTCGTGCTACTTAAGAAACAATCACATTGGTCAAGGTCATCAAGTTTCAGTGAACAGGTGGTCACTGCGAGCTCCCAGCTTTCGTACACCAATTAGGCGCCATTTAACTGGACCTCGTTTCTTGCCAGCTGCTCTTTTCACGGATACACATTCTGCATACCTGTGTGTTGATGTGTCACAGATACCCATATACAGGTAACTCAGAAATGAGGTGCAGAGCATCTAAATCCATACAGCACCAATTAAATGGATGATGGAAGCACCACGCGATGACAGCCTAACACTGCCGTGTGTGGTCACTCAAGAGGGAAGTAGTCATTGCCTCTCCACAGAAGTTCCCGGAATGAGAAATCAAACTTTTGGAAACCTTTCAGGAGTTTTTATATCATTATAAAAGTAACAAATGTTTATTGTAATAAAATAAACAGTAAAACATATAAATAATACAAATAAAAGCCACCCTCAACTTCTCCCCTCCCTGCAACCCCCCAGACCCATTTCAAATGTCCACCAAGATTACCATTATCAACAGATTGGTATTATCCTTGTATACTTTTTCTATGCACAAATGTTCTTCTTACAACAAAACTATACTATGTATTTCCTACAACTTGCCATGTTTAACAGACATCATTACAAGCCAGTTCAGCGAGATGTGCTTTATTCTCTTTAATGGAAAGAAAGAAAGAAGGAAAGGAAAGAGAGAGAGAGAGAGAGAGAGAGAGAGAGAGAGAGGCAGGCAGGCAGGAAGGAAAGAAGGGAAGGAGGGAGGGAGGGAGGGAGGAAGAGGGCTTGAAGAGAGAACATCTAATCTACCTGTGGTTTTGTTCGAGGATCTCTGCACCTCACTTCAGGAGATGAGAGGCCATTTGGACAAGGCTTTCTTTTGAAAGCAACAGTTATAAAATGTTTTGAGTGGTGTTGATTTAATTTTAATGCCCCTCAGAATTCCCAGAAGAAACAAGATCCAGTACAATAGATAACTGAGTCATTCAGGCAAAATGGGGTTAAGGGGACTGAGGTGGGTAAACTGCTCTTTCTGGCCCTCCCTAGCTATATTAATAAAAATCTCATGGAACATCTTAACCCTATGCTTGTCAAGCTCTGAAGCAATCCATTGCTCTTTCTCTCCTTGGATTTTCTAAGAGCAGAACAAAAAGATATCTGATTCCAAGATAAAATCCCAAAAGTAGCATCAACTGTTGCCCAGAAACTTTCTTCCAGAAAAGTAGGAATAAAAATTTAATAAAAATAAAATTTTTCCTTTACAAACTTTTAGGAATAAAAGTTTGTAAAGGAAAAATAAATGCCAGAAACAGGAAGGCTTGCCACTGGTATTTTCTCAAAAGGATCACCTTCAACGTGTGGAAAAACTAGCAAGTCCATTGACATCCCCTCTCCAGATTTTAATATCACAGTCTGCCAGCTTTTTCCCTCTTTTGAGAAAAGTGTTTTAGTAATCTGTCTCCCTGACCCTCAAGGTGTCTGTGACGGCATGATGAATTGCCTGTCACAACCCTAGAAATGAGAAAATTAGGATATACAGGTTGATTCTCATTATTCACAACAGTTATGTTTATCAAGTCACCACAAACACTAGATTAGAAAATTCAGAATCATTGCTCCTCAGGGAAATGTAGGTTAGGTTTGTGTGAGCCTCTGGTCACAACATCTTCATCAGCAGATGGATACATATTCTGTTTTATGTGTGTTTCTGTTTAAAGGCCATATATAGGATTCATTAACATTGAACTCTCAGCCAACAGCCTAACTCATGACTGAACGAAGCTTATCTGAGACACCTATTTTCTCCATATGGCACACTTAGTGTGCTGAGGGACACCACACTACACTTCAGCACTGCTGTTTTAGGCCACTTTAAATAGCAAAATCAGCCACAAAAATGTAAAAAAAAAAAAAAAGGCACTTAATACATTGTGGAGAGGACAGCTGTTTACAGTATGAGCTGAAACAAGAAGGTGGAGCCCAGCCTAGCTCCCCTCAGCTGGGAACACACATGTCAGGTAACTCAAAGAGCTCTGCCATGTCTGCAAATGATGATGAAAGTATTGACCTGAGGTCACAAATAAGTGTTAGCAAGGGGCCAGATCAGCCCTCCCCACCAGGCACCCATTCCTGTCCTGCTCAGCCCCTCTGGGTTGGCACAGTTTGGTTTGGACGGAGCCAACAGATGGAGCCCCTTTGTGAAGGCACCGAACCAGGCACTGGGGAGAGGCTGCAGTAGGACATCCAAGGAACCCTCTGTCCCCAGATGCTCATCATCTCCTGGGGAGAAAAGGGTCACAAATAAGGTTGGCTTCAGACCCAATTTGGTAAATGGTGTTATAGGCAAATGAGGTGAAAGAGATAGCAGATTAAGAAGATGCATAAGTCTTCCTACAGTTTTCCTTCTTATTCTTTATTCTTTAACTCTCGTATATCACAGCACAAAATAATATTCTTTCAAAGGAGAAACCAGGAATAGGATTGTCAGATTCAGCAAATAAAAACACAGGACATCCAGTTAAGTTTGAATTTCAGATAAACAACGAATGATTTTTTAGTATAAATATGTCCCACATTCATACCAAGTAATTTATGCTTATATGTTAGGGTAAGGATGTCCACTGCCATGAGCAGAGAGATGAAAACAGCTGAGGAGGGGGAGACTGGGAGGTGGGCGATGAATGGAAGCCAGGGGCAAGGAAGAGTTTTTCCTTCCTGACTCCACTAATTCCCCCTGAAAGTCACTAAGATTTTGCTTTATCTTTTACTTGGGGATGATGACTTCTTTCTCAGTAGGCAATTGGGATGACCAAGTGAGATGATGTATGTAAGTGTCCTGCACAGCACCTCCAAATAAGAGTCATTGTCATTATTGTTCTTTTTCCTATCTGAGGCAAGAGGGAGAACCAGCACTTCTGGAACCATCCGAAGCTTCGGATATTTTATTTTATTTTGGTTTCATTTGGTTTTGGTTTTGGTTTTGTTCCCAAGGCTGTTGGTACCTGAGAAATATCATCATAGGAAGATATCCAAAATTGCCATTTTTTCAACATAAGAGAAAATAGCTTGCTTCTCTTCTAATTTCCTTAAGGCTGAGTCTCACCATGAAAAGTAAAAGTGTCAATTACATATCTGCTTGTACTGCATCTCATCTAACATCTGGATGTTTGGAAACTTCTAGATGCCAATTTTTCAAATTTTAAAATAGATGCTTGCTGATTTTTTATTATGGCTGTGAAACTCCATTAATGTTGGTTTATACCTTTATTAGCACACCTAAAGTGACTTTCCATACATTTGATTTATTTCTTGCTTACTCCCTTTTCAGGACCAAGCAACAAAGGGTTTGAATGACGAAGAACTAATCAAAATCATGGCAGCTTACTTTGTAACTTCTCTCAAACAGAATCATTGCTTTGTGTTGATTTTCTTACTTAATTTTTATAACTTGATAATTCAGCAGTGGCAGCAAAGATCTTAAACAATAACAGTGGAATTCATTTATTCATTCGTTCAACAGATTTTTATATATTGTGTGACTACAGTATATAAATATTGTCAGTCACTGTTCTAGGCACAGGAGAAACAACAATGAATGAAAAATAGATGAAAATCCCTGCTCTCTTGGAGCTCACAGTCAAGGGAGATGGACAACAGATAGATAAATAAATATAATGATTGATCTTGGTTGAATGTTTCCAATACACAACAGATCCTCTGTCAGAAAAGGAGTTTGGAGCTCAAGACATAAATGGAACAGGCTAAGAACATGGACACTAGGCCCACCCACAGATGTCCCCCACCAGATTAGTATAGACTACATATGACACCTAGAGATAGGCAGCCGTCCAAATAGGCAACAGAATTTGGTGAGCCGATGTGGGCTAACAGAGGAATACAACAGGCAGGGTAGAGGCAGGGCTAGGAGGTGTGGCAATAGTTGTGAGCATGCAAACTTGAGTGATGTTCAGAGCAGCTCTACATCTCCTACAAGCCAGGCCAGAGGAGATCTGGGATCCTGTCTTAGATGGCCCAGGGTGGAGGAGAGATCACCTAGGGGTCAAGACAGAGCCCAGGCTCTACAGTGGACTAGGAAACTGGCAGCCTGACCATGGGAGCTAGACTTTCATTCTTTCTATCAATATTTATTAACCACTCACTATGTGTCATGTCCTGTTCTAAGTACTGGGGATACAGCAATGAATAAGACAGACAAAATTCCCTTATGGAGTTGCACTCAGAGGTACATAATAAACATTATAAATTAATAAAGCATTGGCTCAGTGCTTTGCAATGACCTAGAGGGGTGGGATAGGGAAGATAGGCGAGAGGATCAAGAGGGAGGGGATATGGGGACATGTGTATACATATGGCTGATTCGCTTTGTTGTGCAACAGAAACTAACACAGTACTGTGAAGCAATTTTATTCCAATAAAGATGTATTAAAAATGAAAATAAATAAAATACATAATACTGAATAAATAAATCAATAAAGCAAAGAAGGAAGTTAGGGAACACTGGGAAGATGTTTGAAAGTTTAGACTGGTCAGGGTAGACCTTATTGAGAAGGTGACAGCTGTGACCTGAAAGAGGTAAAAGAGGAAGGTATGTGACTAAGTGGGGGAGAATGACTAGAGGCAGCGGAACAAGCACGTGCAAAAGTCCTGAGGCAGGAGTGTGCCCAAGGAAAGGCAAGGAGATCAATGTGGCTGGAGGGAGAATTGTAGCTGCTGAGGCCAGAGGGTGAATGGGTGTATGGGGTAGAGTGAAAAGAAGATACATAAGTCATTGAGTGAGCTTTCGCTTTCGCTGTCAGTGAGATGGGAAGCCCACTGGAGGGTTCTGAGCAGAGGACTGCCATGATTTTAGATTTAAACAAGCTCAATCTTGCTTCTCTGTAGATAGCAGACTATAGGGAAGCCAAGGCAGTTTCTAAATTCAAGACATTAGTTAGGTAGTGGATGACATGATGCTGAATCAGCTCAGCCACTGCACCCTGGTTTCTTATGTTCCTTTGTCTAAGAACAAGATTGATGACAGAGCCAGGAGCAAGGCAGTAGGTGCTGCAGATGGGGGACAAAGCAACTCTCACTGTGGGAGAAACATGTCCAGAAGGCAGGAGTCACAGAGATTGGTGGCTCTCAAGCCCTGTTTCATGCACGTCACTTCAGGGAGCTTTTAAAAATATGATGGAAGACCCGTTTAATTGTTCTTGGGTGGAGTGGTTTTATTAAGCCCCCAAGGTGATTCTAATGTGTAACCAGGGCTAAGAACTACTGATGGGCCCACTGCACTCTGACACCACACAAGAGCAGGTGGCCAGACATCCATGCATCACCCATTTCTCAAATATTTATTATGCCCACCTGGGAGCTGCACTGCCTAGCACAAAGGAAGGGCTCAGGAGATGATACATTTTACTGGTATAAACACAAGGAGGGATTGAAGGTCTTTACCCTAGAGAGTGATATGATCATATCTGTGCTTTGGAAACTCTCCGACAGTGGTAAGTAAAATAATTGTGGCTGAGAGGAGAACTTGGCAAAGGGGAGAATGGTTAGAGCAATGGTTCTCACTGAATATGTATCAGAATTACCTGGAGGACTCTTTAAGCCAGAGTCTCTGGGCTCCACCCCCAGAATTTCTGATTCAGGAGGTCTGGAGAGGGATCTGAGAATTTGTGCTTCTAACAAGTCCCCAAGTGATGCTGCTGGTCTGAAGACCACATTTTGAGACACACTCTGCGTTAGATTTGGCTGTGGTACATGGTGAGGTGAGAGACGTGGAAGGTCTGACCCAGGTGAGAATGGAGAGACAAGAACAAGCTGAGAGATGCTATGCAGGTCAATTAAATAAGAACGTTGCAATTGATTGGCTGAAGAGAGGGCTGGGGAAGGGGGCAGAGGAGGAGGTCCATGAGGATGCTGAGGTCAAGATGTGGAAGCAGCCCCTTTTATTAGGCACATATTTTAGTGCCTCTATTAAAAGCAAAAGAGGTTCTTTGTTTTCTCTGTACAGGTTTTTTTATTTTTTCCCCCTACTGAATAGTACAATAAATTCCACTGCCTTATTTGTTTTATCAAATAAAAGAATGCCTGCCAATATCTATTAAGCTAATATTATAGCTCAGTTCCAGAACATCTTGTAGTGGTTATTTCTAGCATGTTCTGGAATCTGTACTTAGGGTACTCAGTTCCTTAACCAACCCACATTAGAAACTGAATTGCTAATGCACAAGCTTATCAAGGTCATTACACCTGCAGAGTAATTAGATTATAGCAGATGCAGACCGGGGGCCCATCTTCTGATAGTGCATTTATTTCAGTAATCTATAAACTCAAAGGCTGATGATAGAGCAATAAATGCTGTGAAAAATGTTTCTATTTTTAACTGACTTTTCTGGTAGATGAAACAATAAAATTGGTTTAAAAACTTTTCCTCATGAAGGGATATGACATTGAAAGACTTTCACCTATAATTTTAAAAGCTGGGATAGTACTGAGGAGTTGTGTAATAGCTTTAATAATCTATAGTTTGGAGAAATGATAGAGATGAGATAAACTTTTTATTATCTGGCTGCAGATAAAGCATGATGTTCAGCCCTTCTGTGTCACACCACCTATTTATAAAATGCATATTCCCCTCTCCGTCCTCAGACTTCCTGAATATCTTGGCAGTGGCCTCAGAATCTGCATTTGAAATCTGAACCACAGGTTTAAAAGCCACCGAAGGGGAATACATTTGGGGTCTAAAAGGCAAACAACCTGTGCTAGAAGTTAGAGCAAAGAAGCTTCACAAGAATGAGGGTTTTCACACATCTATTTCTCTATGCAGTTGTATACATAATAATCAATTTCAGAGCAGAAAACAGAATCTCCCCCAGCCCAGCACTAGCAGCTTGTCAATAATGTGTCAGAGGAAGCTCCAACAGGAGCACAGGTCAGCCCTCACTTCAGGTGGTGCTATTTTTATATACCAACCATGACAATCTTACTTACTTACTTAGTTATTTGCTTTTGTGGCTATCACCATACCAAAGCTTTTATGGTCACCATACAATTTACCTTGCTTGCCAGCAAATTATATATACATTTGTTAGCTAAAAATATTACAGGTGAAACCAATTTGAATGGAGATCATGAAACCCTTATGGCTTCCACACGTACTGCTGGGCCACCTATGCATACATTACCCAGATGCATTCTATTTTTTCCTGATACTGATGGTGAAAGCTTATGGTAACATTTTGTTTTTACTTTTTGTTCAACTTTATTGAGCCCTATTTCACTTATGATAAACTACACATATTTAAAGTATCCGAGTTGATGACTGGTGACATATATGTACATCCATGAAACCATTGTCATAATCAAGAACATATCTATCAGCCCAAAAGTTTCCTTGTGTCCCTTTGTAATTTCTCCCTTCTCTCCCCACCCACCCCTGGCACTAGAAACCATTGAACTGTTTTCTGTCACAATAGATTTGTTCATTTTTTTCTAGCATTTCAAATAAAAGGAATAATAGAGCATATTTTTTTTCTGGTTCTTTCATTCAGAAATTTTGAGATTCATTCATGTCGTGGCATGTATCAATAGTTTTCCTTTTTATTGCCAAGTAGTATTCCACTGCATAGATACACCATAACATATCTATCCATATAAAAGATGTGTTTATCCATTCACTTATTGATGGGTGTTGGGATTGTCTCCAGTTTCCAGCTGTTACCAATACAGCTGCTATGAACATTTGCACACAAGTCTTCTGTTACATGCTTTTCATTATCTTGGGTAAACACCTAAGAATGAAATGGCTAGATCCTATGGTAAGTGTGGACATTAACTTTTTAAGAAGCTTCCAAAGTGTTTTTCAAAATGGTCTTTACTCATTTTACATTTCCACCATCAGTGTCTGAGTTTCAGTTACTGCACAACCTCATCAGTACTGTTATGGTCAATCTTTCTAATTTTAGCCATTCTAATATGTGTTTGTGTATCTCCCTATGCTTTCAATATACATTTTCTAATAACCAGAACTTAAGACTGGCAAATGTTATTCTGCTTTTCAAAGAGAAGGATCAAATGGAATATGAAAATGAGAAGACAGGAAAGTCAATACTAGTCCCTGTCAAAATTCCAGAACAATTAATCAACCAACTGGTTAATAAATAGTTAGAAAAGGCTGGCAGTATCACAAGCTGCAACCTAGGCCTTCTATCAACAATTCACACTGAGCAAAGATTATTAATATTTTGATCAGGCATTACTAGATCAGCAGATAAGAGAGACAATGTAGGCTACAAATACTAAATACAGTCATCAAACATGACAGTTGTTTTCATTATGGGAAATACTTGTGTGCTGCTGGGCTTCCAAGTCCTTAACATCTCTGTGTCCTCCTCGGTTTCCAGCCTTCTATGGCTCTTCACTCTCCTTCTGCCACAGCAGGGTCTCTTCATTTGTCGTTGGGTTAAATCCAGGTCCTCCAACAGCCTCATGTCTGATGACTCTAATTTCTGTTTCAGTGTGTACTTTTCCATTCACAATGGCCCTCTTCCAATCTTCTATGTGTTTTTCCATTTAATCTAGTTGTCAGCTCAGGATATTTTATGAAAAACCACTTGTACATTGCTTGACCATAAATTTTTATAATTTTCTAAGTTCAAACACAATGGTCTATTATATATGCTTATTCATTACATTATCTATTGAATGTTCAGTTTGGGGGCAATCATGTTATCCTAGTCCAAAGGTCTATGTCTGCTAATACATGATGATTGACTTTATCCCTTTAATGCCATGGATATTAAATTAGATTCAATTTTAACCTTATTTTCAGTTATACTTCTGCCTCTTAATCCTAAAACAGTTCTGAATTTAAGCAGGTCTTAATCTACATAGAATCTCTTATTATTAAAGTTGAATAGCTTTCCAAACTTGTTTCAATTGTCAGCGGGAAGCAATTTCAAGGCAGTTTTCCTAAGTGGGGGAGGAAAAAATAATCTCTTTATGGATAAGGGGTGACATGGTGTTTTCCCCAAAAATGCTCCCAAGATGATTACAGAAATCAAAGGGCACTGTGCCTTGCTGTGTATATCTGATATATGAAGGGGAAAATAAGATTTTAGCAGGGTCAACATGAGTAAATTTAATCTTCTCAGCTAAGGAAGAAAACTAGAAAGATTGTTCATTACCTTCTTTTCCCTAAATCAGGAAACTACCAACAAGATGCCCCCCTTCCACAATGGAATGAGCTAGTAAAGAATGTGTGAGGCCACTGAGGCTGAGATTATTTTAAAAGGAATATCTGAGTAGAAAATAAAGCCTTTACTCAAGTATAGAAATTAGACCATCTTGGAGACTGTGGAGCTGGAAATGTAAGAAAATTATGTTCTTCATATTTTCTATGAAGAATATTTCCCTTAGGTTATTAATACACTGCAAAAACTGTTCTAAATGTATTTAAGAAGCAAATTTGCAGCACCTGAAAAACAAGATCACATCCAAATAAGTCTACAGGTATTACAATTGTCTATTCCTAGCCTGGGAGGCAGTAAGTTTTGGGAGGTTTTGTTTGTTTATTAACACTCTATAATTTGAAGTAGTAAAGTTTACTGCAGCATTTCTCAAAATATAGTTTTAGTATCATGTAAAGCTGAAGAGCTTGTTAAATGTAGACAGACTCTTTGGCTGATTCCAGACCTCCTGAGGTTGCAGTCTAGGAAACTGCATTTTTACCAAGCATCCAGGTAATTCATAGGCTAACTGAAGTTTGAAAACCGCTGCTTTTATGAGACTGTATTGTAGGTCAAGTCTCATGCTAACAGCTGGGATTATTGCAGATACAAGAGTAAATTGAATTTTTTTAAAATTTTGGAATCAAGTTGTAGTTTGTAAAGAATGCTAATCTGTTGCCTTAAATTTATTTAGCCTGAAAACTTCCCTAAAGATGATTGGAGAGTTTGTTGAACTGACTTCCATTATGTACTATATAAAACCCACCACATTCAATTTCTTGCATATGAATATCTACATCATGATTTGTCCCTACACTTTGGTGCTTTGTGAGGAAACCTTTATGGAGCCTTAGGACTGATTCATCTTAAACCTTCCCTGAAAACTTTCTGCAAAAATGTGCCTAGGGAGAAGGCGGAAGATGGCGGAAGAGTAAGACGCGGAGATCACCTTCCTCCCCACAGATACACCAGAAATACATCTACACGTGGAACAACTCCTACAGAACACCTACTGAAGGCTGGCAGAAGACCTCAGACCTCCCAAAAGGCAAGAAACTCCCCACGTACCTGGGTAGGGCAAAAGAAAAAAGGAAAAAACAGAGACAAAAGAATAGGGACGGCACCTGCACCAGTGGGAGGGAGCTGTGAAGGAGGAAAAGTTTCCACACTCTAGGAAGCCCCTTCGCGGGCGGAGACTGCGGGAGGCGGAGGGGGGAGCTTCGAGGCTGCGGAGGAGAGCACAGCAACGGGTGCGGAGGGCAAAGCGGGGAGATTCCCGCACAGAGGATCGGTGCCGACCGGCACTCACCAGCCCGAGAGGCTTGTCTGCTCACCCGCCGGGGCGGGCGGGGCTGCGAGCTGAGGCCGGAGCGCAGGGAGAGGACTGGGGTTGGCGGCTTGAACATAGCCTGAAGGGGTTAGTGCACCACAGCTAGCCGGGAGGGAGTCCGGGGAAAAGCCTGCACCTGCAGAAGAGGCAGGAGACTTTTCCTTCCCTCTCTGTTTCCTGGGGCGTGAGAAGAGGGGTTTAAGAACGCTGCTTAAAGGAACTCCAGAGACGGGCGCGAGCCGCGGCTGAAAGCGCGAAATCCAGAGACGGGCGCAAGCCGCGGCTAAAAGCGCGGACCCCAGAGGCGGGCGGGAGACGTTAAGGCTGCTGCTGCCGCCACCGAGGGGCCTGTGTGCGAGCACAGGTCACTCTCCACACCCCTCTTCCGCGGAGCCTGTGCAGCCCGCCACTGCCGGGTTCCCGGGATCCAGGGACAACTTCCCCGGGAGAGCGCACAGCGCGCCTCAGGCTGGTGCAAAGTCACGCCGGCCTTTGCCACCGCAGGCCCGCCCCGCACTCTGTGCCCCTCCGTCCCCGCCGGCCTGAGTGCGCCAGAGCCCCCAATCAGCGGCTCTTTTAACCCCATCCTGTCTGAGCAAAAAACAGACGCCCTCCAGCGATCTACACGCAGTGGCAGGGCCAAATCCAAAGCTTAGCCCTGGGAGCTGTGAGAACAAAGAAGAGAAAGGGAAATCTCTCCCAGCAGCCTCAGAAGCAGCGGATTAAAGCTCCACAATCAACTTGATGTACCCTGCATCTGTGGAATACCTGAATAGACAACCAATCATCCCAAATTAAGGAAGTGGACTTCAGGAGCGAGATCTATGATTTTTTTCCCTATTTCTCTTTTTGTGAATGTGTATGTGTATGCTTCTGTGTGAGATCTTGTCTGTATAGTCTTGCTTCCACCATTTGTCCTAGGGTTCTATCCGTCCATGTTTTTTTTTAATTTTTTTTTCTTAATAATTAATTTTAATAACCTTATTATACTTTACCTTCGTTCTTTCTTTCTTTCCGTCCTTCCTTCCCTCCTTTAGACAACGAATCATCCCAAATTGAGGAGGTGGTCTCTGACAGCAAGATTTAGGATTTTTCCCCATTTACCTCTTTTAGTGAGGGTGTATGTGTATGCTTCTGTGTAAGATTTTGTTGGTATAGCTTTGCTTCCAACATTTGTCCTAAGGTTCTTTCCGTCCCTTTTTTTTTTTTTCTAAATAAGAAGTTTTTAATTCAATAACTTTATTATACTTTATTTTATTTTTACTGTATCTTCTTTCTTTCTGTCTTTTTTCCTTCTTTCCCTCCTTCCTTCCTTCCTCCCTCCCTCCCTCCTTTCTTTCCTTCTTGCCTTCTTTCCTTCTTTGCTTCTTTCTTTCTTTCTTCCTTCCTTCCTACCCTCCTTTCCTTCTTTCTTTCCTCATACTTCTACTAATTCCCTCTACTTTTTCTCCCTTTTATCCTGAGCCTGTGGATGAAAAGCTTTTGGTGCTCCAGCCAGGAGGCAGGGCTCTGCCTCTGAGGTAGGACAGCCAACTTCAGGACACTGATCAACAAGAGACCTCCCAGCTCCACATAATATCAAACGGCGAAAATCTCCCAGAGAACTCCATCTTAACACCATTACCCAGCTTCACTCAACGACCAGCAAGCCACAGTGCTGGAAAACCTATGCCAAACAACTAGCAAAACAGGAACACAACCCCACCCATTAGCAGAGAGGCTGCCTAAAATCATAATAAGGCCACAGACACCCCCAAACACACCACCAGACGTGAACCTGCCCACTAGAGAGACAAGATCCAGCCTCATCCACCACAACACAGGCACTAGCCCCCTCCACCAGGAAGCCTACACAACCCACTGAACCAACCTTAGCCACTGGAGACAGACATCAAAAACAGGAGGAACTACAAACCTGCAGCCTGCAAAAAGGAGACCCCAAACACAGTAAGATAAGCAAAATGAGAAGACAGAAAAACACACAGCAGATAAAGGAGCAAGATAAAAATGCACCAGACCTAACAAATGAAGAGGAAATAGGCAGTCTACCTGAAAGAGAATTCAGAATAATGATAGTAAGGTTGATCCGAAATCTTGGAGATAGAATGGACAATAGATTGGACAAAATGCAAGAATCAGTTAACAAGGACCTAGAAGAACTAAAGATAAAACAAGCAACGATGAACAACACAATAAATGAAATTAAAAGTACTCTAGATGGGATCAATAGCAGAATAACTGAGGCAGAAGAACGGATAAGTGACCTGGAAGATAAAATAGTGGAAATAACTACTGCAGAGCAGAATAAAGAAAAAAAAATGAAAAGAACTGAGGACAGTCTCAGAGACCTCTGGGACAACATTAAACGCACCAACATTCGAATTATAGGGGTTCCAGAAGAAGAAGAGAAAAAGAAAGGGACTGAGAAAATATTTGAAGAGATTATAGTTGAAAACTTCCCTAATATGGGAAAGGAAATAGTTAATCAAGTCCAGGAAGCACAGAGAGTCCCATACAAGATAAATACAAGGAGAAATACGCCAAGACACATATTAATCAAACTGTCAAAAATTAAATACAAAGAAAGCATATTAAAAGCAGCAAGGGAAAAACAGCAAATAACACATAAGGGAATCCCCATAAGGTTAACAGCTGATCTCTCAGCAGAAACCCTACAAGCCAGAAGGGAGTGGCAGGACATACTGAAAGTGATGAAGGAGAAAAACATGCAGCCAAGACTACTCTACCCAGCAAGGATCTCATTCAGATTTGATGGAGAAATTAAAACCTTTACAGACAAGCAAAAGCTGAGAGAGTTCAGCACCACCAAACCAGCTTTACAACAAATGCTAAAGGATCTTCTCTAGGCAAGAAACACAAGAGAAGGAAAAGACCTACAATAACGAACCCAAAACAATTAAGAAAATGGGAATAGGAACATACATATCGATAATTACATTAAATGTAAATGGACTAAATGCTCCCACCAAAAGACACAGATTAGCTGAATGGATACAAAAACAAGACCCTTATATATGCTGTCTACAAGAGACCCACTTCAGACCTAGAGACACATACAGACTGAAAGTAAGGGGATGGAAAAAGATATTCCATGCAAATGGAAGCCAAAAGAAAGCTGGAGTAGCAATTCTCATATCAGACAAAATAGACTTTAAAATAAGGACTATTAAAAGAGACAAAGAAGGACACTACGTAATGATCAAGGGATCAATCCAAGAAGAAGATATAACAATTGTAAATATTTATGCACCCAACATAGGAGCACCTCAATACATAAGGCAAATACTAACAGCCATAAAAGGGGAAATCGATAGTAACACATTCATAGTAGGGGACTTAAACACCCCACTTTCACCCATGGACAGATCATCCAAAATGAAAATAAATAAGGAAACACAAGCTTTAAATGATACATTAAACAAGATGGACTTAATTGATATTTATAGGACACTCCATCCAAAAACAACAGAATACACATTTTTCTCAAGTGCTCATGGAACATTCTCCAGGATAGATCATATCTTAGGTCACAAATCAAGCCTTGGTAAATTTAAGAAAATTGAAATTGTATCAAGTATCTTTTCTGACCACAATGCCATGAGACTAGATATCAATTACAGGAAAAGATCTGTAAAAAATACAAACACATGGAGGCTAAACAATACACTACTTAATAATGAAGAGATCACTGAAGAAATCAAAGAGGAAATCAAAAAATACCTAGAAACAAATGACAATGGAGACACAACGACCCAAAACCTGTGGGATGCAGCAAAAGCAGTTCTAAGGGGGAAGTTTATAGCAATACAAGCCCACCTTAAGAAGCAGGAAACATCTCGAATAAACAACCTAACCTTGCACCTCAAGCAATTAGAGAAAGAAGAACAAAAAAAACCCCAAAGCTAGCAGAAGGAAAGAAATCATAAAAATCAGATCAGAAATAAATGAAAAAGAAATGAAGGAAACAATAGCAAAGATCAATAAAACTAAAAGCTGGTTCTTTGAGAAGATAAACAAAATAGATAAACCACTAGCCAGACTCATCAAGAAAAAAAGGGAGAAGACTCAAATCAATAGAATTAGAAATGCAAAAGGAGAGGTAACAACTGACACTGCAGAGATAAAAGAGATCATGAGAGATTACTACAAGCAACTCTATGCCAATAAAATGGACAATCTGGAAGAAATGGACAAATTCTTAGAAATGCACAACCTGCCAAGACTGAATCAGGAAGAAATAGAAAATATGAACAGACCAATCACAAGCACTGAAATTGAAACTGTGATTAAAAATCTTCCAACAAAGAAAAGCCCAGGACCAGATGGCTTCACAGGCGAATTCTATCAAACATTTAGAGAAGAGCTAACACCTATCCTTCTCAAACTCTTCCAAAATATAGCAGAGGGAGGACCACTCCCTAACTCCTTCTACGAGGCCACCATTACCTTGATACCAAAACCAGACAAGGATGTCACAAAGAAAGAAAACTACAGGCCAATATCACTGATGAACATAGATGCAAAAATCCTCAACAAAATACTAGCAAACAGAATCCAACAGCACATTAAAAGGATCATACACCATGATCAAGTGGGGTTTATTCCAGGAATGCAAGGATTCTTCAATATACGCAAATCTATCAACGTGATAAACCATATTAACAAATTGAAGGAGAAAAACCATATGATCATCTCAATAGATGCAGAGAAAGCTTTTGACAAAATTCAACACCCATTTATGATAAAAACCCTGCAGAAAGTAGGCATAGAGGGAACTTTCCTCAACATAATAAAGGCCATATATGACAAGCCCACAGCAAACATCATCCTCAATGGTGAAAAACTGAAAGCATTTCCACTAAGATCAGGAACAAGACAAGGTTGCCCACTCTCACCACTCTTATTCAACATAGTTTTGGAAGTTTTAGCCACAGCAATCAGAGAAGAAAAGGAAATAAAAGGAATCCAAATCGGAAAAGAAGAAGTAAAGCTGTCACTGTTTGCAGATGACATGATCCTATACATAGAGAACCCTAAAGATGCTACCAGAAAACTACTAGAGCTAATCAATGAATTTGGTAAAGTGGCAGGATACAAAATTAATGCACAGAAATCTCTGGCATTCCTATATACTAATGATGAAAAATCTGAAAGTGAAATCAAGAAAACACTCCCATTTACCATTGCAACAAAAAGAATAAAATATCTAGGAATAAACCTACCTAAGGAGACAAAAGACCTGTATGCAGAAAATTATAAGACACTGATGAAAGAAATTAAAGATGATATAAATAGATGGAGAGATATACCATGTTCTTGGATTGGAAGAATCAACATTGTGAAAATGACTCTACTACCCAAAGCAATCTATAGATTCAATGCAATCCCTATCAAACTACCACTGGCATTTTTCACAGAACTAGAACAAAAAATTTCACAATTTGTATGGAAACAAAAAAGACCCCGAATAGCCAAAGCAACCTTGAGAACGAAAGAAGGAACTGGAGGAATCAGGCTCCCTGACTTCAGACTATACTACAAAGCTACAGTCATCAAGACGGTATGGTACTGGCACAAAAACAGAAAGATAGATCAATGGAACAGGATAGAAAGCCCAGAGATAAACCCATGCACATATGGACACCTTATCTTTGATAAAGGTGGCAGTAATGTACAATGGAGAAAGGACAGCCTCTTCAATAAGTGGTGCTGGGAAAACTGGACAGGTACATGTAAAAGTATGAGATTAGATCACTCCCTAACACCATACACAAAAATAAGCTCAAAATGGATTAAAGAACTAAATGTAAGGCCAGAAACTATCAAACTCTTAGAGGAAAACATAGGCAGAACACTCTATGACATAAATCAAAGCAAGATCCTTTCTGACCCACCTCCTAGAGTAATGGAAATAAAAACAAAAATAAACAAATGGGACCTAATGAAACTTCAAAGCTTTTGCACAGCAAAGGAAACCATAAACAAGACCAAAAGACAACTCTCAGAATGGGAGAAAATATTTGCAAATGAAGCAACCGACAAAGGATTAATCTCCAAAATTTACAAGCAGCTCATGCAGCTCAATAACAAGAAAACAAACAACCCAATCCAAAAATGGGCAGAAGACCTAAATAGACATTTCTCCAAAGAAGATATACAGACTGCCAACAAACACAGGAAAGAATGCTCAACATCATTAATCATTAGAGAAATGCAAATCAAAACTACAATGAGATATCATCTCACACCAGTCAGAATGGCCATCATCAAAAAATCTAGAAACAATAAATGCTGGAGAGGGTGTGGAGAAAAGGGAACACTCTTGCACTGCTGGTGGGAATGTGAATTGGTTCAGCCACTATGGAGAACAGTATGGAGGTTCCTTAAAAAACTACAAATAGAACTACCATATGACCCAGCAATCCCACTACTGGGCATATACCCTGAGAAAACCAAAATTCAAAAAGAGTCATGTACCAAAATGTTCATTGCAGCTCTATTTACAATAGCCCGGAGATGGAAACAACCTAAGTGCCCGTCATCGGATGAATGGATAAAGAAGATGTGGCACATATATACAATGGAATATTACTCAGCCATAAAAAGAAACGAAATTGAGCTATTTGTAATGAGGTGGATAGACCTAGAGTCTGTCATACAGAGTGAAGTAAGTCAGAAAGAAAAAGACAAATACCGTATGCTAACACATATATATGGAATTTAAGAAAAAAATGTCATGAAGAACCTAGGGGTAAAGCAGGAATAAAGACGCAGACCTCTTAGAGAACGGACTTGAGGTTATGGGGAGGGGGAAGGGTGAGCTGTGACAGGGCGAGAGAGAGTCATGGGCATATACACACTAACAAACGCAGTAAGGTAGATAGCTAGTGGGAAGCAGCCGCATGGCACAGGGATATTGGCTCGGTGCTTTGTGACAGCCTGGAGGGGTGGGATGGGGAGGGTGGGAGGGAGGGAGACGCAACAGGGAAGACATATGGGAACATATGTTTATGTATGACTGATTCACTTTGTTATAAAGCAGAAACTAACACACCATTGTAAAGCAATTATACCCCAATAAAGATGTTAAAAAAAAAATGTGCCTAGTATAATGCCTGACATATGATAAGCACTCAGTAAATATTTACTTAATAAGGAAAGAAATGAATGAATAAATGTTTGCTCATCTCATCTTTTTCACCCCTTCCTGCCCTTAAAACCTTCTGTGTATTTTATCACAGTAATTAATATTGTCATCCATCCAGATTTCCAAGCTAAAAACTGGAGAGTAATTCATGAAGCCACCTTCTCATTCATATATGATTGGCCACCAAATCCCTTAATGTTTATACCATCTAGCATTTTCTCTCTTCCTTGTTGTCTCCAAGCATGGGTTATATGAGATGGTATATGTTAGTAAAAGGAAAAATAAATCAAAAGATATAAGGATAATGAACATATACATGCCTAAGGTAAATATATAAATATATAAAACATTATTATACAGAGTTAAAATCAATAATTGTAGATTTTATCACAATTCTTTCAGAAATTTTAAATCAAGTTTTAAAAACAAGCAAAGGACTATAGCAGTTTTAAATAACATGCTTGATAAACATAAACCAATAGATGTATAGAAATTTATACCAAACGGAGATGAACATTGTTTTTGAGCAAATATGGAATATCCATAAAACTCTTTATGTATTAAATTTCAAAAATTAACATCATACAGACTATATTTTCTGTTCATCATACAGTAAAATTAGAATCCAACAACAGGATTTTTTCTAATCTCATATGCATGGTAATGAAGTAACATACTATCAACTAACCCTGGGATTGTAAAGAATACCATAAAGAAAATTACAAAATACTCAGAACTGAGACACAAAGAAATATGCCAAAATTTTGGAACACAAACAAATACTTAAAGGGAAATTTCTAGTTTGAGATACATTTGCCAACAAACAGGAAAAATTGAAAACAAGTACTAAGTACTCAAGAATCTGGAAAAAAGATCAAGGAGCACACACCCAAAGGAACAAAATAGGAAACAGTAAGGATAAAAGGAGAACTCAGTGAAAGATAGAACAAAAGAACAGTAGAGATTAACTGTGCCTGAAACTGGTTATACGAAAAAATGTGTAATATAAACAAACCATTAGTAAGAGTGGGAGTGTGGAGGTGAGGCGTGGAGAGAGAAAGAGAACATTAGTGCAGAGATAAATAAATACAGAATGAAAAGTAATAACTTTGAATAATGTATATAATAACTTCTAACGTTAATTTATACTATATGCAGTATATATATTACACTTACATTTCTATTATATATTGTACTTATGGTAATGGAGCTAGTATATAGAAATATATAGCATCATATGTGATACAATGTATTTTTACATTTGTTTGGAATATACATCACATACTGTGCATATATTATATGTAGTATTTTGTATAGTATTGTGTGTATCATATACTACCTCTAATTCATCAATATATATAGTATATATTGCAAAAGTACACAATATAGCAAAGTATTACATTGTGAAAAAGAGAATAACAATAGTTGCAACAGAAATTAAGGGAATAATAATCATACAGTAACTAATTTGGTAATGTAGACACAAAGGAAAATATAAAGTGTCAAAATTTGTTTAAAAAATTAAAAAGTGGAATAAACAAACAGTAATTTTAAAAGTGAAATGGAACCGAATCACTTTTCTGTACACCTGAAACTGACACAACATTGTAAATCAACTATACTTAAATTTAAAAGATAAAAATAAAAAGTGAAATGATAATGAAATCTTCCATGCAACAAAAGCTTCAATCCCCAATAATTGAATAGCTAAGTTTTATCACATATTCAAAGAACATATCCTTATTTTATATGTCATTATAAAATGTAGGAAAAAAGGAAACACTGTTTTACTCATTCTATGAGACTAGTATAATCTTGATTCTTAGGTAAAAACAAGTCAGAGAAAGAAAATTATAGGGCAATTCAGGAACATTAGTACAAGATGCTAAATAAAAATATTTGCTAAGCAAACCCAAGAGTGTATTAAAAATACTAGATTATGATTAAGTACGGTTTATTCCAGAGACATAAGTTGGTTCAATATAAGAAATATATCAATGTAATTCACCATATTAATGAACTAAAGGAGAAAATCATATGATTAGCTCAAGGGATGTAGAAAAATGAATTTGATAAAATTTAATAACTACTTACAATTTCTAGAACACTTCTCAGAAAACTAGGAATAAAAGGGAATTTCCTTAACTTAATAAAGACCATGTACCAAAAACCTAAACAAACATTATTCTTAGCAGAGGAATTTTAAAACTTCCCACTAAGATTAGAAGAAAAACAAGGATGCTTACTATTACTGTTTATGTTCTTCAGAGTCCTGGTTAGTTAGCTATGAGACAAAGAAAAATGTTCAGAGATATAAAGATTGTAAAGAATACCTAAAACTCCCATTATATGAAGGTGATATAATCATATAACCAGAAAACCCAACAGAATCAACAAATCAAAGTGGTAATGTGGGAAGTCAGTTTTATTGTCAGACAGATCAATTTACAAAATTCAATAGAATTTCTATACACATGTAATAATCAATTAGAAAATATTATATCATTTACAAGTACAATAAAACCCATACAATATTTAGGATGTCACTTAACAGAATACATAGGACATTTACAAAAAACAGAAGTTCTAAAATTAATTATTAAGAAGATATAAACGAATGAAACAAAAACACCATGTTCCTGGAGGATTGATGTGTTGTAGTAAAGATGTCAGTTCTCCCCAAAATTAATTTCTAACTTTAATGCAATTCGCATCTAAATTACAATAGGCTCTTGGGGCAACTTGACTTTCTAAAACTTATAGGGAAGAACACAGATATATTAATAGTTAAGTCAACTATGAAAAGGAAGGGAAAAGAAAGGAGGTTAGCTTGTTAGAGGTTAGGTCATCCTACAAAACCAGGGTAATAAGAAGCAGGATTGCAGAAGCACAAGGAGAGACAAACAGTGGAACAGGAAAGGAAAACAGAAATAGATCCATGGAGTACTGTCAACTGATAATGTTGGCCCCACAGATCTACAGGAAAAGATAAATGGTTAAATAAGTGTTAACAGAAAAACTGGCTGATGATAGGGAAAAAAAACAAAACTGTACCCCTCAGGGGGTGGTTGATATGGGTGAGGAGTGTCCAAAGGCTCAGACTTTCAGTTATAAAATAAATAAGTCATAGGGATGTAATGTACAACATGGTGACTGCAGTTAATATTGTATTATATTTGAAAGTTGTTAAAAGTGTAGATTTTAAAAGTTCTCATCACAAGAAAAAAATTTTTTGTAACTATGTGTGATGACCCAAGTTAACTAGACTTATTTGGTGATCATTTTGCAATGTACATATACAAATACCAAATCATTATGTTGTATACCTGAAACTAATATAATGTGATATGTCAATTTTACCTCAATTTTTAAAATTCCAAAAGAAAATTGTATCTCTTCCTTGTACAATATACAGAGCTTGACTCCAGCTGTATAAAACTATAAGCAAAAAAGAAAATATAGAACACTTTTTGTAATCTAATTTTGTAGAAAGTCTTATAAAACAAAACTCCAAAATTAGAAGTCATGAGACAAAAAAAAGTTTTGGGATTAGACTGCAACAAAATTAACTGTTAAAATATGTTCAGTCCTAAGTCAAAAGCACTTGAAAACATCACTTTTATACTGCATATTCATAATAACAAATGAGTCATTAAATAGTGCCTAAGATGTACCTCCATGGGGTCAAGGACAATGTGTGTCTTGCTCTTCTTCATAGCTTGGGGACCTCTCCCGGTGCTCGGCACATAGTAGGTGCTTAATAAGTATTTACTGAATAAATAAGTTTTATTGTAGTTCCTATCCTACATGGTAAGACAAGGAAATATGTAATCTGTCTTAGAAATATTTTATAAAAATATTTTTAATTTTTAAGGTTCAGTGATTTAAAAAATAATATGCAGTTATTTATAAAATGTACTTAGACAGCATATCTCATTTTCTAATTGTGGTAGCTAAATAAGGAGCTACTCCATCATTATTGTCACTTATTATTTTTTGTGTACTTTGGTGGTTTCCAGTGCCAGCTTGAGTCATGCAATTTGCATTCCTATTCAAAGTGAGCAAATAAAGTTTGCAAATACAGTTTCATAAGGGATTACTGAAGTAAATATTTCTCTAAAGTCCAATTATATTATATAATCTGAATTTCTAATTTCTGCTAATTTGACAGGCCAGGGTAAAAGGCAGAAATGAAAAGAGTAATTCATGACTGATTTATGTCTTGGCCTCATTTCTTACGATTTCACCAACTCTTATAATAGTTCTCTCTTATTCTTGACAAAAAGAAAAACATAATATTCTTACAATTAAATAAATACAAACAAATATGGACTCAGAGTCAGTTTGGAATGTTTCTGATTTATTGGTTGTGCTATTTTTCTGCTGCCACAGGAAGCGGTACCAACCCCTTGGCAGGATGTGCTTTCAGTAGTATTACAGGAACCAGGCAGCTATCTATGAATCCAGAGAGAGAAGCAAGAGTAACAGATCAAGACTTCAAAGAGCAAAGCAGATCTCAACCACTGAAACTAATTTTCATTTATTCAAAGAGGAAGAAATAGGATTTGATAAATACCCAAGCCTCAAAGTGAGACTAATCCAAACTCATTTAGTTATCACCTAATCATGCACATTTTTTTTGTTTTTTATCCCCTTGGCTGTTCCATTTGCCTAGAGAGTTTGGGATCATGCCTGTAGGGTGATTTTTCACGACTGGTGCTCACTGATTTCAGGTTATGCACTAAGCCAAAGGTGAGGCTTTGTGTGAGCACCCTATGGAATAAAACACTTTTCCCAGGCATCATTGCTTAAAAGAAGTTACATTGACTGTGACAATCCTTGTGTGGCACTGCCTGCCATCTTGTTTCTTAAAATCCCAGAGCAAAGCTGTAACTGGTACCACAGCGCCTCCTGCTGAAATTCTTTTTCTGAAAACCATGGCCTAATATCCTCCTATAGCCAAAATGGCTAATTCATCCCTGAACATATTAATAAAGACTTTTTTAGTTGCAAATGATAGAAATCTAATTTCTATCTATTAAATTTCAATTCAATAGTTTGAGCTAGAGATTGGCATATTGTCTCAGAATCCAGGAAAGATTGAGACAAAAGACGATTTTGCAATATCATATATACAGCTGGCTTCAGGAACTACTGTAACTAGCAACCCAAATAGGATCCCATCTACCCCTTCTCTCTACCCCTTACCTGTTTCTTTCTACAGGTAAGTTTTATTCTCTTTCGTTGACATTCCCATCATGGGAAACATGGGTACCAAAATCTCCCAGGTATTACTTTTTACAATTTCTAGCACAAAATAAAGACTGAAATTCTCAGTTCTACTCAAAATCTGGGGGGAAAAAATAGTACTGCCTCACTTTGGGTCAAATGCCCACTCACAGGGATAAAGTCATGTGAGAGTAGGCAGCTCTTACAATAGCCATATGGATTAGGGGTACAGAGCACAAAATATCATGGTTGTTCACAGAGCATCAGTGGTGAATATATTTGAATAAAATAAGTTTAATCTGTCTTTGCATAAGTCTTATGATCTCCACTTCTGGAATATCACAAAATATTTTTAGTTCAATCAAGAGAAACTCATAGGGGTAAGATGGGAATAAAGACACAGACCTACTAGAGAATGGACTTGAGGATATGGGAAGGGGGAAGGGTAAGCTGTGACAAAGTGAGAGAGTGGCTCACTGATGGACATATATACACTACCAAACATAAAATAGATAGCTAGTGGGAAGCAGCCACATAGCACAGGGAGATCAGCTCGGTGGTTTGTGACCACCTAGAGGGGTGGGATAGGGAGGATGGGAGGGAGGGAAACACAAGAGGGAAAAGATATGGGAACATATGTATATGTATAACTGACTCACTTTGTTATAAAGCAGAAACAAACACACCATTGTAAAGCAATTATACTCCAATAAACATGTTAAAAAAATAAAAAAGAGAAACCTAAAAGATCTAGAAAAGCTATAGAGAAAGGTAACAAATTACTTTAAGGCAAAAAGCATTGCTACAGATAGAGGGTCATTTCATAATGGTAAAATGTTTTCTTCATCAGGAAGATAGATAGAAACACTCTAAATTTATATATATGCTATACACACTAATTTGACATCGAAGTACATAAAGCAAAATTGACATGTGGAAAAATAGACAAGTCCACATATTTTAAAAACATCTTCCTAAAATATGTCAATTTGGTCCAAACCACCACTGCCAGAAACAAATGTTTCACATGAAATTTCTTAAGAGCTTAGGCTTCTGCATGTCAACACCCAGTTAGTAGATAGTTCCAGGGAACTCCTGGCTCTGGCATTCAGGGACTAGGGATAGCTGTGCAACATGTCAAGAGCACTCAATTTCACATCAGGTTTAACCATCACTGATCTTACTACTGGATAGTGATTGACTGGTTAAAAAGCAATGTGGTAAAGGAATCTTTGCCCTAGTTTTCTCAGAGGTAAAAGGAATCCAAGCAATTCTATGGCATGTCACAGAGCACATCATCTTGTGAAAAAGTTGGTCACATAAGCACAAAAGTGGCCTCACACAGGATTGAGCTTTCAAAACTTGAAAGAAAGCAAGCCATTTATATAAGGATCTAACTTTATTTTTCAAACATGAATGCCAAAAGAGAGTTACAAAATTTGTGGAATATTACCTAAAAAGTTTTATTTAACAAATCAGCACTTTAACACATATTACAATGATTGTATGTTTGTAAAACAGTATCTAAAATGGTAAATTGGTGGATCTTGCAAACATGAGATCCAGTCTAAATGCCCCCACTCTTCACCCCTGCATTCACACACACCCCAACCCAGAACGAAGCCCCACAGGAGGCCCCAGCACACGTGTACACTTCACTTTGATTTCAGTTCAACAGATCTAAGGCATCAGTCTTGGGAATTAAGCTTACTGGGATCATATTTTGCACAGATTAAAATTTGCACTGCTTTCTTAAATCTGATCCTTTGCCTAAGATCAGATCATTCCCACACAAGTGGAATGATTATTCAGGGGTAGCTTCCAAATCAGAGTACTTTCTTAAACATATAATTTTAACCTATAGTGAAACTACCCTAGGACTATACTAACTTGGAATACTCATAATGGTAAAAGGGGATAGAACTGGCAATGGAGGCAGATAATTAGGAAATGCCAGGGAACCAGCTTTGACGATCAAAATGCATTCTTATTCAAAATGTTTCATTGATGGAGAAATCAGCTTTGAGAAGGTCTGCCATTTGTCCATATTCCCACAGCTAGTAAGTAGTAGAGTCCACTTATCCTCCTGCCTGGTTCCAAAATCTGCACAACTTCTATTACACCTACACCAGTTTACAGTATTCAACTATGGTTACTAAATTCATTTATTTGTTTCAATCTTTCCTTTTTTTTTTATAAGTTTGATTAGGTCCAATTTGTTTATTTTATTTTCACTTCTATTGCCTTGGGAGACTGATCTAAGAAAACATTGGTACAGTTTATATCAGAGAATGTTTTTTTTCATTTTTTAATTTAATTTTATTTATATTTTTATACATCAGTTTCTTATTAATCATCAATGTTATACACATCAGTGTATACATGTCAAGCCCAATCACCCAATTCATCACACCACCATCCCTACCCCCCCGAAGCTTTACCCCATTGGTGTCCATATGTTTGTTCTCTACATCTGTGTCTCAACTTCTGCCCTGCAAACTGGTTCATCTGTACCATTTTTCTAGGTTCCACATACATGTGTTAATATACGACATTTGTTGTTCTCTTTCTGACTTACTTCACTCTGTATAACAATCTCTAGATCCATCCACGTCTCCATAAATGACACAATTTCGTTCCTTTTTATGGCTGAGTAATATTCCATTGTATATACGTACCACAAATTCTTTATCCATCCATCTGTCAATGGGCATTTAGGTTGCTTCCATGACCTGGCTATTGTAAATAGTGCTGCAATGAACATTGGGGTGCGTGCGTCTTTTTGAATTATGGTTTTCTCTGGGTATATGCACAGTAGTGGGATTGCTGGATCATATGGTAATTCTATTTTTAGTTTTTTAAGGAACCTCCATACTGTTCTCCATAGTGGCTGTATCAATTTACATTCCCACCAACAGTGCAAGAGCTTTCCCTTTTTTCCACACACCCTCCAGCATTTGTTGTTTGTAGATTTTTCTGATGATGCCCATTCTCACTGGTGTGAGGTGATATCTCATTGTAGTTTTGATTGGCATTTCTCTAATAATTAGTGATGTTGAGCAACTTTTCATGTGCTTCTTGGCGATCTGTATGTCTTCTCTGGAGAAATGTCTATTTACGTCCTTGGCCCATTTTTGGTTTGGGTTGTTTGTGTTTTTGATATTGAGCTGCATGAGCTGCTTTTATGTTTTGGAGATTAATCCTTTGTCACTTGCTTCATTTGCAAATATTTTCTCCCATTCTGAGAGTTGTCTTTTTGTATTGTTTATGGTTTCCGTTGCTGTGCAAAAGGTTTTAAGTTTCATTAGGTCTTGTTTGTTTATTTTTATTTCCATTACTCTAGGAGGTGAATCAAAAAAGATCTTGCTGTGATTTATGTCAAAGAGTGTTCTTCCTATGTTTTCCTCTAAGAGGTTTGTAGTGTCTGGTCTTACACTTAGGTCTCGAATCCATTTAGAGTTTATTTTTGTGTATGGTGTTAGAGAGTGTTCTAATTTCATTCTTTTACATGTAGCTGTCCAGTTTTCCCAGCACCACTTATTGAAGACACTGTCTTTTCTCCATTGTATATCCTTGCCTCTTTTGTCATAGATTAGTTGACCATAGGTACGTGGGTTTATCTCTGGGCTTTCTATCTTGTTCCATTGATCTATGTTTCTGTTTTTGTGCCAGTACCATATTGTCATTATTACTGTAGCTTTGTAGGATAGTCTGAAGTCAGGGGGTCTGATTCCTCCAGCTCCGTTTTTTCCCCTCCAGACTGCTTTGGCTATTCGGGGTCTTTTGTGTTTCCATACAAATTTTAAGAATTTTTGTTCTACTGCCATTAAAAATGCCTTTGGTAATTTGATAGAGATTGCATTGAATCTGTAGATAGCTTTGGGTAGTATAGTCATTTTCACAATATTGATTCTTCCAATCGAAGAACATGGTATATCTCTCCATCTGTTGGTATCATCTTTAATTTTTTCATCTGTGTCTTATAGTTTTTGGCATACAGGTCTTTTGTCTCCCTAGGTAGGTTTATTCCTAGGTATATTATTCTTTTTGTTGTAATGGTAAATGGGAATGTTTCCTTAATTTCTCTTTCAGATTTTTCATCATTAGTGTATAGGAATGCAAGAGATTTCTGTGTATTAATTTTGTATCCTGCAACTTTACCAAATTCATTGATTAGTAGTTTTCTGGTGGCATTTTTAGGATTCTCTATGTATAGTATCATGTCATCTGCAAACAGTGACAGTTTTACTTCTTTTCCAATTTGTATTCCTTTTATTTCTTTTTCTTCTGTGATTGCCGTGGCTAGGCCTTCCATAACTATGTTGAATAATAGTGGCAAGAGTGGACATCCTTGTCTTGTTCCTGATCTTAGAGGAAATGCTTTCAGTTTTTCACCATTGAGAATGATGTTTGTTGTGGGTTTATTGTATATGGCCTTTATTATGTTGAGGTAGGTTCCCTCTATTCCCACTTTCTAGAGAGTTTTTTTCATAAATGGGTGTTGAATTTTGTCAGAAGATTTTTCTGCAGCTATTGAGATGATCATATGGTTTTTATTCTTCAATTTGTTAATATGATGTATCACACTGATTGATTTGCGTATATTGAAGAATCCTTGCATCCCTGGGATAAATCCCACTTGATCATGGTGTATGATCCTTTTAATGTGTTGTTGGATTCTGTTTGCTAGTATTTTGTTGTGGATTTTTGCATCTATATTCATCAGTGATATTGGTGTGTAATTTTCTTTTTTTGTAGTGTCTGTGTCTAATTTTGGTATCAGGGTGATGGTGACTTCATAGAATGAGTTTGGGAATGTTCCTCCCTCTGCAATTTTTTGGAAGAGCTTGAGAAGGATGGGTGTTAACTCTTCTCTAAATGTTTGATAGAATTCACCTGTGAAGCCATCTGGTCCTGGACTTTTGTTTGTTGGAAGATTTTTAATCACAGTTTCAATTTCATTACTTGTGATTGGTCAGTTCATCTTTTCTGTTTCTTCCAGGTTGAGTCTTGGAAGGTTATACCTTTCTAAAAATTTGTCCATTTCTTCCAGGCTGTCCAATTTATTGGCATAGAGTTGCTTGTAGTAGTCTCTTATGATGCTTTGTATTTCTGCAGTGTGTGTTGTAACTTCTCCTTTTTCATTTCTAATTTTATTGATTTGAGTCCTGTCCCTCTTTTATTTGATGAGTCTGGCTAATGGTTTATCAATTTTATCTTCTCAAAGAACCAGCTTTTAGTTTTATTGATCTTTGCTATTGTTTTCTTTCTTTCTATTTCATTTATTTCTGCTTTGATCTTTATGATTTCCTTCCCTCTGCTAACTTTGAGTTTTGTTTGTTCTTCTTTCTCTAGTTCCTTTAGGTGTAAGGTTAGATTGTTTATTTGAGATTTTTCTTGTTTCCTGAGGTAGGCTTCTATAGCTATAAACATCCCTCTTAGAACTGCTTTTGCTGCATCCCATAGGTTTTGGATCACTGTGTTTTCATTGTCCTTTGTCTCTCAGTATTTTTTGATTTCCTCTTTGATTTCTTCAGTGATACCTTGGTTATTTAGTAATGCATTGTTTACACTCCATGTGTTTGTGTTTTTTACATTTTTTTCCCTGTAATTCATTTCTCATCTCATAGCGTTGTGGTCAGAAATGATGCTTGATATGATTTCAGTTTTCTTAAATTTACTGAGGCTTGATTTCTGACCCAAGATGTGATCTATCCTGGAGAATGTTCCATGAGCACTTGAGAAGAAAGTGTAATCTGCTGTTATGGATGGAATGTCCTGTAAATATCAATTAAATCTATCTGGTCTATTGTGTCATTTAAGGCTTCTGTTTCCTTATTTATTTTCACTTTGGATGATCGGTCCATTGGTGTAAGTGAGGTGTTAAAGTCCCCCATTATTCTTTGTTACTGTCGATTTCCTCTTTTATAGCTGTTAGCAGTTGCTTTATGTACTAAGGTGCTCCTATGTTGGGTGCATATATATTTATAATTGTTATATCTTCTTCTTGGATTGACCCCTTGATCATTATGTAGTGTCCTTCCTTGTCTCTGGTAACATTCTTTACTTAAAAATCTATTTTATCTGATATGAGTATTGCTACTCCAGCTTTCTTTTGATTTCCATTTGCGTGGAATATCTTTTACATCCCCTCACTTTCAGTCTGTATGTGTCCCTAGGTCTGAAGTGGGTCTCTTGTAGACAGCATATATATGGGTCTTGTTTTTGTATCCATTCAGCAAGCCTGTTTCTTTTGGTTGTAGTATTTAATGCATTCACGTTTAAGGTAATTATCGATATGTATGTTCCTATGACCATTTTCTTAAGTGTTTTGGGTTTGTTTTTGTAGTTCCTTTTCTTTTCTTGTGTTTCCCACTTAGAGAAGTTCCTGTAGCATATGTTGTAGAGCTGGTTTGGTGGTGCTGAATTCTCTTAGCTTTTGCTTGTCTGTAAAGCTTTTGATTTCCCCATCGAATCTGAATGAGATTCTTGCTGTGTAGAGTAATCTTGGTTGTAGGTTCTTCCCTTCCATCACTTTAAGTATATCATGCCACTCTCTTCTGGCTGGTAGAGTTTCTGCTGAGAAATCAGCTGTTAACTTTAAGGGATTTCCCTTATATGTTGTCATTCTTCCCTTGCTGCTTTCAATAATTTTTCTCTGTCTTTAATTTTTGTCAATTTGATTGCTATGTGTCTTGTCATGTTTCTCCTTTGGTTTATCCTGTATGGGATTCACTGTGCTTCCTGGACTTGGGTGGCTATTTCCTTTCCCATGGTAGGGAAATTTTCGACTATAATCTCTTCAAATATTTTCTCTGGCTCTTTCTCTCTCTCTTCTCCTTCTGGAACCCCTATAATGTGAATGTTGCTGTATTTAATGTTGTCCCAGAGGTCTCTTAGGCTGTCTTCATTTCTTTTCATTCTTTTTTCTTTATTCTGTTCCACAGCAGTGAATTCCACCATTCTGTCTTCCAGGTCACTTATCCATTCTTCTGCCTCAATTATTCTGTTCTTGTTTCCTTCTAGTGTAGTTTTCATTTCAGCTGTTGTATTGTTCATCTCTGTTTGTTTGTTCTTAATTCTTCTAGGTCTTTGTTAAACATTTCTTGCATCTTCTCAATCTTTGCCTCTATTCTTTTTCCGAGGTCCTTGATCATCTTCACTAACATTGTTCTGAATTCTTTTCTGTAAGGTTGCCTATCTCCACTTCATTTAGTTGTTTTTCTGGGGTTTTATCTTGTTCCTTCATCTGGTACATAGCCCTTTGCCTTTTCATCTTGTCTATCTTTCTGTGAATGTGTTTTTTGTTCCACAGGCTGCAGGATTGTAGTTCTTCTTGCTTCTGCTGTCTGCCCTCTGGTGCTATTAGTTTCAATCTTTTATTCCTGTAATCTTTCATTTAATATATCTTTATGAGTACCTACCTAAACATATAGGCATTATACAATGTAAAAAATTTAATATATTTAGGCAAATGTGAAATGAGGAGGCGTTGACTCAGATGGGCATTACACACTGTGAGAAAATAACTGTTTTAAGCAAGAGATCTAAACAAATATGAGTGCTTGAGCCAAGAGTAAAGAGGTCAAGGTTAGCCTGATTCCTAAATATAATGTTCTTACACTCATATGACTCTGTAAATTATTTCATCCCACTTTATTTAGTACATAGATCTATGGATAGGTAGATATATGACAAATACATAGATAGATACATAGATGATAGAAACATACATACATTCATGGATATATACATAGCTAGATGACACACAGATGATAGATAAATATTAGATACATAGATGATAGAGAGATAGATAGATACATAGATAGATAGATATAAATAGATTATAAATGTTGATGGGGGAGGTAGGACAAAAGAAAAAGGCAACCATCCATCCATAACTCAGAGGAAAAAGGAATATTACCTTTGGACAACATTCCTCCTGGAATGCCCCAAATTTTGCTTTGGAAGTATTAACAGAAATCTTTATTGCTTTGACTGAGGATTTAATGATCTAAGCCCAAGTGGTTTTTTGTCAACACAAAGCCAGTCCTGTGTTACCCCTCTAGGAGCCTAGTTTATATTTCTGCCTGTACGTTTTTTCTTATCAAGTGCAATTCTAAGCAATAGTCAGGCCTCTGCCAAATCTAGGATGTGACAACAGTGTAAATAGTTGGGGCTGCCAGAGCTGTGATTTGTTCTCTGTTTGTTTTTAAAATTCTATGCTTAAGATTTTCCATGAATCCAGAACTGAACCATTGGTCTAAATACATGAAATTGAGAATTTTATAAGTAGGCAGATGGAATCCATCATCCCTTAACACATATATTCCTTAGGCACATTGGGTGAGGGTGCATTCAGATAAACAGATGGCAGGACCATGCACACACTGAAGGGCATTTCTGCTCTTGCCTTCAGAGGATAGAAACCTTATCCTAAATACATCAGTTATTCTCTTCATCCTCTAACACCTAAAAAGTATATACATTCAAGAAATAGATCTCTTATATCCCCAAGCTTCTTGATCCTGATTATTTTTTAAATTAAAAGGAACTTAATTTCTATTTTTTCATTAATTCCCTATAAATCCATCCAATCAACACTTATTAAGCACCAACTATGTTCAAATTACTAGTGAAGAGCTGGGGAAACAAAAATCAGTGAAACCTGGCCCTGACCTGGAGAAGCTCTGCTCATTAGCCAACTCCCAGGTGAGACTGGGCAGAAAGACACATCTGAGCACCAAGGATTTATAACCCTCTCCCCTTCTAAGCAGACTTGTTTATTTAATTTTCCTGTATAGCTGCATTTTCTACATCTTTAGTTCTGTCCAGGCTCAGGTTTCCAGAATTCACATGAATTTTCATAGTTTTAAATTTCTATAACTCCCCAAATGTACTGTCTTGTATAAAATGAAAACATAGGAGCACTCAGAAAAACAGCAGGCCATCTTTGAAATATGTAAGAAAATGGAATAGCAGTAAGGGAAAATGGCCTTTTTAATGCCGATTTTATTATCTCGCTCTATCTTAGATACATGGAAGTGGGAACTAGGGAGTAAATTTGGTTTCTAGAAACAGATGCTCCTCTCACTTGGGTACTAAAGTCTGACAACTGATTTCTAATGTACCAAACAATGACATCTAATTTCTTTATGACACCAACAGTTCTGGATAATTTTGTGCCAGGAACTGTGCCAGATGTCAGTGATACACAGGTAAATATGATGTGTGACACAGTTCTTATCCTCAAAGAAATTTACTTATCACTTCCTCCTAAGTGAATCCTTTGGTCCCCATGGTTTCCTAAGAGTTGGTACTGGCTACTATAAAAAATGTATCTCAGCAGATGACATTGCTGTAATGGTAATGCATCTCTACCTTAAGCCCCAAACCCAAGATCACAGAATATCACAGAACCCTGGGAATAATTACAGGCAGGCAGGTAAGGGCATCACACAGCAGTCTCTGAGTGCATAGGAAATATGCAGCCTGCTTCTTAATTTGGAAACCAAACAGAGATTGCAGACACTTAAAGAGAGAAACACTTATGAGTGGTTATAAAAGAAAGTGATTAACAGAATGTGACTTTAAGAGTTGGGAAAAGGCCTTGAGAGTGATGGGTCACACTGTCCTCCCAAGATGTCAGGGCACCCCGACCTGACTAGTCTAACAATCTCCCCTATAAAGCCTAGAGAGAACAGAGTGGTATCACTCAAGTCCATCAGCACTGTGTACTTAATACTTAATAAGCTTTCTGTCATCTTCAAATAACCCTTGTCAGAGAAATTAGTGGCTGAGAAGTAGTGGAAAAGAGCATTGGTAGCACACTGTCTATACTGAATGCTTGGATCAGTTACTTAACTGCTTAGGTTCTCTCTTTCCTATCTTATTAAATGGGGATAATTTCCTTATTGTTATTGAATAACATACTGAGTGTTGAGCACCCAGATGATGTATGTAGAGCACACTGACTGGATCAATAAATGTTGACGTCCTGAAAAAAAATATTTTAGAAGATTTCCCTAGCACATGCATGACGGCATAATTGTAAAGGTACTGGTTATACTTATAGCAACCAGGATATTCTGGCCAAAACTAAGAACAAATTTATAAAGCCTCGATAGAAAATATTGGCATATAAGCTTACTGTTTGGGTGATTGGCAAAGGTCCAGCAGAAAGGACACAGCATCATATGGAAATCAATGCCTCCTAGGACAGGACCCCATAAATTCCTTGGAAAAGGGAAACTATACAGAACAAGCAGGTATTCAATTTATTCATCAAATACAAACTGAGTGCCTACATTGTGCCTACACCAAGTGGCATTCTGTTAAGAAATAGAGAAAGAGAAGAAGTTACAGTCAACCGAAGATGCAAGAGAGCCCACGGTAGAGGTCAATCAAAAGTAGCCACAGGACCATGGATGGAACACACGATATACTAACCAGGGAGTATGTCTCCTCTCCCTCCTGAGACCCCACCAAAATGACTGTCATAACCTCCCAGGGGAGAATTGAGAGTTAGAACTTGGGAACTGAGTGATGGGAAGGGGAGCTGACAGCATAACTACCAGCAGGTTAAGGTGCCGACCTTGCACTTCTGAAAGCTCACCAGCTCTAATTCCAGGCCATATGGATGGTACAATATGCTATAGAATGCTGGAGGAGAGAGAGTTTACTCTCAGCTGAATGTATGTCACCTCATTTAAGAACAATTCAACAGATACTTGTCATGGGCTTAATCTCAAAAAGGAGTTTGGAATGTAATTTAAGTTTAAAAATATATGATAGATAATATTATACCAAGCACCAGGTTCTGAATATAATGCAATTCTAACCACTGAGCAACAATAAAGCAATTGCTTCAAGCATTTAAAAGCTAACAAATGGGAGGAACTTCAAGATGGCGGAAGAGTAACTTGCGGAGATCACCTTCCTCCCCACATATACATCAGAAATACATCTACATGTGACACAACTCCTATAGAACACCTACTAAACACTGGCAGAAGACCTCAGACATCCCAAAAGGCAAGAAACTGCCCACGTACCTGGGTAGGGCAAAAAAATAAAAAATAAAAAACAGTGACAAAAGAATAGGGATGGGACCTGCACCTCTGGGAGGGAGCTGTGAAGGAGGAAAGGTTTCCACATACTAGGAAGCCCCTTCACGGGTGGAGACTGCGGGTGGCGGAGGGGGTAAGCTTTGGAGCCATGGAGGAGAGCGCAGCAACAGGGGTGCAGAGGGCAAAGCAGAGAGATTCCCGCACAGAGGATCGGTGCCGACCAGCACTCACCAGCGCGAGAGGCTTGTCTGCCCACCCGCCGGGGCGGGCGGGGGCTGGGAGCTGAGGCTTGGGCTTTGGAGGTCAGACCCCAGGGAGAGGACTGGGATTGGCTGGGTGAACAGAGCCTGAAGGGGCTAGTGCACAACGGCTAGCCGGGAGGGAGTCCGGGAAAATGTCTGGACTTGCCGAAAAGGCAAGAGACTTTTTCTTGACTCTTTGTTTCCTGGTGCGCGAGGAGAGGGGATTAAGAATGCCGCTTACAGAGACGAGGGTGAGCCGCAGCTATCAGCGCGGACTCCAGAGATGGGCATGACACGCTAAAGCTGCTGCTACAACCACCAAGAAGCCTGTGTGCAAGCAGAGGTCACTATCCACACCTCCCACCCCGGGAGCCTGTGCAGCCCGTCACTGCCAGGGTCCCGTGATTCAGGGACAACTTCCCCGGGAAAACACACGGCGCGCCTCAGGCTGGTGCAATGTTATGCCGGCCTCTGCTGCTGCCGGCTCGCCCCGCATCCGTACCCCTCCCTCCCCCAGGCCTGAGTGAGCCACAGCCCCCTAATCAGCTGTTCCTTTAACCCCATCCTGTCTGAGCGAAGAACACACGCCCTCAGGCGACCTACATGCAGTGGCGGGTCCAAATCCAAAGCTGAAACCCAGGATCTGTGCGAACAAAGAAGAGAAAGGGAAATCTCTCCCAGCAGCCTCAGAAGCAGCAGATTAAAGCTCCACAATCAACTTAATGTACCCTGCGTCTGTGGAATACCTGAATAGACAATGAATCATCCCAAATTGAGGAGGTGGACTTTGGGAGCAACAATATATAGATATAGATATAGATATAGATATATATTTTTTCCCTTCTTCTCTTTTTGTAAGAGTGTATGTGTATGCTTCTCTGTGTGATTTTGTCTGTATAGTTTTGCTTTTACCATTTGTCCTACGGTTCATTCCATTGTTTTATTTTTTTATTACTTAAAAAATAATTTTCTTAATAATTATTTTTATTTTAATAACTTTAGTTTATTTTACTTTATTTTATTTTAGCTTCTTCTTTGTTTCTTTCTTTCTTTTCTCCCTTTTATTCTGAGCCATGTGGAGGACAGGCTCTTGGTGCTCCAGCCAGGCGTCAGGGCTGTGCCACTGTGGTGGGAGAACCAAGTTCACGACACTGGTCCACAAGAGACCTCCCTGCACCACGTAATATCAAATGGTGAAAATCTCCCAGAGATCTCCATCTCAACACCAAGACCCAGCTCCACTTAATGACCAGCAAGCTACAGTGCAGGACACCCTATGCCAAACAACTAGCAAGACAGGAACACAATCCCATCCATTTGCACAGAGGCTGCCTAAAATCATAATAAGGCCACAGACACCCCAAAACACATCACCAGACGTGGACCTGCCCACCCACCACAAAGACAAGATCCAGCATCATCCACCAGAACACAGTCACTAGTCTCCTCCACCAGGAAGCCTACACAACCCACTGAACGAAACTTAGACACTGGGGACAGACACTAAAAAAAACAGAAACTACGAACCTGCAGCCTGTGAAAAGGAGACACAAAACACAGTAAGTTAAGCAAAATGAGAAGACAGGGCTAGCCTGGTGGCGCAGTGGTTGGGAGTCCGCCTGCCGACGCAGGGAACATGGGTTTGTGCCCTGGTCCAGGAAGATCCCACATGCCGCAGAGTGGCTAGGCCCATGAGCCATGGCCGCTGAGCCTGCACGTCCGGAGACTGTGCTCCACAACAGGAGAGGCCGCAACAGTGAGAGGCCCGCATATCGTGGAAAAAAAAAAAAGAGAGAGAAAAACACAGCAGATGAAGGAGCAAGGCAAAAACCAATTAAACCTAACAAATGAAGAGGAAATAGGCAGTCTACCTGAAAAAGAATTCAAAGTAATGATAGTAAAGATAATCCAAAATCTTGGAAATAGAATGGAGAAAATACAAGAAACATTTAACAAGGACCTAGAAGAACTAAAGAGCAAACAAACAGCGATGAACAACACAATAAATGAAATTAAAAATTCTCTAGAAGAGATCAATAGCAGAATAACTGAGGCAGAAGAACAGATAAGTGACCTGGAAGATAAATAGTGGAAATAACTACTGCAGAACACAATAAAGAAAAAAGAATGAAAAGATTTGAGGACAGTCTCAGACACCTCTGGGACAATATTAAACACACCAACATTCGAATTATAGTGGTCCCAGAAGAAGAAGAGAAAAAGAAAGGGACTGAGAAAATATTTGAAGAGATTATAGTTGAAAACTTCTTTAATATGGGAAAGGAAATAGTTAATCAAGTCCAGAAAGCATAGAGAGTCCCATACAGGATAAACCCAAGGAGAAACACACCTAGACACATATTAATCAAATTATCAAAAATTACATACAAAGAACAAATATTAAAACCACCAAGGGAAAAATAACAAATAACACATAAAAGAATCCCCATAAGGTTAACAGCTGATCTTTCAGCAGAAACTCTGCAAGCCAGAAGTGAATGGCAGGACATTTTTAAAGTGATGAAGGAGAAAAACCTACAACCAAGATTATTCTACCCAGCAAGGATCTCATTCAGATTTGACGGAGAAATTCAAAGTTTTACAGACAAGCAAAAGCTAAGAGAATTCAGAACCACCAAACCAGCTTTAAAACAAGTGCTAAAGGAACTTCTGTAGGCAGGAAAAACAAGGAAAAGATCTACAATAATAAACCCAAAACAATTAAGAAAATGGTAATGGGAACATAAATATCAATAATTACCTTAAATGTACATGGACTAAATGCTACAACCAAGCGATGTAGACTGGCTAAATGGATACAAAAACCAGACCCATATATATGCTGTCTACAAGAGACCCACTTGAGACCTAGGGACACATACAGACTTAAAGTGAGGGGATGGAAAAATATATTCCATGCAAAAGGAAATCAAAAGAAAGCAGAAGTAGTAATTCTCATATCAGACAAAATAGACTTACAACAAAGACTATTGCAAGGGACAAAGAAGGACACTACATGATGATCAAGGGATCAATCCAAGAAGAAGATATAACAATTGTAAAAATTTATGCACCCAACATAGGAGCACCTCAATACATAAGGCAAATACTAACAGCTGTAAAAGGGCTAATTGACAGTAACACAATCATAGTAGGGGACTTTAACACCCCATTTTCACCAATGGACAGATCATCCAAAATGAAAATAAATAAGGAAACACAAACTTTAAATGACACTTTAAACAAGATGGACTTAATTGATAATTATAGGACATAACATTCAAAAACAACAGAATACACATTCATCTCAAGTGCTCATGGAATATTCTCCAGGATAAATCGTATTTTGAGTCACAAATTAAGCCTTGGTAAATTTAAGAAAATTGAATATGTATCAAGTATATTTTCCAACCACAATGCTATGAGACTACATATCAATCAATTACAGGAAAAAAATATGTAAAAATTGCAAACATATAGATGCTACACAATACATTACTAAATAACCAAGAGATCACTGAAAAAATCAAAGAGGAAATAAAAAGATACCTAGAAACAAATGACAATGAGAACACGACCACCCAACACCTATGGGATGCAGCAAAAGCAGTTCTAACAGGGAAATTTATAGCAATAGAATCCTACATCAAGAAACAAGAAACATCTCAAATAAACAACCTAACCTTGCACCTAAAGCAATTAGAGAAATAACCACAAAAAAACCCCCAAAGTTAGCAGAAGGAAAGTACTCATAAATATCAGATCATAAATAAATGAAAAAGAAATGAAGGACACAATAGCAAAGATCAATAAAACTTAAAGCTGGTTCTTTGAGAAGATGAACAAAATTGGTAAACCATTAGCCAGAATTATCAAGAAAAAAAGGGAGAAGACTCAAATCAATAGAATTAGAAATGAAGAAGGAGAAGTAACAACTGACACTGCAAAAATACAAAGGATCATGAGAGATTACTACAAGCAACGATATGCCGATAAAATAGACAACGTTGAATAAATGCAAAACCTTCTGAGGATGAACCAGGAGAAAACAGAAAATATGAACAGACCAATCATAAGCACTGAAAATGACACTGTGATTAAAAATCTTCCAACAAACAAAAGCCCAGGACCAGATGGCTTCACAGGCGAATTCTATCAAACATTTAGAGAAGAGCTAACACCTATCCTTCTCAAACTCTTCCAAAATATAGCAGAGGGAGGAACACTCCCAAACTCATTCTACAAGACCACAGTCACTCTGATACCAAAACCAGACAAATATATCACAAAGAAACAAAACTACAGACCAATATCACTGATGAACATAGATGCAAAAATCCTCAACAAAATTCTAGCAAACAGAATCCAACAGCATATTAAAAGGATCATACAATATGATCAAGTGGTGTTTATCCCAGGAATGCAAGGATTCTTCAACATATGGAAATCAAACATGATACACCATATTAAAAAATTGAAGGAGAAAAGCCATATGATCATCTCAATAGTTAGAGAGAAAGCTTTTGACAAAATTCAACAGCCATTTATGATAAAAACGCTGCAGAAAGGAGGCATAGAGGGAAATTTTCTCAACATAATAAAGGCCATATATGACAAACCCACAGCCAACATTGCCCTCAATGGTGAAAAAATGAAACCATTTCCACTAAGGTCAGGAACAAGACAAGGTTGCCCACTCTCACCACTATTATTCAACATAGTTTCAGAAGTTTTAGCCACAGCAATCACAGAAGAAAAAGAAATAAATGGAATCCAAATTGGAAAAGAAGAAGTAAAGCTGTCACTGTTTGCAGATGACATGATACTATACATAGAAGAATCCTAAAGATGCTACCAGAAAACTACTAGAGCTAATCAATGAATTTGGTAAAGTAGAAGGATACAAAATTAATTCACAGAAATCTCTTGCATTCCTATACACTAATGATGAAAAATCTGAAAGTGAAATTAAGAAAACACTCCCATTTACCATTGCAACAAAAAGAATAAAATACCTAGGAATAAACCGATCTGAGGAGAAAAAAGACCTGTATGCAGAAAATTATACGGCACTGATGAAAGAAATTAAGGATGATACAAACAGGTCAAGAGATATACAATGTTCTTGGACTGGAAGAATCAACATTGTGAAAATGACTCTACTATCCAAAGCAATCTACAGATTCTGTGCAATCCCTATCAAAGTACCACTCACATTTTTCGCAGAACTAGAAAAAAAATTTCACATTTTGTATGGAAACACAAAAGACCCAGAATAGCCAAAGCAATCTTTAAAAAGAAAAATGGAAGTGGAGGAATCAAGCTCCCTGACTTCAGACTATACTACAAAGCTAAAGTAATCAAAACGGTATGGTACTGGCACAAAAAACAGAAATATAGATCAATGGAACAGGACAGAAAGCCCAGAGATAAACCCACGCACATATGGTCACTCTATCTTTGATAAAGGAGGCAAGAATATGCAATTGAGAAAAGACAACCTCTTCAATAAGTGGTGCTGGGAAACCTGGACAGCTACATGGAAAATAATGAAATTAGAACACTCCCTAACACCATACACAAAAATAAACTCAAAATGGATTAAAGACCAAAATTTAAGTCCAGACACTATCAAACTCTTAGAGGAAAACATAGGCAGAACACTCTATGACATACATCACAGCAAGATCCTTTTTGACCCACCTTCCAGAGAAATGGAAATAAAAACAACAACAACAACAAAAATGGGACCTAATGAAGCTTTTGCACAGCAAAGGAGACCATAAACAAGGCAAAAACACAACCCTCTGAGTGGGAGAAAACATTTGCAAATGAAGCAACTGACAAAGGATTAATCTCCAAAATATACAAGCAGCTCATGCAGTTCAATATTAAAAAAACAAACAACCCAATCCAAAAATGGGCAGAAGATCTAAATAGACATTTCTCCAAAGAAGATATTCAGATTACCAACAAACACATGAAAAGATGCTCAACATCACGAATCATTGGTGAAATGCAAATCAAAACTACAATGAGGTATCACTCACACCAGTCAGAATGGCCAAAAAATCTACAAACAGTAAATGCTGGAGAGGGTGTGGGGAAAAGGGAACCCTCTTGCACTGTTGGTGGGAATGTAAATTGATACAGCCACTATGGAGAAGAGCATGGAGGTTTCTTAAAAAACTAAATATAGAACTATGACCCAGCAATCCCACTACTGGGCATATACCCTGAGAAAACCATAATTCAAAAAGAGTCATGTACCACAATGTTCATTGCAGCTCTATTTACAATAGCCAGGACATGGAAGCATCCTAAGTGTCCATCAACAGATGAATGGATAAAGAAGATGTGGAACATATATACAATAGAATATTACTCAGCCATAAAAAGGAATGAAATTGAATTACTTGTAGTGAGGTAGATGGACCTAGACACTGTCATACAGAGTGAAGTAAGTCAGAAAGAGAAAAACAAATACTGTATGCTAACACATATATATGGAATCTAAAAAAAAAAAAAAAATGGTCAGAAAAACCTAGGGGTAAGGCAGGAATAAAGATGCAGACCTACTAGAAAATGGACTTGAGGATACAGGGAAGGGGAACGGTAAGCTGGGACAAAGTGAAAGAGTGTCATGGACATATATACACTACCAAACGTAAAATAGATAGCTAGTGGGAAGCAGCTGCATAGCACAAGGAGATCAGTTCGGTGCTTTGTGACCACCTAGAGGGGTGGGATAGGGAGGGTGGGAGGGAGGGAGATGCAAGAGGGAAGAGATATGGGGACATATGTATTTGTATAACTGATTCACTTTGTTATAAAGCATAAAGTAACACACCATTGTAAAGCAATTATACTCTTATAAAGATGTTAAAAAAATAACAAGCGAACAAATGTTAAATAATCCACATCATACCACCTGCCAATGAAATAGATTGCTTTTGAAATGCTGCTGAAAGAGGGTTAAAAGAGTAAGTGAGATTTTATTGTAAACTCATAGCTCAGTTTGTTCCTTGCAATGTTAACTTTGAGCCATAATGATGTGTTCCTGTTAGTTACTAGCTGTGGCTTCACTCCAACCAGGTCTTCATGCTGGAGAGAACAACTGTAGCTATCACCATTCATTAAAATCAGCTATAAAATCAGATATATATATATATGTGTGTGTGTGTGTGTGTGTGTGTGTGTGTGTAAGTAACGTACCCTTTCCATAAAAGATAAAAGGGAAACAGGAACGGTAAAGTAGGTTGCCAGTCTCCTTAGGAAAACCATTCTGAAAAAGAACTGGAAAGAAAACAAATTTAGTGATCATGCCAAATGCAGGCTTTTTTTTTTTTTTTTTTTTTTTTTTTTTTTTTTTGCGGTACGCGGGCCTCTCATTGTTGTGGCCTCTCCAGTTGCGGAGCACAGGCTCCGGACGCGCAGGCTCAGCGGCCGTGGCTCACGGACCCAGCTGCTCCACAGCATGTGGGATCTTCCCCGACCGGGGCATGAACCCGTGTCCCCTGCATGGGCAGGCGGACTCTCAACCACTGCACCACCAGGGAAGCCCCAACTGCAGGCTTTTAAAGAGAAACTTTGGAATGCCTTGTGGAAAATGTTTGTTTCAATACTGTCAACTTTCTTATAAAATGTAAGAATTTCTAATGAAATTGAGTTATTTGTAGTGAGGTGGATGGACATAGAGTCTGTCATACAGAGTGAAGTAAGTCAGAAAGAGAAAAACAAATGCTGTATGCTAACACATATATATGGAATCTAAAAAAAAAAAATGATTCTGAAGAACCTAGGGGCAGGACAGGAATAAAGACACAGACATAGAGAATGGACTTGAGGGCATGGGGAAGGGGAAGGGGAAGCTGGGACGAAATGAGAGAGTGGCATGGACATATATACATTACCAAATGTAAAATCGATAGCTATATATGTCCATGCCACTCTCTCACTTTGTCCCAGCTTACCCTTCCCCCTCCCCATATCCTCAAGTCCATTCTCTAGTAGGTCTGTGTCTTTATTCGTAAAATAGATAGCTAGTGGGAAGCAGCCGCATAGCACAGGGAGATCAGCTTGGTTCTTTGTGACCACCTAGAGGGGTGGGTTACGGAAGATGGGAGGGAGGGAGATGCAAGAGGGAAGAGATATGGAAACATATGTATATGTATAACTGATTCACTTTGTTATAAAGCAGAAACTAACACACCTTTGTAAAGCAATTATACTCCAATAAAGATGTTTAAAAAAATTAAAAACCGATAGCTATTGGGAAGCAGCCACATAGCACAGGGAGATCAGCTTAGTGCTTTATGACCACCTAGAGGGGTGGGATAGGGAAGATGGTAGGGAGACGCAAGAGGGAGGGGATATGAGGATATATGTATACGTATAGCTGATTCACTTTGTTATAAAGCAGAAACTAACACACCATTGTAAAGCAATTATACTCCAATAAAAATGTTAAAAACAAAACTTCCATAGGGGGGAAAAATGTGGGAGATTCTAAACACTGGTCTCCCTATATTTCTTTTATTAAGACTTAACTATATGAATTGACTTTCCTTACACAGGTTCATAATGTGCTTCCTTTGATTTACCTGCACATCAACCAGGAGTGTCAAAGAGTTTAGACTCTCAGGAAGGTGGTCCAGCTGGGGAAGAACATATGCTTTACATTTGCACGTCAGCCACCACGTCCTGGCATTACAGTTGCCCTTGTATCCATACAGCTTGCAAAATGCAAACAGGGTCCTAATAGGGAATTTCCAGGCTTCCTCAACTTAGGTATCCACTCACCTGACTGAGCTCCTCCACAATGACAGCCAAATCGGTGAAAACGCATTTACTTTGTTTTTGCCATGGAACAAGAAACAGCTGGGCTCTTCTACCTCTACCTCAGTAGCTCTACTTTAATTCATTCAGGGTGCAACTGGGTTCCAGGAGTTTTCAAACAGATGGGCTGATGAAGTGAAGCAATTCAAATAGAAATCCACACAAAATGTTTGAGTTGAAAAGAATATCCAGATGTACTACAGTTCTGAAAGCTTGAAGAAGCCCAGTTTCCTCATTTTGCATGAGAAAACTGGGGTCCAAAATAAAAAAGTAAGGTGACAAAGCTCTTGTGAGCAAACTGTATATAGTGCTTAGGCAGCTGCTGTAACCTTCCCGCAGAGTCACATGTGTCTGTCTGTCTATTGATAGAGTAGGAGGGAGGGAGAGAGAGAGAGAGAGAATTTACATACAGTAAAATGCATAGATATTAACTGCTTTATTAGTTTGATGAGTTTTAACCATGCATACACACATGTAACCTACATTCCTATCAGCATGTCAAAGAGTGCATCATCTTAGAAAGTTGTGTTCCTTTGAAGTAAATCCTCCTCAACTCTCACTCCAAAGTCTTTTTTTTCTGATCCAGAGTTTTGTATAAATGGAAGAGTACAGTATGTACACTTTTGTGTGTGTTTCTGTCACAATATGTACACTTCTGTGTGTGGTTCTGTCACTCAGCATGTTTTCAAGATCCATCTATGTGGTTGAGACTATCTGTCATTTCTTCCTTATTATTGGTGAATAGCATGCGTCACAATGTAGTGATCCATTCTCTTGGACACTTGGCTTATTACCAGTTCGGGGCTATTAACATCTGTGTGCAGGTCTTTTGTATACATATGTTTTTATTTCTCTTTAGTAGATACATAGGAGTGGAATTGCTAGGACATAGGATATGCTTAACTTTATGAGAAAATGGGAGAATTTTTCAAAAGAGTTACACAATTTACACTCTCACTTGCTCCACATCCTGGCCAACATTTGGGGTCATTGGTCTTTGTTTTTTCATTGAAGCATATTTGATTTATAATATTTCACTAGTTTCAGGTGTATAACATAGTGATTCAATATTTTATAGATTACACTCCATTTAAAGTTATTACAAAACAATGGCTATATTTCCCTGTGCTGTACAATTTTTGCTTATCTATTTTATGTTTAGTGGTTTGTATCTCTTAATCCCCTACCCCTTATATTGCCCCTCCCACGTTCTCTATATCTGTCAGTCTGTTTCTGTTTTGTTATATATATTTGTTTCTTTTATTTTTTTAGATTTCACATGTAAATAACATAGAGTACTTTTTGTTTTCTATCTGACTTATTTCACTCAGCATAATACTCTCTAGGTCCATTCACATTGTTGCAAATGGCAGAATCTCATTCTTTTTTATGGCTGAGTAATAGTCCATTATATATACCATATATATACACATATATATATGTATATACACACACCACATATATATAAATGTGTGTGTGTATATACATATATATATATATGTATATATACACACACATCTTCTTTATCCATTCCTCTGTTGATGGACATTTAGATTGCTTCCTTATCTTGACTATTGTAAATCATGTGTCATCAGTCTTTTTAATTGTACCATACAAGTGGATGTGTTGTAGTATTACATCATAGTTTCAGTTTTCATTTCTCTAATGACTAATTACATTGAGCATTTTTAATGTGCTATTGGCTATTCAAATATCTTCCTTTGTGAACTATGTATTCAAGTCTTTTGTTCATTTTTAAATTGGATTGCCTCTTTATTTTTGAATTGTAGGAGTTCTTTATATATTCTGGACATGTTCTTTGTCAGATATATGTATGACAAATATTTTCTCTTAGTCTGTTAATTCACTATTCATTTTCTTAACAATGATCTTTAAATATCTTTTAATGATCAGAAGTGTTTAATTTGATAAAGTTCAATTTTTCATTTTTTTCCCATGATGACTAGTGCTCTCTTGGATCCATCTAAGAAACCTTTACTTAACCCAAACTTGCAAATGTATTATCCTATACTTTCCTCTAGAACAGTGTTTCCCAACCTTTTTTATATTATCACTCCTGTATTCATTTCCTAGAGCTACCATAACAAAGTAACAAACTGAGTGGCTTAAGACAATAGAAATTTATTCTTTCACAGTTCTGGAGGCTAGAGGTCCAAAATCAAGATGTCAGCAGAGCCAGGATTCTTCCTTGCTTCTTACTAGCTTCTGGTGGTTTGCCAGGAATCCTTGGTATTCCATGGCTTGTAAACAGCTTCCTCCATGCACTGTGTCTGTCTTCACACTTCTCACCTGTGTGTCCACCTCCATGTCTCTCCTCCTCTTACAAGGAGTCATATTGAACTAGGGCCCACCCTACTCTGATGTGACCTCATCTTCATTTACTTCTTAGTTACACCTGCAAAGACCCTATTTCCAAATAAAATCACATTCACAGGTACCAGGTGCTATGACTTGAATGTATCTTTTCTGGAGACACAACTCAACCCTCAACACTTCCAAGGGAGTCTTTCTAGATATGTTTTCCTAATCACCCCAACCCCCCAACATGAAATATTAATACCACTGTATACTGTATATTTGTTCTTGTACTATAGTTCTTTGGAGGGCCACAAACTATTATAATATCTAAACATTTTTTTCACCCTCCAAAACCAATTTTCACCCCCATTTTACCTTCAGGTCTATGACCCAAATCTAACTAATTTTTGTGTATAGTGTGAGATATAGGTTGAAGGTCACTTTTCTATATAGTTGTTCCAGCATTTTTTGTTGAAAAGTCTTTCCTTTTGTTATTGAATTGCTTTAGTCCCTTCATCTAGAGGTGTAGCTTTTCTCTGAACTCATTGTGTTGCATTTATCTAGTTGTCTATCTTTATAACCACACCATACTATATCTATATAAATCAGTCTTATAGTACTTCTTATTCAAGATTATTTTGTCTATTATACATTCTTTATATTTCTAAGTAAGTTTTAGAAACAACCTGTTAATTTCTACCAAAAAAAAAAAAATACCAGATCTTGATGGGAGTCATGTTGAAGGTATAGATTAATTTGGGAAGAATCATTATCTTAGCAATATTGAGTCCTCCAATCCATGATTATAGTACACTGCTTCATTTATTTAATTCTCCATTAATTTATCTAAGGAATATTTTTGCAGTTTTGTAGGTTTTGCACATCTTTGGTTAAATTTAATCTTGTCTTATGGTTTTACACACTATTATAAATGATATTGTTTTAAAATATTCATTTTACAGTTTACTGCCAGTACATAGAAAAGCAGTTACTTGTTGTATATTGACTATGAGTCCTACAACCTTACTGAACTCTCTTAGAAGTTCTAGTGGTTTTACGTAGACTCTCTAGGATTGTTTATGTAAACAAAAGATTGTCTCTGAACAAAGATACTTTTTTGAATCCTTTTTCAATCTATATCCCTTTTATTTCTTTTACTTGCTTTATTACTCTGGCTAGGACCCCCAATACAATGTCATATAGAAAGAGTGAGAGTGGGCATATTTTCAAATTTCACCATTAAGTATAATGTAATCTGTAGGTTGTTTATAGATGCCCTTTATCAAACTGAGAATGTTTCTATGTCCAGTCCACCAAGAGATTTTTAATAAGCAGATGTTAAGTTTTGACAAATTTTCTCTATTGCGATTATGTGATTTTTGCCCTTTATGTTTTTTAATATGGTAAGTTACATTAACTGATTTTCAAATCTTGACTCAATCTTATACGTATGAAATAAAAACCAGTTGATCATGATGTAGTATCCTTTTCATATGTCACTGAATTCAATTTGCTAATAACTCAATAGGGTTTGTGCATCTATATTTGTGAGTGGGGTTGCCTTGTAGATTAGTTTTGGTATCAAGGTAATTCTGATCTCATAATATGAATTGTGAGTTACTAGCTCCTCATCTATTTTTTGATATAAATTGTTTAAGATTGACATTATTCTTCCTTAAATATTTGGTAGAATTCATTCATATAACCAGCTGGACTTTCTTTAGAGAAATATTTTAAACTATGAGTTCAATATTTTTCATAAATACAAGTCTATTCAGATTTCTATTTCTTCTTGTGTCAGTTTTGTTGATTTATACCTGCATGAAATTTGCTCATTTTATTTATGTTGTTGAATTTAATAGCAAAAATTTGTACATAATATTCCCTTTTAATTCTTTGAGTGTCTGTAGGCTCTGTGATAATTTTGCTTCATCAATTCCTTATATTCCACAATTTTCATTTTGTCTCTTTTCTTGATAAGTCTGCCTGGTGTTTATCAATTTCATTAAACTTTTCAAATAACCAAGTTTTATCTTCACCATTTTTTTTTCTATTGTTTGTACATTTTCTATTTTAATTGATAACATCTTGTGCTTTTATTATTCCCTTTGTTTTTATTTAATTTTCTCTTCTTTTCCTAGCTTCTTAATGTGAACACTTTATCATTGATTTTAAATATTTCTTCTTTTCTGGTAAAAGTATTATAGCTATAAAGTTCTCGCTAAGCTCTGCTTTAGTTTTTTTTTAATTTTTACTTTATATTAGAGTACAGTTGATTTACAATGTTGTGTTAGTTTCAGGTGTACAGCAAAGTGATTCAGTTATACATATATCCATTCTTTTTCAGATTATTTTTCCATATAGGTTATTACAGAATATTGAGAAGAGTTCCCTGTGCTATAGAGTAGGTCATTGTTGATTATCTGTTTTTTATATAGTAGTGTGAATATGTTAATCCCAAACTCCTAATTTATCCCTCCTCCCCACCTTCCCCCTTTGGTAACCATAAGTTTGTTTTCAAAATCTGTGAGTCTGTTTCTGTTTTGTAAATGAGTTCACTTGTATCATTTTTTTAAGATTCCACATATAAGTGATATTATGTTGGGTTGGCAAAAAAGTTCGTTCTGTTTTTTCCATACGATGCCTCTAGTAGTGCTTAGTTGTCTTTAACTTCATTCGAAACAATTTTGTTAGATTGTACTGTGACAGCTGTCATATCAGTGTGCATTTAAAAAAAACGTTTCAAAATTGATGAATTTTTTGTGTAGACATTTTAGTATTGAAGATTGAAGAAAAATCAGCACTTTCGGCATATTATGCTTTATTATTTCAAGAAAGATAAAGACACAACTGAAACACAAAAGACAATTTGTGCAGTGTATGGAGAAGGTGCTGTGACTGATCGAACATGTGAAAAGTAGTGTGCGAAGTTTCATGCTGCAGATTTCTCGCTGGACAATGCTGCATGGTCTGGTAGACCAGTTGAAGTTGATAGTGATCAAATTGAGACATTAATTGAGAACAATCAATGTTATACCATGCGGGAGATATCCGACATACTCAAAATATCCAAATCAAGCGTTGAAAATCATCTGCACCAGCTTGGTTATGTTAATCACTTTGATGTTTGGGTTCCACATAACTTATGTGAAAGAAACCTTCTTGACCTTATTTTCACATGAAATTCTCTACTTAAATGTAACAAAAACATTCCTTTTTTAAAACAAATTGTGACGGGGGATGAAAAGTGGATCATGTACAATAATGTGGATCATGGGGCAAGAGAAATGAACCACCACCAAACACACAAAAGGACAGTCTTCATCCAAAAAAAATTGTGTATATGGTGGGATTGGAAAGAAGTCCTGTGTTATGAGCTCCTTCTGGAAAACCAAACGATTAATTCCAACAAGTACTGCTCCCAATTAGACCAATTGAAAGCAGCACTCAATGAAGGGCATCTGGAATTAGTCAACAGAAAATGCATAATCTTCCATCAGGATAATGCAAGACTGCATGTTTCTTTGATGATCAGGCAAAAACTGTTACAGCTTGGCTAGTATCCGCCGTATTGCACCTTCAGATTTCCATTTATTTTGGTCTTTAAAAAATTCTTTTTTCTTTTTTTTAAGGGTTGAAAACTTGCTAAGAAATTTGTTCTATTTATAGAAAAAATCACATCTAATATTCAGATTTATTATTCATAAGTCATCCCAGGTAAAATTGTGAAATGTTATTATCATATACTGTATTTCTGTATCTATATCTGTATTTGTTAATGTGTCTACATCCACAGGGGTCCACAAACAGTTCTGTAAAAGATCAGACTACAGAAATTTAAGGCTTTGTTGGCCAGAGAATCTTTATTTTATTTTATTTTATTTTATTTTATTTTATTTATTTATACAGCAGGTTCTTATTAGTCAACAATTTTATACACATCAGTGTATACATGTCAATCCCAATCACCCAATTCATCACACCACCATCCCCACACCCCCTGCGGCTTTCCCCCCTTGGTGTCCTTATGTTTATTCTCTACATCTGTGTCTCAACTTCTGCCCTGCAAACTGGTTCATCTGTACCATTTATCTAGGTTCCACATACATGCATTAATATACGATATTGTTTTTCTCTTTCTGACTTACTTCACTCTGTATAACAGTCCCTAGATCCATCCATGTCTCCACAAATGACACAATTTCGTTCCTTTTTAAGGCTGAGTAATATTCAATTGTATATATGTACCACATTTCTTTATCCATTCGTCTGTTGATGGGCATCTACATTGATTCCATGACATGGCTATTCTAAATAGTGCTGCAATGAATATTGGAGTGCATGCGTCCCTTTCAATTATGATTTTCTCTGGGTATATGCCCAGTAGTGGGATTGCAGAATCATATGGTAATTATATTTTTAGTTTTTAAGGAATGTCCATACTGTTCTCCACAGTGGCTGTATCAATTTACATTCCCACCAACAGTGCAAGAGTGTTCGTTCCCTTTTCTTCACACTATCTCCAGCATTTATTGTTTGTAGAATTTTTGATGATGGCCATTCTGACTGGAGTGAGATTGTATCTCATTGTAGTTTTGATTTGCATTTCTCTAATGATTAATGATGTTGAGCATTCTTTCATGTGTTTGTTGGCAATCTGTATATCTTCTTTGGAGAAATGTCTATTTAGCTCTTCTGCCCATTTTTTGGATTGGGTTGTTTGATTTTTTGTTAATGAGCTGCTTGTAAATTTTGGAGATTAATCCTTTGTCAGTTGTTTCATTTGCAAATATTTTCTCCCACTCTGAGGGTTGGCTTTTGGTCTTGTTTATGGTTTCCTTTGCTGTGCAAAAGCTTTTAAGTTTCATTAGGTCCCATTTGTTTATTTTTGTTTTTACTCTCATTACTGTTGGAGGTGGGTCAAAAAAGATCTTGCTGCGATTTATGTCAAAGAGTGTTCTGCCTATGTTTTCCTCTAAGAGTTCTATATTGTCTGGACTTACACTTAGGTCTCGAATCCATTTAGAGTTTATTTTTGTGTATGGTGTTAGGGAGTGTTCTGATTTCATACTTTTACATGTACCTGTCCAGTTCTCCAGCACCACTTATTGAAGAGGCTGTCTTTTCTCCACTGTATATTCTTGCCTCCTTTATCAAAGATAAGGTAACTATATGTGTGTGGGTTTATCTCTGGGTTTTCTGTCCTGTTCCATTGATCTATCTTTCAGTTTTTGTGCCAGTACCATACTGTCTTGATTATTGTAGCTTTGTAGCATAGTCTGAAGTCAGGGAGCCTGATTCCTCCACCTCCATTTTTCATTCTCAAGATTGCCTTGGCTATTCAGGGTCTTCTGTGTTTCCATACAAATTGTGAACGTTTTTGTTCTAGTTCTGTAAAAAATGCCAGTGGTACTTTGATAAGAATTGCATTGAATCTGTAGAATGCTTTGGGTAGTAGAGTCATTTTTACAATGTTGATTCCAATAATATGGTATATCTCTCCATTTATTTGTATCATCTTTAATTTCTTTCATCAGTGTCTTATGATTTTCTGTATACAGGTCTTTTGTCTCCTTAGGTAGGTTTATTCCTAGATATTTCACTTTTTGTTGCAATAGTAAATGGGAATGTTTTCTTGATTTCACTTTCAGATTTTTCATCATTAGTGTAAAAGAATGCCAGAGATTTCTGTGCATTAATTTTGTATCCTGCTACTTTACCAAATTCATTGATTAGCTCTAGTAGTTTTCTGGTAGCATCTTTAGGATTCTCTATGTATAGTATCATGTCATCTGCAAACAGTGACAGCTTTATTTCTTCTTTTCCGATTTGGATTACTTTTATTTCTTTTTCTTCTCTGATTGCTGTGGCTAAAACTTCCAAAACTATGTTGAATAAGAGTGGTGAGAGTGGGCAACCTTGTCTTCTTCCTGATTTTTAGTGGAAATGGTTTCAGTTTTTCACCATTGAGGGCAACGTTGGCTGTGGGTTTGTCATATATGGCCTTTATTATGTTGAAGAAATTTCCCTCTATGCCTACTTTCTGCAGGGTTTTTATCATAAATCAGTGTTGAATTTTGTCAAAAGCTTTCCCTGCATCTATTGAGATGATCATATGTTTTTTCTCCTTCAATTTGTTAATATGGTGTATCACGTTGATTGATTTGCATATATTGAAGAATCCTTGCATTCCTGGAATAAACCCCACTTGATCATGGTGTATGATCCTTTTAATGTGCTGTTGGATTCTGTTTGCTAGTATTTTGTTGAGGATTTTTGCATCTATGTGCATCAGCGATATTGGCCTGTAGCTTTCTTTCTTTGTGATAGCTTTTGGTATCAGAGTGATTGTGGTCTTGTAGAATGAGTTTGGGAGTGTTCCTCCCTCTGCTATATTTTGGAAGAGTTTGAGAAGGATAGGTGTTAGCTCTTCTCTAAATGTTTGATAGAATTCGCCTGTGAAGCCATCTGGTCCTGGGCTTTTGTTTGTTGGAAGATTTTTAATCACAGTTTCAATTTCAGTACTTGTGATTGGTCTGTTATATTTTCTATTTATTCCTGATTCAGTCTCAGCAGGTTGTGCATTTCTAAGAATTTGTCCATTTCTTCCAGGTTGTCCATTTTATTGGCATAAATTTGCTTGTAGTAATCTCTCATGATCTTTTGTATTTCTGCAGTGTCAGTTGTTACTTCTCCTTTTTCATTTCTAATTCTATTGATTTGAGTCTTCTCCCTTTTCTCTTGATGAGTCTGCCTAATGGTTTATCAATTTTGTTTATCTTCTCAAAAAACCAGCTTTTACTTCTATTGATCTTTGCTATCTTTTCCTTCATTTCTTTTTCATTTATTTCTGATCTGATTTTTATGATTTCTTTCCTTCTGCTAAATTTGGGGTTTTTTGTTCTTCTTTCTCTAATTGCTTTAGGTGCAAGGTTAGGTTATTTATTTGAAATGTTTCCTGTTTATTAAGGTAGGATTGTATTGTTATAAACTTCCCTCTTAGAATTGCTTTTGCTGCATTCCATTGGTTTAGGGTCGTCGTGTCTCCATTGTCATTTGTTTCTAGGTATTTTTTGATTTCCTCTTTGATTTCTTCAGTGATCACTTTGTTATTAAGTAGTGTATTGTTTTGCCTCCATGTGCTTGTATTTTTTACAGATCTTTTCCTGTAATTGATATCTAGTCTCATAGCATTGTGGTCGGAAAAGATTCTTGATATTATTTCAATTTTCTTAAATGTACCAAGGCTACATTTGTGACCCAAGATATGATCTATCCTGGAGAATGTTCCATGGGCACTTGAGAAAAATGTGTATTCTGTTGTTTTTGGATGGAATGTCTTATAAATATCAATTAAGTCCATCTTGTTTAATGTATCATTTAAAACTTGTGTTTCCTTATTTATTTTCATTTTGGATGATCTGTCCATTGGTGAAATTGGGGTGTTAAAGTCCCCTATGATGATTGTGTTACTGTCAGTTTCTCCTTTTATGGCTGTTAGTATTTGCCTTATGTATTGAGGTGCTCCTATGTTGGGTGCATAAATATTTACAATTGTTATATCTTCTTCTTGGATCGATCCCTTGATCATTATGTAGTATTCTTCTTTGTCTCTTGTAATAGTCTTTATTTTAAAATCTATTTTGTCTGATATGAGAATTGCTACTCCAGCTTTCTTCTGATTGCATTTACATGGAATAAATTTTTCCATCCCCTCACTTTCAGTTTGTATGTGTCCTGAGGTCTGAAGTGTGTCTCTTGTAGACAGCATATATACGGGTCTTGTTTTTGTATCCATTCAGCCAGTCTGTGTCATTTGGTGGGAGCATTTAATCCATTTACATTTAAGCTAATTATCGATATGTATCTTCCTTTTCCCATTTTCTTAATTGTTTTGGGTTTGTTATTGTAGGTCTTTTCCTTGTCTTGTGTTTCTTGCCTAGAGGAGTTCCTTTAACATTTGTTGTAAAGCTGGTTTGGTGGTGCTGAACTTTCTCAGCTTTGGCTTGTCTGTAAAGGTTTTAATTTCTCCATCAAATCTGAATGAGATCCTTGCTGGGTAGAGTAACTTTTGTTGTAGGTTTTTCTCCTTCATCACTTTAAATATGTCCTGCCACTCCCTTCTGGCTTGCAGAGTTTCTGCTGAAAGATCAGCTGTTAACCTTATGGGGATTCTCTTTTGTGTTATTTGTTGTTTTTCCCTTGCTGCTTTTAATATGTTTTCTTTGTATTTAATTTTTGGTAATTTGATTATTATGTGTCTTGGCGTTTTTCTCCTTGGATTTATCCTGTATGGGACTCTCTGTGCTTTCTGGACTTGATTAACTATTTCCTTTCCCATATTAGGGAAGTTTTCAACTATAATCTCTTCAAATATGTTCTCAGTCCCTTTCTTTTTCTCTTCTTCTTCTGAGACCCCTATAATTCGAATGTTGGTGCATTTAATATTGTCCCAGAGATGTCTGAGACTGTCCTCTGTTCTTTTCATTCCTTTTTCTTTATTCTACTCTGCAGTAGTTATTTCCACTATTTTATCTTCCAGATCACTTATCCATTCTTCTGTCTCCCTTATTCTGCTATTGATCCCTTCTAGAGTATTTTAATTTCATTAATTGTGTTGTTCATCATTGCTTGTTTCCTCTTTAGTTCTTTTAGGTCGTTGTTAAATGTTTCTTGCATTATCTCTATTCTATTTCCAAGATTTTGGATCATCTTTACTATCATTATTCTGAATTATTTTTCAGGTAGACTGCCTATTTTCTCTTCATTTTTTAGGTCTGGTGGGTTTTTACCTTGCTCCTTCATCTGCTGTGTGTTTTTCTGTCTTTTCATTTTGATTATCTTACTGTGTTTGGAGTCTCCTTTACACAGGCTGCTGGCTCATAGTTCCTGTTGCTTTTGGTGTCTCTCCCCAGTGGCTAAGGTTGGTTCAGTGGGTTGTGTAGGTTTCCTGGTGGAGGGGACTAGTGCCTGTGTTCTGGTGATGAGGCTGGATCTTGTCTTTCTGGTGGGCAGGTCCACGTCTGGTGGTGTGTTTTGGGGTGTCTGTAGCCTTATTATGATTTTAGGGAGCCTCCCTGATAATGGATGGGGCTGTGTTCCTGTCTTGCTAGTTATTTGGCATAGGATGTCCAGCACTGTAGTTTGCTGGTCGTTGAGTGAAGCTGGGTCTTGACGTTGAGATGGAGATCTCTGGGAGATTTTCGCCATTTGATATTACATGGAGCTTGGAGGTCTCTTGTGGACCAGTGTCCTGAAGTTGGTTCTCCCACTTCAGAGGCACAGCACCGACTCCTGACTGGAGCACCAAGGGCCTTTCATCCACACAGCTCAGAATAAAAGGGAGAAAAAATAGAAAGAAAGAAAAAAAGAAAGAGAGAAAGAAAGCAAGAATATAAAATAAAGTAAGATAAAATAAAGTTATTAAAATAAAAAATAATTATTAAGAAAATAAATTTTTTAAGTTTAAAAATAGCGGACTATCAGAACCCTAGGACAAATGGTGAAAGCAAAGCTGTACAGACAAAATCTCACACAGAAGCATACACATACACACTCACAAAAATAGGAAAAGAGCAAAAAATAATATATCTTGCTCCCAAAGTCCACCTCCTCAATTTGGGATGATTCGTTGTCTATTCAGGTAGTCCACAGATGCAGGGTACATCAAGTTGATTGTGGAGCTTTAATCTGCTGCTTCTGAGGCTGCTGGGACAGATTTCCATTTCTCTTCTTTGTTCTCACAGCTCCCGGGGTTCAGCTTTGGATTTGGCCCTGCCTCTGTGTGTAGGTCACAGGAGGGCATCTGTTCTTCGGTCAGACAGGACAGGGTTAAAGGAACAGCTGATCTGGGGGCTCTGGTTCACTCAAGCTGGGGTAGGGAGGGTTACGGTTGCGAGGAGAGCCTGCAGTGGCAGAGGCCGGTGGGACATTGCATCAGCCTGAGGCGCACCGTGCATTTTCCCTGAGAAGTTGTCCCTGAATCACGGGACCCTGGCAGTGGCAGGCTGCACAGGCTCCCCAGAAGGGGGTGTAGATAGTGACCTGCACTCACACACAGGATTCTTGGTGGTGGCAGCAGCAAGCTTAGCGTCTCATGCCCGTCTCTGGAGTCCGCACTGATAGCCGCGGCTGGCGCCCATCCCTGGAGCTCCTTTAAGCAGCGCTCTTAATCCCCTCTCCTCGCACACCAGGAAACAAAGAGACAAGAAACTTGCCTCTTCGGCAGGTCCAGACTTCTCCAGGACTCCCTCCCGGCCAGCCGTGGTGCACTAACCCCTTCAGGTTGTGTTCACGCAGCCAACCCCAGTCCTCTCCCTGAGATCCAACCGAAGCCCGAGCCTCAGCTCCCAGCCCCAGCCCGTCCCAGCGGGTGAGCAGACAAGCCTCTCAGGCTGGTGAGTGCTGGTCGGCACTGATCCTCTGTGCGGGAATCTCTCCGATTTGCCCTCCGCACCCCTGTTGCTGTGCTCTCCTCCGTGGCTCTGAAACTTCCCCCTATGCCACCCACAGTCTCTGCCCATTAAGGGGCTTCTAGTGTGTGGAAACCTTTCTTCCTTCACAGCTCCCTCCCACTGGTGCAGGTCCCGTCCCTATTCTTTTGTCTCTGTTTTTTCTTTTTTCTTTTGCCCTACCCAGGTACGTGGGGAGTTTCTTGCCTTTTGCTAGGTCTGAGGTTTTCTGCCAGTGATCAGTGGGTGTTCTATAGGAGCAGCTCCACGTGTAGATGTATTTCTGATGTATCTGTGGGGAGGAAGGTGATCTGCACGTCCTACTCCACCGCCATCTTCTCTCTGAGATCTTCTTGTTTCTTGAGGTAGGCTTGTATAGCTATAAACTTCCCTCTTAGAATTGCTTTTGCTTCATCCATAAGTTTTGGATCGTCGTGTTTTCATTGTCATTTGTCGCTAGGTATTTTTTGATTTCCTCTTTGATTTCTTCAGTGATACCTTGGTTATTTAGTAACTTATTGTTTAGCCTCCATGTGTTTGTGTTTTTTACATTTTTTCCCTGTAATTCATTTCTTCTCTCATAGTATTGTGGTCAGAAAGGATGCTTGATATGATTTCAATTTTCTTAAATTTACTGAGGCTTGATTTGTAAACCAAGATGTGATCTATCCTGGAGAATATTCCATGCGCACTTGAGAAGAAAGTGTAATCTGCTGTTTTGGATGGAATGTCCTGTAAATATCAATTAAATCTATCTGGTCTATTGTGTCATTTAAATCTCCTGTTTCGGGGCTTCCCTGGTGGCGCAGTGTTTGAGAGTCTGCCTGCCAATGCAGGGGACACGGGTTCGTGCCCTTGTCCAGGAAGATCCCACATGTGCGGAACGGCTAAGCCCGTGTGCCATGGCCACTGAGCCTGCGCATCCAGAGCCTGTGCTCCACAATGGGAGAGACCACAACAGTGAGAGACCCAAGTACCACAAAACAAAAAGCTTCTGTTTCCTTATTTATTTTCATTTTGGATGATCTGTCCATTTGTGTAAGTGAGGTGTTAAAGTCCCCCATTATTATTGTGTTACTGTTGATTTCCTCTTTTAAAGCTGTTAGCAGTTGCCTTATGTACTGAAGTGTTCCTGTGTTGGGTCCATATACATTTATAATACTTATATGTTCTTCTTGGATTGATCCCTTGATCATTGTGTAGTGTCCTTCCTTGTCTCTTGTAACATTCTTTATTTTAAAGTCTATTTTATCTGATATGAGTATTGCTACTCCAGCTTTCTTTTGATTTCCATTTGCATGGAATATCTTTGTCCATCCCCTCACTTTCAGTCTGTATGTGTCCCTAGGTCTGAAGTGGATCTCTTATAGACAGCATATATATGAGTCTTGTTTTTGTATCCATTCAGCAAGCCTGTGTCTTTTGGTTGTAGTATTTAATCCATTCACGTTTATGGTGATTATCGATATGTGTGTTCCTATGACCATTTTCTTAATTGTTTTGGGTTTGTTTTTGTAGGTCCTTTTCTTCTCTTGTGTTTCCAACTTAGAGAAGTTCCTTCAGCATTTGTTGTAGAGCTGGTGTGGTGGTGCTGAATTATCTTAGCTTTTGCTTGTCTGTAAAGCTTTTGATTTCTCCATTGAATCTGAATGAGATCCTTGCTGGGTAGCGTAATCTTGGTTGTAGGTTCTTCCCTTTCATCACTTTAAGTATATCATGCCACTGCCTTCTGGCTTGCAGTGTTTCTGCTGAGAAATCATCTTTTAACCTTATGGGAGTTCCCTTGTATGTTATTTGTTGTTTTTCCCTTGCTGTTTTCAATCAATTTTGTTTTTGTTTTTGCCAATTTGATTACTATGTGTCTTGGCCTGTTTCTCCTTTGGTTTACTCTGTATGGGAGTCACTGTACTTCCTGGACTTGGGTGGCTATTTCCTTTCCCATGTTAGGGAAGCTTTCAACTATAGTCTCTTCAAATATTTTCTCTGGTCCTTTCTCTCTCTCTTCTCCTTCTGGGACCCCTATAATGCAAATGTTACTGCATTTAATTTTGTCCCTGAGGTCTCTTAGGCTGTCTTCATTTCTTTTCATTCTTTTTTCCTTATTCTGTTCTGCAGCAGTGAATTCCACCATTCTGTCTTCCAGGTCACTTATCCATTCTTCTGCCTCAGTTATTCTCCTATTGATTCCTTCTAGTGTGTTTTTCATTTCAGTTATTGTGTTGTTCATCTCTGTTTGTTTGTTCTTTCATTCTTCTTGGTCTTTGTTAAACATTTCTTGCATCTTCTTAATCTTTGCTCCATTCTTTTTCCGAGGTCTTGGATCATCTTCACTATCATTATTCTGAATGCTTTTTCTGGAAGGTTGCCTATCTCCACTTCATTTAGTTGTTTTTCTGGGGTTTTATCTTGTTCCTTCATCTGCTACATAGCCTTTTGCCTTTTCATCTTTTCTATCTTTCTGTGAATGGGTTTTTTTTCCATAGGCTGCAGGAGTTTAGCTCTTCTTGCCTCTGCTGTCTTCCCCCTGGTGGATGAGGCTATCTAAAAGGCTTGTGCAAGTTTCCTGATGGGAGGGACTGGTGATGGGTAGAGCTGACTGTTGCTCTGTTGGGCAGAGCTCAGTAAAACTTTAATCACTTGACTGCTGATGGGTGGGACTGGGTTTCCTCCCTGTTGGTTGTTTGGCCTGAGGTGACCCAACACTGGAGCCTAGCTGGGCTCCTTGGTGGGGCTAGTGGTGGACTCTGGGAGGGCTCATGTCAAGGAGTACTTCCCAGAACTTCTGCTGCCTGTGTCCTTGTCCCCACGGTGAGCCACAGTCAACCCCTGCCTCAGCAGGAGACCCTCCAGCACTAGCAGGTAGGTCTGGTTCAGTCTCCCCTGGGGTCACTGCTCCTTCCCCTGGGTCCCGATGTACACACTACTTTTTGTGTGCCCTCCAAGAGTGGAGTCTCTGTTTCCCCCAGTCCAGTCAAAGTCCTGCAATGAAATCCCACCAGCCTTCAAAGTCTGATTCTCTAGGAATTCCTCCTCCCATTTCCAGACCCCCAGGTTGGGAAGCCTGATGTGGGGCTCAGAACCTTCCCTCCAGTGGGTGGACTTCTGTGGTATAAGTGTTCTCCAGTCTGTGAGTCACCCACCCAGCAGTTATGGGATTTGATTTTACTGTGATTGCACCCCTCCTGCCATCTCATTGTGGCTTCTCCTTTGTCTTTGGATGTGGCGTATCTTTTTTTTTGGTGAGTTCCAGTGTCTTCCTGTCGATGATTGTCCAGCAGCTAGTTGTGATTCTGGTGTTCTTGCAAGAGGGAGTGAGAACACGTCCTTCTACTCCTCCATCTTGGTTCCTCCAAAATTCTTTTAATGGAAAAAATTTCAATTCCTTGGAAGACTGTAAAAGGCACCTGGAACAGTTCTTTGCTCAAAAAGATAAAAAGTTTTGGCAAGATGGAATTGTGAAGTTGCCTGAAAAATAGCAGAATGTAGTGGAACAAAATGGTGAATATGTTCAATAAAGTTCTTGGTGAAAAATATGTCTTTTATTTTTACTTAAAAACTGAAGGAACTTTCTGGCCCACCCATCTGATATTTTTCTTTCTCTGTTTGACTTACTTCCCTTAGTATGATAATCTCTAGGTCCACCCATGTTGCTTCAAATGGCATTATTTTATTCTTTTTTATGGCTGGATAAATACCTAGATGGTTTTATATGTTCTATTTTCATTCACATTTAGTTCAAAATATTTTCTATTTATGATTTCTTCTTTTGTCCACATGTTATCAAGAAATGAATTATTTAATTTCCAAATAAATAAGAGGACTTTACAGATAACTTTCTGTTATTAATTTTGAATTTAATTCTATTGTGGCCTGTAGGATTTTTTTAAATTTATTGAGGCTCATTGTACAGCCCAGCATAGGGTCTATATTTGTGAATGTTCCATATGCGCTTGAGAATAATGAGTATTCTGTAATTTTTGCATACAGCATTCTATAAAGTTTAATTAAAAGTCAAGTTGCTTAATTTATATCCTTTATGTTCTCTTTTATATTCTTTCTGGGTGTTTGCCTACTTTCTTATCAATTGCTGAAAGAGGAATGTTGAAATCTCTGAATATAGTTGTGGATTTTTCTATTTTTTCCATTAAATTCTGTCACCTTTACCTTTATATGTTACTAGGTGTATACATATTTAAGATTGTTATGTCTTCTTGATTAATTGACCTATTTATAATTATAAAATGCTCCTCTTTCTTCTAATAAAGCTCTCCATCTTGAAGCCTACTTTGTCTGATATTAATAGAGCCAAACCAGTTTCCTTATGATTAGTGTTTGCATAATTTTTTTTTCTGTATTTTTGCTTCAATCTGCCAGAGTCTTTATATGTAAAGTGAATGTCTTGTTAACAACATATAATTGGGTCTTTACTTTTTCAATCTGACCATCTTTGCTTTTCAATTTGAGTATTTGTTGCATTTGCATATGATGTAATTACTGATATGATTGGGTGAAATCCATTATCTTGCTATTTGTTTTTTATATGTCCTCTCTGTTCATTTTTCCTTCTTTTCCTGTTGCATTAATTAAAAATGCTTAGTATTTCATTCTATATCTTAATGGATGACTATGCTTATTTGTTTACTTGTATCCATGTCTAGAGGTTATTCTGGGGTTTAAACCCTTTAATTTACCCAGACAATGTTCAAGTAATATTATGCCTTGCTGTTACAAGTAAGAAAGCCACATCTCTCTGTTCACATGGGCCTCCAGGAGCTCAGGCAACCGTCCAGTGTACCAAGTTCCTGAAATGGGCTTAGCAGCTCCTTCCAGTTCTTCACCTTAGAAGCAGGAGCTCGCAAGACAGTCAGCACTTCAGCTCTTGCTGCTGGAGACCAGAAGGCAGAGACTGACACATTGCTGAACTATCTCCAAAGCACAAATAGTTCTCAGGCACAATATATTACATAAACACAAAATGTTACTGTATTCTCCCTGTGGTCAACTCCTGGATTGTGGAAAAGGTTAAGAGTATAATATATCTGCAGATCTTAAGTCATACAAATGTGTGACAACAAAGGGAAAGGGGAGTTATCACGTGAAAAATTAGATTATGCTCTATCGTCTCCATAGGTTGCATGACACGGAGAAAGGTCACACTCAGAAAGAAGAGACCAGACAGAGACTCTTGCTGGTAGAACACAGATCTCTCCTTTTCAGCTATTCTCTCCAATGTCCAGGAACAACATAACCCTGGTGTGTGAATTTATTTTACTTCTTCGAGCTGCTGCTTCTGCCGAGAAACTCCTTGCTGTCTCTTTGTCCTACTTGTTGTTCCAATGGCCATTTCCACATGAAGAAGTGAGAACCATCACTGAGCAGAAGGCAGGAGTGGACACTTGAATGTTTGTTATTGTTAAACTTTTTCATGTCCTTCTGGACTGTGCATGTGTGTAGGACAGACACAGGAGATGGATGTTCTAGCCTAAGAAAAGTCTCCAACACAAAGACCCTGGACCTGTAGCTTTGTAGTAAAACTCATCGTTTCTCTTTTATTATCCCCTTTTTTCATTTCAACAAGTTCCTTTTTCAGCAACTGTTCCAGAACCAGTAACGTGACACAGGATAGACATTACAAAATTAGGGGCAAAAAAAGGAAGCTGGAAAATGTGATCAAATGTAAATCATGTGGCCTGACAACAAAGAGTTGACTGGTTTGCGCTGTGGTTAGATAGCTCTCTCAGTCCGTTCTGGCTGCTATACACATGTATCATGGACTTGGTGGCTTACAAAACACAGAAATTTATTTCTCACATTTATGGAGGCTAGAAGTCCGAGATCAGAGTGTCAGCATGTTCAGGTGAGGGCTTTCTTCCAAGTCACACACTTCTCCTCATATCCTCACATGGCAGAAGGGTGAGGGAGTTCTCTGAGGCCTCTTTTATAAGATACTAATCCTATTAATCACCTCCCAAACCTCCTAATGCCACAGCTCCCAATACCGTTACCTTGGGCATTAGATTTTCAACATATGAATTTGGGGAGAACACAAACATTCAGACCCTGGGGAAATGGAGCAGGACCCTATGGTCCTTTCCCCGTCACCCATGTCCTCAGCCTGCCTTTTGTCTGTGGAAAAACTTTAGCCAAAAATAAGTTTAATAAGAGAAGTGAGAAAATGCAGAAGCAAAGGAAAGCAGTCAAAGAAGACCAAACAATAATAGTTTAGTCAGTAAGCAAAATCAAGTACTTTTAGTTCCTTCTAAGGGCTATAGATAATATTCTGAGCCATATCCTGTGAGCTGTCTTATAGATACTGAAACCCCCATCAGGTGGAAGAAGTTAACTACATGATGACCAGGCTGTAGCCATGACATAAGCTGCCACAATTCTGAGAACTGGCCTCAAGGAAATTGGAAAAACACAACCCTGGAACTGAAGATTAATTTTACTTAAAACAATCAAGATGACACTGGTCAGACCACCGACGACCAATTTCAGGATGACTGTCAGAGCTGACTCTTTCTGCATGTAGCCCCCTCCCTCTGTCTATAAAAGCTCGTGCCCCTGGTTGTCAGGGCGGGGGGTAGGGTGGAGTCGGCCTTTGGACAGGAGTCTGTCCACCCCTCCAGTTGCCGGCATCTGAAATGAAGCAAATTTTCCTTTACACCAACCTTGCCTCTTTATTGGCATTTGAGCAGCGAGGAGCTGGACCCCACTTTCAGTTACACTCGCAGTAGCAATCACTGAAAACTGGGCTACTTCACTGTATACACACACACACACGCACACACGCACACACACACGGGACAGAAATCAAGAGTAGCAAAATGCAGAGAATTTAGAATCATCTGACTGAAGCCAAGCCTCAGCCTTGTCACTTACCAGTTCTGAACAAGGCTTTTCAAACTTCAAACTGCAATTTCCTTATCAGCAAATAGGAATAACAATGACATCTGACCTACTCATTTCCCAAGGATATTCTAAGAATGACATTATGTAGAAAGAAGTGGTTATTATATGCCATCATGTTTTTTCACTACTAATCGCAAAGGTCTTTTAATGAAGGAGGAGTTTCCCTTATTCATTCAATCAACAACAATTTATTACTCAATACTGGCCTACTATGTGCCAGACATTCCTACTTCTCCTTTACAATTTTCCTTTTAGTCTTCCAGATTCCAGTGTGATTTCCTATTTGTAAATGAAAATTTTATTTCTTCTAAATATATCTTCTATGTAATTTCTGTGTATAAACTTCTATATACCAAAGAGATATATATACATTATACACACACACACAGAATAATAGAAGATCATGTGAACATTATTGAAAAAGGTGCCAATCAAGCCCAGATAAAAATTAAAATTTTATGAGAAAGCAATGACTTAGCCAGAAAAAATACTATGCTAAAGTATTTTAGATAAAGAAATCTCATAATTGGTCCTAGGAACTTCATAATCTGTGCTCTGAAAAGGAAAAATATAGTTCTAAAACCTTTATCATCATCATTTTATCAGAGATTCCAAGCCATCGTAATCCATTTTCTTCCTGATCTTCCACATTCTGAAATACTTTATAGTTTAAGGATATTGGTCCTCAAATGTTTATCATGCTACTCATGTCAATTTTCTCCATCACTAGACTGTCTGTGTACTAAGTCAGTATCTAAACCCAAGAAGACAAAAACAGGAGGCCAGAACCAGAACTTAAGCTCTGAGCTTCTACTCTGCTTCATCTTGAGCTTTATTTTCTTTCAATCATTTAAAAGGCTGTGAGTGCCTTGCTGAAAGTGCTTCATGAATAAACAGTAAAAAAGTTACTCCAAAATTAGAGGATGATTTAAGCTCCATACATTTCCTCCCCCATAATTTAGAGTTTGAATAAATAGACAAATTAATTTTAATTCAAAACAAAATAATCACTGCTTCAGCTTGACATATTCATTAGACGACTTCAAGTAAAATTTTTGCGTAAAATATATACTCTAAAAATTTTGTTGCTCTGTTATCTTCCTCATTAAAATGTCTGGGGAATGGCTTCTTTCCTTTTAGAGTGCTTTATAGCACCTACTGTTTATATTTTTACTGCATCTTTTTCTTTGCACATTAAATTACTGGTAAAGGAGTAAAATAACTTAAATAGGATTTGCCAAGGCAGATTCAGAAAGCACATGGACTCCTCTGATTTTCAGAACTGTGAGAGATGGCTTTGCTGTAAGCATGGCCTATGCTGACACAGAGTTGAAGCTGACCTTCTACTCTTTCCTCTTCTTTGTGGCCAGGAGCACATGACTACACTGATACACCTGCCACCCTGTATGTACACGTGACCAAACTGCCTGAAACACCCCACCCTCTCTCCTTGCTATCTTGTTCCCACTGCAATTGCAACTCTACTCTGACTAGGATGCATTCAAACCACACAGAGAAACAGCTTCACAGCCAGCCCTAAGTCTGACCCCTTAGATAAGTGAGTAGTTCTCCACTTCAGCTGAGTTTTGTCTGGGTTTGAATGTAAAAGTCACCAGGGCTTTCCTGGTAGCACAGTGGTTAAGAATCCGCCTGCCAATGCAGGGAACATGGGTTCAATCCCTGGTCCAGGAATATCCCACATGCCACAGAGCGACTAAGCCTGTGAGCCACAAATACTGAGCCCTCGTGGCACAACAACTGAAGCCTGCTTGCCTAGAGGCTGTGCTCCGAAACAAGAGAAGCCACCGGAATGAGAAGCCCACGCACCACAATGAAGAGTAGCCCCTGCTCGCCTCAACTAGAGAAAAGCTTACATGCAGCAAGGAAGACACAATGCAGCCAAAAATAAAATAAATAAAATAAACAAATTTTTTTTAAAAAAAGAAGAAAAAAGAAAAGTCACCAGTGGTGCTGAAAGAATATTTTTCTTCTCCAGCGCCCAGGATGTTTTCTGAATACCTCCAAGAGTACTAGAGAAGACTAGGTTAATTAAACATCTGCCTGATTGAAACAAGAGAGAGGGTTTCTGCTGACAGCCCTGTAGTGTGACTGTGATGGGAAGATGGCCAGTCACTGCCGTACCCAACCTCCTCCATCTACATTGACTCCAGCCACACCTCAGTCCACCCAGCACGCACCCATGCCACCATCACCAGTCTCTTTGGAAACTTACATCCTCCCAAGGTATAATGCTGATGTGTTTCCTCTTCTCTAAAGTGAGGCACAGAGGCATGGCCCCTGTTGGATATCATTCTTTCTCCATCTTGGTAAAAGCCAGTGTTTATTGTTTATGAGGCAGTCATCACTGTGTCCTCCTTTTATACAGCAGCAAACCACAAAAGGAAGGGAAGGGGAGGGTGGTTATGGATCCATCACACTGGCTGAGCAGAACCAGTTGTTTATTACAAGGGTGGAATATATAAGAGGAAAGAGGTGAAAAGGCAAGAACTGTACAGCAGTTTAGTCTGAATTCTTTGTTATTAGTTCAGATAAATAACTCTGAAAAAAATGGCTTGGTATTCTGAATCTTGCATATCCAGGTACTATGAATAATTTTAAGCTGACTTTTGATTGGTTAAAAATAAGCAGAATAAGAAAATAAGTAATTACATCACAGAAGTGTTGCAAAGAATCACTGGATTGAAATCCAGTGCTTCCTCACTAAGTCATAAGAGATAATATCCCATATGCTGTAAATCCCAGGGTCTATTTGTGGTTTTGAGCTTTGAACTGGTCACTTTAAAATGGCAAAAGAACACTTATGCCAACATAGCTTATCCGAGGCAACATCAGCGTAGGCTGTTTCTTCTCTGCATCAGCTGTCTCTATTTTGAGCAGAACCTCCCCTGAATTAGATCAACCTGACCTGACCTCCCATTATCTACCAAGGAACAAGAAGAAATAACAAAACTATTTTCTGTGAAGGTAACCATGATTTGGTCTTTATAATGAGCCCAAAAGAGAGCTGACTCTGTTTTGTGTTCAAAAGATGTAAATCTTTTTTAAAAGCTCAAAATTCCTTGAATTTTGAATCTTGTTTTTAAGAATTAATTTTGTTGCCGCATTATTAAAGTGCTTCATTTGGAGTATGGTTTGCATCTTGTGCTTTCTTTTGAAAGCATCTCAGAAGTTATAGCAACAACTTAAGTGTGGCTTTGATTTCATAGGACAACATTGTTCACAGTGGCTGTTAATACAGGTAATCAGTGCCCACCTTCTGGCCCATGAGACCACACAAATTCCTGGAAAGTCCTCCAAATACAAAGAATTGACTCATAATTTTTTTCTCTAAAAGATATGTTTTATGAGAAATCGTCACAACACTGTTACATTGGATTTATAGTCCATAGCATCTTTCTGGAAAACAGCAAATTTTTTTTAAAGTCCATCTCTAAAGCAGAGACTGTTCATTGCTTTCTCAATATACATTCCCTTCTTTTTCCTTTGTCTGAGAACAGAGCTCTGCATCATTGGGTGTGACAGTTTGCCCAATTATAAAACTACATTTCTAAGTGTCTCTTGTAGATATGAATGACCAAAGAGATATGAGTGAAAGTCATTGAGTGTGATTTCTTGAAATGGGGATTGACTCAGATGGTAGGGAGAATGAGAAAGCTGTAGCTATTGCGACCATGTTGTGAGACTGAGGTTACCCTGAAAATGGAAGCCTTTTACTAAGGGTAGTGGAGCAGAAAAGACATTGCGTCCAGTTAGTATGAAGTCACCATACTAATCCTCAACAGCCTACTTCTACTCTTGTCTTTCAAGAGGAAAAAAATCTCTGTCTTACTTAAGTCAGTTACTTTGAGTCATTCTTACTGGAAGCCAATACTGATCTTGTCTCCCTATTCTCTTCCCAACTGTGTTTGACAGAGGTAATGACTGGGATATTAAACTAAATTATTGAAATTTAACTTAGATTATTCCAACTATGAGGAAATAGAATTCTACAGTTCCTATGCAGAATCACTTCCATGAAGGAAAATCTCTGGAGAGGCACAGTATGAAATAATTTAAGAGGGATTAGGAATCCTTTCATGGGTCTCAGTTATCAAAAGAAAACAAACGACCCATTATAAAAAGCAAATCATGGACATTGGCTTTCAGAAAGGGAAAGTCACACATACAGCATGATCAATACCTAGAAAAACAGGCAGGAGAAAGAGGCAAAGGAAGAATGTGTGTGCGTGTGTGTATGCAATTAATTAATGAAGGTCAGTGAAATAAGAAAAGTGGTGTTGGCAAATATAAGGCACAGAAATCTTTAGCAATGAGACAAAATCTTCTAAAACGAATTTGAGACCTGTGAAATTATTAGACAGATGTCATGTTTCTACTGTAGTGGAAGACAACTTTAGTGGGGACATTTAAGCATAATGGAATGATTTTGGTTCTGGGGACCTGGAGAACCAGGCTCTTGGCTGAGCTTCCAGGAACAAGGCTCAGACCACCCTGCAGAACTGGCCAGATCAGGCAATTGCTGACCTTCCCTTTGTCCTGAAGGCCCCTCCAATTCTCCTAGTTCGGCATCAGAAGCTGACCTCAGCTGGACCACCTGCTCCGCAACACACCCTGTTTCCTCACAACACTCTTATGTTTGTCATGCATCTTGCTGGAAGAGATTCAGAAAATGTGAGTGTTGACTCCTACACTGGGAGGCAAGGCTCATAACAAAGGACTTTCCCCAAATATAAAGGCTTGTCAAAATATGATGGTGATGGAAAGCTATGAATAGGGTAAATGTGCAGCATACAACTGCTAAGTTGAAGAATTGGGGAAGTTCTGATGTGAAAACTGGGAGACGAAACAACTGGTTAAAGAATTCAGACAACTCTAAAAGTCCAATTTCAATCCAAAACTAGAGCTGTCCCTGTGACTGAGCTAAGAAAGTCATGGTGTCTGTAATCCAGAGATGCACACATCCTTCCACCTAGCAAATGGTAATGAGTGCAAATACATGGGAGGCCCTGTTATAGCACTGGAGATTCAGCAGTGAATGGATAAAAACTGATAGAAGTCCTTGCCCCCATGAAGTTTGCATTTCACTGATAAAACAGATAGGACCTGAAAAGCCAGCTATAGGAGTAAGCCACTGCATACCTGTGCTTTATCCAGGCTTCCTGAGCTGTAGTCCCTAATTCCTTTCCCAGTATCTCCCAAAGTATGTTTGGCCAGACGATAACATGTGCTATAGAAAGGGCTCAGTAGGTGATCAAACACATTCAGGAAATGACAAGGAAACAAGAGTAAACAAGTTTGTCAAAGGCAAGATTTCTCAGAGGCTTTAGTATATTTAATGTATTCTAATAAGTGCCTTAGAAATCTCCAAGAAGGGGATAAAGTAAGTATGGCATGTGTTCAGATTTACATGACCACAGAATCTTTCCAGTGAAGCATCTTGCTGAACTAGAATACACAAGACCACTTTAGAAAACGCTTCCCTACTCTGTAACAAAGTTGATTTTATTCTCTTAAAATAACTGCTGGGGAAAGTGGAGGATGTGGCCCAAAGAAAGCATGGAAGTGTTGGGTTTGGTTCCAAGAAGAATACTTCTTGCTCTCCAGGTGAAAACAGTGGGAGGACAAAGCACTACACATGAAAATACTATGTTTTAGGAGATCCTGGGCAGTTTTTACATAAGAGAATTAACTTAAAGAGAGAAATAGAAAAAAACATCATGGTTGAGTTGAGAAGATAATCCACCAATGGGGAAATATACAAAATGTGGATAATGAACTGTCTTATGTTCTCTTAAGAAATCCTATTCAAGGGAAAAATTAAGGCTTATATACAAAAGAAACTTTTCTCTCTTACTGGGAGAATAAAAGTACAATTTACCTGCTTTTCAAATTACCAAGAGTGAACATGGCATGGAAATCCACCATTTAATCCCTTTCTTTACCAAACCTTTCATTACAACCATGAAAATAATATATCAGATAGCTCTAATTTTAATCTGACGGGTCCATACTCTTACAGGGTGCTGACGAATAGGTGAAAAGCCAGAGTGGAACTCATGCACACACACACATTCATGCACCGCACACACACACTCAAAGGTGCAAGGAGTGTAAGGGAAATGGGCAATCTCTACAAAGTAGGGAAAAAGCCTTTAGATAATTGACAGGTCACAGAAAACCTTGAAGGGGATAATAAGAAGCCTGGAACACAGAAGGCACCAAACACAGAGAAATATTTTTGAAAGGCTGTGTGAATACTGGCTCTTTTCCACAGAGGCCAAAGTCAGATGAAATGGATAAGCATTTTGAACTCTGAGACTTCCTCCATCTTTTAAGAGTCCCAGTTTAGAATGTCAACTGTTGGGGAGATTTTTCATTCCATTTCTTTTGTGTCAGTAAATGATAAAACATCACATTATTTTTGAAGGTCTGCTCAAAGTGGGCACAGTGTGCGAACCACGGGGGATGTGAAATTAGATGGTTTATTTTCTAAAACTCAATAGGTATTTTTACAGGGTCAAATAAAAAATAATCAGCTTTTGAAAAATAATACAAACAAAATAATTTCTGGTTGAAAAATCTCCATAGACCACCCCTCTGTGCATTATTGGCTTTCCTCAGATTCAGTATGTCTGAATAGCCATTTGAATACTGAGGCCATACCGATAAAACTAAATTTCAAAAATTGTTGTGGAGCTACTTCTATGGCCTCAAAAATTATGTTGTTTTTTATGAGAGATATATTAATGAAGTAAGTGGCATAATCTTGCCTTCAGGAATTTATAATCCTTTTGAGGAGATGAGATTATACATGGAAAACAAACAGATTTGTAACCAATGAGGCCCCAAGTAGGAATAGACCCCAATCCTAGTCAAGAGCAATGGGAGAAAAGGGCCAGCTTCACAGAAGGAAAGAATCAGCTTTGACTTATGGCTTTGGAATGTGCTTCAGAGAGGCCAGTGGGACAGAGAGCAATGGAGCAGAAGTAAAGCAGCCCCTCCAGGAGCCATAGCTGGAGAGGACTGGGAAGAGAAAGAAACAGATTACAGTCAGCCTCCCTATCTGTGTGTTCCCCATTCACAGATTCAACCAACTGGGCATTGAAAATATTCAAAAAAAATTCCAGAAGGTTCTAAAAAACAAAACTTAAATTTGCCACCCACCAGCAACTATTTACATAGCATTTGCATTTCATTAGGTATTATAAGTAATCTAGAGATGATTTAAAGTATATGGGAGGAAGTGCATAGGTTATATGCACATATCATTTTATATAAGGAACTTGAGTATCTACAGATTTAGGTATCCATGCAGACCCTGAAACCAATCTCCTGTGGATACCCAGGGATGACTCTATTGAGAGACAACCCAAAGCCAAGGGGAAGGAGGCATTTCTGGGCAGCCTGAGATTTTCCTCCAAGTGAGATGAAGCAATTGCATCCTTGACTTTATAGTATTTTATCGATTCCTCTGTTCATCACAGAGCATTATAATCACTTCGTTTATGTGACTTTTCCCTGCTAGACAATAAATTCCTCCAGGTCAGAGGCCAGGTCATATTCATCTTTGGAGCAAACTTCACAATTGGGCAGAGCAGGTGCCTAATCAGTGGTCTTTTCACTGATGACAAGGACTAGGATGGCCAAGGAGGGGCTGCCCAGCAGCCTGGGGAGAAGAAGGAGAATAACATGGTCATGGAAGGAGAGAGTCTGACAGGGTTTAGGGATCAGGTCAAGGTCTGAGTAGGTGAGTCTAAAATCTATGGGAAAGAAGACTGAGAAGAAAATTCCTGAAGGCTAGCCCAGGGTCCATTTCATTTTCTTCCCCTTTTCTCCCCTAAAATTGATGTTTCTGTCCAATTTCCTTCTTTAAGAGATAAAAGAAATGACTTAAAAAATACAGCCTCTGTTGAACATCAGCCAGAGTTCTTCTAGCAATTATATTAAAGTCTCCATCCAAATAGACTAGCAGAAGTATTTGGAATTGCTGAACAGATCACTAATTATTTTCAATTCATGCCAAAATAGGAAAGGGAAAGAAGTGACTCATTTGTTATCTGACTATAAAGTCTCGATCCAAACCACAGTGATTAGTTAGGGCTGGTGTGTAAGGCCAAGGCCACTGGAACGAGGGGCCCTGCAATGCTCACCCAGTGATGCTGATACCTTCCTGGCTTCATAAGGCCAAACCCCTGCTAGTCGATTTAGCACTAGGCGTTGCTATCTGGAGTGCACAGATGCCCAGTTGTCTGGCACAGCCCTAAGGCTCTGCCCACATGGGTGCTGCCTTCTTATTTCACGAGCTGGCAACCTTGCAAGGCAGACCATGTACAGTTCTCCTCTTCCAAAACCTAAGAAAAGCTATGTTCCTCTTGTCAGTGATAGTTAAAAAAATTTAAATCAACTACCTTGATAGTTACCAAAAACATGCATTAGTTAGTATAGGTCTTCAGGTAGATAAAGAGATAGAATGAGTTACTTAGAGGCAAAGACTTAATCAAATAATGGTAAAACATACATTGAGAAGATATTTAGATAGCAGACCCATTCATTCAGTGCTTAGACTTTTAAATTATGTGTATTCCCTTGAATCACAGCCAGCCTCCTGTGCCTTTCTGAATTATTGAGACAACCATCTGTTGATTTGTCTGTCTCTCTTGCTAGACTACAAGCTAACCCAGGGCAGGGGTGCAATCTTAACCACTGCCTCTTGTAGACTCATAATGGACACTTCAAAACTGTTGCTGATAGAATGATGACTGGATCCTCCTCACGAGGAGTTTATAAAATGGAACTATAGGGGAATTGGTACAGAATATAAAATCTATAATACAAGGTAGAAAGTTATGGATTTTATAAAGGAAGTTGAAAACAAACTACAATGCTTCTCATTATTTGCAGCAACTATGTTCTATAAAGTCACTGTGAACACTGAATTAGCAAATACTAAACTACGGTTCCCAGGAGAAATACAGAATTAGATCCCAGGAGCCTCAGATCACAACATTTTCATCAACTAAAATGCCATTTGCATTATATAGGCTTGCCAACTTCCTTGTAAAACAAGCCAGTCTCATTAACATTGAAAATCTGCTTTTCCATTTTATCCTTTTCCTGTATAATACTTAGCATGAATTTTAAAAATTATTTTGCAGCTTCTTGATCTGCAGAACCTGCTTTGCCTGCAAGTTTAACATCCTTCATGCCATATCGCCTTTGGAATGTGTGAGCCAGCCAAGACAACACTAGCCAAGAAGGGTTTAACGTTTGCCTAACCCTAGGGGGACCATAGGGAACCATAAATCTCTTTGGCTTTCAGCCTCAAAACAGTGCTATCCACTATGCTTTTCTTATGGGTCATCATCTAATTAATCCATAAATTTAGCTGGTTTTCTCTCTTTTCCATAACTTCATCACACACTGAGCCATTACTTTAGCACTTTCCAGAGCAGCCTCACGTACAGATCAGTGAAATTCCCCTTCCTGTTTCTGGATCAACTGTATTGTTGATTCATTAACATTGAATTCATGGCCAACAGACTGTAACTCATGCCTGAACAAAGCTCATCTAACACACGGATTTTCCTTATAAGGTGCATCACAGCCTTCTTCCATGTAGGAACGCTAAGCAGCACTTCAGCACTAGGCTTGGGACCATTTTAAAGAGCGAAACTACGAACAAAAATGTGAGAAACGTGGCCTGAAACAAGAAGGCAGAGCATCTCCTTGTTTGACGTCAGCTGGGAAGTGCATGTCAAACAATTAGAATTTTCCACCACTCCACACATGTCCCAAAATGACCTCAAAATCCCCACCAGTATTGGTTATGAGGTTAGAAATAAATGTGAGTATGTGAATTCGCAAATATGGAATGCGAGGAGATCAGGAGCAACTCTACTGTGGGGATGAGGTCTGGAGGAGGGAAAGTTCTCTCATGAGCTTATTTTGAGAATCAAATGAGACAAACACATAAAGAACTCAGCACAATGCCTTATGTGCAGTCAACTGTCAGTAAATTCTTATTCTTTGACTGATGAAATGAAGTCACACTCAGAAAAGAGGTAACTTTTGAGCCCCTGAAAGATAGATAAGATATGGACATACATACATAAGAAGAGTATTCCAGGCAGAGAGAACAGTATAAGCCAAGGCAAAGAGCCAGGGCATTAAAGAATGTGTATAGCGGAAATCTAATGGCCACACTTGCCTGAATCCTAAAGTATATAAAGGAACTTGGTAAGAAAGAATTTGTAAAGACAGGCTGGGAACAAATTACAGAGTTCCATAAGTCCCAGGCTGAGGGATCTGGAAATAATTCTACAGGCAAAAGAGCAGCCTAGGTATTCCTTGAACAGGAAAATAGTGATCAGAACTGAATTTCCAGAAGAATAAGCTGGTGATGGTGTGTAAAATGAATGGTGGATGTGGGGGCAGCAACTCAGGAGACATTCAGAAAGTAAGAGCATCACTGATGGCAATAATCATGTAGCTGTTTTATGATATTTAAAAAAATGTAATAGGAGTAAAAAAAAAAAAAAAAAAGGAGGAAAGAGGACATGTATCAAAATGTTTTCCCAAACTTCTTGATGAAAAAAATTATCAGAAGTTCTCATTAATGATACAGATTCCCAGACCCCAACCCATACCTTGCAGGACAGTGGTCTGGGGAGCCATCTGTCTTCCAAGCACCTTCCATTACTCTTTCCATCAGGGAAGTTTCAGAAACACTGTCTTGAGAACAGCTCTCTACTCTGGGTAGCTGAGCTGTGGTCCAGAGTAAACACTCCCCCCCGCCAATCCTAGGTCTCATGTCCACAAGGATGGAAGTGAATAGAGACTATGTACTAAGCTCCAGGCCTCACTACTGTTGCTTGTTTTGTCAAGCGAGTGTCTGGACCTTCCCAAACAAGCAAGCATGCCAACCACCAGGGAGCCCATCGCCCTGGGCCTGGTAGTGGCTTCATGAATAAATCAGCCTCAGAGAGGAATTTCATTAAAAATTAAAGACAACTGACCATATTAATTTGAAATAAGTTTTATGCTTACTAAACTCTAAGGACAAACTCATTAATTTATAATTCTTTTTTAAATCCATCTTGCATAAATTTCTGAATAGTTGAGATGAACTCCAACTGCTAATTCCACAGCAGGAATATTAAGTATTTTTTATATTTACACTTAAGTAAACAGGTATGAAGAACGTAATTTGTTCAAAATTGATTTAGAGTCTACTAACAAACTGTGAAGATCTTTCTTATGATCTATAACTTAGCCAATTATACAGACCACTAAAAGAACAAAAAGGAAGAGTTAAAAATTTCTATTTCTATTAGTAGAAAATACATATGGTAAGAAGCCACTAGTATCCAATACATTTATATTATTTTATTTTGTTTATCATCTTTATTGGAGTATAATTGCTTTACAATGTTTTTACTTTCCACTGTATAACAAAGTGAATCAGCTATATGTATACATATATACCCATACCCCTCCCTCTTGCATCTCCCTTCCACCCTCCCAATCCCACTGCTCTAGGTGGTCACAAAGCACCAAGCTGATCTCCCTCTGCGATGCAGCTGCTTCCCACTAGGTATCGATTTTACATTTGGGAGTGCATATATGTCAATGCTACTTTCTCACTTCGTCCCAGCTTACCCTTCCCCCTCCCTGTGTCCTCAAGTCCATTCTCTACATCTGTATCTATATTCCTGTCCTGCCCCTAGGTTCACCAAAACCACTTTTTTTTTAAGATTCTATATATATATGTGTTAGCATATGATATTTGTTTTTCCTCTTTCTGACTTACTTCACTCTGTATGACAGTCTCTAGTTCCATTCACCTCACTACAAATAACTCAATTTTATTTCTTTTTATGGCTGAGTAATATTCCATTGTATATATGTGCCACATCTTATTTTTCCATTCACCTGTCGATGGACACTTAGGTTGTTTTCATGTCCTGGCTATTGTAAATAGTGTTACAATGAACATTGTGGTACGTGACCCTTTTTGAATTATGGTTTTCTCAGGGTATATGCCCAGTAGTGGGATTGCTGGGTCATATGGTAGTTCTATATTTAGTTTTTTAAGAAACCTCCATGCTGTGCTCCATAGTGGCTGTATCAACTTACATTCCTACCAACAGTGCAAAAGGGTTCCATTTTCTCCACACCCTCTCCAGCATTTATTGTTTGTAGATTTTTTGATGATGGCTATTCTGACCGGTGTGAGGTGATACCTCATTGTAGTTTTGATTTGCCTTTCTCTAAGGATTAGTGATGTTGAGCATCCCTTCATGTGTTTGTTGGCAATCTGTATTTCTTTGGAGAAATGTCTATTTAGGTCTTCTGTCCATTTTAGATTGGGTTGTTTGTTTTTTTGATATTGAGCTGCATGAACTGCTTGTATATTTTTGAGATTAATCCTTTGCCAGTTGCTTTAATTGCAAATATTGTCTCTCATTCTGAAGGTTGTCTTTTGGTCTTGTTTATGGTTTCCGTTTCTGTGTAAAAGCTTTTAAGTTTCATTAGATCCCATTTGTTTATTTTTGTTTTTATTTATTTCTCTAGGAGGTGGGTCAAAAAGGATCTTGCTGTGATTTATGTAATAGAGTGTTCTCTCTATGTTTTCCTCTAAGAGTTTGATAATGTCTGGCCTTACATTTAGGTCTTTAATCCATTTTGAGTTTATTTTTGTGTATGGTGTTAGGAAGTGTTCTAATTTCATTCATGTAGCTCTCCAGTTTTCCCAGCACTGCTTATTGAAGAGGCTGTCTTTTCTCCATTGTATATTCTGCCTCCTTTATCAAAGATAAGGTGACCATATGAGCATGGGTTTATCTCTCAGCTTTCTATCCTGTTCCATTGATCTATATTTCTGTTGTTTCTGCCAGGACCATATGGTCTTCATTATTGTAGCTTTTTAGTATAGTCTGAAGTCAGGGAGCCTGATTCCTCCAGCTCCATTTTTCTTTCTCAAGATTGCTTTGGCTATTCAGTGTCTCTGTGTTTCCACACAAATTGTGAAATTTTAGGTTCTACTTCACTGAAAAATGCCATTGGTAGTGTGTCAGAGATTTCATTGAATCTGTAGATTGCTTTGGGTAGTAGAGTCATTTTCACAATGTTGATTCTTCCAATCCAAGAACATGGTATATCTCTCCATCTGTTTGTATCATCTTTAATTTCTTTCATCAGTGTCTTGTAGTTTTCTGCACACAGGTCTTTTGTCTCCTTAGGTAGGTTTATTCTTAGGTATTTTATTGTTTTTGTTGCAGTTGTAAGTGGGAGTGTTTCCTTAATTTCTCTTTCAGATTCTTCATCATTAGTGTATAGGAATGCAAGAGATTTCTGTGTATTAATTTTGTATCCTGCTACTTTACCAAATTCATTGATTAGCTGTAGTAGTTTTCTGGTAGCATCTTTAGGATTGTCTATGTATAGTATCATGTCATCTGCAAACAGTGACATTTTTACTTCTTCTTTTCTGATTTGGACTCCTTTTATTTCTTTTTCTTCTCTCATTGCTGTGGCTAAAACTTCCAAAACTATGTTGAAGCATAGTGCTGAGAGTGAGCAAACTTGTCTTATTCCTGATCTTAGTCAAAATGGTTTCAGTTTTTCACCACTGAGAATGATGTTGCTGTGTGTTTGTCATTTATGGCCTTTATTATGTTGAGATGAGTTCCCTCTATGCCCACTTTCTGGAGAGTTTTTATCATAAATGGGTGTTGAATTTTGTCAAAAGCTTTTTCTGCTTTTGATGTTGAGATGATCATATGGTTTTTATCCTTCAATTTGTTAATATGGTGTATCACATTGATTGATTTGAATAAATTGAAGAATCCTTGCATTCCTGGGATAATTCTCCTTGATCATGGTGTATGATCCTTTAATGTGCTGTTGGATTCTGTTTGCTAGTATTTTGTTGAGGATTTTTCATCTATGTTCTTCAGTGATATTGGCCTGTAGTTTTCTTTTTTTGTGATAGCTTTGTCTGGTTTTGGTATCAGGTGATGGTGGCCTGGTAAAATGAGTTTGGGAGTGTTCCTCCCCCTGATATATTTTGGAAGAGTTTGAGAAGGATAGGTGTTAACTCCTCTCTAAATGTTTGATAGAATTTGCCTGTGAAGCCCTATGGTCCTTGGCTTCTGTTTGTTGGAAGATTTTTAATCATAGTTTCAATTTCACTGCTTGTGATTGGTCTGTTTATACTCTCTGTTTCTTCCTGGTTCAGTCTCGGAAGGTTGTGCTTTTCTAAGAATTTGTCCATTTCTTCCAGGTTGTCCATTTTATTGGTATATAGTTGCTATAATAATCTCTCATGATCCTTTGTATTTCTGAAGTGTCAGTTGTTACTTCTCCTTTTTCATTTCTAATTTTGTTGATTTGAGTCTTCTCCCTTTTTTTTCTTGATGAGTCTGGCTAAAGATTTATCAATTTTTTTTATCTTCTCAAAGAACCAGCTTTTAGCTTTATTGATCTTTGCTATTGTGTCCTTCATTTCTTTTTCATTTATTTCTGATCTGATTTTTATGATTTCTTTCCTCTTCTAACTTTGGGGGGTTTTTGTTCTTTTTTCCCTAATTGCTTTAGGTGTAAGATTAGGTTGTTTATTTGAGAAGTTTCTTGTTTCTTGAGGTAGGATTGTATTGCTATAAACTTCCCTCTTAAAACTGATTTTGCTGCGTCCCATAGATTCTGGGTTGTCGTGTTTTCATTGTCATTTGTTTCTAAGTATTTTTTGATTTCCTCTTTGATTTCTTTAGTGATCTCTTGGTTATTTAGTGCTTTACTGTTTACCTTCCATGTGTCTTAATTTTTTATACTTTTTTTCCTGTGATTGATATCAAGTCTCATAACATTGTGGTCGCAAAATATACTTGATATGATTTCAATTTTCTTTAGTTTACCAAGGCTTTATTTGTGACCCAAAAGATGCTCTCTCCTGGAGAATGTTCCATGAGCACTTGAGAAGAAAGTGTATTCTGTTGTTTTAGGATGGAATGTCTTATAAATATCAATTAAGTCCATCTTATTTAATGTGTCATTTAAAGTTGTGTTTCCTTATTTATTTTCATTTTGGATGATCTGTTCATTGGTGAAAGTGGGGTGTTAAATTCCCTTACTATTATTGTGTTACTGTCAATTTCCCCTTTTATGGCTGTTAGCATTTGCCTTATGTATTGAGGTGCTACTATGTTGGGTGCATAAATATTTACAACTGTTACATCTTCTTGGATCGATCCCTTGATCATTATGTAGTGTCCTTCTTTGTCTCTTGTAATAGTCTTTATTTTAAAATCTATTTTGTCTGATGTGAGAATTACTACTCCAGCTTTCTTTTGATTTGCATTTGCATGGAATATTCTTTTCCATTCCTTCACTTCCAGTCTGTATGTGTCCCTAGGTCTGAAGTGTGTTTCTTATAGACAACAATATATGGGTCTTGTTTTTGTATCCATTCAGCCAGTCTATGTCTTTTGGTTGGAGCATTTAATCCATTTACATTTAAGGTAATTATCGATATGTATGTTCCTATTACCATTTTCTTGATTGTTTGGGGTTTGTTTTTGTAGGTCTTTTCCTTCTCTTGTTTTTCCTGCCTAGAGAAGTTCCTTTAACATTTTTTGTAATGCTGGTTTGGTGGTGCTGAATTCTCTTAGATTTTGATTGTCTGTAAAGGTTTTAATTTCTCAGTCAAATCTGAATGAGATCCTTGCTGGATAGGGTAATCTTGGTTTTAGGTGTTTTCCCTTTCATCACTTTAAATATGTCCTGCCATTCTCTTCTGGCTTGCAGAGTTTCCTCTGAAAGATCAGCTGTTAAACTTATGGGGATTCCCTTGTATATTATTTGTTGCTCTTCCCTTGCTACTTTTAATATTTGTTCTTTGTAATTAATTTTGATAGTTTGATTAAAATGCGTCTTGTCATGTTCCTGCTTGGATTTATCCTGTATGGGACTCTGCCCTTCCTGGACTTGACTATTTCCTTTCCCATATTAGGGAACTTTTCAACTATAATCTCTTCAAATATTTTTTCAGTCCCTTTCTTTTTCTCTACTTCTTCTGGGACCCCTATAATTTGAATGTTTTTACATTTGATGTTGTCCCAGAGGTCTCTGAGACTGTCCTCAATTCTTTTCATTCTTTTTTCTGTATTCTGCTCTGTAATAGTTATTTCCACTATTTTATCTTCCAGGTCACTTATCCATTCTTCTGCCTCAGTTATTCTGCTATTGATTCCTTCTAGAAAATTTTTAATTCCATTTATTGTGTTGTTCAACATTGTTTATTTGCTCTTTAGTTCTTCTAGGTCCTTGTTAAACGTTTCTTTTATTTTCTCCATTCTATTTCCAAGATTTTGGATCATCTTTACTATCATTAGTCTGAATTCTTTTTCAGGTAGACTTCCTATTTCCTCTTCATTTGTTTGGTCTGGTGGGCTTTTACCTTGCTCCTTCATCTGTTGCATATTTCTCTGTGTTCTCATTTTGTTTCACTTACTGTGTTTGGGGTCTTCATTTTGCAGTCCTCAGGTTCATAGTTCCTGTTGTCTTTGGTGTCTACCCCCAGTGAGTGAGGTTGGTTCAGTGGCTTGCATAGGCTTCCTGGTGGAGGGTACTGGTGCCTGTGTTCTGGTGGGTGGGCCTGGATCTTTTCTTTTTGGTGCACAGGGCCACGTCTTGTGGTGTGTTTTGGGGTGTGTGTGAACTTAGTATGATTTTAGGTAGCCTCTCTGATAATGGGTGGGACTATGTTCCTGTCTTGCTAGTTGTTTGGCATAGGGTGTCCAGCGCTGGAGCTTGCTGGTCGTTGAGTGGAGCTGGGTCTTATTGTTGAGATGGAGATCTCTGGGAGAGCTCTCACTGATTGATATTACATGGTGCTGAGAGGTCTCTGGTGGTCCAGTGTTCTGAACTCAGCGCTCCTACCTCAGAGACTCAGACCTGACACCAGGCTGGAGCACCAAGACCCTGTCAGCCTCGTGGCTCAGAAGAAAAGGGAGAAAAAAGAAGGAAAAAAATAAAAAATAATAATAATAAATAAAAATTATTAAAATAAAAAAATTAAAAATAATAAATAAGAAAGAGAGTAACCAAACCAATGAACAAATCCGCCAATGATAACAAGTGCTGAAAACTATACTAAGACAAACATAAAAGTCAGAAACAAATCAGTCACAGACAGCAAACCCCAAGTCTACCACCTCAATTTGGGGATGATTTGTTGTCTATTCAGGTACTCCACAGATGCAAGGTATGTCAAGTTGATTGTGGGGATTTAATCTGCTGCTCCTGAGGCTACACAGAGAAATTTCCCTTTCTGTTCTTTGTTCACACAGCTCCTGGGGTTCAGCTTTGGATTTGGCCCCACCTCTGTGTGTAGGTTGCCCTCAGGCATCTGTTCCTGCCCAGACAGGATGGGGTTAAAGCGGTGGCTGATTAGCGAACACTGGCTCACTCAGGCCGGGCGGGGGAGGGAATTGTACAGTAGTCATAATTGGAATGTGGGGCAAGCCTGTGGTGGCAGAGGTTGGCATGATGTTGCAACAGCCTGAGGAACGCTGTACGTTCTCCCAGGGAAGTTGTACCTAGATCACCAGACCCTGGCAGTGGCGGGTTGCACAGGCTCCCGGGGGGTGTGTGGATAGTGACCTGCACTTGCACACAGGATTCTTGGTGGCTGCAGCAGTAGCATTAGCATTTCATGCCCGTCTCTGGGGTCCAAGCTGATAGCTGTGCCCGCAACCATCTCTAGAGCTCGTTTAGGCAGTGCTCTGCCTTCCGTGGGCAGACAGGGAAGGAATCCCCTCTCCTCACACACCCCAAATCACTGGTCTCTTGCCTCATAGGCAAGTCCAGACTTTTTCCCAGACTCTCTCCCAGCTAGCTGTGGCACACTAGCCCCTTCAGGCTGTGTTCAAACAGCCAACCCCAGTCCTCTCCCTGGGATCTGACCTCCGAAGCCCAAGCCTCAGCTCCCAGCCCCCACCCTCCCCGGCGGGTGAGCAGACAAGCCTCTCGGGCTGCTGATTACTGGTTGACACCGATCCTCTCTGCAGGTATCTCTCCTCTTTGCCCTCTGCACCCCTGTTGCTGCACTCTCCTCCATGGCTCCGAAGCTTGCCCCCCACCCAAAGCCCATCTCCGCCAGTGAAGAGGCTTCTTAGGGTGTGGAAACTTTTCCTCCTTCACAGCTCCCTCCCAGAGGTGCAGGTCCTGTCCCTATTCTTTTGTCTCTATTTTTTTTTTTTTTTATTTTTCCCTACTCAGGTACGCAGGGATTTTCTGCCTTTGAGGAAGTCGGAGGTCTTCTGCCAGTGCTCAGTAGGTGTTCTGTGACAGTTGTTCCACATGTGGATGTGTTTTTGATGTATTTGTGGGGAGGAAGGTGATCTCCATGTCTTACTCCTCCACCATCTTGAAGGTCCCCCATCCAGTGCATTTTTAAAAGATGCTATTAACATATAGTTAGGCCAAATTAGATGGATAGATTACACTATATTGAAGAAGCCTCTAGAAAATAAACGATGGATCCACAGCTACACTGAAGACTGGATTAGAATTAATTTATTTTTTTTAAATTTCCCTGATATGATTTATGTACTATTTATTCCCCCCACAAAATAAAAAGTGTCTGAAGTTATCTGATATTATATAACTTCAAAAATTTATAGATAATCTAGTCCAATCTCATTGTGTAATGAAGGAAAATGGGGCTCAGACTAATTAAATGATCCATGATTACACCATTAGTTAGTCAGGTGTAAGATTTCTTAGTCTACTGCATTACTTTGCCTATTAGCAAAAGGAAAGAAATCCTGATAACCACTAAAGGCAGTCCCATTTGTATCTTTAAGATAGAATAAGGAGTTAAAAGTAAGTAGGTAGTACCTTGTATTTATTAACAACAGCCATCTTTATAATGAAAGAATGATAAATAACAGTGAAAGTTGTGTTCAAAAACTTAGGAACATCCTGAACCTCTGACCAAAACTTTACTTAGTGAGCAACATTACAATTAAATATACTCTAAGTGCACTCTAAGTGTCTAGAGAACAACAATCACAGACTCCTGGTACTTACTTACGGATCCCCTTGGGGTCTACAAATTCAGGTAAAGAACTTCATGCCTGGGCTTCCCTGGTGGCACAGTGGTTAAGAATCCACCTGCCAATGCAGGGGAAATGGGTTCAAGCCCTGTCCAGGAAGATCCCCTATCCCATGGAACAACTAAGCCTGTGTGCCACAACTACTGAGCCTGTGCACTAGAGCCCATGAGCCATAACTACTGAGCCCATGTGCCACAACTACTGAGCTCATGTGCCACAACTACTGAAGCCCGCACATCTACAGACTGTGCTCCACAAGAGAAGCCACCACAATGAGAAGCCCATGCACCACAACAAAGAGTAGCCCCCGCTTGCCACAACTAGAGAAAGCCCACATGCAGTAATGAAAACACAACACAGCCATAAATAAATAAATAAGGTTGGAAAAAAAAAAACAACTTCATGCCAAAAGGATGTTGATACACTAGCAACCACCAAGAAAATACTGTGGTGTGTGTGAAAGATTTGCACACAGCCTATAAGGAAGCTGGAAGCCACACTCATCTCTGAGACAAAATCTGGCAAGCTACATGTATCTTGAGTCTCAAATGACATGTACAAGTCCATCTTGTGGAGTTAGTAATAAACAGCACACACATACATATCCCCAAATATTCATTTGCAATCACTCGTTTATGTAAAAAAAAGGAGCCTCGTTGTAATAAAACTTTGAAAGTGTTCAGTCCTGGGGTTCAGACATCTCAGCTCTTCATGATGGAACAGAAGTGAAGATGCAATGGAGACCACTAAAGCAATGCTGTGTTAGTTTCAGGTGTACAGCAAAGTTATTCAATTATATATATATATATATATATATATATATAATTTTTCATATTCTTTTCCCTTACAGGTTATTACAAGACATTGAATATCGTCCCCTGTGTTATACGGTTGGAGCTTGTTGTTTATCTATCCTATATATAGTAGTTTGTATCTGCTAATTCCAAACCCCTAATTTATCCCTCCCCCACCCCTTTCCCCTTTGGTAACCATAAATTTGTTTTCTAAGTCCATGAGTCTGTTTCTGTTTTGTAAATAAGTACATTTGTATCATTTTTTGATTCCTCATGTAAATAATATCATATGATATTTGTCTTTCTCTGCTTCTTGAATCCTTCTGAACCCAGCTGTCCTGGCAGCACGTGTGACCCTGGGGGGAAAGGAGCCTTATGTGAGAATGGAAAGAGCTCTTACACCAAACGCTGCAACAGTGCAGGGCTAAGATATCCACCAGAGACCATCCTGCCCCAATTAAATACAGCACAGAAGGGGAAGGATTTTCCTGCCCCATACTATGGGGAGGGGGTTGATGGCATTAGTGTACAGGAAGAAGCAGCAGCAGGGATCTTGGCCTAAATGGGGACAGAGGCCCATGCATAACAAGCAAAACCAGGTGGAGCCACAGTGGCACTGATTGGTATGGCAGAGTTCAAAATAAGAGTAACTTGTAACTCGGACCCCTGGGCACAGGTAAGACACCCCTTGGAGATACCCAGAAATACTTGAGGGAAGGGTCTTAACATCAGCAAGGGCTCAGATTGAGAGCGTGTGTGAGTACAAGAGTGTGTATGTCTGCGCGTGTATGTACTTGTGTGTATAGCAAGTTGTAAGTGAGCAGCCACAGGTCTTCCCTGCTTCCAGTTTCTTTCTCTGATCCAAACTCTTCCTCCTGGTTTCTACTTGCCTGCATCCTGGTCCAAGTCACTTAAGAGAACAGGCTCAGGAGCAGAGCTCTGGGTTCTAATCCTGCCTCTACCACATGGGGCTGTGACTTCAGTCAATTGTTTTAACCTTTCTGTGCCTCAATACTCAGGTACTAATGACCCCATTTACACAAACTTATTTTTAAGACTTTGGAGCATTCAATTAGTGTATGCCAGGAAAAATTATCTCTGCTGTATATTGGTGCTGAAATCATTTTCTCTGTTAGTTAATCCCTCCCAACCCCTTCTCTTCCCATGTCCCATTTCTCAGATAATCTGCACCAACAATCCTCCTGAGTGGGCAGCCAGGCAGTCATGTCCACTAGCTACAGCTAGTTGACCCAAGGCTGGACACCTAACCCAAGCACCAGATTATCTTCCAGGATCCTGAAATGCAATTCAAAGTCAGGTCAGACTATGACATGCACATAAAGTGATATAAAGCTAGAGTCAGGTCAAGTATGTGCAAAGAAGAAAGAGCCATTTTGCAAAAACAGAGAACAATGATGCAGGCAGAGATGGGAGCAGAGACATGAGAACACAGCCTGTGAGAGGGAGAGGAAAGAGAAAGGTGGCTGCACTTCTTACCCTTGGCTCAGCAAGGTACTCGTGTATCTTTTTTATGTCCACATGTGCTTAAGCTTGCCCAAGTGACATTCTGCTTCTTGGTACCTGTCTTTGTTTGGGCTGTTATAACAAGAATATCATAGGCTGGGTGGCTTAAATCATGAACATTTATTTCTCACAGTTCTGAAAACTGGGAAGTCCAAAGATCAAGGTGTTGGCAAATTCAGTGTCTGGTGAGGGCCTGCTTCCTTGTTCATAGATGGCTGTCTTCTTACTGTGTCCTCACATGGAAGAAAAGGTGAGGGACCTCTCTCAGGTTGCTTTCATGAGGTCACTAATCCCATTTATGAGGGCTCCACCCTCATAACCTAATCAGTAACCCTAATCGTAACCCCACCCCCTAATACCATTGCATTGGGGATTAGAATTTCAACATATACATTTTAGAAGGCTACAAGCATTCAGCACCAAACAATCCCAGCTAAAACAACTGCTCCCCACAGGGGTTCAGGTAGGTGAGTACTTCTCCAGGTGTCATCATTACACAAGATGTGGTTACAGACAAGTCCAGAAGCCAGATCCCAGATTGTCCCAACTTCTCCACAGCTGTTGCTATTGAAACAGTATGAGGTATTGAGTTCCAGATTGCCTCTTTCTCTAGTCAGAGAAAGAAAAACATCATATGGTATCACTTACATGTGGAATCTAAAAAATGATACAAATGAAATTACGTACAAAACAGAAAAGACTCACAAACATAGAAAACAAACTTATGGTTACCAAAGGGAAAGCGGGGAGGGATAAATTAGGAATTTGGGATTAATAGATACACACTACTATATATAAAACAGATAACCAACAAGGACCTACTGTATAGCACAGGAAACTGTACTCAATATCTCGTAATAACCTATAATGGAAAAGAATCTTAGAATAGATATGTATATAATTGAGTCACTTTGCTGTGCACCTGAAATAACACAACATTGTAAATCAACTACATTTCAATAAAAATTGAAAAAAACTATGAAAACAGCCAGGAGAAAGCAGTGTCTCAAAAGCCAAGAGAGGACGAAGTTCAGTAAGGAAGTGGTCAGAAGGGTAAAATGTTACCAAGTAAAACAAGGATTGGGTTAAGTAGAACAAGGATTGAAAAAAATGTCCATTGGATTTGGAAATTAGGTGAGGAAATTAGAAACCTTAGTGTAGTTACTCATAACTTAGTGATCCTCCTCAATGTAGTGGGCAGGACGAAGGTTCAGATTCTCAAACAACTGTTTGATTTAGTTTCAACATTAGTTTGTCACTGAAGACATTTGATAACCGGAGACTTTGGAACATGTATAGGTATATATGTGCAGAGAATGTTACAGTGACGAGTGCACGTCCACTGTGGTGCCAGGCAGGTCTCTGCCCAGGAGTCCAGTGAGCTCAGGGTAGAGTCAATGACTGAATGCTTTGGTGTTGACATCTGGTCCTCAGAATCCAAAATCCTAAATAATGAAGAATAATGGCTACCTCTTAAAAAATAAAACTTCTGGGTGCCATACCAGATGGGCAAGAAACTCACCCTGAGAGTAGAAAACTTGGAGTGCCACAGCAAGAAAAGTGTGCATTTTTAACATGAAATAGAGTTACATGTATGAAAGTGAGAAGTGGACCTGGAATACACCAAGAACAAGTCAAATCAAAGCACACTCGACAACCTAGGAACTAACAAGGAATTGATGTGTGTGGCACCAGTAAAAATGCCCCTAACATCAAAAAGCAGGAGACTTAGTCTCCACATCTTTGTGGCAATGATTGGAGGAGAAAACCTCCAGAACACCACCCAAATCACTGAGAACTGAAGTCACAGAAGACGACCAGAGTTAATCGTGGGACTAGAAAGTAAGTCATAATAGAGTAACAGTGATACACAACAAATGCAGAAGACCTCTGATCAGCTCTCATAAACCTGTTAGATACCCCTTATGGACGGTGAAATGAGAAGCAAGTGACTTTTCTGTGAAGACTATGATTCAGATATACTAGAAATATAACTGTTTCATTAACTCACCATCAGGTTGTGGCTATCCGGTCACATGTGGGTCACCTGTATAAACATATATTCTTCCATTCGGCAAAATTGAGCCGTACAAGGAGCTGAACACTGTAGGTCAGTCTGTAAGTTCTGTAAGGGCACAAAGGATGTCTGTATTACCTACCTTAGTATCCTAAGGACAGCATCCTATCATAGTCCCTGAACTCAAGAAGCTGAGGATTAGATCAAAAGGAAAGTGTGTAGACAGAAAGAGAGAGGTAGAAGGAAGTGTAATTGGTGGCTGGAATTTTAGTTTGAGAGATAAAGAATTGGGCGATGAGAAAAGAGAGACCATCACAAAACACTTTGTGTGGAACCTGGCACATAGTATACAGTCAATAAATGATTGCTATTCCTAATATTATATAGTGTGCTCATTTTAAGCAACTCCTCCCAAACTAGGGTATCTTGGGGAAATCCTAAAGCTTTCAGAGAGATTTGTAACTAGTCACAAATCTGGCTTCAGATACAGTTTCGACCTTCTTAATTGAGCATAATGTAGTCTCTTCAGGCAAGCAAAGTGTTTTTAAGACAGATGGTTTCAATCACTTATTTTATTATTCAAAAGTCTGCCCCTCAACAGGAATCCAGAGAAGTTTAAACTGAAGATGAGTGGTCATTCTCAGCCAGAGTCATCCCCATCTTGAAAAATACCTCCTCTCATGTTTTGGTTACACTTTCCTTTGATGGACAAACAGCTCCAGCTGTTTCAACCCTTGAAGTTGCCTCAAGCCTTCCTCAGGAGGCTGTCTATCCTTCTCTTCCTACAGAGCAAGGGGATCTGCATTCAGCCCCTGAGGAGTAGAGAAGGCCTATGTTTTCCCTCTGATCTTAGGTTAATTCTTTTTAGTAAATATAAATAGACTGCAGCTCTGTGAATCTCATTCACCCAGCAAAAGGAAAACTCAGTAATTGAGTACTGAGTAAAATTAAAAAAAAAAAATAGAAAATTTAACTCACTAGTAGTTGGATGTACAACTGTTGGATGAACAGAAGAAAGTTAATTGATAGAGCTGGGACCCTTCCCAAATTCATACTGACAAACATTCCATGGTATCACCAAGCACTATTGTCAATTTCATTTCATTTGTTCTTTTTTAACATCTTTATTAGAGTATAATTGCTTCACAATGGAGTGTCAGTTTCTGCTTTATAACAAAGTGAATCAGTTATACATATACATATGTCTTCATATCTCTTCCCTCTTGCATCTCCCTCCCTCCCACTCTCCCTAACCCACCTCTCTAGGTGGTCACAAAGAACCGAGCTGATCTCCCTGTGCTACACGGCTGCTTCCCACTAGGTAGCTATTTTACGTTTGGTAGTGTATATATGTCCATGCCACTCTCTCACTTTGTCCCAGCTTACCATTCCCCCTCCCCATATCCTCAAGTCCATTCTCTAGTAGGTCTGCATCTTTATTCCCATCTTGCCCCTAAGTTCTTCTGACCATTTTCTTCTTTTTTTTTTTTTAGATTCCATATATATGTGTTAGCATATGGTATTTGTTTTTCCTCTTTCTGACTTACTTCACTCTGTATGACAGTCTCTAGGTCCATCCACCTAACTACAAATAACTCAGTTTCATTCCTTTTTATGGCTGAGTAATATTCCATTGTATACATGTGTCACATCTATTTCATTTGTTTTTATATAGTGTTTTGGTTTGGTTTGGTTGGGTTTTTAAGATATAATTTCACTTTTTTTAACCTTCATTTGTTGAAGATCACAGCCAGTTTGGAATCCAACAATCATATGATAATTGACTCCCTCCCTGGTGAAGGACAGTATGTTTGGAATATCATAATAAAAACAGATCTGATGTCACAAACACCAAGAAAAAGTTTCTTCAAATGAAAGGTCAATTGCTACATTTCTCATTCTATCAAATGTGGTAGCTTCCATGTTGTAGTTATATTATTATATGTTTTTCACTCATGTGTTACTTAAGATTGAAAGATTTAAGATTGAAAAATCTACTGTCAACTAGCCTTGAACCTGATAGATAGACCTCGGTTCCCTTTATTCCAGTGGAACTATATGTGCTGTCTCAGAAGATGCCCAACAGCATGTATTAACCATGTATTAACCATGTCAGTGACAACCCTAGAGAAACCTAGAGAACAGTCCATTTTTCTTGCCAACAGTAATTCTACTGGGAATAGCTTTCTGGCTTAGGTTAAAATAGCTATTTTCATCCATAATCACACTTCCTGTTCAGCTTTTATATACATACAATTTCTACAAATGGAAAGAACTTGGGGGAAAGGAGCTTGGGTATCTTCAACATTTGTGTACTGGGCACCTGGGTTCCTCCCCTCCAATGACCTTCCCAACCTCTTCACTTCAGCCAGCTGCTCCCATGACCATTCCTGGAGATGGCTGCTCTGCCTACAAAATGTACAACCCTACTCTTTAAGTATAATCACCTCCTTTCCCCCATCATCCTCTTCCAACAAAGCCTGTTCTTCACCTCCATGGAGACCTCTCAGTCATAAGGGCTATTAACTTGCAGTTCCTGATCCCCTAAATGGATTTCAGGGAGTCTTTAATATCTTTAAATACTACACAGATACTTCTCCCAAGCTGCAGTTTCCTGCTAGAGAAAAACTACACATCCATGCAAATTAGAGCCACCACAGTGTGTGGGTGACCCACAGTGCTTCCCAGCAGTTCTCTCATTTCTTCTGAGCCAAATTTTTGTGCCTCTTCTTCACCTAGCAAATGTGCAAGCCTCACCACCTCACTGAAGCCTTCTAAATCGCCACTCTCCTCCTTCCTTCCCACAACCTGATTGCTGCTGTTGCTTTATTACTTCCTTACACTTGTGTCCAGCTTGCCTTACTTAACTCCTGTCCCAGAGGAAGAAACATTAGACTTCTCTAACATAGGAAGAGAAGAAAGACCACTAGTGGTAGTAGTGGCCACCTCCTAGATGTCCTGTTCATTGTACCAATTGTGGGATAGACTCCTACCCAAAATTTGATTCAAATGTTGAGACTAAAGCTGCCACATATGCATCAAAAGGGTATGAAAATGTTTATTACTCAGTTTCTGGGCAGAGTAAGGCAAGTTTCCCAGAAGGTCCAGAAGGCTTGAGAGAGTAGGGAGAGGAGGCTGGCTTTACTGTTACTGTGATTAAGGCTTGAGTTAGATGTGAAGTCTCCCCTGCATGAGCTGGGGCTTGGACTTCCCACAGCACCAAAGAAGGGAGCACCCAGACTTTCTTGCCCAGATGTGGGCAGAATGGGAATGGGGAGTAGTGGAGCTTAAAAACTGTCAGCAAACATCAAAAGTGAAGTCAAACTCTTCGTTACATTCTCCAAGAACTGAATCTGAATACTAGGTATATTACTTACTAGCTGGATGACCCTAAAAAGGTTATGCAACCATTCTAACCTAACCTCCACACCAATCACCAAAGGCTAATAAATAAATAAAATAAGAGAGAAAGGAAAGGAAAGGAAAGGAAGAGAAGAAAGAAAGAAGGAAAGAAAGAAAGAAAGAAAGAAAGAGAGAGAGATGAAGAAAGAGAAGGAGAGAGAGAAAGGATGGAAGGAAGGAAGGAAGGAAGGAAGGAAGGAAGGAAGGAAGGAAGGAAGGAAGGAAGGAAGGAAGGAAGGGAGGGAGGAGGGAAGGAAGGAAGAACCTTCCCACTGTGTTGTTGTAAGAATTAAATAAGTATGCTCATTGTCTAGCATATGACAGATATCCAATAACATTGGGAGGTTATCCTCTCCAAAGCTAGCCCTTTACCATGTGCCTGAATCCCTCATGCCTCCTCTAAGGCCATGCTCTGTCACTTATCACCTCTTTCTCCTGGATCTTCAATTTCTTCCTCTCCACTGGACACTTGTAGAGTGCCCACATGTCCACAGGTGCCTCTGTCAATAAGTTCCAAGAACAGATCTTTAACTACACCTCAGGAACCCATGCCACCAATTATATTGCTTTTGGTGCTCCAGAAATTTTAGTGTTGTAATTAATATCTCCCTTCTGTACTCCAAACATCTAATTGGCCACCTAATTTTGTGGATTCCAGATCAGAAATTCTTCCCAACTGTTTTATCTCTAACTCTACTACCACTGCTTTGTCTAATATCTCATTATCTCTCATAGACTCCTCATTGGTCTCTGTCACAAGTGTCTCAAGACCTCAATTATCTTCCTTAATTACTCTGTTAAAAATATCTGTTGATTTTTTAATTATATGAAAAGCTGCTTACATTATAGTAAAGAGTGGGGAAAAAACTACAAAAGCCTCATAAATAGGAGAAACCTATTGACCTGTATAACCATGAGGACGTTGTAGAAATGATAACGTGTGACTTTGAACGCCAGGTCACAGAAGACATTCTGGCTTCTACATTATACTCTCTTCGATCACTTGCTCTGGGGAAAGCAGCTGACATGTCATGAGGACACTTAATCACCCTCTGGAATGGTCCATGAGATGAGAAACTGAAGACTTCTACCAAAACCCAGCACAGTCTTGCCAGGATGTGAGTGAACACCTTACAAGCAGATCCTTCAGCCCCTTTCACACTTTCAGATGAGTACAGCCCAAGCTGACATCTTGACTGCAATTTAATGAGAAACCCGGAGCCAGAACCACAAAGCTAAGCTGCTCCCCAATTCTTGACCCACAGAAACTGTGAACTAATTTATTGTTTTTAAGCTACTAAGATTTGAGGTAATTTTTTACACACCAATAGATACCTAAGATGGTCCCCAAAACATCTTTCTTTTTGTGTTATAGTTTTTATTTAGTATAGTTGATTTACAATGCTGTGTTAGTTTCAGTATATAGCAAAGTGATTCAGGTATACATACATAAATATCTATCTTTTTTCAGATTCTTTTCCCTTTTAGCTTATTACAAAATATTGAGTATAGTTCCTTATGCTATACAATAAGTCCTTGTTGGTTACCTATTTTATATATAATATCTTTCTAATTTTATCTTCCAAAACTCCCTCTTGTTCTTTATACTCCTACCATACTGAACAACTAAGAAATTCCTAGATACTTTCAGGAATTCATATCTTTGCCTCTGTTAATTCTGCTACTTAATCCTCCTTCTTTATAGACCTTCAAAACATACCTTAAAAGTCACCTCCCCAGTGAAATGGAATTAGTTTCTCCTTCCTCTGCAGAGCCCTGGCCCTCTTTTCCTACCTCTATGATAACATTTATCCTGTTCCATTGTAATAAATCTATGAGCACATTTTCATCTCCCTCTGTACTGTGAGTTATTCAAGGAAAAGGCCCAAACTTGTTCAGCTTTGTGTCCCCAGCACCTAAGAGTGCCAGATATAGAGAAAATGAAAAATTGTTGATGAACAAATATATAGACACCTGAATAACTGACTGAGTGAAGGATTAGAGTATCAATTCTGTCTTAGCCAGAGGAGGAAACCCACACAAAACTCTCTGCATGTTAGCTCAGACAAGGGGTTAAAAAATATCTTTGTGAAAACAATGACCCATAAACCAAGTTAACCGTCCATAACCACCAATTAACTAGGGAGATATTATTTGAGTAGTGGAGTTAACTAATGAAAAAATGCCAAAGAATGAAATAGAATAATTAGGCAAAATCTAAATTCTGAAGAAGACCCTGTAGAATACTATCATAGCAGATCTCATTAAAATGTAGGTTTAACTATATTGGGCTGACTTGTGTCTCTCAGTTACAGAAAATACTGTAACTGCCATGAAAGGAGCTACTATGACACAATTAGGCCTCAAGATTGATTCCTAGTAATTCCTACACAGTTTGTAAATATCTTGCTTCTGAAGCCAGTGGTATGAATTGACTAGTAAAGTAAGCTAACAAAGGACACATTTATCTGGAACACTTGCTGTTTTCAAACCAAGAAAAATGTTCCTCCGAGGTACTGATTTTTACTAAAACTGTGGCTCAAATACTTATTTATGAAAATTATTAAGATGCCAAAAATTCATTTACATCTCTTTAAGATCCTGTGATATTATTTTTGAAGCATTGAGAATTTTTTAATTACCACGTCTAAGTTCATATGGCCATGGCTTAACCTCGTCCACAAAGCAAAGTGACTTCTAAAATGGAAAAACAGAAAAAGTGTGTGTAACAATGTTATTTTATGTTTCATGTTTGCTAGCAATCATATGGGTCTCATGCATTTTTGTTTGTTGTTTGTTTGGGAAAGGTGGATGTTATATTTTTAACTACTTATTCAATTCCTTTAGTTATAATTTATCTAGTCACGTTTTCTCTTTTTTCTTAAGTCAGTTTTATTATATCACATTTTTCCAGACAACTTTCTATTTCATATTTCAAATTTATTGGCAAAAAGCTGTTCACAGATATTTATTTTTTTAAATATCCACTGGATCTCTAGTTTCATTCCCTTTTTATTCCTATTATTGTTTTTTTTCTACCTCTTATTTTTTCTTAATAAGCTTTGCCAGAATTTTGTCTATTGTGTTAATGTTTTTAAAGAGCAATTTTGGTTTTATTGAGTTGTATTATTAAGAGTTATACACTTTTTTTAATGTATGTTTATTATACCTCAAAAAATAATTTTAGACAAAAATGAAACCAAGAGATGTTGAACACAGGATTCAGAATGATGACTAATTTGGGTTGATGGAGGCAGGGGAATAGGATGGGAGAACCACACCATTAGATTTAGACTATTACCAAGATCTTGGTTTTTGTTTGGGGTGGTGGTTTCATGGGTCCTTATTACCTTATTAAAAATAAATACACAAGCAGGCCATACTTAGACTAATGATGAAAATGATGAATGTGTCATGGACCAAGAATTGTAGGTGAGCCAGTTCTGTGAACCTGGGGTCCAAGGTTTGATGGGAAGTAGGTAACATGGCATTGGTGCCTTCAGGTGGTTACAGATGGATGAATGCTCTTTTTCTGTCCTGGAATGCCCAGGGCATTCCCCAGAGATTCCCCTCTTCTGAAAATCTGCATCTGCATATTCCCAATATGAGCAATCTTCCTCTAGGGACCACTCAGGAGAACCACAAATCCTTGGCTTCTTCTGCATCCAAAATCTTCCTGCTGTAATCATCACATCTCTCTAGGCAAAACCTTTTCTCAGAGTCTCCCGTTCAACGGGTCCACATCTGGCTCACAAGAACATTCATTTTTGCCCCCACTCAATGGAAATGTACCTTCTTCCCATGATGGCCATCTATCCTCACTCTTTCTCAGGGCATATGGCCAGCCTCTTGCTGTTATATATTTCCAAACATAAATGAAAAAAAAAAACAGTTCCTAAATCCCAAGGATACAAAAAACTGTCTGAGTGGTTACATATGACCCCGCCCTGTTCCACCCACATTTGACTGGGAGAATGGGAGGGAAGGGAACACTTAGTTCATCTACAGCACACTCTCTCTCTCTCTCTCTCTCTCTCTCTCTCTCTGAAGAAATTCTCACTCTGAAATTCCTCCTAATCAATATTCAAGCCTATCCTTACCTACTCTGAAGGTAGGTCAAAATAAATTCACAAATTTCACTTGTTCTTTGTAGGTGATCTGATACATGTTGTTCTTAGCCTTTGGGGCTCCTGTCAAAAATCCCAGACCACAAGAAACATTGAATTCAGCATGCTGTTAGCTAAATATGGATTATGAGTTCAATTTTAGTAGGGTCTTATTGATGGTAATTCTGTGCAAACTACATTAAAGATTTTCCCCTCCAGAGTTCTTTTGCACTCCCTCTTGCCAGGGTATTGGCTCAGGACAAATTTTATCTTAATTTCTTAGCAGATAGCATAAATTCAGACCCCAAACCAGCACAAAGCACAAGCTTGTCATTAACACTTCTTAGGAACTTTTTTCCACCCATGTCAGAAAGGCTCCCTTGTTGCCTCTCTGTACCAATTAATTGTTTTCTTAATTTATACTTTTACTGATGGTATGGACCTTTGAATATCTTGTCCTTATGCAGGAGTCTCAGGTCCAACTCACTCTCCCTCCTAGCTTAGACCAAAGACTCATTGTCTAGTCCCACATGGATATTAAAACACTAATCCCAAGAATATAGAAACTGGCAACCTCCAGTATTTCAACCCTACCCCCAAGACAGCTGTTTACTGATCTGGATTTTCATTTCCTCCTCATTTTTGGTGTCTCCAGATTTCCCTTACTTTCTTGTAATCTTGGCTCTGCCTGTACAACAGTGTTAATAGTCGATGGGAAGTTAACTCACTACACCAATGATTCCCTTCCCCAATCATCACCAGTCAGCCATTTAATGTTCAGTGCTCTTCTCAATGGGACATCATTCCTCCCACCAGCACCCTGTCTGTAGAAAACCTGAAGGCCCCAGTTCTATAGGCACCAATCTTTCCACACCCAAAAGTAGGTCCAGTCTCTGGATGTCTTGGCTAGGAATGACCGTGTAAAGGGATGACTTTCCATCTCACCAAAATGGGGCAGGACAGAACCAACCAGGGCATCAGTGTTATAACCACTCAGGTTATAACACATTCCTGCCACTCTTTCTTACCTTTCTCCCAATCTAGAACCTATTCTTCCTTCAAGGCCAAACTTAGGACTCAAAACATCTGTGGAGTCTTTCCCCATGACTGGAATCCATACTCATGTCACCTTTACCATAGTCCATGGCATTCCTTTTCCACCTGATTATGTCTTGCTTCATACCATCCTTTGTTTCATGTATTAACTTACAGCAGTTCAATAACCTGCTTCATTTTTACAATCCATTGCATTCTCAATACAATGTAAGCGGCTTTTAAAAACATTAGAACTTATGGATCTAACCCAATGTAGTCACTTTGAAGAAAAAAAACTCTATTACATTCATATATTTGTACTTTTATGAAGTTATCATTGCTGAAAACATTTTTCTAATTCAGACACATTTCTTTATGATCACATCTCAAATGTATTAAATCTTCAGTAAAACTAAGTTCTTAGAAGGCAGAAACTGTGTTAGGTACTTCTTTTTTAAAGTTCCACATACAGACCAGAGATGCACTAAAGTAGAGGTAAGGAGTGACATGCCTGTATGAGAAAGGACAGAGGGACTGGAAAATGCAGGCAGGGTATTAAGGGACTAGGATCTGGAAGAGAGCAATGGCACTGGGGAAGCTGTCAAAAGAGGAACATATTTTCAAGAAGGAGGAGGTTGTCTCTGACAACTGAGTCTGTATGCTACATCAGACAAATTCCCAGTGACATCAGCAATTTGACCAGGTTTTGTTTGGCTCATCAGGGATACTTTAAAAGACAAGGACTCTCAGGGGAAATAAAGTGAAAGTATTTCTTGCTCCTTGGTGTCAGACTTGTGGCTAGAAAAGAGACCTGGAGGTACTAGGACACTGTGGGAAGACCAGGAAGCGGATTCTCTGCTCAGCTATATTTGGTGCAGAATATAAGCTTGAAGACAGGCATTCATGAACATGTTATTCTCTCTGTATCCCCAGCATTTCTATGGTGCAGGCACATAGGAGGCACTCCCTGAATGTTTGTTCAATGAATGAATGTTAGTGAGTTGGAGCCTCCTAGAAACATGCAACCTTGTCTCTGGCTCACTGACAAGGTCTTGAGTACTGACTGGCTGATGACCTGAAGGGGTGAGCCAGATTCATTCTTACATCAATGGATAATTTCATTTCTTTTAAACATTGTGAACTGAAAAACCAGTTTCATGGTGTAAATGTAGGAATATTAAAGGGAAGAATTGAAGATAAACTAGAGTAACACCTACTCTTTTTGAATGATGCTTCTCTCATTTCTAACAATAGATTTTTATTAAGCCAAAAAATTGAATATTTAAACAAATATTTAAATTCACATTTAAGTATTTAAATAGTAGTTACAAGAAATGTGTTATCTCAATCTTGGTAAAGGTAGCAGACAGCCAAGACAAGAGACAACATGGTGATATGCAAAATCCAGGAGCAGGATGTGCCTTCCCATCATTTGATGTGACATGGGACACTGGGCCAAGTAGGTTCCAGCCTTAATTCCTTTGTCTAGACTCATTGCTGACTCTTGGTAAATTTGAAAAGTCTTCACTAATTTCCAAGAAATTATGCGTACTACATTGATTTTATGATTTTGGTGTTTTTTTAATGCTGCAATTGCTTTGCTCTTACAAATTTGATGCAACATGACAAATCATATTTTCACTAGCACCAAATTTTAGTAAAATGTATAAAATTTGATTTTTATAAACATCAGTAGTACTCCTAGTAGCTTGGTGCTTTGTGTCCACATAGAGGGATGGGATAGGGAGGGTGGGAGGGAGACGTAAGAGGGAGGGGATATGGGGATATATTTATACGTATTGCTGATTCACTTTGTAAAACAGCAGAAACTAACACAACATTGTAAAGCAATGATACACCAATAAAGATATTAAAAAAAATACACTTGCATGTGTGGAAAGCAATGTATGTACAGATACAGGTACTTCACTGCAACATGATATGTAACAGCAAAAGATTGAGAATAGTGTAAATATCCATAGAGAGAGGACTGCGTAAAATATGAAATAAAATTAAACTCAATATTATCAAAAAATAAGAGTACACCTGGTAATCTTCCCAAAATATCTCACTTTAATTGTGGATAAACGTGCATAAAGTAAACATTCTATGCAGTATATGAAGCCACACCATCCACAACTCATTCAGAACTGATGTTTGCATAGAATGTAATCCGAATGGAAAGACATGCTTTAAATAATAAAAACATTTTCCTGTGAAGTTTTTGATAAAGGCTAAACTGAAAAGAACTTATATTTATATAGATAAAGGAGAAATATTTTAAAATATTTTTTAGGGTAGCTGCTAAGTGAATTTTATTTCTAAACTCTGGATTCCATTTGAAAAGAAATTGTATTTATATAGATAAAGGAGAAATATTTTTAAATACTTTTTAGGGTAACTGCTTAGTGAATTTTATTTCTAAACTTGAGGCAAAAGAAAAAAGAAAAAACAAAGACAAAAGAATAGGCACAAGACCTGCACCTCTTGGAGGGAGCTGTGAAGGAGGAAAAGTTTCCACACACTAGGAAGCCCCTTCACTGGTGGAAATTGGGGGGTGGGCATGGGGAAGCTTCAGAGCCACAGAGGAGAGCACAGCAACAGGGGTGCAGAGGGCAAAGCGGAGAGATTCCTGCACAGAGGATCAGTGCTGACCAGCACTCACCACCCTGAGAGGCTTGTCTGCTCACCTGCCGGGACGGGCGGGGGCCTGGGAGCTGAGGCTTGGGCTTCGGATGTCAGGCCCCAGGGAGAGGACTGGGGTTGGCTTTGTGAACACAGCCTGAAGGGGGCTATTCCACCACAGCTAGCCGGGAGGGAGTCTGGGAAAAACTCTGGACCTGCCTAAGAGTCAGAAACCATTTCCTTGGGGTGCGTGAGGAGAGGAGATTCAGAACACTGCCTAAATGAAGTTCAGAGACAGGTACAAGATATGGCTATCAGCACGGACCCCAAAGATGGGCGTGAAATGCTAAGGCTGCTACTGCAGCCACCAAGAAGCCTGTGTGCAAGTACAGGTCACTATCCACACCTCCCCTCCCAGAGCCTGTGCAGCCCACCACTACCAGGGTCCCGTGAGCCAAGGACAAATTCATCAGGAGAACACACGGCACGCCTCAGGCTGTTGCAATGTCACACTGGCCTCTGCAGCCGCAGGCTCACCCCACATTCCGTACCCCTCCCTCTCCCCAGCCTGAGTGAGCCAGAGCCCCCTAATCAGCTGCTCCTTTAACCCCCTCCTGTCTGGTCAAAGAAGAGACACCAGAGGGCAACCTACGTGAAGTGGCGGGGCCAAATCCAAAGCTGAACCCCAGGAGCTGTGTGAACAAAGAGAAAGGGAAATTTCTCCATGCAGCCTCAGGAGCAGCAGATTAAATCTCCACAATCAACTTGATGTACGCTGTGTCTGTGGAATACCTGTATAGACAATGAATCATACCAAAATTGAGATGGTGGACTTTAAGAGCAATGGTAGAATTGGGGTTTGCTGTAGGCGACAGAACAGCTACTGATCTTTATGTTTATCTTAGTATAGTTTTTAGTGCTTGTTATCATTGGTGGATTTATTTATTGGTTTGTTTGCTCTCTTCTTTTTTTCTTACTATTAAATTTCTTTATTTTATTTTTTTTATTTTAATAACTTTTATTTTATTTATTTATTTTTTCTTTCTTTTTTTACTCACTTCTCTTCTGAGCCATGTGGCTGACAAGGTCTTGGTGATCCTATCAGGTGTTAGGCTTGAGCCTCTGAGAGCCAAGTTTAGGACACTGAAGCACCAGAGACTTCCCAACCCCACAGAATATCAATCGTCAAGAGCTCTAACAGAGATCTCCATCTAAATACTAAGACCCAGATCCACTCAACAACCAGCAAGCTCCAGTGCTGGATACCCCTTGCCAAACAACTAGCAAGACAGGAAAACAACCCCACCCATTAGCAGAGAGGCTGCCTAAAATCATACTAAGTTCACAGACACCCCAAGACACACCACTGAACATGGTCCTGCTGACCAGAAAGACAAAACCCAGTGTCATCCACAAGAACACAGTAACCAGTCCCCTTCACCAGGAAGCCTACACAATCCACTGAACCAACCTTACTCACTGGGTGCAGACACCAAAAACAATGGGAACTATGAACCTGCAGCCTGCAAAAAGGAGACCCCCAAACACAGTAAGCTAAGCAAAATGAGAAGACACAGAAACACACAACAAATGAAGGAGCAAATTAAAACCAACCAGACCAAAATAATGAAGAGGAAATAGGCAGTCTACCTGAAAAAGAATTCAGAGTAATGATAGTAAAGGTGATCCAAAATCTTGGAAACAGAATGGAGAAAATACAAGACACGTTTAACAAGTACTTAGAAGAACTAAAGAGCAAAGACACCATGTTGAACAACACAATAAATGAAATTTAAAACTCTCTAGAAGGAATCAATAGCAGAATAACTGAGGCAGAAGAATGGATAAGTGACCTGGAAGGTAAAATAGTGGAAATAACTACCATAGAGCAGAATAAAGAAAAAAGAATGAAAAGAATTGAGGACAGTCTCAGAGACCTCTGGGAAAACATTAAATGCACCAACATTCAACTTATAAGGGTCCCAGAAGAAGAAGAGAAAAAGAAAGGGACTGAAAAAATATTTGAAGATATTACAGTTGAAAACTTCCCTAATATGGGAAAGGAAATTGTCAATCAAGTCCAGGAACCACAGAGCATCCCATACAGGATAAAACCAAGGAGAATCATGCCAAGACACATATTAATCAAACTATCAAAAATTACATACAAAGAACAAATATTAAAAGCAGCAAGGGAAAAACAACAAATAACACATAAGGGAATCCCCATAAGGTTGCCAGCTGATCTTTCAGAAGAAACTCTGCAAGCCAGAAAGGAGTGACAGGACATATTTAAAGTGATGAAGGTGGGGCTTCCCTGGTGGCGCAGTGGTTGAGAGTCTGCCTGCCGATGCAGGGGACACTGGTTCATGCCCCGGTACGGGAAAATCCCACATGCCACATAGCGGCTGGGCCCCTGAGCCATGGCCACTGAGCCTGCGCATCTGGAGCCTGTGCTCCACAACGGGAGAGGCCACAACAGTGAGAGGCTCACGTACTGCAAAAAAAAAAAAAAAAAAAAAGTGATGAAGGAGAAAAACCTACAACCAAGGTGACTCTACCCATCAAGGATCTCATTCAGATTTGACAGAGAAATTAAAATCTTTACAGACAAGAAAAAGCTAAGAGAATTCAGCACCACCAAACCAGCTTTACAACAAATGCTAAAGGAACTTCTCTAGGCAGGAAACACAAGAGAAGGAAAAGACCTACAATAACAAACCCAAAACAATTAAGAAAATGGGAATAGGAACATATATATCGATAATTACCTTAAATGTAAATAGACTAAAGGCTCCAACCAAAAGACATAGACTGGCTGAATGGATACAAAAACAAGACCTGTATATATGCTGTCTACAAGAGACCCACTTCAGACCAAGGGATATATACAGACTGAAAGTGAGGGGATGGAAAAAGATATTCCATGCAAATGCAAATCAAAAGAAGGCTGGAGTAGCAATTTCACATCAGATAAAATAGACTTTAAAATAAAGACTATTACAAGAGACAAAGAAGGACACTACATAATGACCAAGGGATCATTCCAAGAAGAAGATATAACAATTTTAAATATTTATGCACACAACATAGTAGCACCTCAATACATAAGGCAAGTGCTAACAGCCATAAAAGGGGAAATTGACAGTAACACAATAATAGTAGGGGACTTTAACACCCCACTTTCACCAATGGACAGATTGTACAAAATGAAAATAAAGAAACACAGGCTTTAAATGATACATTAAACAAGATGGACTTAATTGATATTTATAGGACATTCTATCCAAAAACAACAGAATACACTTTCTTGTCAAGTGCTCATGGAACATTCTACAGGATAGATCAAATCTTGGATCACACATCAAGCCTTGGTTAATTTAAGAAAATTGAAATCATATAAAGTATCTTTTCTGACCACAACACTATAAGACTAGGTATCAATTACAGGAAAAAAATCTGTAACAAATGCAAATACATGGAGGCTACACAATACACTACTAAATAACCAGGATATCACTGAAGAAATCAAAGAGGAAATCAAAAAATACCTAGAAACAAATGACAATGAAAACATGACAACCCAACACCTATGGGATGCAGCAAAGGCTGTCCTAATAAGGAAACTTATAGCAATAGAATCTTACCTCAAGAAACAAGAAACATCTCAAATAAAAACCTAACCTTACACCTAAAGCAATTAGAGATATAAAAACAAAAAAATACCCCAAACTTAGCAGAAGGAAAGAAATCATAAAGATCAGATCAGAAATAAATGAAAAAGAAATGAAGGAAACAATGGCAAAGATCAATAAAACTAAAAGCTGGCTCTTTGAGATGATAAACAAAATTGATAAACCTTTAACCAGACTCATCAAGAAAAACAGGGAGACGACTCAAATCAATAGAATTAGAAATGAAAAAGGAGAAGTAACAACTGACACTGCAGAAATACAAAGGATCATTAGAGATTACTACAAGCAACTATATGCCAATAAAATGGACAACCTGGAAGAAGTGGACAAATTCTTAGAAAAGCACAACCTTCCCAGACTGAACCAGGAAGAAATAGAAAATATAAACAGACCAATCACAAGCACTGAAATTGAAACTGTGATTAAAAATCTTCCAACAAACAAAAGCCCAGGACCAGAGGGCTTCACAGGCGAATTCTATCAAACATTTAGAGAAGAGCTAACACCTATCCTTCTCAAACTCTTCCAAAATATAGCAGAGGGAGGAACACTCCCAAACTCATTCTACGAGACCACAATCACTCTGATACCAGAACCAGACAAATATATCACAAAGAAAGAAAACTACAGGCCAATATCACTGATGAATATAGATGCAAAAATCCTCAAAAAAATATTAGCAAACAGAATCCAACAGCCCATTAAAAGGATCATACACCATGATCAAGTGGGGTTTATTCCAGGAATGCAAGGATTCTTAAACATATGCAAATCAATCAATGTGATAAAACAGATTAACAAATTGAAGGAGAAAAACCATATGATCATCTCAATAGATGCAAAAAAGCTTTCAACAAAATTCGACATCCATTTATGATAAAAACCCTCCAGAAAGTAGGTATACTGGTAACTTACCTCAACATACTAAAGGCCATATACAGCAAACCCATAGCCAACATAGTTCTCAATGGTGAAAAACTGAAACCATTTAAGATCAGGAATAGGACAAGCTTGTCCACTCTCACCACTATTCTTCAACATAGTTTTGGAAGTTTTCATCACAGCAATCAGAGAAGAAAAAGAAATAAAAGGAATCCAAATCAGAAAAGAAGAAGTAAAACTGTCACTGTTTGCAGATGACATGATACTATACATAGAGAATCCTAAAGATGCTACCAGAACACTACTAGAGCTAATCAATGAATCTGGTAAAGTAGCAGGATACAAAATTAATGCACAAAAATCTTGTGCATTCCTATACATGAATGATGAAAAATCTGAAAGAGAAATTAAGGAAACACTCCCATTTACCATTGCAATAAAAAGAATAAAATACCTAGGAATAAACCTACCTAAGGAGACAAAAGACCTGTATGAAGAAAAGTGTAAGACACAGATGATAGTAATTAAAGATGATACAAACAGATGGAGAGATATACCATGTTCTTGGACTGGAAGAATCAACATTGTGAAAATGACTATACTATCCAAAACAATCTACAGATTCAATGAAATCCCTATTAAATTACCAATGGCATTTTTCACAGAACTAGAACAAAAAAATTCACAATTTGTATGGAAACACAAAAGACCCCGAATAGCCAAAGTAATCTTGAGAAAGAAAAACGGAGCTGGAGGAATCAGTCTCCCTGGGTTCAGACTCTACTACAAAGCTACAGTAATCAAGGCACTATGGTACTGGCACAAAAACAGAAATATAGATCAATGGAACAGTATAGAAAGCCCAGAGATAAACCCACACTCATATGGTCACCTTGTCTGTGATAAAGGAGGCAAGAATATATAATGGAGAAAAGACAGCCTCTTCAATAAGTGGTGCTGGGAAAATGGGACAGCTACATGTAAAAGAATGAAATTAGAACACTTCCTAACACCATAGACAAAAATAAACTCAAAATGGATTAAAGATCTAAATGTAAGGCCAGACACTATCAAACTCTTAGAGGAAAACATAGGCAGAACACTCTATGACATAAATCACAGCAAGATCCTTTTTGACCCACCTCCTAGAGAAATGGAAATAAAAGCAAAAATAAACAAATGGGACCTAATGAAACTTAAAAGCTTTTGCACAGCAACAGAAACCATAAACAAGATGAAAAGACCACCCTCAGAATGGGAGAAAATATTTGCAAATGAAGCAACTGACAAATGATTAATCTCAAAAATATACAAGCAGCTCATGAAGCTCAATATCATAAAAACAAACAACCCAATCCAAATATGGGCAGAAGATCTAAATAGACATTTCGCCAAAGAAGATATTCATACTGCCAACAAGCACATGAAAGAATGCTGAGCATCACTAATCATTAGAGAAATGTAAATCAAAATTACAATGAGGTATCACCTCACACCGGTCAGAATGGCCACCATCAAAAATCTACAAACAATAAATTCTGGAGAGGGTGTGGAGAAAAGGGAACCCTCTTGCACTGTTGCTGGGAATGTAAATTGATACAGACACTATGGAGAACAGTATGGAGGTTCCTTAAAAAACTAAAAATAGAACTACCATACGACCCAGCAGTCCCACTACTGGGCATATACCCTGAGAAAACCATAATTCAAAAAGGGTCATGTACTACAATGTTCATTGCAGCTCTATTTACAATAACCAGGACATGGAAGCAACTTAAGTGTCCATCGACAGATGAATGGATAAAGAATTTGTGGCACATATATACAATGGAATGTTACTCAGCCATAAAAAGAAACGAAATTGAGTTATTTGTAGTGAGGTGGATGGGCCTAGAGTGTGTCATACAGAGTGAAGTCAGTCAGAAATAGAAAAACAAATACTGTATGCTAACATATATATATGTAATCTAAGAAGAAAAAAACTGGGACAGGACAGGAATAAAGACACAGAGGTGGAGAATGGACTTGAGGATATGGGGAGGCTGGGACGAAATGAGAGAGTGGCATGGACATATATACATTACCAAATATAAAATAGATAGCTAGTGGGAAGCAGCCGCATAGCACAGGGAGATCAACTTGGTGCTTTGTGACCACCTAGAGGGCTGGGATAGGGAGGGTGGGAGGTAGACGTAAGAAGGAGGGTATATGGGGATATATGTATATGTATAGCTGATTTACTTTGTTATACAGCAGAAACTAACGCAACATTGTAAAGCCATTATACTCCAATAAAGATGTTTAAAAAAGAAGAAACAGTTTATCAAGTGCTCCTGGCTCTAATTTCTGGTTGCATTTAGCTCAGTCTCTTAAAGGACAGGAAGCACAGGAAACTGTTGATTCAAACAAAAGCACCATATTAGGTTCTTGGGACCGACAGTGAGTAAGAGCAACAAGCACAATCCCTCTCCCTGGCAGCTGTCCTACCATTAAGGGAAGACCATCCCACTACACAGGTTTCTACCCTCCTCTGAAAGCATGTCAGGGCCAGTACCATCATGCTTCCCACCCATGATCCCTATCTCCATGCTTCTCCCTCTATGCCTAATTCTGACCTATTACTTTCTTTACAAATCCTTCAAATGTGTCCTTGGACCTTCCAATAAGCATACCCCATGCCGTATCTTCTACTTCTTCGCATGCACTAAATTAAAACCTTGCTGTCTCCTGTGGAAACTCTCTGGACACCACTCACTCAGCCCTCTGGAAGCAGCCCCACGTTCTTCTGCTAGGGGTTATGTTCTCAGTGCCACTTCCCAACCATTGTTTACATGTTCTTGATCCTGAGAGTTTCTTGACTCCTTCTCCCTCTCCTCCCTGCTGACATCTCCTCAACATGTAATCATGTCCCCCATTTTTTGAAGAATTCAACTCCTAGCCATGGAAAACTTTGGCACCCCAACTCATTGTCATGCTCCGTCATTTCATAGGGTCTTTAACAAACACATGAAGGAAACAAAAATATATGCAAGATGTTTCATGTGACTAGCAAATGAAAATTAAAACAAAACCCATCAGTTTTAATATTATCAGATTGGCAAATTTTAAAATTACAAGCTGGATAATATTGAGTTTGTTGAAGATGTGGATACATGAGAATTCTCACACATGGTTGGGACTGTACATTGGTACAGCCACAGAAGAGAGAGGTTTTGCAATAAAAGCCAGGTTGGAGATAAGCATATCCAGAAATACTACTTCTAGATACATGTATGTGGAAACAAAATTGCAAAGTTGATTTCATTACAATTTATACCAGTACAACAACCCAAATGTCTATCAACAGATGAATGGAGAATTAGTTGCGGCTTATTAATACACTGAAATAGTACATAGCAATTAAAGTACATATACAAAAAACTAAAAACATGAATTTGGATAAAGTTTATCTCTGGGGTAAGAAAGAGGGTAGTGGACTGGGGATGGGTACAAATGGGTCTTCATCTGTATCTGTTACTATATTTTATTTATTACATTAAAAAGGAGAGATTAAAAACATGTAATAAGGCAAAAGAGTTAAATCAGAGTAACATGTAAATTATTTTTAAAAGAAAAAGATGTTCAGTCATTTCTTCTTGGCAACAAGTTTTGAAACCTTAGATAACTTAAGAATTTCAAATAATCTCCTAGCAATATAAATGATATCTACATAGGAAAAAAGAAAGATGTTTAGCAGTTAATCGTATTGGTATCAGACATCTAAGCTTAAAATTTGCACGAAATTAATTCATGCGAGGAATAAATTATTCTTGGATACTGAATATTGATCACAATTACCAAATAACAATCAAATGTCTACTACACTTTGTATTATATGGAAACAATCTTATGCAAGTACAAATCTCCAAAACGTTCAGCAACGAAAAAGTAATCTGTTTCTACATCTGGCTTTACTTAAGGAGAGTAATGCTTTATTTATTCAACATCATTGTGAAATGAAGTGTTTCAAATAATTTTACGCCTTTAAGTGCCAAGATTTTTTATTAATAATTTTAACCACTTGTAGTGGAATCACTTTTGGAAAGCTATTGCACATTTGGATGTTTTTCTCCCCTTTCTTAAGACAGTAGACAGAGTATGACTAAAGTTTTCATGTTGACCTGGGGTCAAGATCAAGTAGGCTCCTAATTTCATTTTTTCTTATAATTCCAAAGGACCTTTTTCCACATTTGTCTCCAGGAAATATATGTAGTAGTAGTTCCCTGCATACTTTGGGCAGCTAAACAGTTGGTGACTGTGTCTCCAGAAAATCACTCTTTTTCCTATTTGTTTAAGCCATTACTTCAGTCAATTTCACTGAGCTTGAGTAACATCTACTCATAAACACACATCTGCCAATACTCCTTTATTTCCACAATGCTTCTGATTGATCTGGTCCACATGTCATAATTATCTTTGCCAAAATCAGTCTATACATAAAGAAGGATGTTTAACCCAGCAGTAAATAACTACAAGGCTGGGGATTTCAAATTGTTGTGTCTGTTTTAAGCCTACATTCTCCTTACTCTCAGGTTGTCAGCCTCCAGCAGCAGCTTTCTTATTCGCCCTTACTGATATGTTGATTGTGATCCATCTGGGGCTAGGAAATTAGGTCATCTATTCTAAACTAAGAATAAATATGCTGTTATTGACAAGCTAGAGTCTCTCCCAAGAGGGAAGTGCGTAGGGTTGGGTCCATGAACCATTTTTTAAGCTCTGCATGTGTGTCTGTTTCCTGTTCCTCTGTAATGTCCCAGATAACCAAGTCTTTAGAGGCTCCCTTCATCAGCATTGGCCACTGCTGCAAGACAGGGGTGAGGCCATTCCAGTGGCTCATCTGCACCATTTTAGAATTTGCCCTTCTTCTGATTCTTCCTCTTTACTAACAAGATGGCATTTGATAATAGTTCTTAGTCTTGAACATTTTCAAATAAAGTTCTTGTACATGAGGCATTTTCTTAAAGGACTCCTGACAAACACACAGCAGAACTTCCATTGTAATTACTACTCTGTGCTAGATTTTACAAGTTGCCTGCTAGCATTTATTTAATTCCACTTTACTTACAAACAAAAAGTTTGAAGTGCACATTCTATTCTCTATGCCAGTGATTAGAAAACTACAGCCTGCAGGCCAAATGCTGGCACTTTTTATAAAGTTTTATTAGGACTCAGCTCATAAGTTCACATATTACCCATGATGCTTTCATGCTACAACAACAGAGTGGCTGAGACAGAGACTAAGTGGTCCAGAAAGCCTAAAATGTTTATAGAAAAAGTTAACCTACCCCTGATTTAGGCTAATTAGTCACTCTTACCTAAACAGATTTACTTCCTCAAAGAGGTGAATTCCAACAATATCTTTCTTTTTCAAAGTGCAAACATGGAAAAGGTATAAAATAATCAGAGAGATTACTAGGAAAATGCTTAGTAGTTTCTGAGCTACTTTAATGTATCGGTCAATTCTTAGCAGCTGAAATTGTTCCTGCTGGACAAAGGCAGTTATAGGCAACAGTAGAGTTTATATAAACACCTCACAAGAATACCAATGGTGACATCCTCTAAGTGTAGCAAAGGTGCATTATAATTTTGTCTCAGACATAAAATTAGATAAGAGATAGAAAATACCTTAAACAATAATTGTGCTATATAACATAATGCATAATTGATGTTGTGTTAGACCCACAGTTTGGAATAATTACAAACACTGAGAAATGGCTGGTAATTAATAGACTGTGATGTTATTAAGGCAACCTAAAGTTTATACTTTTTAATAAAACAAAACATAAACATTATTTCAATATATTTACATTTTATCTTGGTTATATCAATATAGTATTAAGAAAATACTATACAACAGAAACATGGTATCAGAAAATAGAATTAATACCTGTAATTTAACTGTTATATTTTATGATACATATCAAGTATTTGCTTGTTAGATATAATGTTACAGGCAAATGATTTGACCCATGTTACCCTAAATCCATAAAATAACTATTTAAATGCTCTCTGAGTTCTAACATATTTGTATGTTGGACACATATGTTGAATAACCGCATAGAGTGGGATTTCATTAAAACTCAACTTTATTTTTGTCTTCTCAATGCCCATGAAGCTATTCAGTGAAAGAAGCTTTGCCCCTGCACTAGGTAAGAACTCAGCAGGCTTCATTAGTTTTCTATTCATTTTAAGGTAATGGCTACTGTCACAGTTACTTTAAGTAAAAAAAAATACAGTCTCATTTCAAAAATTAAGCACCCGACTCAGGACATTAATCAACACTTCACTCTCCACTCAATCTCACACATGAGAGTAAGGCATTACTAAGAGCAGGTACGATTCTGTGTATTTTACCTTAGAAAACAATCTGAAAAGCTACACTACTCAAAACAGCATGATTTTAGTGAAAGAACAGAAGTATACATTGCAACAGATCAGAACAGGGAGCCCAGAAATATACCCAAACAAATATAGTCAACTGATTTTTGAAACAGGAGTGACAATCCAATGGAAAAATAATAGTCTTTTCAACAAATGGCACTGGAACAACTGGATGTCCATATGCAAAAAAAAAAAATCAACCAAGACACAGATCTTACACCTTTTACAAAAATTAACTCCTCAAGAATAGACCTAAATGTAAAATGCAAAACATTTAATTTCTAGAAGAAAATGTAGTAGAAAACCTAGGTGACATTGGGTTTGACAATGAATTTTTAAATACAACATCAAAAGCAAAATCCATGAAGGAAAAAAAAATTGATGATAAGTAGAATTTACAAAGATTAGAAAACTTCTGCACTGTGAAAAACATTGTTAAGAGAATGAAAAGACAAGCTATAGACTGGGCAAAAATCTTTGCAAAACACTTATCTAATGAAAACTTATATCCACAATAGAAAAAAAAAACCTTAAAACTCATCAGTAAGAAAACAAACAATCGAAGTAAAAAATGGACAAAATATCTGAATAGATATCTCACCAAGGAAGACATATGGATATCAAATAAACATATGAAAAGATGCTCAACATCATTTGTCATTAAGAAACTGAAAATTAAAACAATAAGAATTTACCATATACCTGTTAGAATGGCTAAAATCCAAAACACCAGTTGCTGGCAAGGATGCAGAGAAATAACTCTCATTCATTGTTGATGGGAATGCAAACTCATACAGTCAGATTGAGAAGACAGTCTGATAGTTTCTTAGAAAGCTAAACGTAGTCTATCATATACTCTTAGGTATTTACCCAACTGATTTGAAAACATATGTCTACACAAAAATCTGCACACAAATGTTGTTAGCAACTTTTTTTATAACTGCCAAAAACTGGAAGCAATGAAGATGTTCTTCAACAGGTGAATGGATAAACAAATTTTGGAACAGTCATACAAGGAAATATTATTCAATGATATAAAGAATTGAGCTATCAAGACACAAAAGACATGAGTGAATCATAAATGAATACTGCTAAGTGAAAGAAACCAGACAAAGCTACTTACTACATGATTCCAATCATATTTTTTTCTCTCATATCGTTTTGGTAAACAGCATCTTTTATATCTTAATGCCTCAGTTGGAACTTCAATTTCAGTGTCTTGTTATAAATGTGTATAAGCACACATTCAGGGACCAAGAAATATTCAGCCATATACAATTCTAAGTATAAACCTACTAACTTTATATGTTACTTCTCTAACTAGATTATAAGCTCCTCAAGTGCTATAATCATAGCTTCTACTTCTTTGCAAAGTACACACACACACACACGCACACATACACACTCACACACACACGCACATAGGAAACATAATTTTTAATCCCAAAATTGACTCAATAAATACTGGTTGCTGACTTGTTGATGGTGTTTCTGTGTATACTTTATTCTACAAAAACAATCAAGCATGAATCTGAGGCTGGGACATGTAATTTGGAGCCAGACTTGGACTCCTGAGTTTCCAGCTAAATCACTAGATGACCACTTGAAAAACTGGTTAGTATCATCATTCACAGAAAGATCCAGATCAGACAGTCAATCCTGAAGATCAATGGAATGACCGATGTTGCACCCAGTGCAAACTGAACGTCCAAATTACTATCATAATACATTACCCAAGGAAAATATTTTGTACCTTGTAATTCATTTGAATCTGTAAAATTAACAACATTTTCAATTGAGAAATTAGACCCTCTAGAATTATCAGACACAGAACTTAAAATTCAGGTGAAATGCATCATTTTTACCTACAAGCTAACAAACCAGCTCAGTTCATTCTGAAGTATGTAACAATGGGAGCACACCCATGGTTCCTTTCTGTCAAAGGAAAATCTGACTGGTTCTAAACTGTTCCTCCTTGACCAGAGATGAAGATTTCATTTAATAGCCCCTTCTCATACTAGTTGCCCCAAATTCCTTACCCTCTGCTCAGGGACTTGCAGGGATCTAGGACCATAGGACAATGCGTTGCGCACAAGCAGTTGATAGTCCTGAGGACCAACCACCCACTCCATCACAAATCTTCACTAAGCCTGTGTGTCTTCCCCTCCCCACTTCAAACTCTCTGGTCTGTTGTCCCTCTTCCTCCTCTTCTCTTTCCTAGAGCTCCAGGCTCACCTCACCTTTGGGGATAGAAAACTGCTTAACATAAACAAGCATCAGAGTTTTCTCCTCCTGGGTTAAGCCAGCAGTTCCTTTAAAGTCTTTGTTTCTGCTTCCATGTGGGCTGGGAAGGGGAAAGCAGCCCTCAGGCACCAATGAGAGTGGAGAAGGGGAAGGATATACTGGACATATGTCAGAAAACACACAGATTTAACTACACAAGATAGCCCTGCCGTAATAGCTTTCCAACCAATATCCTTTCTTCTTTGCAAAAACTGCTATCCTTATTCACCTCTCATGTTGTGTTTTTTCAAAGTAAAATGGTTTAAAAACAAGAAGCGACACAGTTTGAAAATGTTTAACCGAGATAGACAGCAGTGCTTAACAGACAAAGCAGATGTCATGGCCAACCAAGAGAATTTAATAATTTAGGCTAAGTTGAGGTCATAGTCAGGGGTAATGAGAAGGGAATCTTAGGCAGAGGTCACAATTAATGGCCAATGATCAGGCATGGAAAGTAATCATAGGCCAAAAGAAGCCATGCCTAGTGTCCAAGCAAAAGTGGTGACCCACACCAGGTAGGTGCATTTTTATTGACTTGGCGGTGCAGGTGGGGAGGAGGAAGTGATTACTAAAGCTCTGTAGGGATCCATTAGTCCTAGGAGAATGAATTGGAGCTCCTACTGGCAGAGTATTTGAACAGAATCAGTCAAAACGGATGTAGATTCTAGAATAGCTCCGAAGATGTTCCAATACTTAAGCTTGCCCAGAGAAAAGTTTCATACAATGGAGAAAAGACAGTCTCTTCAATACTTATTGAAGAGTGCCGGGAAAAGTGGACAGCTACATGTAAAACAATGAGATTAAAACATTTCCTGATACCGTATACAAAAATAAACTCAAAATGGAGTAAAGACCTAAACGTAAAACCCAAAACCATAAATCTCCTAGAAGAGAACATATGCAGAACGCTCTTTGATATGTCATAGCAATATTTTTTTGGATCTGTCTTCTAAGGCAAAAGAAATAAGAGCAAAAATAAATAAATGGGACCTGAATAAACTTAAAAGCTTTTGCACAACAAAAGAAACCATTGACAAAACGAAAAAACAACCTATGGAATGGGAGAAAATGTTTGCAAACGATATGACTGACAAGGGGTTAATATCCAAAATACATAAATCGTTCATACATCTCAGTACCAAAAACACAAACAACCCAATCAAAAAATGGGCAGAAGACATAAACAGACATTTTTCCAAAGAAGACATACAGGCACATGAAAAAATGCTCAGCATCTCTAATTATTAAAGAAATGCAAATCGACATGATTTTTAGAATCTTTGGTGGACTTTGAGTCAACTTTAGGTAGACTAAAGGAAAGTTTAGACCAATAATCCTTAATCTTAATTCCCAACTCTCACCTTGAACTACATGGCAATCTATTAAAATTTAACACCAAGCGGCTTTTTATAATTTGCTTTTGGTTAAGATGTGTTAGGAAAAATTTGTGTTTTATACCAGAAAATTTTATAAATTCCTTCTAATAAAGGCATCTCAAATTTAGACTATAAATACTTCTTTTAAAGATGGCTGTGCCCCGTTTGGGACAAATCATTTTTAAAAGGCTTGTATATAATGAGTATATTGCTCTGACTCAACTGCATGTTGTATGAACACAACACGATGTAGTTTTACTTTTCTCTAATTACTGCCTTCAACCAAATTCAACCAAATCTGACTTTTGCATTCCTTAGTGACATCCTAGGCAGATTTCAAAACTTTCCTGGTTATTTTCTATTGCTAAAACTTAGTCTGACTGAAGCTCAAACTTGATTTGCATATCACATCTTCTCCTCCCATTAGCATGGTTTTGACCCAGATCCTTGTGGAGTCCAGAGAGGAAGGGGATGCAGGAAGCAGTGAACTGCCTTCCCTTTACCTCCCTTTAAGGTCCAGTCTTTCCAGTATGTTGGCAAGAAGGAGGTAGAGAGAGATGACTCCTATTTAACCAGTTCTTGTGTTTCCTCTCCCTGTTAGTTACTGTGTGCTTTTCAAAGAGCCCTGTGGGAGCTCTCGCTGGCGCTCCCAGGCCCCCACCCAGCACACTTCCTGACTCAGGAGATCTAACTCTGGTTCTACCTCCTCCACCCTCCTCCCAGCTTCCACCTTCAGAGGACAGAGCCACAGCACCATGGCAACCCATCACCCAGGCCCCTCTTGGTGGGAAGCTCTCGCCAGTGATGCAAACCCAGCTACCTTCCACTGCATCCTCTAGGCCCATGGGGTCACAGGTATCCTCACCATGGTCACACCTCTCTCAGTCCCACCATCTCCTGGTCCTACTTCCCCTGCTCAAATGAGATGAGACGGATAAGCAAATCATCCAGTTGGAGATCAAGATGCCCATCTCTCCTTTCCCAGTTTCTACAAGTGATTTTCTTGGAGCCTCCCTGTCACTGGGGTTGGGGAGGGGCAGTGGCATATAACTCACTCCTCACCCAGGAGACAGGCAAGAATTAACTTCTCCACACAAATACTGCAGGTCGATGGCTTTTTTTCTCTACTCCTTCTCTCTCCCCTTAGTTTCCTTGTATAGACTTGGTGGAGGTGGGGGTAGTGGCTGGTGGTAGAAGGGACTATTCATTACTTCTTAATAAACCTGGAGCAGGTGCTTCCAGGGGCCTCCCTGAGTTGGTGGCCATCTCCACAATGACAGGTAGTTCCTGCCTGATGTTTTCAGCTATGGGCTCTAGTGCTCATTCTGGTGTATCAAGAGAACGATCCCTTGACATCCTTTAGCAGGCTTCAACAGAAAAATTCACAATTTTTTTCTTTAAAAATAATAGGCACAATATTTTCACCACAGAATCCAAGGCACAAATCTGTTTTTTTCGGGAATGAGTGAGACTTTGTATCTTTTTTAGGTAGGCACAGAAATCCCCTCCTATTCAAAATGTTCATCTCTCTTGTGAGCCAGTCAAGAAAAGAAGGACTATGTCTATAGCTGAGGAAACTAATCGGTTTCCAAGTCTTTAGGACCCACCAGTGCCTTCTCTGATGCCGAAGAGGATTGTGCTCGAAATTCCTCAGTCCATAGGGGATCCAGTTTCCCCTCATCCTCTAATGCTCACTTAACTCCAAAAGTCGGTCAGTAAACCATTAATTGAGAACAAATCTGAAGAATATGAAGTATAGATAATTAGGAAAAACCTAAGAGGTAAAGAGAGTTATTATCAATAGAATATAGGTGATTCCCTCTCTGATGTTCAGAGAACCCTGAGGAGATGTGAATTTCATTTTGTAACTTGATATTGGGAATAGAGGGCTAGTGTATCCAGAGGACTCTGCTCTCTCCCTTCACAGCTCTGCATACCCAGAGTCACTCAATGAACTGAGACTTTGCATCCCTACTATTCGCCATGGGAAGAGAGTTTGTTCCTACTACTAGGCTGCTGGAATTGATGATACACACTCCAGAAATAATACCATAGAAGATACAAAACATACTAACACAGTGTCTGGCCATAAGAGCCACTGGAAATAATATTTTTAAACCAAACTGATTAAAAAAGTTTTACGTCTATGGACTTCCCTGGCAGCCCAGTGGTTAAGACTTCGCCTTCCAACACAAGGAGTACGGGTTCAATCCCATTGGGGAGCTGGGATCCCACATGCCTTGTGGCCACAAATTCAATAAAGACTTTTTTTAAAACGGTCCACATCAAAAAAAGAAATCTTTTTTAAAAAAAGTTTATGTCTAGCTGAGGACTTAGAAATGTAAAGAAAAAAATGTCAAGTTAGATACCAATGGTTACAAAGGGAGAAAGTGCCAAGAGCAGACCGATGGTGAGGAGGCAGCCAGCCTTGAGTTGGGACACTGATGTATGGTCCGGAGGCTCTACCTCCAAGGAGATGGTCAACTGGAAGAAGTTCAAGACCAGAAGAGCAGGCTAACAGTCTTCTACCAGCTTTGTGGTCAGAGGTAGAGCTCTCCCACTACCCAGAGGTAGTGCTGGGAGCCTGAGGTGTACCAAAGTTTCTTCTGGGAAAAAAGACTAGAAAAGGTATGGACTAGAAAAGACCAGGGCTAGTGAGATGGCACACTGATCTCATCAAGGACTAAAGTTCACTTGGTTTGATCTGGTACCTAACCTGAACAGTGCTAATAAATAATAGCTATACTACCACTGTGTAACCATCCCGAGGCAGGTCACTTTCCTTATCCCCATTTTATAGATGGAGAACCTGAGGCATGGAGAAGTTATGTGACTTGCTCACGTTTACATAGTTTATAAGCGGAGCCAGGTTCAGCTATGACCCAATAGATCTAGAAATTGTGCACTTAACCACTTGGCTTTGCTGCCTCTCATGAAAAAGAAAGGCCTTCCCACCCCAGTATCACCCAAAGAAAGATGCTTCTCCTCTGTGAGCTATTAACCTACTGCAATTAACAGTGAAAGGCAGGGGGAAAGAGTCAGAGGAATGAGCAGTAAAATTGGGGAAATGGCCTCCTTCCCCTCAGGCAGCCAGGGAAAAAGCATTTAGGTTGACTTTCAGAGTTTTCAGAAAGAAAAGAATACATTCCTTCCATGTCACTGCAGTTCCCAAGAAATCCTTGCTCTTAACCCAGCTGTCAGAGCAGGCATTTTGGTGAGTGAGTGATAGGGTCGAAGCACCACCTAGTGGCTTAAACTGAAAATATTCCTAGAGGATGTCCCTAGAGAATCAGAGGCAAGAAAGGAAGCAGAGATGCATCCAGTGCAGGAAAAGGGAACCCAAAGCAAAAACTACCCATGCTCAAAGCCTTTCTGTATCCCCTGTAGCTCATAGACACACATCATTAAAAGATGTCTTTTTTCATGCCAGCCTGCTCAAGGATTTACCCAGCGTATCAGGAACAAAGCAAGGGCTAGAATCCAGGAGACCTAAATCCCAGACCCCAGTCACTTACTCTACAGCAGACTGAAAAATCCTGTCTTCTAAAACCTCTCCCCAGGCTTAGGAATCATCTTGGATATCTGTGGGCCTTACCCAACATCTGGAGGAAACTCAATAGAGAAGTTAGTGGTAATGAAGAAGGAGGAAAGGAAAGAGAAAATGGGGGCGGGGGGGCAGGGAATGGTTGTTTCTTCTCAAAAAACAGTTTTCCCTGAGCTTATATAAAAACTCAGACTAATAGAAGGAAGGGCTGCAGTATACACTGTTGCAGGCTGTACCCCAACCTTCCTTGCAGTTTCAGGAGCTGTTAGTGGATCTCTATCCCTTGTCCCTTACTTGGCACACAGAAGCGAGACAGTCCACCTGAGACTGAAGTGGGAGAGAGGTTGGCAGGTCAGGTCAACGGCCCCAGCAGAACTCTCAGCTAGCTCTGGCATGTGACAATAGAGAGTTATAAGACAAAGGGATAGCTAAGAGGTGCAGTCTGAAGCAACAGGATATAAGTACAGCTTCTAGAATCCCGAGCAGTGATCATACTCCAGTGTCAGGTGCCGTCAAGTCAGGGTGGTTGGTAAGAAGGATCTGTGGTAGGGCCCAGCCTAGAGAAACAGGCAGCTGGCTGGTCTCCTCCACCCACCTCTAGAAACCTGGGGAGATGGAGAAATTCCAAGTGCAAACTAAAGAATGTCACTCGCCATCTGGTTCTACAAGAATGAAGTCACTAGCCACTGCAGTTGCTGACTTTTAACAGGGCCTGAAAGGAGTTCAGAGTTGAGATCAGGAATGAGACACTCTGCACCTTTGGAAAAAACTGGCAGAACAGGCCTTCAGATAGTTAGATATTTTCAGAAGAAAATATTACGAACCAAATTTCTTGCATATTCTCCTACCTAGAAAAACACTTAAAATAATTAACAGAGACATTCGCTCCTCATGACTAGCAGCAACCTTCTACCAAGATGTATGACTGATTGCACGTATCCCTTCACAAAATCATATGTATACTGACCTCCCTGCTACCTGTTCAGAGAAGTTCCTTAGAGCTATCTGAAAGGCTATCTCCTGGGCTATAGCCCTCAGTAAGTCCCCAAATAAAACTGAACTCACAGCTCTCACATTGTATGTTGTTTGTTGTTGTTGTTGTTGTTTGTTTGTTTCAGTTGACACAAGCATTCAAAGGATCAGACAGGAGAGGTCTGGACAGACAAAAGTAGATTCAGGAAGCAGCCCAATGTAGTGTAAACCAACATGAGGTCAAGGGTTTTTTAAGCTACACAGACTTGGTCCCAACTCAGTTCAGGTTAGCATCTTGCCAGGTGTGACAGACTCTTGACTCTGTTGGAACCAGGATGCTGATATATTTTCTAAGAATGAGCCTCTAGGTGTTCCTTTCTGTCCCTAGGTCTTATCATATCTACTCTGTAGGCACTCCAGCCCCTGCAAGCCCCCAGTATTCTGACCAAGGCAGAGGATGGTACCTCCCCCACTTGAGCCTCAAGAATTCTTTCCCTTCAGGCACATCTGGACTGGCACTGCATCCCACTCCATCACCTTCCTGTGAGTCTTGTCTTTTTTTTTCTTTTTTTTTTTTTTGCGGTACGCGGGCCTCTCACCGTTGTGGCCTCTCCCATTGCAGAGCACAGGCTCCAGATGCGCAGGCTCAGCGGCCATGGCTCACGGGCCCAGCCGCTTCACAGCATGTGGGATCCTCCCAGACCGGGGCACGAACCCGTGTCCCCTGCATCAGCAGGCGGACTCTCAACCACTGCGCCACCAAAGAAGCCCTGTCTTGTCTATTTTTGCTCACCTTATTTTTACCTTTCAAGGTTGTTTCTATTCTTGGGAGAAGTGTGGATTCTTCACCTCTTGTTCTAAGCTGAGCTCAGGTCTTAGTCTCACCAGCGGTTACAAGGTCATCATGACATGAGACTCTCCACTCCATGTCAGGTCACTCCCACACTGCCAGACTGCTGTCATTCCCTACTGCAAAGGTTCAGTCAGCCTGGAAGGGTCACCCCTAGGTCTTCATGTATTTGTCAGACAGAGCTGATTATCACCCCCTGAGATCAATGAATGAATGAGCCTTCCTCTGTGGATGTTAATGTCATCAGCTACTTATGTATGTTCCCCATAGCATTGGTTTGAAAGACTAATCTGTTGTAACAAAGAGACCTTGAATTACAGTGACTTAAAAATAAAGTTTATTTCTCTCTCATGTTACAGTTTAGAAAAGTCACAAGCTGTTTGCCGGACACAGTCACTCAGGGACTCTTCTACTTTATTTCTTCATCTTGTTTTAGAGAATTTTCCTATGTTCAATACATATTTGAGAACTTACTATTTAAAAGTGCTGGCTTACATTTCTCAGAAGATACAGTCTCAGCCTTCTCAGGACTCAAGATCTAATGGCAAGACAAAGCAAGTAAATTAATAAATATGTTCAGAGAAGAAAATCGAACACAATGGAGAGAGAGAAATCGTCTTAGATTCAGGGGCAACAGGAAAGTCTTCACAGAGGAAGTTGTATATGAGATGGAATTTGAAGCATAAATAAAATTTTAGCAGATAAAGAAGAGAATAAAACATTACCAATGGAGAAAACAGTATGAGCCAAGTTTGAAGATAATAAAATGCAGGAACTCTAGAAAGAAATGAGCGTATGAGTATACAGCATATTAGCTGGGGGGAGATCAGAGCCTCATTGCAGAGGACCAGACAAGGAAATCCTTTACTTGTGGGCCATGAGGTATCTTCCGGTATTTCGAGTTGGGCAGTGAATGTTCCGAGCTCTGTTGCTGGTTGAGACAGGTGGAGTGAAGAAGGAGGTTGGAAATAGAGAAACTAATAGAAAACCACTGCCATAGTCAAGGAGGAGAAAGCACAGGCTGGAATCAAGTTATAGGTACAGCGAGGAGCCTGAAAGGAAAACCACAGTGGAAGCAGGACTGACAGGATTTGACAATTGGTTGAATGTTGGGAGTGAAAAGAAAAAATAAAACATAACTCAGAGTTGTCAAGGTTTAGCTCCTTAAACAATGGTGAGGCTGCTGAGGTATGGAAGTCAAAGCACGAATGAGATTGGGTAAAGACGGTGGGGTGAAGCGTTCAGCTTCAAATATTACGTTTAAATTCTTAGAAGACCCAGAGAGAGGTTTCTAAAAGCAGGTCAAAATGTTAAGTCTGAAGCTGAGATGAGAGTTATTTCTAGTGTAGGATTTGAATTTAAAGTAGTCAGTGGGGAAAGAGACCAGGAGTGTAAGAGAAGACAGGATGACCAACTTGGGCTTAAACAAGGGTGTTGGTGGGACTTTAGAAAACTCACACACAGTAACAGTACAAGGAAGAATCTTCAGGGGAAAAAAAAGAAAACTTACCTGAAAAGCTGAAAAATCCGAAAGGCTCAGTGTTCTGGGAGGAAAAAGAAAGAATTCTCAACAAGAGGCAACTATGTGAAAGACAAAGATGATACAGATGGGCGAAAGCCATCGAATTTAATAATTAATGTTTAAGTCATAACTTTCAGGACAGTATCTTAGTAAAACTAATAAGGATAAAAAAATGTGTTAATCAGCAAGTTAGGAAAACAACACAGAATGTTAGGAAAGGAATAACATAATAAAGTAAAGGAAAATAGAAGTAAAGAATTGATAAAGCAGAAATTAATGAGCTAGAAAACAGAACTAATAAATAAATGCAAAAAGTGTACCTTAAAAATGAATAAACTACCAGCTAACCTAGTTAAGGAAAAGGTAAAGCACCCAATATACATAAAAAGAAATAAGTGAGAAACACACATAAAGAAGAAAGTAAAAGAATCATAATAGTCCACTCCATTCAACTCTACACAAATAAACCTGATAATCTAGATTAAAAGGATATTTTTCCATGAATATATAATTTACTTAAAATATCCCCAAATGATATGATAATATATTTTAAAAACACAACACAACTAACTGTAAAACTACTGGAAACAATAAGAAATCTGGTAACATAGAGAGCTGCTGAGTTAATATGTAGAAATCAACAGCTTTCATATATACAGACAACGAGTTAGAGTATAATGGAAGAAAAGACTCCATTTTCAATATCAAGAAAACAGATAAACTATCGAGAATAAACTTCATAAGAATTAGGTTAAACATGAATAAAAATTAAACAATACAGAAAGATACCAAATAAGGTATTTTTTATTGAACAAATGAAAAATGTTAATTTGTAAATGTAACTAACATAAATCTAATCAATAAATATACCAGAAGGGTTTTAGTTTTCTACTTTTCTCTCTCTCTCTCTTTCTCTTGCTCTCTTTTTTTGGACTAGACAGGCTAATTATAAAGTTCATATGGAGAAAAACCAAATTAAAATAGCTTAAGAAAACTCTGGGAAAATAGGAGAAAATATCCCTATCAAATCTTAAAACCTAAAGTCTCAATAATTCAAATGATGCTGGTTTGATACATAAATAGACTTATGAAACAGAATAGAAAGTCAAGAAATACACAAAAATATACACAGGAATTTAGATTATGATAAAAGAGTCATCTCAAATCAGTATAGAAAAGATAACTTTTCAAATAATTGTTTTACCATCTGGATTCCAGTTGGATCCAAGATTTAAGTGTTTAAAAATAAACAATTAATTAAAATACTAAAGAAAAATGTGGGAGAATTCCTTGATAAACCTGTATTTTAAAAAGGCCTAGAAGACTAGGCCTCTAGAGGACTTAGAGAAAAGATTGATACATCCTGCTAAATAAAAATTAAAATTCTGGGGCTTCCCTGGTGGCACAGTGGTTGGGAGTCCGCCTGCCGATGCAGGGGACATGGGTTCGTGCCCCGGTCCAGGAGGATCCCACATGCCGCGGAGCGGCTGGGCCCGTGAGCCATGGCCGCTGAGCCTGCGCGTCCGGAGCCTGTGCTCTGCAACGGGAGAGGCCACGACAGTGAGAGGCCCGCATACCACAAAAAAAAAAAAAAAAAAAAAATTAAAATTCTGTGCAAAAAAACCTACAAAAGTTAAAGCCATAGCAAAGTCAAAAGACAATGACAACCTGGGGGAAATTATTTGCAATTCATATCACAGAAAAAGATGATCTCAATTTATAAAATACTAGATTTTGATAAAATGAAAAACAATCAACCCAATGCAAAAGTATACAGGTCACAGAAAAGGAAATAAATGTGTAAAAAGATGCTCAATCTCACTCATAGTAAGGGAAATGTACATTAAAACTATGCTGAGAGGGACTTCCCTGATGGCGCAGTGGTTAAGAATCCTCCTGCCAATGCAGGGGACATGGGTTCAAGCCCTGGTCAGGGAAGATCCCACATGCCACGGAGCAACTAAGCCTTTTCACCACAACTACTAAAGCCTGGTGCCTAAAGCCGGTGCTCTGCAGCAAAGAGAAGCCACCGCAATGAGAAGCCTGCATACTGCAACAAAGAGTAGCCCCCGCTCACTGCAAGAGAAAGCCGCGCGCGCAGCAATGAAGACCCAACACAGCCAAAAAAGAAAAATAGTTGAGATAACATTTTATTACCTTAGATAAGGCAAAGACCTATAAATTTGACAGCATAATGTATTAGTTTTCTATTGCTACTGTAACAAATTATACAGACTTAAAATCTTAAGCAACACAAATTAATTCTCTTACAGTTTTATAGGTTAGAGTCCAACACGGGTCTCACCGGCTAAAATCGAGGTGTCAGTAGGGCTGCGTTCCTTTCTGGAGGCTCTAGGAGAGAATATGCGTCCTTGCTCTTTCCACCTTCCAGAGCTGCCCACATTCCTTGGCTGGTGGTCTTAGTCCAGCATCTGCAAAGCCAGCAGCATTGCATCTCTTTGTCATTCTTCCACTGACACATCTTCCTCTGACTCTTCTTCTGCCTCCCTCTTCTATTTTAAGGACATTTATGATTACATTAGGCCCACCTAGATAATCCAGAAAAATCTCCCTATCTTGAGGTCTGCTAATTAACCACCTTAATTCCTCTTTGCCATGTTACTTAACATAGTCAGGTTCCAGGGATTAGGACTTGGACATGGGGGGAGGGGATTATTCTCCCTACCTACTATAGACACTACCAATGAGGATGTAAGAAACAGGCACTCCCACAATTACTGGCAGGAGGGAAATTGGTACAAAGGCTATGTAATATGACAATATGTCTCAAGATTTAAAATAAACTTCCAATATATACATATATCAAAGCACTATGTTGTACACCTTAAAATTATACAATGTAATATGTCAATTCTACTTCAGTACAACTGGAAAAAAATTAATAAAAATAAACATTTAAATAAATAAATAAATGCACATTACCTTTGATCCAGCAATCCCACTTTGAGAATCTATTCTATAGATATACTTGCATACAGATGAAATGATGGATGTCCAAGATTATTTATTGTAGCAATGTTTGCAATAAGAGATTGGAAACAACTCAAATGTTTATTAATAGGAAACTGATTGAATGAATTGTGGTACAGGCATACAAAAGAGTACAATGTAGAAATTTAAAAGAATCTCCAAGACAATTAAGAAGCAAAAATTGGAAGGTGGGAGAATAGTGTATGTAGTGTGCTATCTTTTTGTAGAAGCTGAGAACCAGATAAGAATTTATATTTGTATTTACTAGTAAATGCATAAAGAATCCCTGGAAAAATATACAAGAAACTAGCAATGATGATTATCTATAGGATAGAAGGGATGAGTAAATAGGAAACTTTTCATTATATACCAATACACACACATGCACACGCACACATCTGCACACACATACATTTTCAAGACTCAGCTCAGATGTCTCCTTCTGTAACCTTCCTGCCTTCTGAACACCTTCTCTGGGCTACTCATAGACATTTTGTGCCATTAGTAGGGCACTATGCTCTTCTTTGATATACCTTAATTTGAATGGAATTCTTTGTTCCACTAAGAAGAAAGAGGATGAGGCAGAGAAGACAAGTAGACGAAGGAGAGAGGAAATGGGGGGTGAAAGTGAAGAGGAAGTTGCTACTATCTGAATCTTTAGGAGGAGGAGATTTTTAATCTTTCTTTTTTTTTTTTTTTTTTTTTTGCGGCACGCGGTACCCCCACTGTCATGGCCTCCCCCGCTGCGGAGCACAGGCTCCGGACGCGCAGGCTCAGCGACCATGGCTCACGGGCCCAGCCGCTCCGCGCGGCATGTGGGATCTTCCTGGACCGGGGCACGAACCCGTGTCCCCTGCATCGGCAGGCGGACTCTCAACCACTTCCACCAGGGAAGCCCGATTTTTAATCTTTAACACAAAGAAACACGAATTTTAAAATGGTTGAGAAACACTGACCTGCACTGTAAACACTTTGAGGGCAGGAATAATAATCTCCTAATAGCTCTTATCACACTACAAGCTAATCATTCATTTCTTTGTCTTTCCCACTAAACCACAAGCCCCTTAAGGGAATGGATTTTATGGTTTCCTCAAACACAGTGTGATCCATTTGAAGGACTGAAGAGAATGGATTTGTACCCCTTACTAGAGGAAAATGTTAGCAGCTTGGGAAAATGAACACTCAGACATGCAAATCTTATAAGAGTTCTTCCTTATTTTATGGATTCTAAGACACTTACATCTTCAGGTTTCATCATCTCTGAAATTGAGTAGCACCTCTCAATCCCTGCCATCTGAGCAGCAGTTATGTCTAGTCATTCCTGCGTGTGTCACTGCACTTGGTCATAGATGTTCATGCTGCCACCCCAGTTGAAGTATATGTAAGGTGACCACGGAATTTGATCCTCCAAAATGAGACTCTTTTGAGAATGAAAGGGGACAGTAACCAGACAGGACGCTATGACAAGAGTAATCGGTGCCTGTCCCAGGCAAATGTGGACAGAAGGTCACCCTAGTGATACATCTAGTTAGTACCATGTATGCTGGATGTAAATGTCATTCAAAATGTCTTCAAACAGACTATACTGTGATAAGCATTGAAGTTTAAAATCTCATGTCCACAAAAGACACAGAAACAGCAGTGGAATGTAAATTTGATATTACTAAAACAAGTACTCATTGTCGGAGAAATGGCCACAATTCCAGGTTTTTCTTACAATGTAAAACCCAGTGTCCATGAGACCCAAGTAAAGTAGATACTTAAAGTCCATAGAGGCGTGTTAATTTTTTTTGGTAGAAAATATGCAAAAGTATCTGACTTGAAGCTGTTTGTCAGGGTGGTTTATCAAGTCCCCTCAGATCCTCCCAGCAGTGTGCTTGGGCCAAGCTTCAGGCACAGCTCTGGCCAGAAAGCAAGAATCCCCCTGCGGGCTTACATGCTCTTGTACCTAAAAAAAGTGAAATAAAATTGCTATTTAAATAAAATCTAGGGACTTCCCTGGTGGTGCAGTGGTTAGGACTCTGCCTGCCAATGCAGGGGACAAGGCTTCAAACCCTGGTCTGGGAAGATCCCACATGCCACGAAGCAACCAAGACCATGTGCCACAACTACTAAGCCTGAGCTCCAGAGCCTGCAAGCCGCAACTACTGAAGCCCACATGCTCTAGGGCCCGTGTGCTGCAACTACTGATCCCACGTGCCGCAACTACTGAAGCCCAAGCACCTAGAGCCTGTGCCCCCGCAGATAAGCCACTGCAATGAGAAGCCCACACACCGCAACTAGAGGAAGCCCGCGCACAGCAACAATGCAGCCAAAAAAGTTTTTTAAATTTTAAAAATAAATAAATAAATAAAATCTACTGAGTCTCCCACTTGACTTGTATAATCAAGATCTCCACTTCAACTGTCACATTCAGGAACCTCGGTATATAGGAACTTTATGATTGCAAAATTCTGGCATTTTTGCTAATCAGGATCATGGTTGGGAAGAGGGTTTATTTCCATCCTTTCATCACTGCTTCTTCCCCCTCAGACACCATGGTTGAGGGACTCAGAGGTGGCCTATTTCACCAAAGAAAAAGGTTTGAGAGTCGGGGGTGGGAGGGGCAGGCGTTCACCTTAAGCACCACCAGACCAGCTCACTCAGCATTTCCCCCAATACCCAAACTCCCCTCGCTAAAGGATTCTGGGAACAGGCTCAGGGAATTGACTGATTTCTGTAAATCTCAGCGTCCAAGACCCTCTTCAGCCCCTATGCATTGCTCAGCAAATAAACCCATCCACCTCCCTGGCCTAAAGAGATTTTTCAGCAATCTCACTGCTTCCTGGAGGATCGAGTGGGGTCACAGAATGGTGTCACCTAAGAAATAAATAACTGCATCCTCAAAGTCTTCCTTAGGCCCTCTCATTCCTCCTTTCCCATGGCTAGGTCAACCTCCCCTGGAGCATGTCTGGCCACAAAGCAGTCCCTAGGGTGGGGCCTCAAGATCCCTCAAGTCTGTAACCCCAATGTGCCTGCTCTACCAAACAAACCACCAGGGCCAATTTAATCATTTTCAGGGGTGGTGATTCACTCTGACCTGGCAGATCTAGGATTGCATTTTCTCCCATGCAAACTGAGGAATATAGGTCACTGATCTCCCATGTCCCTTCCAACAGACACAGCCTAACATCCACGTTTTATTTCCCAGCTGACTTTCCTTACGCCCAATGCCAGAGTATTTGCAAAACAGTCGTTTTCAGATTTGAAAGAAAGCTTGTGGCCTGAAACTGGCTGCATGTAAAAGGATTGGATGATAAGTCACCAGGTCACCACCACAAACCCCAGGCAGGTCCCTCCAAATGACAATTTAGATGGCTTAAAGTGGCTGTGTTAGCACCTTCCCTTCCCTCTCTGTGCCTCAGATCTTTTCTCCAGCCATCCTCACCCTCACATGGAAAATTCTGGTGGCCAAGCCCACTCTCTGCTCAGTCCTCATCAGGACCACCGTGCCCTCACACCCACAGTGAAGCGTGAAGCTGCGGGGCAGACCGAGAAACGAGTCTGTGCCTCAGAGGTGCCTGAGGCACCCTAATCTTCATACCTGTCCAAGCATAGAGAGGAAAGTAACTTCGATCTTCATGTGAGAATCCCACTGGGCCCACTGGGCCCACTGTTCAAGCCCAAAAGAATAAAACAAAAACTGTTTCTCCTTTCTCTACTCACAACACTTCTGACACCAAATGCATGGGTTTTCACACATCAAGCAGTTCAACTTCAGCAGATGCCGACTGGTTGTCCTAGAATTTCACTCAGGTTTGACGCTAAGTGCCTTGAGTTTAGTGCAGCCCTCACAGGGTAAGGGCTCAGTCTCAGAAGACTGCCCCCTCTTCAGAGGTCAGTCACAAGTCCCAGGTTGTCACCTGTGCTTCTGACCAACAGGCAATAAATCAGGAGTTCCCATGACCCCTCCTCAGGTTCAATAATTTGCTAGAATGGCTCGTAGAACCCAGGGAAACAGTTTGCCTACTATCACGCATTTATTATAAAGGATGCAGCTCAGGAAAAAATGGAAGAGATGCACAGGGCAAGGGGTGGGAAGGTCCACACCTTCTCCGGGGTGCCGCCCTCCCAGAGAGTGGCACCTCACCAGCCCTGGGGTTCTCTGGACGCTGCCATTTAGGGATGTTCATGGAGGCTCCATCATGTAGGCATGGTGAAACTCCAGCTCCTCTCCTCTCCCTGGAGGACGTGTAGCAAGGCTGAATGTTCCAAGCTCTCAGTCGTGGCTTGGTCTTTCTGGTGACCAGCACCCATTCTGAAGTTATCCAAGAGCCCATCAAGCGTCACCTCCTTAAAACAACAGACTCGGGCTTCCCTGGTGCCACAGTGGTTGAGAGTCCGCCTGCCAATGCAGGCGACACGGGTTCGTGCCCCGGTCCGGGAAGATCCCACATGCCGCAGAGCAGCTAGGCCCGTGAGACATGGCCGCTGAGCCTGCGCGTCCGGAGCCTGTGCTCCGCAATGGGAGAAGCCACAACAGTGAGAGGCCTGCGTACCGCAAAAAAAAAAAAAAAAAAAAAAAAAAAAACAGACTCGCCTATCAACCAGGAAATTCTAAGGGATTCGGGAACTCTGTGTCAGGAACCAGGGTCAAAGGCCAAATATTAGAAAAAAGATGCTCCTAGCACCCCTAACGCTCAGGAAGTTACAAGGATTTTAGAAGGTCTGTGTCAAGAATCAAGAGCAGAGCCTGAATATATATTTACTATGTCATAATGCCTGTTCTTTTCTCCATTTAAGAGGCAGCTCACATGTTACTAGCACACTTCACCTCTGCCTCCTTCTGCTCCTGCACCAGTAGTAAGGGTGCCCTGGGCCCCTGTGCACTGTGCCGTGAAGCCCAAACCACCAGGCGGCCTTTACTGCTCACTTCAACGCCCCCTCATAAAGAGGCCTTGGAAACAGGAAAGGCTTGGAACAAAGGCAGGGTGGAAGAAACAGAGGGTGCTGTGCTTCCCACCTTGGCAGGCCTGCTCTGGGCTTCCTCTCACCTGCCCTCTGCAACCTCACCTCCACTTGACTGCCTTACAGCAAGTTTGTCAATGAAGCACCTGCCAAGTCGTCACGAGCTACCCAACCCATGCAGCAGGCCCTGGAAAGGATAGGGAAGCTGGTACAGAAATGTTGTGGTTGGGAGCATCTGACAGGTGTTCCCCAAAAAGATAAAGGAAGCAAATACTAGTGGTGCCTGCGTTATGTGGGTTTGTGTTTACCTTACGTAAACTTACATTCGTTTTCCCCTCACTCATAACAAGCTGCTCCACACCATCATCAGACCTCACTATGACCCAACAACCTGCCTGATTGTGCATGTGCCATGTTTCTGAACCCACAGGCAACTGAAGTGAACACAGGCAAAATAGGTCACCAACCCACATCCTTCCAGCAACAACCATCCACTCACATCTGCTGAAGACTTGGTTCCTTGGGATAAGAAAACAGCCTTTCTGTGATTTCTTTTCAAATGTATTTAATTCCATGTAAACAATTCTGGAGTTCTATGCAAATGCAGCAAGTGTACTAGAGGGTATTTTTAAAGCCCAAGCCCATACCTATTTCAAATCAATTTCTCAGCGTCAACGCATTCCAGCTCTTCCCATGACGTCTAGTCTCTGAAATGCTTCTGCAGGGTACTAGACGTCTCTACATTAAACTTCTTCTAGAAAATCATCGTGTCTTTGAGTTTTGGATGCAGGATCAGCCTACAGGGAGATGGTTATAAACTCTTCAGTTTTGTGTCCAGATTGTGGAAAGAGAAAGGTTATACTTATAATAACGTTCCTCTACCATGAAAAATAACGGAATTCCCTCTGCTATGTTTTATCTCTTATTGCTGCTCATATCCAGAAACTGTCATCTCTGATAGATTCTGTAGCAGGGTTCAGCATGGCAGGCACTCACTGGGGACCTACTAGGGGTACACAGCACCATCAACACAGTTAATAGCGGAGAGAATACAGAGCAGAAGAGAGAGGCAGTCTGCATGGGGATGGAGGATGACTATGCAAGCCACTGACCAGGATGGAAAGCAGCATGAAATCACTGCCATTACAGAGACTCAAGCAAGAAGCACCATAAAATGGGCCATTGAACCCATCTTGGTGAGTATACAAGCAAACTGCCTGGAGAAAGTAATTTGGGCTGAATCTTGAAAATCACTGAGTTATTAGTTATAGCTAGAGCAGGGCCCTCAAACTACAATGTTTATTAAGAATCAAAACGGGGGGGAGGTTTGAATCTTGTGTATTATGCAGATTATCTGTCATGATGGCCTGATATTCTGATTCAGTAAATCTAAGATAGACTGCATTTATTAAGTGTTGCAGGTAATTCTGAGGCAGGTGGTCAAGGACCACACTGTGCACTGGGATTGAGGCTGTGTGGAGGGAAGAATTAGTAAACAAGAGGAAAGGTAGGATGGGCCCAGATCATAGAAGACGTCGAGTGCCAGGCTAAGGAAGTTGAGTTTTATTCCATCAGCAATGGGGGCTGTATCTGTGTTTGTAAATGGTTCCATTCTGCTTGAAAGCTTTATAATGTTCCAGCTCCTTTAAAACTACAGTGTTGAGAAAAATCTACATGCTTGGAGAATTTACTGTCACTTAAAAATTTTATATTTTATTTTAATATAGAGCTACTGGTTCAAAGATTAAGCAAGAATGCACTCCTGCTTGAAAAAAGGATGCAAATCACCAGCTCTAGAACCAGTGTGTTTATGCTCTTCCTCTTTCTTTGCTTAAAGGAGGAAAGAAAACAGGTATGAGAAACTGGGAAATTGAGACAAATTTTGTCGTTTTGGTTTTCTTTTAGAAATGTGGAGACCAAAAAAGGTGTATTCTATCAGTAAGACAAACACAGACACAAAGTCCTCAAATTAAGTGTGCATTAGAACACTCTAGAAACTCATTTAAACTACCGATGTTCTTCCAGAGGAGAGTTCTCACACTGTTTGTTCTCAGAACACCTTTATTCTCGTATACATTATTGAGGACACCAAACAGCTGTTTTATAGGACTTATATCGACGTATATTTATCACATTGTAAATTAAAACTAATAGTATTTAAAATATTTATTATTCATTTAAAATAACAGTAATAATCCATAACATGTCAACATAAATAAATTTTCCAAAAAAATAGCTATGCTTTCCAAACCCAAACAAATGTATTGAAAAGGGTGGCACTGTTTTACAAATTGCCTGTCTGGCTTCAAAAAGAAACAGCCAGGACTTCCGGGAAGATGGCGGAAGAGTAAGACGCGGAGATCACCTTCCTCTCCACAGATACACCAGAAATACATCTACGCGTGGAACAACTCCTACGGAGCACCTACTGAACACTGGCAGAAGACCTCAGACCTCCCAAAGGCAAGGAACCCCCCACGTACCTGGTTAGGGCAAAAGAAAAAACTAAACAGAGACAAAAGGATAGGGACGGGTCCTGCACCAGCGGGAGAGAGCTGTGAAGGAGGAAAAGTGTCCACACACTAGGAAGCCCCTTCGCGGGTGGAGACTTCGGGAGGCGGAGTGGGGGAGCTTGGGAGCCGCGGAGGAGAGCACAGCAACAGGGGTGCGGAGGGCAAAGCGGACAGATTCCAGCGCAGAGGATCGGGCCGACCGGCACTCACCAGCCGAGAGGCTTGTCTGCTCGCCCGCTGGGGCGGGCGGGACTGGGAGCTGAGGCTCCGGCTTTTGTCGGAGCGCCGGGAGAGGACTGAGGTTGGCGGCGTAAACACAGCCTGCAGGGCGTTGGTGCGCCGCGGCTGGCCGGGAGAGAGTCCGGGGAGGGGTCTGGACCTGCCGAAGAGGCAAGAGACTTTTACGTCCCTCTTTGTTTCCTGGTGCACGAGGAGAGGGTATTAAGAACGCTGCTTGAGAGAGCTCCAGGGACGGGTGCGAGCCGCGGCTAAAAGTGCGGAGCCCAGAGACGGGCATGAGACGCTAAGGCCGCTGCTGCCACCGCCAGGAGGCCTGTGTGCGAACACAGGTCACTAGCCACACGCCCTTCCGGGGAGCCTGTGCAGCCCCCACTGCCAGGGTCCCGGGATCCAGGGACGGCTCCCCCGGGAGAACGCACGGCGTGCCTCAGGCTGCAACATCACGCCGGCCTCTGCCGCTGCAGGCCCGCCCCGCACTCCGTGACCCTCCCTACCCCCCGGCCTGGGTGAGCCAGAGCCTCCGAATCAGCGGCTCCTTTAACCCCATCCTGTCTGAGCAAAGAACAGACACCCTCCGGCGACCTACACTAACAGGCGGGGCCAAATCCAAAGCTGAGCCCCTGGGAACTGTGAGAACAAAGAAGAGAAAGGGAAATCTCTCCCAGCAGCCTCAGAAGCAGCGGATTAAAGCTCCACAATCAACTTGATATACCCTGCATCTGTGGAATACCTGAATAGACAACGAATCATCCCAAATTAAGGAGCCCTGTGGATGAAAGGCTCTTGGTGCTGCAGCCAGGAGTCAGTGCTGTGCCTCTGAGGTGGGAGAGCCAACTTCAGGACACTGGTCCACAAGAGGCCCCCCAGCTGCACATAATATCAAACAGCAAAAATCTCCGAGAGATCTCCATCTCAACGCCAGCACCCAGCTTCACTCAACGACCAGCAAGCTACAGTGCTGGACATCCTATGCCAAACAACTAGCAAGACAGGAACACAACCCCACCCATTAGCAGAGAGGCTGCCCAAAATCATAATAAGTCTACAGACACCCCAAAACACACCACCAGACGTGGTCCTGCCCACCAGAAAGACAAGATCCAGCCTCATCCACCAGAACACAGGCACTAGTACCCTCCACCAGGAAGCCTACACAACCCACTGAACCAACCTTAGCCACTGGGGACAGACACAAAAAACAGCAGGAACTACAAACCTTCAGCCTGCAAAAAAGGAGACCCCAAACACAGTAAGATAAGCAAAATGAAAAGACAGAAAAACACACAGCAGATGAAGGAGCAAGATAAAAACCCACCAGACCTAACAAATGAAGAGGAAATAGGCAGTCTACCTGAAAAAGAATTCAGAATAATGATAGTAAGGTTGATCCGAAATCTTGGAGATAGAATGGACAATAGAATGGACAAATTGCAAGAATCAGTTAACAAGGACCTAGAAGAACTAAAGATGAAACAAGCAACGATGAACAACACAATAAATGAAATTAAAAGTACTCTAGATGGGATCAATAGCAGAATAACTGAGGCAGAAGAACGGATAAGTGACCTGGAAGATAAAATAGTGGAAATAACTACTGCAGAGCAGAATAAAGAAAAAAGAATGAAAAGAACTGAGGACAGTCTCAGAGACCTCTGGGACAACATTAAACGCACCAACATTCGAATTATAGGGGTTCCAGAAGAAGAAGAGAAAAAGAAAGGGACTGAGAAAATATTAGAAGAGATTATAGTTGAAAACTTCCCTAATATGGGAAAGGAAATAGTTAATCAAGTCCAGGAAGCACAGAGAGTCCCATACAGGATAAATACAAGGAGAAATACGCCAAGACACATATTAATCAAACTGTCAAAAATTAAATACAAAGAAAACATATTAAAAGCAGCAAGGGAAAAACAGCAAATAACACACAAGGGAATCCCCATAAGGGGATCTTTCAGCAGAAACTCTGCAAGCCAGAAGGGAGTGGCAGGACATATTGAAAGTGTTGAAGGAGAAAAACCTGCAACCAAGATTACCCAGCAAGGATCTCATTCAGATATGATGGAGAAATTAAAACCTTTATAGACAAGCAAAAGCTGAGAGAGTTCAGCACCACCAAACCAGCTCTACAACAACTGCTAAAGGAACTTCTCTAGGCAAGAAACACAAAAGAAGGAAAGGACCTACAATAACGAACCCAAAACAATTAAGAAAATGGGAATAGGAACACACATATCGATAATTACCTTAAATGTAAATGGACTAAATGCTCCCACCAAAAGACACAGATTGGCTGAATGGATACAAAAACAAGACCCATATATTTGCTGTCTACAAGAGACCCACTTCAGACCTAGAGACACATACAGACTGAAAGTAAGGGGATGGAAAAAGGTATTTCATGCAAATGGAAACCAAAAGAAAGCTGGAGTAGCAATTCTCATATCAGACAAAATAGACTTTAAAACAAAGACTATTAGAAGAGACAAAGAAGGACACTACATAATGATCAAGGGATCGATCCAAGAGGAAGATATAACAATTGTAAATATTTATGCACCCAACATAGGTGCACCTCAATACATAAGGCAAATACTGACAACCATAAAAGGGGAAATCGACAGTAACACATTCATAGTAGGGGACTTTAACACCCCACTTTCACCAATGGACAGATCATCCAAAATGAAAATAAATAAGGAAACACAAGCTTTAAATGATACATTAAACGAGATGGAGTTAATTGATATTTATAGGACATTCCATCCAAAAACAACAGAATACACATTTTTCTCAAGTGCTCATGGAACATTCTCCAGGATAGATCATATCTTGGGTCACAAATCAAGCCTTGGTAAATTTAAGAAAATTGAAATTGTATCAAGTATCTTTTCTGACCACAACGCCATGAGACTAGATATCAATTACAGGAAAAGATCTGTAAAAAATACAAACACATGGAGGCTAAACAATACACTACTTAATAATGAAGTGATCACTGAAGAAATCAAAGAGGAAATCAAAAAATACCTAGAAACAAATGACAGTGGAGACTCAACGACCCAAAACCTGTGGGATGCAGCAAAAGCAGTTCTAAGGGGGAAGTTTATAGCAATACAAGCCCACCTTAAGAAGCAGGAAACATCTCGAATAAACAACCTAACCTTGCACCTCAAGCAATTAGAGAAAGAAGAACAAAAAAACCCCAAAGCTAGCAGAAGGAAAGAAATCATAAAAATCAGATCAGAAATAAATGAAAAAGAAATGAAGGAAACAATAGCAAAGATCAATAAAACTAAAAGCTGGTTCTTTGAGAAGATAAACAAAATAGATAAACCACTAGCCAGACTGATCAAGAAAAAAAGGGAGAAGACTCAAATCAATAGAATTAGAAATGAAAAAGGAGAGGTAACAACTGACACTGCAGAAATAAAAGAGATCATGGGAGATTACTACAAGCAACTCTATGCCAATAAAATGGACAATCTGGAAGAAATGGACAAATTCTTAGAAATGCACAACCTGCCAAGACTGAATCAGGAAGAAATAGAAAATATGAACAGACCAATCACAAGCACTGAAATTGAAACTGTGATTAAAAATCTTCCAACAAAGAAAAGCCCAGGACCAGAGGGCTTCACAGGCGAATTCTATCAAACATTTAGAGAAGAGCTAACACCTATCCTTCTCAAACTCTTCCAAAATATAGCAGAGGGAGGAACACTCCCAAACTCCTTCTACGAGGCCACCATCACCTTGATACCAAAACCAGACAAGGATGTCACAAAGAAAGAAAACTACAGGCCAATATCACTGATGAACATAGATGCAAAAATCCTCAACAAAATACTAGCAAACAGAATCCAACAGCACATTAAAAGGATCATACACCATGATCAAGTGGGGTTTATTCCAGGAATGCAAGGATTCTTCAATATACACAAATCTATCAATGTGATAAACCATATTAACAAACTGAAGGAGAAAAACCATATGATCATCTCAATAGATGCAGAGAAAGCTTTTGACAAAATTCAACACCCATTTATGATAAAAACCCTGCAGAAAGTAGGCAAAGAGGGAACTTTCCTCAACATAATAAAGGCCATATATGACAAGCCCACAGCAAACATCATCCTCAATGGTGAAAAACTGAAAGCATTTCCACTAAGATCAGGAACAAGACAAGGTTGCCCACTCTCACCACTCTTATTCAACATAGTTTTGGAAGTTTTAGCCACAGCAATCAGAGAAGAAAAGGAAATAAAAGGAATCCAAATTGGAAAAGAAGAAGTAAAGCTGTCACTGTTTGCAGATGACATGATCCTATACATAGAGAACCCTAAAGATGCTACCAGAAAACTACTAGAGCTAATCAATGAATTTGGTAAAGTGGCAGGATACAAAATTAATGCACAAAAATCTTGTGCATTCCTATATACTAATGATGAAAAATCTGAAAGTGAAATCAAGAAAACACTCCCATTTACCATTGCAACAAAAAGAATAAAATATCTAGGAATAAACCTACCTAAGGAGGCAAAAGATCTGTATGCAGAAAATTATAAGACACTGATGAAAGAAATTAAAGATGATACAAATAGATGGAGAGATATACCATGTTCTTGGATTGGAAGAATCAACATTGTGAAAATGACTCTACTACCCAAAGCAATCTATAGATTCAATGCAATCCCTATCAAACTACCACTGGCATTTTTCACAGAACTAGAACAAAAAATTTCACAATTTGTATGGAAACACAAAAGACCCCGAATAGCCAAAGCAATCTTGAGAACGAAAGAAGGAACTGGAGGAATCAGGCTCCCTGACTTCAAACTATACTACAAAGCTACAGTTATCAAGACGGTATGGTACTGGCACAAAAACAGAAAGATAGATGAATGGAACAGGATAGAAAGCCCAGAGATAAACCCACGCACATATGGTCACCTTATCTTTGACAAAGGAGGCAGAAATGTACAGTGGAGAAAGGACAGCCTATTCAATAAGTGGTGCTGGGAAAACTGGACAGCTACATGTAAAAGTATGAGATTAGATCACTCCCTAACACCATACACAAAAATAAGCTCAAAATGGATTAAAGACCTAAATGTAAGGCCAGAAACTATAAAACTCTTAGAGGAAAACATAGGCAGAACACTCTATGACATAAATCACAGCAAGGTCCTTTTTGACCCACCTCCTAGAGAAATGGAAATAAAAACAAAAGTAAACAAATGGGACCTAATGAAACTTCAAAGATTTTGCACAGCAAAGGAAACCATAAAGAAGACCAAAAGACAACCCTCAGAATGGGAGAAAATATTTGCAAATGAAGCAACTGACAAAGGATTAATCTCCAAAATTTATAAGCGGCTCATGCAGCTCAATAACAAAAAAACAAACAACCCAATCCAAAAATGGGCAGAAGACCTAAATAGACATTTCTCCAAAGAAGATATACAGACTGCCAACAAACACATGAAACAATGCTCAACATCATTAATCATTAGAGAAATGCAAATCAAAACTACAATGAGATATCATCTCACACCGGTCAGAATGGCCATCATCAAAAAATCTAGAAACAATAAATGCTGGAGAGGGTGTGGAGAAAAGGGAACCCTCTTATACTGTTGGTGGGAATGTAAATTGATACAGCCACTGTGGAGAACAGTATGGAGGTTCCTTAAAAAGCTACAAATAGAACTACCATATGACCCAGCAATCCCACTACTGGGCATATACCCTGAGAAAACCATAATTCAAAAAGAGTCATGTACCAAAATGTTCATTGCAGCTCTATTTACAATAGCCCAGAGATGGAAACAACCTAAGTGTCCATCATCGGATGAATGGATAAAGAAGATGTGGCACATATATACAATGGAATATTACTCAGCCATAAAAAGAGACGAAATTGAGCTATTTGTAATGAGGTGGATAGACCTAGAGTCTGTCATACAGAGTGAAGTAAGTCAGAAAGAGAGAGACAAATACCGTATGCTAACACATATATATGGAATTAAAAAAAAAAAAAGTCATGAAAAACCTAGGGGTGAAACAGGAATAAAGACACAGACCTACTAGAGAATGGACTTGAGACTATGGGGAGGGGGAAGGGTAAACGGTGACAAAGCGATAAAGAGGCATGGACATATATACACTACCAAACGTAAGGTAGATAGCTAGTGGGAAGCAGCCGCATAGCACAGGGAGATCAGCTCGATGCTTTGTGACCGCCTGGAGGGGTGGGATAGGGAGGGTGGGAGGGAGGGAGACGCAAGCGGGAAGAGATATGGGAATATACGTATATATATAACTGATTCATTTTGTTGTGAAGCTGAAACTAACATACCATTGTAAAGCAATTATACTCCAATAAAGATGTTAAAAAAAAAAAAAAAAAGAAACAGCCAGATTCTCATATCTGCTTCTCCATTCAATCTGCTACAATATCACAGGTCATGTAGCCTCTAGAAAACTCCTCTGGACATTCATGAGAAAATGAAAGAGTAAATGGCAAATAACGTATTACTTTTATTATGAAATCAGTTTGAACTACGCAGATCTCCTGAACCATTCTCTGGGACCTATGAGGATCTCCAGAACACACTTTGAACAGAACACAACCACTGTCATCTGGATTCCATTTGTCTGAAATGGGCATGTGATGCAGAGCCCGAGGACCACTAGCTGTTACCCATTTGAAGACCTGAAATACCATGTTATACAAATCCAGAACAACCTGGAAAGTGTCCAGGAACTAACTTTGTTCAAGACTAGGAGACAGGGACTTCCCTGGTGGTGCAGTGGTTAAGAATCCGCCTGCCGAGGAGCTTCAAGATGGCGGAAGAGTAAGACGTGGAGATCACCTTCCTCCCCACAGATACATCAGAAATACATCTACAGGAACAACTACATCTACAGTAACAACTCCTACAGAACACCTACTGAATGCTGGCAGAAGACCTCAGACCTCCCAAAAGGCAAGAAACTCCCTACGTACCTGGGTAGGGCAAAAGAATAAAGAAAAAACAGAGACAAAAGAATAGGGACGGGACATGCACCAGTGAGAGGGAGCTGTGAAGTAGGAAAAGTTTTCACACACTAGGAAGCCCCTTCGTGGGCTGAGACTGCGGGTGGCGGAGGGAGAAAGCTTCAGAGCCACGGAGGAGAGTGCAGCAATAGGGATGCGGAGGGCAAAGTGGAGAGATGCCCGCACAGAGGATCGGTGCTGACCGGTACTCACCAGCCCGAGAGGCTTGTCTGCTCATGGGCCGGGGTGGGTGGGGGCTGGGAGCTGAGGCTCGGGCTTCGGTCTGAGCGCAGGGAGAGGACTGGGGTTGCCAGCGTGAACACAGCCTGAAGGAGTTAGTGCGCCATGGCTAGCCGGGAGGGAGGCCAGGAAAAGGTCTGGAGCTGTCGACGAGGCAAGAGACTTTTTCGGGCCTCTATCTTTGTTTCCTGGTACGCGAGGAGAGGGGATTCAGAGCACCGTGTAAACAAGCTCTAGGGACAGGCACGAGCTGCGGCTATAAGCGCGGACCCCAGAGACGGGCATGAAACGCTAAGGCTGCTGCTGCTGCAACCAAGAAGCCTGGGTGCAAGCACAGGTCACTATCCACACCTCCCCTCCCAGGAGCCTGTGCAGCCCGCCATTGCCAGGGTCCCGTGATCCAAGGACAACTTCCCCGGGAGAACACACAATGCGCCTCAGGCTGGTGCAACCTCACACCAGCCTCTGCCACCGCAGGCTCACCCTGCATTGGTACCCCTGCCTCCCCCCGGCCTGAGTGAGCCAGAGCCCCCAAATCAGCTGCTCCTTTAACCCCGTCCTGTCTGAGCGAAGACCGGATGCCCTCAGGTGACTTACAGGCAGAGGCGGGGCCAAATCCAAAGCTGAACCCCGGGAGCTGTGCAAACAAAGAAGAGCAAGGGAAATCCCTCCCAGCAGCCTCAGGAGCAGCGGATTAAATCTCCACAATCGACTTGATGTACCCTGCATCTGTGGAATACATGAATAGACAACGAATCCTCCCAAATTGAGGTGGTGGACTTTGGGAGCAATGATTTTTTTTTTCCTTTTTCTCTTTTTTGTGAGTGTGTATGTGTATACTTCTGTGTGTGATTTTTTCTGTATAGCTTTGCTTCTACCAGCTGTCCCAGGGTTCTCTCTGTCCGTTTCTTTGTTATTTAGGTTTTTTTTTTTTTTAGTATACTTTTTAGCACTTGTTATCATTGGTGGATTTGTTTTTTTGATTTGGTTGCTCTCTTCTTTCTTTCTTTCACTTTTTTTATTTGTTACATTTTAATTTTTTTAATTTTTAATAATGATTTTTTATTTTAATAACTTTTTATTTTATTTTATTTTTTCTTTATTTCTTTCTTTTTTTCTCCAGTTTATTCTGAGCAGTGTGGATGACAGGGGCTTAGTGCTCTGGCCGGGCATCAGGCCTGTGCCTCTGAGGTGGGAGAGCCGAGTTCAGGACATTGGACAACCAGAGACTTCCCAGCTCCACATAATATCAAACAGCAAAAACTCCCAGAGATGTCCATCTCAATGCCAGCACCCAGCTCCCCTCAACGACCAGCAAGCTACAGAGCTGGACACCCTATGCCAAACAACTAGCAAGACAGGAACATAAACCCATCCATTATCACAGAGGCTGCCTAAAACCATAATAAGGTCACAGACACCCCAAAACACACCACTAGACGTGGTCCTGCCCACCAAAAAGACACGATCAAGCCTCATCCACCAGAACACAGGCACTAGTCCCCTCCACCAAGAAGCCTACACAACCCACTGAACCAACCTTAGCCACTGGGGGCAGACACCAAAAACAACTGGAACTATGAACCTGCAGCCTGTGAAAAGCAGACCCCAAACACAGTAAGTTAAGCAAAATGAGATGACAGAAAAACACAGCAGATGAAGGAACAAAGCAAAAACCCACCAGACCAAACAAATGAAGAGGAAATAGGCAGTCTACCTGAAAAAGAATTTAGAATAATGATAGTAAAGATGATCCAAAATCTTGGAAATAGAATGGAGAAAATACAATAAACGTTTAACAAGGACCTAGAAGAACTAAAGAGCAAACAAACAATGATGAACAACACAATAAATGAAATTAAAAATTCTCTACAAGGAATCAAGAGCAGAATAACTGAGGCAGAAGAATGGGTAAGTGACCTGGAAGATAAAATAATGGAAATAACTACTGCAGAGCAGAGTAAAGAAAAAAGAATGAAAAGAATTTAGGACAGTGTCAGAGACGTCTGGGACAACATTAAATGCACCAACATTCGAATTATAGGGGTCCCAAAAGAAGAAGAGGAAAAGAAAGAAACTGAGAAAATATTTGAAGAGATTATAGTTGAAAACTTCCCTAATATGGGAAAGGAAATAGTTAATCAAGTCCAGGAAGCACAGAGAGTCCCATACAAGGTAAATCCAAGGAGAAACACGCCAAGACACATATTAATCAAAATATCAAAAATTAAATACAAAAAAAATTATATTAAAAGCATCAAGGGAAAAACAACAAATAACATACCAGTGATTTCCCATAAGGTTAAGAGCTGAACTTTCAGCAGAAACTCTGCAAGCCAGAAGAGAGTGGCAGGACATATTTAAAGTGATGAAAGGGAAAAACCTACAACCAAGATTACTCTACCCATCAAGGATCTCATTCAGATTTGATGGAGAAATTAAAATCTTTACAGACAAGGAAAAGCTAAGAGAATTCAGCACCACCAAACCAGCTTTACAACAAATGCTAAACGAACTTCTCTAGGCAGGAAACACAAGAGAAAGAAAAGAACTACAATAACAAACCCAAAACAATTAAGAAAATGGGAATAGGAACATACATATCGATAACTACCTTAAATGTAAATGGATTAAATGCTCCAACCAAAAGACATAGACAGACTGAGGGATACAAAAACAAGACCTGTATATATGCTGTCTACAACAGACCCACTTCAGACCTAGGGACACATACAGACTGAAAGTGAGGAGATGTAAAAGATATTCCATGCAGATGCAAATCAAAAGAAAGCTGGAGTAGCAGTTCTCACATCAGACAAAATAGACTTTAAAATAAAGACTATTACAAGAGACAAATAAGGACACTACATGATGATCAAGGGATCGATCCAATAAGAAGATATAACAATTGTAAATATTTGTGCACACAATATAGGAGCACATCAATACATAAGGCAAGTGCTAACAGCTATAAAAGGGGAAATCGACAGTAGCACAATCATAGTAGGGGACTTTTAACACCCGCTTTCACCAATGGACAGAACATCCAAAATAAAAATAAATAAGAAAACACAAGCTTTAAATGATACATTAAACAAGATGGACTTAATTGATATTTACAGGACATTCCATCCAAAAACAATAGAATATACTTTCTTCTCAACTGCTAATGGAACATTCCCAGAGATAAACCCATGCTCATATGGTCACCTTATTTTTGGTAAAGGAGGCAAGAATATACAATGGAGAAAAGACAGCCCCTTCAATAAGTGGTGCTGAGAAACCTGGACAGCCACATGTAAAAGAATGATGTCAGAACACTCCTTAACACCATACACAAAAATAAACTCCAAATGGATTAAAGACCTAAATGTAAGGCCAGACACTATAAAACTCTTAGAGGAAAATATAGGCAGAACACTCTATGACATACATCACAGCAAGATCCTTTTTGACACACCTCCTAGAGAAATGGAAATAAAAACGAAAATAAACAAATGGGACCTCATGAAACTTAAGAGCTTTTGCACAGCAAAGGAAACCATGAACAAGATGAAAAGACCACCCTCATAATGGGAGAAAATATTTGCTAATGAAGCAACTGACTAAGGATTAATTTTCAAAATTTACAAGCAGCTCTTGCAGCTCAATATCAAAAAAAAACAAACAATCCAATCCAAAAATGGGCAGAAGACCTAAGTAGACATTTCTCCAAAGAAGATATACGGATTGCCAACAAACACATGAAAGAATGCTCGACATCATTAATCATTAGAGAAATGCAAATCAAAACTACAATGATATCATCTCACACCAGTCAGAATGGCCACCGTCAAAAAATCTACAAACAATAAATGCTGGAGAGGGTGTGGAGAAAAGGGAACTCTCTTGCTGGTAGGGTTCCTACTTGTTGGTAGGAATGTAAATTGATACAGCCACTATGGAGATCAGTTTGCAGGTTCCTTAAAAAACTAAAAATAGAACTACCATATGACCAAGCAATCCCACTACTGGGCATATACCCTGAGAAAACCATAATTCAAAATGAGTCATGTGGGCTTCCCTGGTGGCGCAGTGGTTGAGAGTCTGCCTGCCGATGCAGGGGACACGGGTTCGTGCCCTGGTCCGGGAAGAACCCACATGCCGTGGAGCGGCTAGGCCCATGAGCCATGGCCGCTGAGCCTGCGCGTCCGGAGCCTGTGCTCCACAATGGGAGAGGTCACAACAGTGAGAGGCCTGCATACTGCAAAAAAAAAAAAATGAGTCATGTACCACAATGTTCATTGCAGCTCTATTTACGATAGCCAGGACATGGAAGCAACCTAAGTGTCCATTGACAGATGAATCGATAAAGAAGATGTGGCAATATATACAATGGAATATTACTTGTCCATAGAAAGAAATGAAATTGAGTTATTCGTAGTGCGGTGGATGGACCTAGAGTCTGTCACGCAGAGTGACGTAAGTCAGAAAGAGAAAAACACATACCGCATGTTAACACGTATACATGGAATTTAAGGGAGAAAAAATGGTCGTGAAGAACCTAGGGGCAGGACAGGAATAAAGACTCAGACCTACTAGAGAATGGACTTGAGGACACGGGGAGGGGGAAGGGTAAGCTGGGACAAAGTGAGAGTGGCATATACATATATACACTACCAAATGTAAAACCCATACATAGCTAGTGGGAAGCAGCCGCATAGCACAGGGAGATCAGCTCGGTGCTTTGTGACCACCTAGAGGGGTGGGATAGGGAGGGTGGGAGGGAGGGAGACACAAGAGGAAAGGGATATGAGGATATATGTATAGCTGATTCACTTTGTTATGAAGCAGAAACTAACACACCATTGTGAAGCAACTATACTCCAATAAAGATGTTAAAAAAAAAAATCTTACTAACAGCAAAAAAAAAAAAAAATGGGGCATAAAGTCAATATTTTGTAATATACGTAAATGGAATATAACCTTTAAAAATTGTATATATAAAAAAAGAATCTGCCTGCTAATGTGGGGGACTGTGGTTCGATCCCTGGCCCAGGAAGATCCCACGTGCCGTGGAGCAACTAAGCCCGTGCGCCACAACTACTGAAGCCCATGCGCCTAGAGCCCGTGCTCCGCAACAAGAGAAGCCACCGCAATAAGAAGCCCGTGCACCGCAACAAAGAGTAACCCCTACTTGAAGCAACTAGAGAAAGCTCACACACAGCATCGAAGACCCAACACAACCAAAAATAAATAAATAATTTAAAAGACTGGGAGCACACCATTGTAAAGCAATTATACTCCAATAAAGATGTTAAAAAAAAAAAAGACTGGGAGAAAAACCAAAATTAGGTTAAGCAGCAATAGTGGGTTAAGATAAATGATGGAAATATCAGAAAGTACCTCAAATTTGGTTTCTTTAAATTATGGTCTAAAGGAGTTCACACTGATAGTGCATCAAAAAAGACAATTTTTAAAAAAAAATCAGAAAGTTTGTTTTAAAATATAGCTATCTGGGCCTCTACTTCAAAAGATTCTGAATTAGAATTGGCTGGGGGCTGGGCAAAGTTATTTTTAACAAGCTCCACTGGTGATTCTGATGTACTGCCAGGTTTAGGAACCTCTGCTATAGATCATATATTGATGTTTATATATAATAAAAAGTATATCCTATTGTAGTAAAGTGACATTCATTTTGATTTTTATCCCTAAATAAAAAACCTTTCTGAATTCTATCTTTATCTGAAAGATAGTCTAGCTTTTAAAAATCGTGTACTCATAATTACAGTATTAACAGCATAGTACCTATATTTCCTACTGGGAAATATGGCTTTTTCATACGTACTATTTTTTAAAACCTAACTCTATATTAAAAGGATAGAAAATGCCACTGCTATTCATAAAGCAAATAATGGATTCCTTGTTTCCATAATAAACATTCAAGAGAGTTTGTTCCCAATGGAAACTCATTGTTGCTGACTAAAAATCCTCTTGGGGAGGAAAAAAGTACCTTCATATATAATCTACATTGAGGATGCAAATTGTAGAGAAACTGACACAAAAGTATTTGCATTTAATCAAATCTAAAGCAAGTCATTTCAGAAGCATCACTACCATGTACAGAAGCCGTTCCCATCAGCATCAGACCTTTCCAGGAGACCAGGCTCCCTTATCAAGCAAAATACACCATTCACCAGAAATCCTACATTGCCATTAAGAAGGAAATTCACCAGAACCATCCAGAATGGAACGTGGTGAGTCAATATCAATGATTTAAAACTTTTTTAAAACTTTAATAATCCTAATGTTTATTTTTAACGTCACAAATGCATAACATAAAGCAAAGGACAAGAAGAAATATCCCTAAGTCCAGCTAGAACATATACCGTAAAAGTATAAAAACACAGACCAGAGACCAACAACTTTGAACTCTTGGTAACATTTTCATAATTCTGTTGCATTTAATTATTAATTGTTGGGTTTATTTTGCTGTTTCAAGTTCATGGAGGTATGGTTTCTGAAAGATCAATTCTATTGAACATTATTTTTATAAAATGAGAACTTGGATATTAAAGCATTCTTTTCCAGTGTAGCCAAATTTTATGTTAAAAGTAACAACTTCCAGTAAGCCCTCAATTATAAAGAAAGTGCAGGAGAAGAATCCACATTTATATAGAACTTGAAATATCTTTTATTCATGCATCTTGCTTTTAAGATTAAGGATGAAGGGCTTTCCACATACACATGGTAAGGAAGGGCTGTTATTTCATGAATTCAAACTATATATAGATCTTTCTCAGTGTGTTCACTCTGAGGATACAAATGTTAGTGTCAACATAGAGTAAACCCCTTTCAGGAACAAATTTTAGATTAAAAAGTTTGCATTTAAATGGTAATAAGTGACGATAGAAGAAATATTCTTTAAACACTTTGTAAAGTAGCTTGAAAGAAAAATTAATATTTTTTAAAACACCACAGCTCCTCAAAGATAAAAAGAGCCATAAGCGCATCTATCTTCTGCAGTATGGAACTGGTTATGACAGAAGTGCTAAGTGTTTGGATCCAGCTCTGAGGCTTAAAAAGTGGAAGAGGGGGGTGGCTATTGGGAGTGACTTGTGGATGCCTATGGTATGGGCAAACTAAACTGCTAGAAAATCCTCACATGTTAACTAATTTAGCCCCACTTCTTTAAAAGTTTCAGTCTTTATTTCCAGTGTGAAATTTCCTAAGTAGTATATATTAATTAATATATTGAACATTTCAAGATTAATTTCTGAACTTTCCTTGTATTTCCTTGTCTTTCCTTGTATTCTTCCAGAGGCTTTGCATAATAAAACTAGTAATATCATCTTCCCAGATCAAAAGTGGAACCACAAATGCTGAGCATCTAGTGGGTATAGATCAAGCACTATATTCCTACGTAGGGATCTGCCTCCTCTTGGGGAGAGGGTTCTCAGCCTCAGCAAGACAGGCTGAGCTGGGTTGGTGGGGTAAGGAGAGGGGTACCTACAGTCTCAAGGCTGTCACCTGAGCCAGACGGTGGGCCAAAGCACTGTATTGCCACTGGCCTGTCCAGGACCTCATTCTTGGCACTTCCCTGACCGGCAGAGAAATGGAACAAACGTAGATGCTGTTCACCAATAATCCAGGATGTTTATTCTGCGCTTTCTTAAGTGAGAGTGTGCCTGTATTTCATACCATGAGGGACCACAATTCAGAGAGACATCATCTATTATCTTAATTTTACCATTGTCTAATGATGTAACTCAAAATATGAATTGTTTTCTAAAGTTATGGGATTGTTTTTGTTTTACTCTTTTTTTTTGTTTGTTTCGAACTGTCTCTTTATTCCCTTACCTTATGTAACAAGCACCTGCTCAAACACTCTAAAGAATTTAAAAGCAAGAAAATGTATTACAGAAACTGTCATCAAAAGTAGTAAAATAAGGTGCTTCAAATGTCATAAATATATTTGATATTTCATAACTAAAAACAGTTGAGGAATCGCCTACATTTTAAATAGCCAATTTCAGAATGTATGAGTTTGATTTGATGGAGAAAAGATGTAATTTTCAGAAACAACATTAAAGCAACAGCATCATTAAATCTACTGTGGGCCAAATCCTTCTTCAAAGTGAACAGGAATGTGGAAAGGGCATGACTGGGACAGTTTGCTGCGTGTACACAGTCACGATACAACAGCATGAATTTTTTTCCCAAATTCGAAAGGATAAATGATTCTTATTAATAAATTTGCTTGTGCTTTCTCTCCAGAAACACACGTCTTTGTTTTCTCAACAACTGATCTGAATGCAAGTTTGTATCTAGGGTATTTGAATAAAACCTCTTAAGCATCTCCTCACTTATGCAGGTGTGGACTCTTTAAATAGACACAGTGCACAAGGGGAAATACATTTGGAAGTAGGAATACTAGCAACATTTTTAAACTCTAAATATCACTCCTCTTTAAAAAAGGAGGATAGGGTAGGTTAAGGAACTTTCAGAATTCCCAAAAATAGGAAGAATAATCCAGGTAATAGTTTAAAGAGTTTTTACTAGGTTCCATCTCTTAGTTAAAATGTATTTTTATCCACCTTATATGCTGTGTAAAATGCATTTGCTGTTTTGTATCTACTCCAGAGCCTGGTTTATCTCCATTGTCCCTGTTTTCTTACCACCCATGCTGAAGCCCCAGAGAAAGGGTTTCTTCCCCACCTCTTAAGAAACTGCTCTCTCCCACATTCTAAAGATCTCCAGTTTTCCAAACCCTATGATATTTCTATGTCTTCATTTTCCTCAAATTCTCTAAGGCACTTTCTTTACCCCACAAGTATTTACTGAGCACCTACTAGGTGCCAGATACTTGACATCACCTCTTTCTCCATGCCTAATGTCTACAAGGCCTTTCCCCCTCCATCATGATTCCTCTTTCTCTACACTCCGTCTTTCCTTCATTTCCCTGTTGCTACCACTCTGCTGTGTCACATACCTACATCTCTGCCCCTTCCTCTCCACTTCTGCCCTGACCTTCCCTGTCCCCTTACTTTCCCTGGGCATCAGAACTATAGCCTTTTCCCAGGGCTTCTACTCCTTTCTGCTACAAAGTCTTCCTTGGAGAACTTTATTTCCATAGCTCTAGTTATCATAGTTTTATAGATGTTTCTTAGATGTACAGTTCTAATGCTGGTCAAAGTTGTCGTCTATCTATAGGATGATTTCACTTGATTAAGCCACCACAACCTCAAAGTCAGCATATTCAAAACTGAACTCTTCTTTCCACATCAAAACCAACCCTCTTCCCTGCCTCCTTGATTTCTCTTTTTAATCATGGTAGTCTTTTTTATTGTGTGTGTGCATGTGTGTGTGTTTGTGTTCTTTTGAAAGAGACCTTTAAGATTCCTTAAATCTGCCCTTCCCTTGTCATTTCCAATGTTTCTGGTTAGCTTCTCACTGTTTTATCATTTTCCATCCTCTCTTCTTCCTCATCCTCAACCCATCCTAAGATGGGCACTCAGATTAATCTTCCAAAAAAATTTCCAAATCTTCCTAAATACGATAAAGTCATAATATAGCCCTGGTCAAAAAGATTAGTGGTTTCCATCACCTACAACATAAAGTATAAATTTTTACCACCTGGTTTTCAACACCTTCAACATTTCCATTATTCTCAACTAAAAAAAAAAAGGATACTTTCAGCAAATATTTACTGAAGGCCTACTAAGTGCCAGACACTGTTATAGGCATTGGCACTTAAGATGTTTCAGTGAGTAAAAACAAGCAAAGATTCCTACCCTCATGGAACTTACATTCTAGCAAGGAAGAAACAGACAATAAACAAGAAACTTAATAAATAAGGAAATTATATAGGACATTATAACAGACAAGTACTACGTAGAAATAAAAAGTAAAATAGGATAAAGGGGAATAGAGATGTTTTATGGGAAGGTGTAACTTTAAATATGTTCTCATTGAGAAAATTACTTTTGAGCCAAATTTTGAAGGAGACAAGGGCATTTAGTCATGTGGATAACTGGAGGAAGAATATTCCAGATAGAGTGGACAGCCAATGCAAAGTCCTAAGGTAGAAGTGGTGTGGTTGATGCATTTCAGAAACTGGCTGGAGTACAATAGAGTGTTATGAGATGAGATCAGAGGTGTCATGGAACAAGGTTATGTAGGACCATTGTAAGGACCTTGGCTTTTACCCTGAGTTAAATGGGGAGCCACTGTATGGTGTTGAGAAGAGGAGTGAGGCAATTGGACTTTCTTTTTGAAAGAATCACTTTGGCTGCTGTGTTGAGATACACTGGGGATGGGGGAAGAGTGGAAGCAAAGAGATCAGTTGGAAGGCTACTGCAGTATCTACATGAGAGATGACAGTTGATTTTACCTGGGTATCAGCAGTGGAGGTGGAGAAAAGTCAGCAGATTCTGGCTCTATTTTATGGGTGGCACCATCAGGAACTCCTAAAGGATGGGTTGTGAAGTATGAGAGAAAAGAGAGGAACTAAGAATGACTTTATAGCTTTGGGACTGGGCAAACAGAAGGATGGAGTTGCCAACAACTAATAGGAAGGTTTCAGAAAAGCAAATATAAAGGGAAGGACAGAGTTCAGATTTGGACATGTGGAGTTTGAAATGTCTACTAGACATCAAAGTGAAGATGGACATCCACATCTAAAGTCCAGGACAGGTCTGGTCTAGGGATATCCATCTGAACTTCATCTATATATTGATGGCATTTAAATCCATTAACTCCAGTTACCCTCATTCCTTTCCCTTCCTATACATGCCTTGCTCTTTCCGACCTCTGCTTTTGCTCATGCCATGCCTAATGTCTACAAGGCCTTTCTCCCTCCTCCTAACCTATCCACATCTATCTGAATCCAGACTAAATCCCATCCCTTCCCACAAAATTTTCATCAATAAAGTATACTCTTCCCCCTCCCTTAATCCCTCACATGTGCATGTCTTATTTCTCTCACTAAAAGAAGATGTCTTTAAGGACATCTGTTATATGTTCTAAACTTATTTTGCATCCACTGTGGCATATAGCCCCACATTTTGCACTAGAGTCGGTGCCAACTGGTACATAAGACTGATTGTTTTATGGCAAAACTTCAGAAGTTTTGATCTGCTTATTTGCCATCTCATGAACTTTATCCATTAGTCACCATGTGCTTATTTGTTAAACTTATTTAGAATAGGTATATTTCCTCTAGGCTTTTTGGCATACATATAAAGCATAAATGGATAATTCAGATTGAAACCACCAACTAAAAAGCCCTTCGGAAAAGTGAAACCAAGACTGTCTGCAAACACACAAAGGATCAACCTTTGGGACTGGGCAACTGGACCTCTTCAACGTCCACTCCAATCTCCTCTCAGACCTAAGTCCACATCCACCATCAATCAGCCAGCTAGGAATGCCTAGGTTAGAGTTGTCCCCCTCTTCCACAGGAGCCTTATAAAGTCCCTACTCTTATGCATATCTTTGGTTCTCAAACTACAGAGAACATCAGAATCACCTAAAGGGTTTGTTAAAACACAATTGCTGGGCCCACCCCTAAAGTTTCTGATTCAGTACATCTGGAGCAGCACCTGAAAATCTGCATTTTTAACACATTCCTAGCTGATGCTATTGTTCCTGGCCCAAGATTCACACTCTGAGGATCACTGGTGTGTATTCTTACTTGGACTTTTCTGTCTGGCCTTGACTCCTGCCTTGTTCTGACATTTAGTGCCTGTGTCACTCTCCTACTCCAGGCTGCTGGAACGAGCACTAGAGATGTCTTAGTCACTGACCATACGACTGGGCCACCACCCCTCCCCTGCCCTTCTTTATTCTGGGCTCAAAAGTTTGAGAGCCAACTTGTGTCCTTGACCCCAATTTCTCTCTAGCTCTTCAAGATCTCCTTTCATCATTTTCTCCCTCTTCCCTAAATCTTCAGTCCCTCCCTCTTCCTGTTCAAATATCCTCAAATATCTCCTATCCACGAATTCATTAAATAGATGTAAAAACATAAGCAAACCTCTCCTTGTCCCTGTAATTGTCTCCAATGATCATTCAGTCTCTTGCTTCCCTTCCTCATTCAAACTTCAAGAAGAAATAGTCTCCCTCCCTTTCTCCACCTCTACCCTTGACGTTATCACCTGGCTTCTAGGTAATGCTTCCAAAATTACTCTTGCTAAGACAACACCAACCACTGAATTGAAAGCAATGGATGTTTTGCTGTCCTTATCTTCCTGAACAATTCTGTGGTATCTCACTCTTTTTCCTTCTTTCTTGAAATCCCTTCCCTTGAATTCTACCTCATTCTCCTGTTTTATTCTGGTTCTTCTCCAACCACTTCTTCTTCATTAGGGTTCTCTCCTTCTCCTCAGACAAGCCTTCAAATGTGGATGTTCCCCAGGCTTCCATCTTTAACCATCTAGTCCAGAGCTTCCCAACCAGTGTGTCAGGAATCAGTATTGTAGGAGTTCCCAGGATATTGATCTCAGCCGTTGAGAGTAGCCTGGTCTATTTATCCTAATATGCCAGATGCATAAGTTTTCCCTCAATGCCATTGTTATGACTCTACCTTTCAAACATTCCAAGAGAGTTCATTCTCGTTCCTGGTTTCCTTACTATCAACATTATGATGTCTCTGAAACTTATATACCCAGACCAATCCCATGGTGGAAGCTTGAGAATCAGCCTTGAATCTTCCTGCTCCTTTCCCTCCTACATCTAAATAATTTCCAGATCTGTCCTCTCCTTGCCCTCCTATCAACCACAACTCAGACCCCACTATCTCTTGCCTGAATTATCCTAGAATCTTCCTGACTGTTCTCCCTGTGGCTTTGTGATTCTTAAATCTAAATCCACCTTCATACAGCTGCTAGAAATGTCTGTCTAAAATGCAAATCTAACCACACTACTACCATGCTTGGAAGCCTCCAATGGCTCACTGCACACAGGATGAAATCCAAACTCCTTCGCCTACAAGAAACTTCATGACTGCGCCCTGATCATTTCCCTTCCCCCGGCTCAGTTTCTCCCTCCTTCTGTTCTTACCTCCAGGACTTTGCCCATGCTGCCCTCTATACCTGGAATGTTCTTACTCATTTACCATCATACACACTGCTTACCTCCGCTATCACATTGCCTTCCCTAACTCCTTCCCCACCCTCAAGAGAAATTGACACGTTCTGTGTTTTTCTGAGTATTCTATTCAGGCATACTTTTTGTTGTACTTTGCACATTTGCATTATAATTATTTTTAAGTATTTCTCTCCTCCCACTAGATGGCATGTTCTTTTGTATTACCAGCTCTGACACAATGCCTGACACATAAAGAATACTCAATAAATTATCGATGAATAAATGTAGCCTCAGGCTTTTCCCAAAAAATAAGGCATCACACACAATTCTAAGAGCAGCACTTAGATTCCTTTGGAACAAACATTAAGATCATTTAGCTTTAAATTTGAGGCTGATTTGAAAGAGATACTTAAGCCTCTTTAATTAAAAGATATATAGGCCAAATCCTGTCAAAATAAGACCCAAAGGATCAGTCAAATAACTTTGTTTTGCTGAAATCAGTTTGCATGTGGCTTTATTTGAATTGAATAATATATTGTCTTGGAACCTAGTTTTTTTCTCTCCTTCATTTTGTACAGGAATTTTGTATTTAACTTGGTACTTTTCACAACATTTTCATATGCATATCTTATGTAACTCTGCAGTCAGTTTCAGAGAGATTATTAAACCCATTTTACAGATGAAGGAAACAGGGCTGAGAAATTGTGATTTTCCCAAGTCAGTGGCTAATACGTAAAAGATGGAATAGTGTTTCTTTCACTTAGCTTGGATCAGTTTCTGTCAAGGATCAGGAGATAGGACTAAATGACCTGTGTTGAAGCCACTTCAAATTCAAGTCTATCATTCTAATGAGAAAATAGCATCACAGTATTAACCCTGGACAGGTTAACCTACTTATAGTATCCACATTTGATTGTTACTATTCCATTTGCTTAAGTCCCAGGAGACTACAGCAAACGAGTGTATCAAGGCGTGAGAGTGAAGCACACAGTCAAAGATCTACTGGCAGAAAAACGATCCAAGCATACAAGTAACTCAAGATTTAATGTAAGTCTCAGTTGAATCCATTCTGAAGTCTTTGGGTATTTAAGTCCTATTAAGGTTAATTATCTCCCCTCTCCCTTTATCTTCTCACCAATCTCTCACCTCTTGAGTCTGATATTCTCCACAGCAAAGCCCCCCTTTAACTGGCACACACTATATAATTAATCTATAAGCAAGGATTCCAAGAGCTCTGTGAACTTATTTGCTGGCTACTTCAGCTAGTGGATATGAAATGATGATGAGTCCTGACTTTTTCATTTCTGCCAGTCATGAACTACCAAAGGCTCAGTTGGTGGGAATAATGCTGACCTTCATATACATGTTATTCTAAATCTGATAGAGACAACTTCTAAACGTCTTCTATATAACGTGCAAAATCAGATTTAAACATCTTAGTAGGAGTTGTCTTAAGTCTAAAATCTCTATCTGACATCCTTGTCTTTATAAATAGCTCTGCTCTATACCTAAAATGTTTAAGTAGTTACACCCAAATCTCCAATAATGATTCTTGAATGGAAATAGCAGTTGGTTATCGAGTTGTGTATATAATTACTCACCTGCATTGCTGGGGGCAGGACACGAGAGCAGATGACCAGGAATAAAGGAGGCAACCACATACAGCACTGAGCACAGGGGCTGGTACACAGTGGGAACTGCTTCTTCCAGTGTGTTCTGCCCAGAACGTCAGCACCATATTCAACACTGCTCCAAAGTCAAACTTCTGGGACTTGTTTCAAATGAACCAACTCCAGATTCAATTTCCTCCCATCTAAGAACATCCTTTATTTGCACATTTTTTGGCTTTCCTTTCTTTTAAACCACCTCCTCTCTTCTAGTTCAAATGGAGCTTGGTTGATAAAGAGAAATCTGAATAATTGGCTCCTTGTCTGTTCCTAGTGCCATGTTTCTCCTCATGCTTCTTCAGAATCATCTGGAATGTGAGTTAAAAACATCCATACAAATCTAGTCTCTTGAGAGAGAGGAAAAAAGAAAGAGACAGAGAATTCAGTCTACTCTAAGTGAACCATAGCGGCATGGATGCTTGGCCACTATTATGGCTAGAATTGTGAAACTTGCAAAAGTTCCAGGCATACTGTCAGTTGGGAAGATAAGAGGCGCAATGAAGATAACTTCATAGTCAAGGAACAGATAGTCTATCTGCCCCATGTGAGGCTATAATTCCCTCCTCGGCAGCGTCATCCATACACACATACAGTAATAGGGCACTGTGCCAGATGGAATTGCATAACAAGACAAAGAGGCACCTATCCAAATGGTGGATGGAAATATATTTTTTATTAAAAAATTACCTAACATGATTTCTTACTTAAGCTCTGCGACTATCGAAGAGTGTGTTTTCTCTATTTTTTGATGCTTTTACTTTTTAAAAGATATAACACTATAAACATAATTAACAATAAGTCATATTATTTGATTTAATTTTAAAATGCAAATTCCTGGTCCCTGTTCCATGTCTATTAACATAGTTATTGGTCTGGGGCCAGGGAATGGTCATTCTTAACAAGCTCCTTGGGTGATTTCTTTGCACATCATAATATAAGAAATTTACCACACAGCAAAGTGCAACTGTCAAAACCCCACACATAACCAAGGTTCTTATCTCTACCCAGATTAGAAGTTGCTGAGCTATTGCTACTGGCCCAGTGACACTGCAAATGTTATACAAAAGTGGGTACAGGAAACATGTGATACATGGTCTGTGCCATTAAACAACAATGGCGGAAAGGAAAACACTTATACATTTAAAAAATAAAAGACCATATAACCAAGCACTACACTGAATGCTGAAGACAAAGGACCAGGCAGCATAGCCACGTGTTATGAAGATTGGAATACTATTTGCATAAGCACAGTTTAAAGTGCACTTCCTGTGTGTTATCTCATTCAATAGACACACTACTCCTATGAGATTGACGTTGACATCATTCTCCATCTTACAGATGAAAAAGTTGAGAACAAAAGAAGGGAAGGGATTGTTTGCAAGTTGCAGTTAGCAAGTGGCAGGTCTTCTGACTGCCAATTCCATATGCCTTCTAAAGGGAAAGATCAATGTGGACTGGAGTAGAATCATTTCTGATTCATGCTGTCTTCATCTGTTTGAGCTGTCATCACAAAATACCACAGACAGCGGAGTTGATAAACAGCATACATTTATTTCTCACAGTTCTGGAGGCTTGGTGACAAGTTCAGGTTGCCAACATGGTAAGGTTCTCGTGAAGGCCCTTTTGTGGGTTGCAGAATTCTCATTGTATCCTCACATGATGGGAGGGCATAGAGAGCTCTCTAGGGCCCTTTTATAAAGGCACTAATCCCATTCACGAGGGTTCCATCCTCATGACCCAATTGCCTCCCAAAGGCCCCACCTCCTAATACAATCACATGGGGCCTTAGGATTTCAACATCAATTTGGGAAGGACACAAACATTCAGACCACAGCACATGCAAACAAAGGAAATGAAGGCATAAGAAAATATCGTCATATAGAAAGGACTGGAAAGGTGCAAACCAGCTCTAACTATGGTTGTTCTTCTCAGGCATCAGGTACACAGGCAGTATGAACTCAGCCCTAACTTCCTGTTCTCACATATTACTCAGTGTCTCACTGCTGGTATCTTACTCTCGTCCTCATTTCAAAGACCTTTTAAATTTGGGTAATTAAATGCATATAGTCCCATTACATGGCTATTTGGACTTTAGGTATCTCCATGAATTGATTTTACTGTCTATTTCTTTCATCTCAACCACTATTCTAGAAAATCCCAAGAAAGACATCATATTAATTAATCACTGACTCTCAAGGACTTTTTCTGTCCCTGTGTCAAACACAACTCAATGAGCAGGAGTCATGTAGAATCACATTACTGGCAGCACTTACAGGGCTCGAATGGCATGAGGAATACTGACACTTCTTACCCTTTTTCATACCAGTTCACTAGGTGACAATGAGTCTGATATCTTAGGTAAGTTTAGATAGGAAAGCCATCCTTAGACGTGTTCAAAATTTGCTACTGATAACATGGGTAATAACCAGTCAAAGGATAACTTGAGGAGATTGGAGGCCCTACCACACTGTTTTACCATAGATATTATCCTAAGCCAAAAACTGGACCCCCAAAGATCCTACATCAAATACCTGAAACATGTGAATGTCAACTTAAATGGCAAAATATGTGATTAAGTTAAGGATCTTGGGTGGATCTTCCACTTACCCTGGAAGAGGTGATCCCTAAATGCAATCCCATGTACTCTTGTTTTTTTTAATGTGGAAGAATTGTGGGGTTTTTTTGTTTTTGTGGGGTTTTTTTAACATCCTTATTGGAGTATAATTGCTTTACAATGGTATGTTAGTTTCTGCTTTATAACAAAGTGAATCAGCTATATGTATACATATATCCCCATATCCTCTCCCTCTTGCATCTCCCTCCCACCCTCCCTATCCCACCCCTCTAGGTGGACACAAAGCATCAAGCTGATCTCCCTGTGCTATCAGCTGCTTCCCACTAGCAATCTATTATACATTTGGTAGTGTATGTATGTGTTAGCATACAGTATTTGTTTTTCTCTTTCTGACTCACTTAACTCTGTATGACACTCTAGGTCCATCCACCTCACTACAAATAACTCAATTTAAATTCTTTTTTATGGCTGAGTAATATACCATTGTATATATGTGCCACATTTACAAGAGGGAGTTTTGAGAGACACGCAAAAGAGGAAGAGGTCATGTGACCAGGGAGGCAGATATCACATATCAAGGAAGGCAGGCAGGTAGGCAGCCACCAAAGCTGGAAGAGGCAGAGTGGACTCTCCCCTCGAGGTCCCTAGAGAGAGAAAGAATAAATTTTGGTCTTTCTAAGCCACCCAGGTGGTGGTAGTTTTTTCCAGCAGCCCTAGGAAACTAGTACACAGATATTATGAAAACTACATCCCCCAGATAAGTACTCTCTATGAAGTGTCTATCTGATGCCCAAATTGCTGCTCGGTTCTTTATGACAGCACTTGAATAAGTTTACATGGGTTATGTTGACTCAACTTCTCTCATGAACATCTGTTTTCTATACCATGAAGTGTTTTTCACATTTTTGCAGTAGGAATCAAAGGGGAAAAAAATCCTTTGCATCAAAAGAAACTTTCAGGGCTTCCCTGGTGGCACAGTGGTTGAGAGTCCGCCTGCCGATGTAGGGGACACGGGTTCGTACCCCGGTCCAGGAAGATCCCACATGCCATAGAGCGGCTAGGTCCGTGAGCCATGGCCGTTGAGCCTGCGTGTCCAGAGCCTGTGCTCCGCAACGGGAGAGGCCACAACAGTGAGAGGCCCACATACCGCAAAAAAAAAAAAGAAAAAGAAAAAAAGAAACTTTCACCAAATACTGGACTTAAAACCACTGTGTGCATTTTAGCCATAATCCTGTGGTTCCACAGCTATTATCATGGATATCTTTTTAAATAATCGTTTCCTCTTTCTTTTTCAAATTTTTCTGGGTTATTCTTTACTATACTATTGACCAGATCATTAAAAATATGAGCCACTCACCAACATCTGGTACCAAAAGATATGTATTTAGACTTTTGATGTAAGTTTATGTTGCATTGTTTTCAATTACACTATTTCTATGACATTCCATAAAAACCGATCATTGAAAATTTTAAATAATATCACAAAATTCGGTGAGCTCTCAGTTATGTATACTAAAATTAAAAAGAAGAAGAGGCAGTAAGCCTAATGGCCACAATTTTTCATTTTGTTTTGAAATTCAATGAACAATTTGCAAGCTATTGAACTTTCTAATCAAAATTTTCCCAAGGTATCATAAAGATTCATTTAAAATCATTGACTATAAAACAGCTGCATGAGGGAAAAAATTCTAAACTTTCTAAGTAGGAAATGGAGCTCAGTAACCCAAATTTGGAGTTAAAATTGAGTAGTGGAATGGGGGAGTTCAGTGCAATATAGGGGGAATTAAGAATAGGCTTAGCAATCAGGGTCTGATATTTAATCCATTTTACTGGTTTATGGACACCCTCATAGCTATTCTGCTCTGCTCATTCATCAAAATGCTAGAGTGAGGAACAATAAGGAAATAGATATGAAAGTGATTTTAAGTTAATATCCTACATAAATATGAGGAAAAACAAGTGACGATTTCTGGTTGTTCTTAGAAGATCCGAGGGAGGGATCTGAGGGAAATGTTGAGGAGCAATATCCCAAGTGGGAAATATATTTGCATCATATCAACCTTGAATTATACATAATATACATACACAGACCAAAATCTAACTATTTCCACTTGGCATGATTCTTTTTATACTAACCTTAAAGCCATACTGTCAGCTAGGTGTCTTGGTTAATCTTTCCTAATTATTTTTGGAAGTAAAACATTGTAAGCATAGAAAGAAGCGTGACAATAGTACATACTGATAGAAAAAAACTGGAAGAACTGAAGGTGAATGGAAGCCATATAGTGCATTTATGGCATAAATTATATGAAAGTGTTTGATCTTCCTTGGGAGGTCAGTGAACTCTAACTGTAGAACAGATGCACATTGTCCAGCTCCATCTGTAACAACTGTCTGTCTTTCCATTAGGACTGCTAGTTAGAGATTTGTTTTGTTCCATATCCAGCTGCTGTTTTGTGGCACCAATGACATGTGCATTTCAGTTATCACCGAGTGTAAACATGATGTCCATATCTGTGATTTGCATTTGGAGTTCTCGTGAAGTATTAAAAAATGAAAGTAGACAATTGGAAACTGTATATTACAGCATCTCAAAGTTTCTTTGATTTCCCTGAAACTTTGGAAAACACATCTGAGACTCCTCTTCTGCACCAAAGGAAATTGCTGCCTCCTCAGTCTGTTTGAACCCCCTCCTTCTGGTTGTCAGTGGTCTCTGGCAATTCCTTTCTCCTCTCTGGGCCTCAGTGTCCTTGTCAATAAAAGTAGAGTTTGATTCCTCTCATTTCAGTATTCAATTTTAATACTCAAACTTTAAAAAGTTTATCCCATCCCCTTATCTTCTTTATTATTCATATTTCAAATGTTCACATCTCACTGCTTATGGTTTAAAGTAGATCTGAATCTCTGAGAACTAGCTCATATTCAGGCTGCAGCATCCTTGAGCTGAAGTTTCAGATCACTCTGTCATCTGGGAATCTTCAGCACTTAGTTTCACAGAATTTTCTCATCTAAGGCACAGGCAGCATAGCATGATGAAGAGTATGGGCTCTGGATCAAGATGACCTGAATGTACTACCCAGCTCTGCCATTTGTCAACTGTATGATAACTGTAAAGGTACTTTAATCTTGGTGTCAGAGGAAGATAATAATACGTCCCTTGCAATGTTAGGTTTAATATGTCAAGAGCTTTGCACATGGTATGTGTTCAATCAATACTAGTGCTATTAAATACTGCAGTGAAGGAACGTTAGAATTCAAGTGATGTAAGAAATTCACTGAGCTGAAGAAATGTACAGTCCAGCTGTGGGAGAAAGAATTATACATGAGGATTAAAGACCTAAATGTAAGGCCAGACACTATCAAACTCTTAGAGGAAAACATAGGCAGAACACTCTATAACATAGATCACAGCAAGATCCTTTTTGACCCACCTCCTAGAGAAATGGAAATAAAAACAAAAATAAACAAATGGGATCTAATGAAACTTCAAAGGTTTTGCACAGCAGAGGAAACCATAAACAAGACCAAAAGACAGCCCTCAGAATGGGAGAAAATATTTGCAAATGAAGCAACCGACAAAAGATTAATCTCCAAAATTTATAAGCAGCTCATGCAGCTCAATAACAAAAAAACAAACAATCCAATCCAAAAATGGGCAGAAGACCTAAATAGACATTTCTCCAAAGAAGATATACAGATTGCCAACAAACACATGAAAGAATGCTCAACATCATTAATCATTAGAGAAATGCAAATCAAAACTACAATGAGATATCATCTCACACCAGTCAGAATGGCCATCATCAAAAAATCTAGAAACAATAAATGCTGGAGAGGATGTGGATAAAAGGAAACACTCTTGCACTGCTGGTGGGAACGTGAATTGGTACAGCCACTATGGAGCACAGTATGGAGGTTCCTTAAAAAACTACAAATAGAACTACCATATGACCCAGCAATCCCACTACTGGGCATATACCCTGAGAAAACCATAATTCAAAAAGAGTCATGTACCAAAATGTTCACTGCAGCTCTATTTCCAATAGCCCGGAGATGGAAACAACCTAAGTGTCCGTCATCGGATGAATGGATAAAGAAGATGTGGCACATATATATAATGGAATATTAGTCAGCCATAAAAAGAAACGAAACTGAGCTATTTGTAGTGAGGTGGATAGACCTAGAGTCTGTCATACAGAGTGAAGTAAGTCAGAAAGAGAAAGATAAATACTGTATGCTAGCACATATATATGGAATTTAAGAAAAAAAAATGTCATGAAGAACCTAGGGGTAAGACAGGAATAAAGACACAGACCTACTAGAGAATGGACTTGAGGATATGGGGAGGGGGAAGGGTACGCTGTGACAAAGAGAGAGAGTGGCATGGACATATATACACTACCAAATGTAAAATAGATAGCTAGTGGGAAGCAGCTGCATAGCACAGGGAGATCAGCTCAGTGATTTGTGACCACCTAGAGGGGTGGGATAGGGAGGGTGGGAGGGAGGGAGACGCAAGAGGGAAGACATATGGGAACATATGTATACGTATAACTGATTCACTTTGTTATAAAGCAGAAACTAACACACCATTGTAAAGCAATTATACTCCAGTAATGATGTAAAAAAAAAAAAAAGAATTATACATGAAATAAGTGATTAAAAATTTAAAAATGGCTTTGGTTTCCAAGTGCCAAATGCATAATAGTGACCCTCAGTGAACAAGATGGAGGTTGAAAAGGGGGAGAGCAGGGCGTGGACAGGGTAGATGGAAGAAGACTTCTTGGAGGAGGGTGAGCCTTGAGCTAAGTTTGGAAGGAAGATGGTAACTCAGATGAGCAGTGAGGAGGGGTAGAGTCCAAACAGAACACGAGGCCTGGGTGATGGTCCAGAGGGAGAGGAGAGACTCTGTCTGTGATGTGCAGTGCGTAGACCCACTTGGTGCATAAGGTAGAGAAGTGAAGAGGAAGTCAGGAGGCCTGGCCTGGGACATGACCTCTCAAAAGTTAGTTTTAGTCTTGCCTGCTGAGGTCTCCCAGACACTCCCCTCCATGCCCAGAGCCTCCGGCATATTTATCTGCTAAAATACTTCTTATGCTGCACGATAATTGCTTGTTTTATTAAATCTCTCCCCCAACTGGCTAATTTCTTGCTATTCCCATTTTTTTCCTTTTGGAGCCTCCAGCCCAGGAGAAACAGCAGTGGGGTAGAACGGTTAAGAGCTTGTGTTTTGGAGTCTGACAGAGTGAGGATCTGACTCTATTGCATCAAGGTGATCGAAGTTCTCTGGACTTCTGTTTCATCCTATGTAAATGGAGAGAGTGATACCCACCACAGATGTGTCATGAAAATTAAATTAGATAAGGTATAAAAAGCCCCCAATACGGCTGGTACATGGCACATTGTAAGTACTCAGCAAATGGCAGCTTGTATGGCTTTGCTAGTACCTGGAGTGTGGTAGCATTTGATAAATGTTACTTATCGTGCAAGTGTGCTGCGCAAAGGCAGACACCCACAGTTGGTGGTGAGCTCCGAACAGCAGCCTTGGGAATTAGATACTTTGAATCCATTACTACAAATTCTAATAGAGTATAAATAAATCGACCCAGAGAAAGGCCACTGGGTAACTTTTGTAGGTTCGAAAAATTGATTCACTATGAGCCAATGAAACAACAAAATAGTGGAAGCGACAGTTAGCAACTTTGTTTTTATTCTGACTCAGCAATACCGCCCTCCTCCATTCTGCGGGTTGAGATGGCTAGAGATGAAGCTCCAACTTGGTACATTTCATTAAGATAGATTCAACTGCTCCCATCCTGCAGTTCTGAATCTCCAAATATGTAACCAGTCTTGGATAACAAACCACGTATTATACTTACCCATCGTGGATGACTGTTTTATGAAAACACCAACTTCAAACGGCAGGAAGAAGGAAATAAAAGTCTTAACATTTTGATCAGGATTTGCTCTCAATTTACTGACCTAATGAGTTACTTTTTTAAGCCTACATTTCCTCAATTACAAAGGATCATATAATTCTATGAATGATATGGGTGGGAGGGGACCAGTACTCACTGTGTTTTTGATGTGTCTCCCTTATACCCACTGGGTACAGCTGCTTATCTTTCTGCTTTGCTAGATTTTCCTGACCCCAAAACATGTTCGACCCTACCCCCGACCTGAGGGGTCTAACCAAAGCTAAGCTGTATCCCTTATTTATTCTGAAAAAGATAAATCATATTTCTTCTAGTTTGACAAGAGTTTGCAAATTGAGTTTGCAAGGGAAATAGGCAACAGAAAAACCACATAAAGCACAAGAACAATTATGTGGAGTGCAAATATTCTACACTGATATCTGGTCAAAGATTGGCATGGGTAGGACAGTTGCGGTGACTTCTGAGCCTGAGTTCCCTTCCATCACCTCAATTTTCTCTGGGGTAAATAAGAATTCTTAATGATAATAGCTATCATTTACTGCTAGGCTCTGAAACAGAAACTTTACAAATATTTTCATTTATCCATTTGAAAGTAAATTTCACTTATCAACAAGGAACACAATAGCCCTAAGAGGGTGACACTCATACCTATTTTTCAGATGACAAAATTAAGAATCATGTAGGAATCAGTGGAGCTTAGATTTGGACCCAGGTCTTTATTTTACTTAAAGTAGTATTGCCTTCTTAAGTTTACATTTCTGGCCCAAGGAAGGGCTATCTTAGGAATAACCACTTTGCTTCGGGTTCTCTGCTCAGTGCTGAGCTCACCCTTCACACTCCATACATTCTGTTGGCCCCATCATGCTTTCATTCCCTCTCAACCATATGTCCTCATCCCTGTCCGTCTCTGCAGCAATTCCATAGACTGCTCAGATGATGCCACACCCAGCCCAAACCAGAGCCAGGACCTTCCTCTCCTCTGATACCCGGACATCTTAGAAGAAACTGGACACAGAAGTTCTCAATTTCCTTCTAGAACCCATCTCTAGCTCTGTCCCAGAACCTGCTTCCAGAGTGTAGTTTCTCTCTGCCATTCCCCACCACTCGGGAACCCCTGTTCTCCTGCGCTTTGGATGGCATCTAGCCCTCCCTGTAAAAGAGGAAACCATTTCCGGAGCCAGAGTCCAAGCACACCACACCGACCTCGCAGAAACCTCTCTGCTGCTCTGCTTGAGCTCTCTAGGGTCTGCCTCGGCCAACCCATTATACTCTGACCTCTTCTTCTTGCCTGAATCTTATAGCTCTGCTCTGCCTGTTGCTGAGGTGTGATTTCTTTTCTGAAAGTTGCCGAGTTGACCTGAGAGGCTGGTATCACATGGCTTGCTCCTGGGGCAGGATGTAATATGTCACTTCTCCCACTCGAGGAGGAGGAGACCATCTCAGCTCCCTTCTGAAGGCTGGAAAAGATCCCCGAGACCAGGGAAATGCAGAGCTTACCAGCTCAGTTGACTCTGCTGATACACCTCTTAGGTGCTCTCGCAGCCTACGTGGTGTCCAGCACTCTCTCACAGTTGCACACACTAAAGAATCATATGCATACTCTGAATAAATATAATAACCACTAAGGAAAGGGGAGGGCAATTTCCTTCTGCTCTTACCCTCTTATGAACAAACGGAAAAAGATGGAGAGAGAAGGACCACCAATAGTCTCATTTCCTGGGCAGTTTATAGAATTCCATGCTAAAGACAGATGGAAGCCTTTACTAACATCAAAATCTAATTTTAATCAAGATATAACCCCCAAAGCCTCCTAAAACTTGGACAATTTTATACTGTGCTACTTCTCTTTGATATTCTAATTGTGGTGCTAAATAACAATGAAAAACCTCAAAGAAAGAAAGAGGCAGAACGTAAATAAGCCCACACACTGCTTATCCATGCTTTAAATTTAGGCAGTTGGCCATATATAAGTTCAAAGAAGAAATCACAGCCTTTGCAGCCCTCACTGTACTTGCCAAGCGTAAAAACAGAGCACATGTATGTTCTGTTGACTCCATCGTCAGAGGCATCCGCAAGCTCTGAAGGCACAGAAGTGCAAATTATCTGTACTACTGCTATTACAAGAAATCCTCATGCTCTTCTATTATTTCTAAAAGTTTACCATAAAAGTTATTTTTCATCTCTTCCACTTTCATAAAAGAGCCCTTCCTACAATGTGTTCTGGCTTTAGTAAGAATTTCGTGTTTGCCTGGGCACAGCAAATGGTCATCAGATGGCCCAAAGTGTATCTTTCTGCTTTGCTAATGTTTTAGTTTTCTTATATATATATTTTTTATATTTTAGAAGTACGCATGCTCTTTGTGTTTATCAAATTCTTAGGAAGACTATAATTTTTCCTTAATGAGTACATCTCGCTTGCCCTTGCTACTTTTTTCTGAATTGCCAGCAGAAGGATCCATTCATCTGTAATGTTTGCACAGTTATTGATAAATGGAATCCGTGTCTACCCTGGGAGTGTCCCCCCAAACCTTTCACTCACTCTCATAACGCAGTGCCTTGCATATTGCTTGCTAACGTTGCCAACTAACCCCCTTCCTGAGCCCAGAAAGAATTTTAAAAGAAAAAAAGCATTTTCTGAGCTGGCAATGCCTTGTAAACTCCAAATGCCAATGTTTTAATACATAAGTACATATTATATCCCTGGCATTCATTTGAATGAATGTTTTATCTAAAGCTTTCAAAATGGCCCATTGTCTGACTTTAATTAGTCCACGGTCCCGCCTGTTTGGAGAACTGAACTGCATTTCCAGGGCTGTCCATGTTCCCCACCCAACCACCTGCTCCTTCGCAATTGCAGAAATTTAAAAATAATAATAATAATAAAGGCAAACCTTCTGCAAGCACCTTATTTTTTCAGCTGTCTTATTGATTCTGTAGGGTTTTTTTTAATATCATGAAATCTAAAACATTTCCTGGTGGTGAATCCTTTCACACAGCTTGCAAAAATAATCAGATTTTGCAGTGAAACAGCCATGGCAGGTCCATCTGGCAGAGTTGAAGTTCTGCAGATTCTGCTCTGGCCAAAGTGTACAGGACCATTTATTAATGTGCATCCCAGTAGCTCCTGTTGTTCTAACTTAGCTACATAAATACAAATAGCATTCCAAAGGCACACCAAGACCCAGGGGTTAAATTAAAAAAAAGTGTTTCATTTTGTAACTCAAGCAACAGAAACCACTTTCCCACAAAAGGCAGCCTGGACATAATTTTGTGCCAAGCAGGAGAGTTTTAACAGTAAAATTTCAAGAAACTGTCAGAAATCTGGAATTCTGTAAACAGTGTTACTTTCCAAAGGGCATAAAATAGTTCATATACCAGAAATGCAAGACACTTGGAACCACAGTTGATTTTTTTATATTTGAGATTTACAATAAAGATATGACTTAAATTCTATTTTTAAATTTTTATTAACTGGTTGTTTCAATTACAAAAGTAACACATGATAAAATTTCAAATATAATAAAATAATATAAAATAAAAAATAGAAGTCTACTGACCTTCCCTGCCTACCAATCCCCTCGTTCTACTTCCCAGGGTCACCATACTGAGTTTTATGTGCTGTCTTCCAGAATTTCTCTATGATATTTTATTAGAAAGAAATTAAGCTGTCGCACCAAGTTAATGAACATAAAATCTTAGATATTTACATGTACTATTACAAAAATGCATAAAATAATGTTCTCATGGTGAATTCCTGTCCCCCAAGAGAGAATTTAAACAGACCTTTTTTAGTCTTCATTTCACTTCTATACATTTGAAGGCACTAAGTAAAGCACTTCATCCTTTCATGTCTCCATCTATGTCAATTACATAGTCCCTGCTGTCACCTGAAGTGGTGACATTGCAAACAAGGTGCACAAATACAACTCTTTCTTTGTGAGATAAATCCCCTATAATCTAGGCTTTATAGATGCAAGGTAAATGTTTTTAAGGATATATGTTTCAATATTCCTTCCTCACAAATTCTTATAGGCTTTAGGATTGGACCTACACAATGCCCTATTAAATCACTTAAGGATGTAGAGTTTTTCCCTCTGTAAACAGGGCAGTATGAGGGAGACATGCCAGGCCCCTCTTTACACACGGATATCAGTGGGGAGGATGGGGATAAAGAAGAAAAGAGAGAAAGAGCCCTGGGAATTGGTACAACTGGGACAGGTGGCCAGCAGCCCTTAGCACCCACAGGGAGAGTATCAACTCTCGCCAGGCTCTAACACAAAGCCAAATAGAGGTGGATATAAATGTCCCCTGCTGGCATCCTGAAACCCCGCCCTACTGAGAGCTCCTCAGACCTGTATCACTGGATCTGTTCAGTTGCAATAGCCCATATATTCACCCCACCAACAATTTCTGACCTATCATTTTCAGCCCCAGATTAAATTTCCTAGAATGCCACTTTCAGCACATCTACACTGCTAAGAACCACCTAAAGGACCACTGCCTGCTACTGGACAAAGTCCAAGCTCCTCAGCCTGGCTCAAAAAAGCTTTTTATAACCTGACTCCTGCCCCCTCCTCCAGTTTCCCTGTCTGCACACTTCCTGCACACATTTCCTTGTCTCTGACATGCTGTCCACACATTTGAGCCTTTGCTTTCCTCCCCAACAACAATGCCCCTTATCCTATCTGCTTACTGATTTCTTTTCATCCTTCAAAAAGGGATTCATATATCACCTACAGTATGATACGTTCAGTCATCCCTCAGGATAGCAACTCGCCTCCACCCCTACCCTCATCCTAATCCCAACCTCCTCCCCCTACCTGCACTAAATCATGGTTAGAGTAGATCTAGTAGAATCCAGCCTATGCCACTCACTAGCTTTGTGACCTTGACAAGTCCTTATACTATTAGTTGCCAATCTGTAATCTAGAGATAATAACTTACTACAGTCTATTTCGTTGGTTAATGACAAGGCTTTAATGAGATAATGCGTGTGAATATTTAGCATACTGCAGAGCATATAAAGCACACAAATGTTAGTTGTTACTAAAAGTGATGAAACACATATGTAAAGTGCCTGATACAGAATGTGGCATGAAACAGGTATTCATAAAATGCTAGTCCTCCCAACCCTTGTTTTTATTACTGCACCAATTACATATATATTTGTGCAACTCTCTTCTTTTTGAAACTGTGAGCTCCCTTAGAATCCATGCCTTATTCCTCTTTGTATTTCTGGGAATTACCACAATCCTGATATATAGTAGGCACACAATATATTTTTTTAAGATTTTTTGATGTGGACCATTTTTAATTTGAATTGAATTTGTTACAATACTGCTTCTGTTTTACGTTTTGGTTTTTGGCCCCGAGACATGTGGGATCTCAGCTCCCCAACCAGGGATCGAACCTGCACCCCCTGCATTGGAAGGCGAAGTCTTAACCACTGGACCGATAGGGAAGTCCCCACAACATAGTTTTATTTAATCAATTAAGTGAAACTTCTGCTCTGGGCAAACCAACTTGCTTGTTATTCCTTGAAGAAGAGCCATGTTTTTCCATATCTGTGCTTGGTTCACAAAATTCCTTGCACCTGGGAGCTTCATTTCTCCTCTGCATCCTCTCATCTTTCAGTGCCAAATTCAAATCCTTAGCACATTGATTTGCCCCTTTTCTCACTTCCAGAGTATGTAGAGCATGGACCATGCACCTGGACACTAGGTACATACTGTTCTGTACCATGAGTTACTTTTTCCTGGGTATGTCTCTATCAGTTACTTATTGCTGCATAAGAGCCCACTGAACCTTAGTCATTTATAATTATGATTTATTATTTCTCACAATACTGTGGGTTGGCTGTGTACTTCTGTGCACTCATGCAGTTGCATTCAACTGGAGGTCCAGCCTTGTCAGAAAGTCCAGGATGTCTCTTTCCATGTCTGGCAGTTGGTGCTAACTGTCAGCAGAGTGCCTGGATTTGCTTCCACACACTCACTCATCCTCCAGGAAGCTAGACTGACTTTTTTTTTTTTCTTAATACATTGGGGTTTTTTTAATTGTTTTTAAATTTATTTTTTGGCTGTTTTGGGTCTTCGTTGCTGCGCTCAGGCTTTCTCTGGTTGCAGCGAGCGGGGATTACTCTTCCTTGCAGTGTGCGGGCTTATTGCGGTGGCTTCTCTTGTTGTGGAGCACGGGCTCTAGGCACACGGGTTTCAGTAGTTGCAGCACACGGGCTCAGTAGTTGCGGCACATGGACCCTAGAGCACGTGGGCTTCAGTAGTTGTGTCTTGCGAGCTCTAGAGCACAGGCTCAGTAGTTGTGGCACATGGGTTTAGTTGCTCCACAGCATGTGGGATCTTCCCTGACCAGGGATTGAACCCGAGTCCCCTGCATTGGCAGGCGGATTCTTAACCACTGTGCCACAAGGGAAGTCCTAGAATGACTTTTTAAGAGGAAATTGTAAGGCAGAATTTCAAGCAAGCAAAGGTGAAAGCAGCAAATCCTCTTGAAGTTTAGACTCTGAAACTCACACAACATCACTTCTGCCACATTCTATTAGTCACAAAACCATCCCAGATTCAAGGGGTATAGAGATAGACTAACTTGTCAATGGGAAGAGCTGCAAAGTAATTCTGGCCATATTTAATCCACCACAAATGGCTTGTGTCCCTAAGTAGATACTAATCTAAGCCCTTGTTGCATTTTTTCTAACACCTGAAACATTCAGCATTGTGCCTAGATTATCAGAGATGCCCGGTAAATATCTTTGGTTTGGTGGAAGGGCTAGTGCACAGAACCTACTGGTTAAAGGAGAATAAATTTGAGAGTCAGAGAGTTTGGGTTTAAATCCTAGTTCTGTAATTTATTAAATAGATAATTTGGGACACATTACTTAACTGCTCTGATGCTTGGTTTCCTCTTTTGTAAACTTGAGATGGTAATATCTACTTTATAATAAGATAACATCATATAAAGCACCTGGAACATGGTAGATGCTTAAAACTGTAGTTCCTATTCATTATGAAGTGTTTTTTCTTATTTATGATTAAATTACTATGTATCAGTAACTCAGATAATGGGTCCATAAATAAAAACCTCTTTCAAACTTTGCAAAACTAGTAAGATTTATTAGAACAGGTATGGTATAGTTTAGTCACTGTATAAAATTTCACACCAATCAGAATGCCCCAGTTCTACTACATACTTGTCACATTAACTAAGGCATCTAATTCTCTATGCCCATTTTCTTCTGGAGGAAGGAGGTATTCCATCCTAACACAGGTGTCCATTTAAAAGCTAACAGCATTATATCTGGCATTAACTTTACATTGATTTCAAAGTTGGAGGAAAATCATATGACTTATGGTGGGTCTCAAAACAGATATTAAAAGATGGTTTTAAAATGTTCAGTATTTCATCAGTTCCACCTCTCTCCCAGCCATAGATATGATGACAATGAAAAACTAAATATACTGTGAATTCCTTGAAGAAGGATCACAGCTATTCACAAGTGGCTATGATTTTTATTTAAACATTAATAGCAATATATTTAATTTTAAAGAGACACTTTCAAACTATGTAATCAGAATTTTTAAAATATACAACAGTGTGAAAAAGCTTATGCTACTTGGAGCTCTTTTCCTTAGTACATTTCAAAATAGTCCTTCAACTAGGTTGGCATCTAAAAATATTATAGGGTCATAAAAATGACAATAAATGTACTGAACTCCTAATCTTATCACTTTACTACCATGGTGACCTGTTGGTTCAAATTAACTCATTTTCATGGAGGGGATTTGGGGGCAGCTGTTAGGCTGCTGTGTTAGCTACAGGAAGTTGCAGACTGGCAAATTTCATTCAAATGTAAACCTCTAAATTTGGCTACTTGGCATTGCAGGATCCTGTTGTTTGCAGTATGCAAAATAAAAATTATATACCATCTCGCTTGGTCAAAATTTATGGGCTTTTCGATATTAATTTCAATACTACTTCTGGAGAAATAGTATGGTGAGATGCAACTGCGTGAATATAATATCTTTGTTTCTTTTTAATAAATTTATTTATTTATTTTTGGCTGAGTTGGGTCTTCGTTGCTGTGCATGGGCTTCCTTTATTTGTGGCGAGCCGGGGCTACTCTTTGCTGCGGTGCGCAGGCCTCTCGTTGCGGTGGCTTCTCTTTGTTGTGGAGCACGGGCTCCAGGCGCGCGGGCGTCAGTAGTTGTGGCGCATGAGCTCAGTCGCTCTGTGGAATGTGAAATCCTCCCAGACCAGGGCTCGAACCCTTGTCCCCTGCATTGGCAGGCGGACTCCCAACCACTGCACCACCAGGGAAGTCCCAAATACGATATCTTGAACAAGGTGAAAAGGAATGTGTTTTCCCTTCACATGAGCAATGATAACTAGTGTGCATGCCGAAGGCTCATGTTTTAAGCTGTTCTTTCTCAACCTATAAATCTGGGACGCCAGCTCTAAAATCTATCCAGTGAAATCCTTCCCAGTCCCAACATAAGCCCTTTAGAGCTCGTCTATGTTCTGTGAAGTTATGTGTTATCATTGCTTTTTATATTACTTATCCATCTAAATATTTCCCAGGCCACCATAGAGAGCACAGCACTAATTACAACTATAAATAATTAAATGGAAATGTTTTATATCATGGTGGTGGGTCATAAGAGTTTGTTAAAGTGGTCAAAATTTATCAAATTTTTTGCTTAAAATTTCTGAATTTTATTACAGGTAAATTATACCTTAATAAAGCTGACTTCCCTCCCCAAAAATAGAATATCCACTGAAGGACTAAAGAGTGTGTGTGTGTGTATATATATATATATATATATATATATACACACACACAAACACACACGCATATATATATGCAGGTAGTTTTTTTTTTTTTAATTTATTTATTTTTGGCTGTGTTGGGTCTTTGCTCCTGTGCGTGAGCTTTCTCTAGTTGCTGTGAGCGGGGGCTACTCTTCATTGCGGTGCACGGGCTTCTCATTGCAGTGGCTTCTCTTGTTGCGGAGCACAGGCTCTAGGCGCGTGGTCTTCAGTAGTTGTGCCTCGCGGGCTCTAGAGCACAGGCTCAGTAGTTATGGCACATGGACTTAGTTGCTCCGCAGCATGTGGGATCTTCCCGGACCAGGGACCGAACCCGTATCCCCCGCATTGGCAGGCATTCTTAACCACTGCGCCACCATGGAAGCCCCCCCAGGATAGTAGTTACACACAGGGAAATACAAATCTCACTAGTTCTTTGTGAGCTTTTATGTAATTATATGATCTCTCTGAATGTCCCTAAGTCTCCTTTATACTAATATTTTAAACTATGAAGTTTTCTGACTTTTATTTTCAAGTTATGAAAGCTCTTGGAAGGCAGTATGCTGTGGTAGTTAAGAAATAGGCTCTGGAATCAGAAAGTTCCTTGTTTGATCCCACCCACCACCACTAACAACAACCCTACCTACAGGGGAACCCGAGTTATTTTCTCTGTTTCAATTTACTCATCAAGATGAAAATAGCATTACTTATCTTCTGGGGTGGTTGTGATAATTAAATGTTAGTAGATATAACACATTTGGTCATGTGCCTAATGGTGTGCTTATGAAATTACTACAAGTGCGTGCTTATGAATTTTATTTATAATCTAAATCTCTGCTGGAAAATGTTGGCAGTCATAGAAAAATAAAAAGTTAAAAATAAAAGTTGCTGTGGTTAAAACAGGACAGTATCTACTTCTAGTTTTAATACTTAGGGATTTGACTCTGTTTCAGATAGTCAACAGTCTGGAGTTGGGGAGATTTGTACCCAAAACAAAATAGAATCCTGCATAAAACAAATTTTGCTAATTTGTTGGGCTGGCTGGAAGTAAGGGAAATCACCAAAGCTAGGGGGTTTGGGGCAGGGGGGGTTGGGTTGAAGGTTAGCATGGAAGGTGGGGAAAATGTTTGAGCAGAAGTAAGGACACAGAATGAAGAGAAGTTGATCACACCAAAAGGGCAGATTCTCCTAAGGAAGGGTGTTCAAATTAGCCTGATACATGAAGACTGGTTCTTGAGCTATTTTTGCCAAGATTGGGGAGCTGAACCTGGGACAGGGAACCTGGAAGGGAGCTACCTCCAAAGAAATATAAGCATAACTCTTCTGGAGAAGCACAACTCAAGTTAGGAACCCAGATTTTCACAGATTAAGGTCAACCAGATATGAGTTTCAATCAAAGATCACCAAATGCATGAGGAAACAAGTCACTAAGAATGACAGTCAGCATAAACAATAAAGTTAAATTCTCAGGACTTTCAGATATTAGAACTACCAAATACAAAATAAATAATAACATAATACATAATGAACACTCAACAAAAGACCAAGCAAAATTTTTTAAAAATCAATGGAACTTCTAGAAATGATAAAATATCTAATCATTGATACCAAAAAATTTCAATGTTTGTGTTAAACAGTAAATTAGCTACAGTTGAAGAAGGAATTAGTGAACTGGATGTAGAGCTGAAGAAATCTATACCCATCTATCCCAAAATATAGAACATAGAATCATGGATATAGAGGAAGTAACAAAAAGTTAAGAATATATAGGGGATAAAAGTAAAAGATTTAACATACATCGAAGACCCAGAAGGAGAGAATACAGATAATACAGGCAAGGCAATATTTAAGTAGAGGATAGTTGAAAGTTTTCTGAAAGACATGTACCCCCAGCCACATGAAGCACACCCTATACAAGCAGAATACATTTTAAAAATCTACCCCAAGGTAAAATAAGATGGACTTGAAAAACCATAAAGACAAAGGGAGTATATTAAAAAGGTAGTCAGAAAAGAAAGAAAGATTGTTACAAAGAATAAGTTTAAGGTTAATAGCAAACTTCTCAACAGCAGTCATGGAAGCCACAAGACAATGGAGTGCTATCTTTAAAGTGCTGACAAAAGGATAACTGTAAAGTTACAATTATGAACCCCAAAATAGTATCTTTTAAGTACAGGGAAAAAGAAATTATATTTTCAGATAAATAAAAAACTGAAACAGTTTACCACTAACACCACCTACAGGGAAGGAATTTTCTAAAGGGTTATTTCAGAAGAAGGAAACTTGAATCTAGAAAAAAATTTTGGAGGACAGATAAGCAAAGAAAATGATGAACATGTAAGTAAATCTAATACAGATTTACTTGATAAAATGATAAAAATAATTATGAAGTCTAATTTGTGGAGGTTTAATAAAAAGAAACAAGCTAAAATACAAGAAAATACATACTCGTGTAAATTAGGAGAGGAGCAATAAGAGTTAATGTCCTAAGGATCTTGTCTGTCAGTGGGAGGTTTAAGGTACTGTTTGTAGGGACTTCCCTGGTGGTGCAGTGGTTAAGAATCCACCTGCCAATGAGTGGGACATGGGTTTGATCTGGGAAGATCCCACATACCGTGAGCAACTAAGCCCGTGTGCCACAACTACTGAGCCTGCACTCCAGAGCCCGCAAGCCACAACTACTGAGCCCACGTGCTGCAACTACTGAAGCCTGCACGCCTAGAGCCCGTGCTCCGCAACAAAAGAAGCCACCGCAATGAGAAGCTCGTGCACTGCAGTGAAGAGTAGCCCCTGCTCTCCGCAACTAGAGGAAGCCTGCACACAGGAAGGAAGACCCAATGCAGCCAAAAATAAATAAAATAAAATAAATAAATTATTTTAAAAAGATACTGCTTGTCATCTTTGTTAAATATGCAGGTAAAATTTTATGACTAACCATAAAGAATGGAAATAGAGTGTTTACTTTCCACAGCAGGTAAAGGGCAAAAGTATGCAGGAGAAACAAACACAAGAGGCTTCTTTTCATCAAATAATAAATAAAATCAACTAGGCTAGTAATTATGAAAGCTTTGTAGAGTCTTCAGGTATTAAAATTGGGTTGGAGTGGGAGGTACAGTGCTGGCAATTCCACAGTAATAATTAAAACTGGGCAGAAGACGAAGAAGGGGTATAAGAAGACTGTTGGTGGCATTGGTGGTGGTAGATGGTGGCATTGGTGGTGGTAGATGCTGCAGGGGCTGTGTTGGCACAGACTGAGTTCTGTCATGCCTCAGGCAGAGGCCAGGGCAGAGCCACAGCAGCTGATGAACCAGTGCATGGCTGACAGGTGCCGATACTTCTGTCCATCAGTTTGGGCATATGCACTGCATCTCACAGAAGCCTTCCTCCTGGCCCCAGCCTTGGCCAGAGCAGTTTAAGGGAGCAGGTAGGGAGGAAAAGACGCAGGAGAGCAACAGGACATCTCCCCAGGCAGCACCCAGGACAGTTACCACCCTGCCACACCCTGCTTACCCAGTGAAGGAGGCTGAGGCAGAAGCCACAGGGAATGGGCCCTGACACAGGCCTCGGAGGAAAGACCCAGATGGACAGAGCTGGAAATCAGAGGGAAACACTGGATAACATGGGCCCTGGCAACATGGGAAAATGTGCCCAAACACAAGTGCTTCTACAGTTAATCAGTAACTCCTTTCCTTCCCATATAAGAATCACAGTACCCTGACCTACACCCATCTCTGACCCTGCATGCCCACGAGTTTCCTTCTGCCATTTGCCGTTGTTAACTTATTAGGGAGTTTGAGATTAGCAGAGGCAAACTATTATATATAGAATGGATAAACAGCAAGGTCCTACTGTATAGCACAGGGAACTATATTTAATATCCTGTGATAAACCATAATGGAAAACAATATAAAAAAACATATATGCATAAATGAATCACTTTGCTGTACAGTACAAACTTACACAACATTGTAAATCAACTATATGTCAATAAATTAAACAAAAAAACAAAGTGTTAACTTATTAAATAGGAAAACATGTTTAGAGGAATATATCATAGATTTGAAGAGACATAAAAATGCATCTGAGTGATAATAGCTAATACTTACATCCTCCTTACTCTAAGCCAGGAACTATTCTAAGTGCTTGACACATAAAATCACATTTAATCTTCATGTGCCCAAGATCACACAGCTAACAAGAGGCAGAGCTGGGATTCAAACACACACTCTGGTTCCAGAGTCTTCACTCTCAAATACTGTGCTACTTCTGAACGGTTGGAGGACATTTTGCCTGAAGAAGATACAATTCCAGTTTGGGGTTATGGATGGAATGTTTGCACCCCACCCCCATAATTCATGTGTTAAAGCCCTCATCACTGGAAGCAGCCTAAGTGTCCATCGACAGATGAATGGATAAAGAAGATGTGGCACATACATACAATGGAATATTACTCAGCCAGAAAAAGGAACAAAATTGAGTTATTTGCAGTGAGATGGATGGACCTAGAGGCTGTCATACAGAGTGAAGTAAGTCAGAAAGAGAAAAACAAATACTGTATGCTAAAACATATATATGGAATCTAAAAAAAAAAAAAAAAAAAGCCCTGATCCCCAGCGCGATGGTATTTGGAGATGGGGCCTTTGGGGAGGTAGTTAGGTCATGAGGGCTTTGCCCTCATGAATGGGATTGGTGCCCTTATAAGAAGAGACACGTGGAAAAGATGATTTCTCTTTGTGCCACATGAAGACACAGTGAGAAGACAACCAACTGCAAGCCAGGATGAGGGCCCCCAGAGAACCCGACCTTACTTGCACCCTGATCTCAAACTTCCAGCCTCCAGAACTGGGAGAAATGTTTGTTGTTTAAGCCACCACGTCTATGGTATTTGTTCTAGCAGCTCAGACTGATTAAGACAGTTGAGAAATGATGGGTTATCTTCTGATATTTGAAGAGCTATGTATGGAAGAAGGGTTTACCTTATTCTGTATGGACCAAGATTAGAATTAAGAACATGACTCTTTTCAGCCTACTTTATCACAGCTGGAGGGCCCCAAAGAAGAAATAGGCTTTCTCAGAGGGTGCTAAGTTCTCCACCACTGTAGGCTAAATGCACCCAGGGCTGATAACATGGAGAGTATGTCAGCCTTGAGTGGTAGTTGAATGAGACTCTCTGTAAACTCTCTTGCAACTCTTGAGAGTCTGTAGGATCATTAGGGTCAAGACTAAGTGTTCAAATCCGAAGAACTAGATGTTGAGGACTCACCTTTTACAACAGCAACATTGTTCCTGGGTATCTTGGAGCCAGAGCTTGCATTTGTATATCTTAAGACTCTACACACCTGGATACTCTTCCTTCAGCACTCAGCTTAAGCATCACCTCCTCCAGGATATGTCCCCCATCCCATCCCTAATACTGGCTTAGGTGTCCACCTCAGCCCACCTTACTTCTACAATGCCACTTCTCACACTACACTGAATTATCTGTTTCATCATCAGTCACTCCCTGTATTAGTGTCCTAGGGCTACAGTAACAAATTACCACAAATGGGGTGCCTTAAAACAATAAAAATGTACCGTCTCACAAATCTGGAGACTAGAAGTCCAAAATCAAGTTGTCGGAGGGCCAGGCTCCCTCAGAAGGCTTTAGGAGAGCATTCTTCTTTGCCTCTTCCTAGCTTCTGGTGGTTACTGGCAAACCTCAGTGTTCCTTAGCTTGAAGTTGTAGCTCTCAGATTTCTGCCTCTTTCTTCAGACTGCCTTCTCCCCTCTGTGTGTGTGTCTCTGCGTGTCTCTCTCCTCTTCTTATAAGGACAACAATCATATTGGATTTAGGGCCCACAATCCTCCAGGACGAACTCATTTTAATTTAACTAGTTTCATCTTCAAACCTTCTATCTCCAAATAAGTTCACATTCACAGGTTCTGGTAATTAGGACTTCAATATATCTTTTCAGGGGACATAGTTCAACCGACAATATCCCTCAGCCTCCTATGCTCACTAACCTGCAGGATCTTTGACGCCTATTTTTATTCCACATATTTTTATTGTGTCTATGATGGATCACACTCTGTTCCAGACACTGAGAACAAGTCACAGTCAAGGTCTCTACCCTTAGTGAAACTTCCATTCAACATGGAGGCAGACAGCTTAAAAAGTGGCCATTCAATCTTAAAACCAAATACAAACATATTCGTGTGTGCATGTATGTATGTATTTATATAAATCTTTGATATCTATTTGATGAAGGATATTAACACAAACAGTAAAAAAAAAAAAAAAGATAAATTATTTCATCTAAACTGTGCTTTTTGGCAAGTTTATCAGAATCTAAAACGTTGGTTTCTCTCTGTCCCTTGTTTGTTTTCTGGTATTGTGTTCTTAACTCTCATTTGACCCTCCCCTAAGCTAACCTCTCCTAAAATGTTTCTTAGTAGCAGAAAATAAAGCTTGTAGAACGTATTCCTAAACTTTTTTTAAGTTCAAACTTGCAACTAAAGAAGAAAACACTTGTGCCCCCTCTGTCTTCCAGGGCAGTGTCAGCTCTACTCAGCCTCCATTTGGCCCGATGCCAGGTGAGTATTGCAGTTCAAGGGGCAATTCCTTCTCTTTTGAGCAAAATCAGGCATTTAGGCTTCCATTCTTTCATAGCTGCCTTACAGCACTTGCAAAATTTTGAAGCTTTAAAACATTTATTTTTAAAATGTAATATCAGGGAAAGCAGACCTCATTCCTGAATTTGGAACGCATTCCGTCCAGCATAAGTTTATTGGGCAAAAGCAATATCAATTAAGCCCTTGATACAGTTTTAAAATGTTTAAGATTCTGGCACTGTGGTCTGATAGATTATGCACATGCTTCAGAACAGAAAGAGAAAGACCTGAGGGCAGGTGGAATAACAATTATTTATTGGTGCTTTCTATATGCCAGGCACTTAGTTAAGCATCTTACATTCATTTTAATACATATGTCTCATTAAGTACTCCTGTTGGGATGGAATAGGAGAATTCTTAATAATAATTTGGGGCACTCTCATATGTGTGTGTATACACACGTAGACACATACACACACACACACACACACACACACACACACATGTTCCTTCCAGATCCCAAACTCAGAAGGGCATACGGTTTCTCACTAATTTTAGTAATCTTCAGAGCTGGAAAAGGGAAAGGGGTAAGAGCAGGAGACGATCCCACATATCTGAATGTCTCTATGCTGTGTTTCCCAATCATATTTATTGTCCCTGGAATCTGGTTGTATCTGCTCCATTCTACAGAAGAAAATTTCTGCAGCCTCTGTTATCATCTAGAATTATTCTTCCTCTTTTTAGGGAGAAAAATACATGCTTAAAAAGCAAAGGGTTTTTTTCTCTGTATTTTTTTATTTGGAAATTGGAAATACAGACATGAGATCCTGGAAGCCTTGTTTACTTATTCTTCATTCTGTTCTCAGCCTTAACCACTACTGTGGATATAAATTCCTGGCATGAAACGAAACCTTATTTATTGGTATTAATTTTCACTTGCACAGATGTTTTTTCTGGAGAATTATGCTTACGATGAAACCTCGAACTGCGTCTTTCAAATTCATGAGCAGATTAGAAGTTTGGGGCTATAGAATTTAAGATGAAAGTGGAGTGAGTGGAATTGTGCTTTAAGTTTCTACAGGGAATTTTGATTTCCTCTGAATGAATGAATAAATTCACATGTAATTGTGGAACACAGTATTATATGACTGGGTTTACAGAAAATGTGTACGACCTAAGCTCTGCCCCCATGGAGCTTGCAGATGGATTGGAAAGAAGGCTGTAACTCAGGAGAGAGAGTATCGAGCATAATACGAAGTGCCACATCAGGTGGCAGGGGCCAAAGTGCTGTGTCTGGAGAGTCATGTATGACTGAGTCAGTGTAATAAGAAGGAGGGTCTTGATGAGTTTGTCTTCTCTCCCTGTGGAAGAGTGGGCAGGGTGGGCAGGGACAAAGCTCAGAAGCGGTCCACTGTGTTTGGGAAAGGTGACAAAGACAAGCACCCGCATCATCCTCCCAGCTCAGCCTCTTTGTGACCTGAGGGAGTAGGTCTTAGCTAATTGGATCACACCCACCACCAGCTGGGAAAAAAAAAAAAAAATCAGTTTTACAGCCCTTGAGTCTATGCTCCTGACCACGTTCTAAGTGATGAAGGGTTTCCTGCTACAACTGAGCTACGAGATCAGAAAGTCTTTAGCAAACACATCTCTTCTCCTCTGGGACTATTTCACTGGCCTTACCTTAAATGAGATTCTTCTCAGTTTCAGCCTCTCCAGGTTTCCACCAAGGGGAGCTTTCTGTGCCACGCATTCCCTTCTCTCGCTTGCAGTGCCCAGGTGAGCTGAGTGAGAGACTCAACGTGGCCACAAGAGGGCAGCAAATAACACCAGACTCATCAAAGCCAGAGAACATTTTTTGTGGTCCTCTAACTTTGCTTCACAGAAGCAAAGCAAGCAGCCGTTTCTGGTGCCTAATAGGTGCAAGTCACGGCCAGCGTACAAAAAAATTAGAAGAAGAGTACTGCCTGCCTCTGATTTGGGGCGGGGTTATTGTCTCACCTTATCTAGAGATGCTGAGTCTCACATAACATGTCCCAGAAGCAGCCTCTTGCAAACGGTCCTGTATCTATGGGGACAGAGCTCAGAAGCTGTGAAAAAGATACTTCATTAGATGAAATGTAAATGCCAAGGGCTTCTTATTCTATCTCCTTAAGCCCAAAGGGATAGAATAAGCACAGCGCCTAGCACAGCACCTGGCACATTGAAGGTGCACAAGAAGTGAGAGACACTGAACAGTTACTGCTCCATCTAAAGTGAACTTATCCCCAAAGGCAGAGCGAACTTTAAATGTATGAATTATTTGGGCTGGACCAGTTAAAAGAGGTAATGCCGCTATATTTAATGCCTTTCAAGACATTTATCTATTTAAATGTTGGCCTTGGCGTCAGGCCTGCGTTGGAAATACCATTTCACACGTGGAGAGACCTGGCTGCAACAGAGATGCCTTGACTTCCTCCAAGGAAACAACTTTTGCCCATTTGTTTTCCCCTTGGCAACAGGCTCACCGGTGATGTCAGGTTACTATGGTGTCAGGAGATCCCTCCTAACCGACTCGGACTTCCACAACAGTAAACAGTTCGCAAACAATGCTTGCACCCGAACTGTGGCGAAGGACATTGCCTGCGAGTCCTCGGCAGGGCAGGGCCACCCGGCCCACCTGGACTCCTACTTCCCGGAGCTCTACGGGGACCACCGCCCCACGGCCCTGACCCCCAACAGCGACTCCCTAATCAGCGCCTCACCCCTGCCACAGCTCCTGCCGCTGCCCTTCCCCAGCGAGCCTGCACACTTCGTGCTGGTGAGTATGCAGAGGCTTAGTTTAGGGGGTCACTAACGTCGGGGCTCCCGCGGCCCTGGCCAGCCTATGTGTTTAGCAACCAGGTCTGCTGGCCCCGGAGACCCCCGGGAGGCTGCTCTGCGCCGCCCCGGGAGATGCCAGGATCCACGCCCAAGGAACCCTCCTCAAAGATCCGTGCCAGCCACGCGGCAGGAAGCTCTATCTAGGGATTTGGGCGGGGACGACTGATAAAACAGGATATATATCCATTTTGTTAATACTCTACCGATTGTGCCAGATGTTTCCCCGTTATTCCTCCCGTGCATAAGGAAAGAGCACTGAAGTTACCTCGCAGACAGCGAGGCTGTCAGCCAGGGCAGGCGCATCAGGACTCCTCTCGCCCTCCCCCTCCCTGCCTCCCCTCTCCCACGACATTTCTACCCTCTAGAACCTTGTTCTCTCGCAGTCCTTCCAGAGATGAGTTCATAAAGATGAATGAATACTAGTAAATTTCTTATACTGTAAAGCCCTCAACCACAAAGTCATGAATCTCTGGAGATAGGATTTTAGACAAAACAGGCTGTGGGAGAGTAGGAATTAACACTATTGAGTATCTACTACAGCCAGGAACTTTTATGTGCACTTGTTCATTTAATACTTGCAACAACTCAGGGTATAGTTATTAAAGCCCTATCTTACAGATGCACAAAGTGAAATACTCAGAATCAGGAAGGTAGTAAGTGGCCCAGCCATGAACTGAAGCCAAATCTTTCCAGCTCCAAGCCTATGAGGCTCTACCCCCTTGCTCACTGAGGGCAGGTAGCCTTCCTAGCCCTCTCAGAAGCCCACTGTGTAGCTTAGGGTCTACTCCTTCCAGGAGTAAATGATGAAACGCTGTCAAAATGTTCATTTTATTATCTTCACATTTAATGTTTTCTGGGGAAAGGACTCTCTCTCTCTACACACACACACACACACACACACACACACACACAATCTAATTCTAGAGTAAGAAAGGAACTAAAACTCCCACTGCTGATGTCAAACATCAGAGGGGAGAGCTGCCTGATAGGGAGGCTTTGGACAGCAGAGGGAGGACACCTAGTCTGCTTTGGAAGACATGGGCCAGCAGCACCCTATGTTGGGAAGGAAATCTTCCCACGTCAGACCATCACCTAATGACTAACCCCAGTGATATTTCCATCCTCCTCAGAGGGACTCATGGGAGCAGATGGTGCCCGAAGGCCTCGGCCAACCAGACCCCGTGCCGGCCGATGCCCTGCAGAGCTTGGCGCCCAGCACAGGCTGCCTCTCCCAGTTAGAGTCGGGGAGCACTGCCCAGCACAGGAGCTCCGGTTGGGCGGCCCCCCTAGTGGGGGTTCAGTCCTACTCTCTGCACACACTGGAGGATCTGTACCACATGCAGGGGTACCCAACCCCATCCCCCTACCCCTTCACCTCTTTCATGACAATGTCCAATGACCCACCACCCAAGGTGGGGCCCTTCTCCCCGGACGAGGGGGCAGACACCTCTGTCCTCCAGGACCCTTCTCCGTGGACCAAAGAAGATGGAAGCCTGGCATGGGGGGCATATGAGTGCCGCCGAGCTTACTGAGGATGCCAGAGGACTTCTGTGCTTTTCTTTAAGTCAGTGTCTGTATTCGCAGACTGTCGTGGTGTGGCGGCTCCTTCAGAACCGGATTTTCAGGATAAGCCATCGTGCCACCCTTTGTTAATAGATGATGATGGCATTCACTTGTGATCCTCCCCCTATAACCCCACTGAAACACACCACAACGTGAATTCAGTGTGTCAGGGACCATATTCTACTTAGACAGCCTGACAGAGGGGTCTCTGGGGGAATTTAGTAACCCATTATGTTCTGAATGTTTTGTTATCTTTGAAGTATCATTTTTAGCACTGATAGTTTTTTTTCTTAAATTACATTAAAAACTTCATGCAGATCATAAAACATACCGATTTCCCTCCAGTTTTTCTTAATTATGAACTATGTGTGTTCTTCAATAAAAGAGAATGCATAGGATATAATATAGATTAGGGTGCCTAAAACAAAACTCATTTTATATCATGTGACTTTATAAAGTGTGAAGCATTATATGCATTTATCCCCTTACGGTGACTTGCAAATAACAATAACTTGCAGGTAACAAATGTGACACCACATGTAAATGCTTTATTGTCATTAAAATGAGGTCAGGACACTATGGCTTCATAAATAACATGGTTTTGACTCTGCACTAAAGCCCAGGATGTCCAAAAATCAGGCTAATCCAAAAAACAACACAGACCAAAGACTTTCTTTGATCAATGATAGCCTTAATTAAGCTAGACATTGTCTCTCTGATGGAATAAACTGACAGTTATCAGAATGCATTAGCAAAATGGACATTCTACGATCAAATAAGAATGCATGCATTGTAAGGAAAACACAGAGAGCAGTCCCGGGCTGTCGGCAAGAAACAAGACTACAGAACACCAAGAAGCAAAGGGTCTTTGGAGAAGGACATGTTGTCAGGTCCTTTGACAACATGACCTTTGAAGAAAGACCTTGTTGATGGCTCACCGGTCAGAAATATATAGCTCTTACTATGTATAAATGAAGAAACTGACATTTGAAGCATCAGTCTATCTCATGTAAGTCTGACTGGTGTGGACTTCTTTGGCAATTAAATTCCCATAGTAATCCCCACCAAGCAGTGTGCCTCTCTGCAGGCCAAGCCCATCATAAACACCTTGCACACACTTTAACTTTGCAAAGTGTGAGTCAAGGCTCACAGGTCACACCCACAATCTTCTTCTTGTCTTCCTACCACCTTCCTTTCTTTATTCTCTTCACCACATTTTTCTGACCCATCGGGTCTCTCCTGATGCAGTGCTTTTTCCCTCCATCTCCTGGGGGTCCAAAGCCCCTCAATACAGTCTCCATCGCATCCTCTGTGACAGGGTTCCATGGTCTAGGTAGGAGTCTAGAAAGTCAAGTACAGATATTAATTCACATTTAGAAGTGAATAATTGATATTCCTCCTTGTCTAGGCCTTCAAGGGTATATATTCTGGTTGAGCAAACACAGACATAATTTGTGGAGTTCTCAAAGAAATACTTGAATAGGAGCCTTCTTTTACCTCACAACCTTCATCCCCCTCCTGGGACAGCATCCCTGGAGAAACAAACAAAGGAGCATTCGTGGTCCATAGCTGTTGGGCTGCACTCTCCCGGGTCCCCTGCCTACTCCTTCCCTCCCACCACTCCTTTTCACAACCTGATCTTTACTTTGCTCAATATTTGCTCTTCAGTGGAAGGGGACAGCTTCTACCATGGGAGAGAGCTGCCCTTCTCAAGTCTGCTGAGACTGGAGACCTTAGTCCTGGTTGCCAGCATCTTCGGTAGAGCCATCTGTCATCCAGCCTCACTCATACCTGGACGGCAGGCCCCACATCAGAAGGAAGAGATCTGGCCCTCCCTGTAGATGCAGGGTCTTCACAAGGAAGGATCTCAAAGTCACTTTTCTAGATTGGTTGTATAAATTTTATAATAATTACAGTCATCTACTGCTTACCATTTGTTACTAAGTAGCATATAACACAATAATCATAAGTTTATGTGTAAGTCATAAATATGTATTCCTATAACTTTAACTTTGGTTTAATTATAACACTAAACGTTAGGCATGCTTATTTCTCTTAGTTTGCTATTGTCTATTCACCTATTATGTTCATCTTCTCACAACCTGAGGATTCACTGGCTCTCAGATAAGTAGAGCTCAGTGACCAGTGGTGTCTACATTCTTCTCAGAGCATCCAAGCTCTTTCATAGTGTTTGGCAAATTTAATTTATAAAAAAGGAGACACACACAGGCCCATACTCTGTCTAGTATCCGTTTCAGTTCTCTAGTCTAAAGGATCAAGTGGAGTGGGGAATGGTGCTAATAATTTCCAAATGGTAAATGACTTTTAAGAATTCTATTTAGCTTGATAGTGTTGCTATATTGCATATATTTTAATTTGGTTCTGTTTTATTGTTCTGGGAATTTACAATACTTTGTAAAAAGTGAAACCAAGATATAAACTTATGCTAGGAAAATGAATTATATTTCCCTGTCCCATTTCCCATTCAAGTACTCTCTATTTCCTACCACATGCCAGGGACTAACTGCACCTTTATGTAATAATGCAGAATGCCAACATAAAGATTATACATGTTCTCCTCTCCCTCTCCTTCTCAAACCTGCTCTTCCCAGACTCACAGCTTTCCTGGGGAAGCCAGAGAAAATTTAAGTGTTCAGGTTCAAAACACCATTTCTTTCAGGTCCCTTAAGATTTAAAGTAAGCAGAGATGGTGATGTCAAATTCAAGCTAAGAAATCTCCCTAGAGGATAATGTCCAAAAAAAGTGGAAAGCAAAATTTTCCCATGTAAAAGCTAAAATATAGGCAATCCCCCCATACATCGCTAAAAACAGATACTATAGTATGTAGTTGAAACTGTTTGTACTTCTCTTACAATGTTATACAAACCCCAAAGAAAGAGAGAAGAAAACCACAGCTTTACCTCATTTACTTAATAACTGCTTTTAAATCAGCGTTATGACTTGCTACAGCTCAGTTAATAATACAATATGATGGCAAGGGGAAGACTTCAGTACTAGAGCACTGTACAGAAAATTCCACAAAGGGAAAAGAATTACTAATCCCAATAGTAAAATATATATTTACATACATACATATATATCTATATACACGTAAATATAAACGTATATAAAGGAATTACTAGTACCTCTGTGATCCATTTTTAATATGTAAATCTAAATAATACATTCACAAGAAATAAAACATCAGGTATATTTAAAGAACTGAAACAACAATTGACGTCCAAGGTTTAAGTCACATTACGTTACAGTCATTCTACCAACCACACATCAAAATTATACTCTTTCTTTATGTTCGATCATGAGGTTCTGTCTAAGGTATCCTCACTGTTCAAAACAATATTACACTGTTCATCTTACACACCATATTTGATAACTACTGACTCTCGAGAGGTTAAGTGCAAAATCGCACACTCTGGCTAAAGAGGATTCTCTAACTAAACTCATCAAGGGAAGGACAGTTCTGTGTCCTCAGCACCTGGCTTAGTGTCCAGCAAGTTGTAGGTGCTCAGTAAATCTCTGTTAAGTTGAGGGAAAATTATACCACAAAGATGAGTAACAACTTAGACCTCAACACTACGGGTGACAATTCTGATGTATAAGAAAGTCCTCACCATGCTTAGGATTTAACTTAGTCATACTCTTTGCAAATCATGACAGTACTGGCTATTGAGTTGTAGTGGTAATACATTTAAGACGACTGATTTCATATTTTTAAATGTCTTTAAGAAGGAAAATTACTGAACCTTTGAAGTAGCATAGAAAAATGTTTATCTATTCATTTCGTATCTATGTAGACTATAAATATTGCTAAGAATTCTTATAAATAAAAGTTATTCAGTGTTTGGTATTATCTCTGGTGTGATAAAAACACATATGATAAATAGATCAGGAATTAGAATCCCTAAAGATCAGGTTAAATAAATAATAAAATCTTCTATAATTATTTGTAAATGATGACACCATGTTATATTTGATCTTTGCTATAAAAGTGTCCTCTAATCATAATCTCTGATAAATGTGTGGGTTTGCAATATGTAATGTCATTGTCAGTATATTACAAGCCAAAAGGAAAAGAGAGTGAAAAAAAAAAATTTACAAGTTCCAAAAGGAAGAAAATGTGGACAAATCAAATAGTACCTAAGAATTAGCTTTTCAAATTGGGAAAATTGATAGCCATCCCTGCTAACCTTCTCTCTTAACCAAATATCTTGAGTGGATAATCTAAAAGTTTAGGGCTTAATAAATTAATTTAATCATAAATGAAATATCACTTATTTCTTAACACTGATAATATATTCACAGGCTTTTATCACAGTAATCTTTATGTTTTTGTATGTCTCAAATGTTGCATAATAAAAATGTCTTGGGAGGGTGGGAGGGAGGGAGATGCAAGAGGGAAGAGATACAGGGACATATGTATATGTATAACTGATTCATTTTGTTATAAAGCAGAAATTAACACACCATTGTAAAGCAATTATACTCCAATAAAGATGTTAAAAAAAATGTCTTAAGTAAAAGATGAACTTTTCAAGCAGAATCTGATGGTATCTTCCTAATTTAAATGATAAACTATCAAATGCTCATTCCCCATGGAAGTCTCTTAATGTAAAAACTTTGGATATATTTTATGGGAGGAGACTGACTTACCAGAAATCATTAAATAACCTTCATCTAATAGTCTTCCTGGTCATTTTCATATGGACCAAACATTCACATTGGACCCAGTAAATACTTGTTTCCTCCATGTTTTTGGAACTTGATATTTCCCACAAGGTTTGGTAACAGTGTCCCACAGTCAGAATGACAAAAGAACTTTGCATTAATGAAGAGAATTTAGAGCCACAGTCAAATTTGGAGGGAATAAACTCCCTCTTTTTCTTCTACTGAAAGTCTTTTCATATTCATGTGTCATGTGTGTCTAATTTAATAACGTCTCCTAAATATAATGTTCTGCAGTGTCATTTGCATACAAAAGCCTGCCAAAAAATTTCAGTTAAAATATTCGGTTTAAAACTTTTAAAAAAATGTATTCTATTCCCATTATGCTGGTGCTACAGGACTTTAAGAAGGCCAAGGACCAACTAAAGGGTTTCTGAGATCCGTGGCTCAGAGATTTGAAATACTATAACATATGAAGAACTAGAGAAATTACAGATGGTGAACCTTAAAAAGAGAAGGTTTGCAGTGGGGGTGGAAGGGGACATGATACCTTCTTCAGGCTTAGTCCTCTGCCTGGTCAGAGCAGATCATCAGTATATGCTTGTTGAATGAATGAATGAATGAATGAACAAATGAATGAGCTAAACAGACCTGTAATGAAGGAGCAGTGGTGTGGACATGGGACAACAGGTATTCCATGTTACTCACCAAGCAGTTGATGACAGAAAGCATGACTATCAGTCTGTATTTCTGGTGCTTGGCACCAGGCCTGGTACATAGATGGTGCTCAGCTAATACACCGCATTGGATTTTGTCTCAGCCAATTATATTTAAAGCAGTCCAATAGTGGAACAGGCGGCCTGACACACGGTGAGCTCCCACTTCCTCTGTGGGCTGGCAGCTCAGCCAAGTGGCAGAGGGAGCCTGGGCCGGACAACGACCGGCAGGGATGTTGGAAAAACACTCCAAGTCTGTCTCAGTCCCTCAAAGATCCCTTCCAACATCCAAACATCTGGATCCTATATTATATTTTGAAGCAAGTGAGCCTGTTAAAACCCACAACATTTTTTTCAGTCTTTTATTAAAAACCCGAAAGAGATGATCAGGACCTCAGGGCAGACACCTTGAAGGTGACCATGACCCTAGCAAGAAAGAAGAGTTTCCAGTCTGAGACGCACAAACTGTCATAAGCCTAATTAGCAACTTCCCCTCCCCTCCAGTCAGCCTCTTCTCGGGGTTCCGGTGACCCCAGTGTTTACAGACCACTCTCCAGTCAGTATCTGCACTGCCCCAGCCTCCCCACACACCCCGACAGTAGAGCAGACAGGACACGCTGTCCACGAGCACAGCTCTGACAAGTGGGTTTGCATGTCTCACAGGCAATATTTTCCAATGTCAGTCACAACGCACTGGTGGGTCATTAAATTATATTAGCGACTCCGAATCAACATAGATGTTTCCATGAATAGAATGAGATGGAAAAGATGGAATAGAAATTTTCAGGATATCTCTTATGCATAGGTGTACATTGTTCCATGAAAAGTTTGCTTTGTAAATATATAAATATTGTTATAGATATAGTATGTGAACATGTAAAATGAATTTCCTAGTGTGGTTTGAAGTCCGAAAAGTTTGAAAGCCTCTGCTATAAAAGATCAGGAAGACAACAATGTTAATTAAGAGTAAGGGTTTAGCATCTGATTTATCAAAGTTTGACTCCCAATCCTGCCATGTGTGTGCTCAGTAATCTTGGTCATGCCGCTCAGCCCTCTGAGCCTGTTTCCTCATCTGTGACATGGGGAAGCTATACCATACAGTGCCTGACATGCAATAAACACTCAATAAAGGACAAACTCTAAAAAGTCTATGAGGAACATCCAACTCCATGGGGCCTCAGTGCTGAGCCGGTTGTTCCAGGCCTTGTGACACACACAGCCCCACAAGGAGGGTTCACAGGACCCAATTTAAGAAGAACCCTCCCTCACCCCCGCAGGTGTGGCGTGTGGCTCTTAAATACCTGTGCTGGGGTTCTGCAATTATAGAAACAGTGGCAACGAAACTCCTTATTGTTGAGCTAAAAACTGGGGGGCTTCTTTCTCAAATCAGGGCTCAGGCCTAAGGAAACCCAGTTTTCTGAAGTTGCTGGCTAGCAACAGCACTGGAACATCCATCCCAGCAGCAGGGGCCAACGCAGAAGCCCCCAGAACTGCTGTCCTTCTTTGGGCAGAGGCTTCTGGAGGAAGGGACAAAGAGGTCTTTGCTGTCTCTACAGAGCCCGTGACTTCCAAGGAGCTCACCTCTCACTCAGCCCTGCCTGCCTTCTCCAAAGGTCAGCCAATCATCAGCACCAATTTCGATGATGTTGCCAAGGGCGCTCAATGGCCTCCTGTCATCCCTGTCCACTTCCACTGAAAGGAGAGGTTAGGAAGGAGACTAAGCCTGAAAAAATGAGACAGCACCCCAGAACATGGGAAAACAGACACACACAGAGAGCCAGGGAGAAAAACAGCAATGTAGGTAAGAAATAGAAAGCAATGATAAGAAGAGAGACAAAAAGAAAGAAACTCAGAAAAAAATAAACACAAAGGCCATAGAGGAAGATTTTTTTAAAGCAAACCAAAAAATAAGTATAAAACAAAAAGGAGGACAAAAGAGAAAAGAAGTTATGGAAGAAGTTATGAGGACAAGAGACTGTCCCTAATTCTACGCTGCTTTGCTCACTGTTCCTTCAGAAGGGGGCCGTGCCCACACATAGCAGGACAGGGAGAAAGAAATAGGGGCTCTCTGAACTCCCAGTGTCCTTCGCCTCCTCATGAGTCTGGTCCTGAGTACATCAGGGAAACTCAGGACACAGGCTCAGTGCCTTTGGAGAAAGAGGCTCCAGAAGCTGACAGATTCCAGCTGGGCTGGGGACAAACACACACCACACCTACTGCCAGGTGCCATCTCAAGTGTTCCCAGCCCTGATTCCCTCCCCCAGAGACACAACTTCAGTTGCCAAGCAACTCTGATCCATCACAGACCCTGGTGTCTTGTCACTCTTAGAGCCCCTTTCTTCCATTTCTGTGTGCTCCTTCCTGCATCCAACACATTCCAGGGCATTCGGGTATTTTTCTGGTGGCCTGAGGGGCTCAACTCCACCTTTTGCATTTCAGAGAATTCAGAGAACAAAGAACAGAGGCCTATAACCATTGCCTGTCCTGGCAACATGGAAATGTCTTGGCTTATCTGGGAAGGTAGCCCCACCCTGCCCTCTCTTGGGGGCCAGGAGAGGATTTGGCCTGGCACCCACTCCCTCTCTGGACCACTCCTGTCTTCTCAGCTTCCAAATCACACAGAAGAGGTACAGCAAGTGGTTGGAGAACTTAACCCAGCACAATCCCTGGTCATTTGTGAGGGGCTTAGGCCTGGACCAATGAAGTAGTTGACTTCATATCCCTCCCACCTCTCACCCAAAGTGTGAAGGCCTGACACAAATCCATATCCTTTCAGCTAGAATGAGCAGAAGCCAAGCTTATCATTTCTCTCAACACACGCTCCTGCAGCAAAAAGGCAGGAATGGCTCTAGAGGGATAAAGAGGAGAAAAAAGGGAACTTCATAGTGAAAAAAACACCAGCCTCAGAAACTCTCCAGAAGGTGAAGCCCCACAGGCATCCCCAGCTCTGTGGGGAGGAGCAAAGGGTCTTAACAGGCAGGCATTCTGTACTGAAACCCCAGTGTCTGGGGCACAAAGAGCGGAAGAAAGGAGAGGGAAGCCAGCACGTGGCCAGGCGGGGCCAGAAGGAGATGAGGCGCAGAGCTGAGGCCTCTGCAGGCCTCCAGCCTGCAATCTGGGCCCAGAGTGACTGACTCCTTGCCAGGCCAGACCTACTGGCTGCCATGTTCACTCCCCAAAACCTGAGATTTTCTCTTAAAACAGAGACTGAAGAGATGGAAATCAGTCAGCCCGGCCAGCCTGGCTCAGGTGGTCATGAAGGGCACCCTAAGTCACTCAAGGCTCCCAGAGCTGCCTTTGAGGCAGAAATACAGAGCATCTTTGAGGACTCCTGCTCTGTCTGTGGGAAGGTGGGCAAAATGCTCAAAATACAATAAAAGCAAGGGCCAGGCCCCAAAGGGGTCTCACCCCCTGTTTCTGTGGACTCTCTGTGGGGTGCCTGTGTGCAGGATTTCTGCAGAAGATAGTCCATTTTGTTAAGCCTTTGAATATTCAAATTGAAAGTATCGCGCAATCATTGATTGTCAAATCATGGGTTTCTAGAGGTTTTAAATACTTGGCATGAGGGGGAAAAAACTCAAACCTATACCCGAAGGTATAAAACATTAATTCTGTTTGTCTCCTGCTCCAGGAACCTGGGTGCAGCTGGATGCTTTGTGAAACTTTAAAAATGTTGCATCTCTGCCTCTCCCCCTGCACAGGAGCCCTCCTAGGCGCTGAGCCCCTGCAGCTGCAGCATCCAGCCACCAACCCAGCTTCTGCTGACCACGATGTCGGGTAACTCGGCTTCTTGTCCTGGGGTAGGGTCACGAGGGTAAGGGGCGTTTTGATCCGGGTGTATTTCCACGGCTTTTCCTGCATGGAACAGAGAGGCACAAAGTCAGGGCATGCAAGTAGGAGCCCGGGATTCGGAGAGGGCACGGGCCACGCTGTGGCCGCTCCCACTCCACGCCTGGTCCCGAGGGCAGAGGCCCACAGGTCCAGTTGGCCGCTGTGGCGTCCGCGTACCCCGGTCCACCACCGGTCCTTTCACTTGGTCATAGTTGTGACCCTTGGACTTCCCGGCGCGGACTTTGTGCGCCCAGCAGCGGCGGCGGGAGCTAGAGGCTCACGGTGAGCGTGGGACTCAAGCCGGTTGAGCCGGCCCGCGCAGAGCTGAGCCGTGGCGGCCCCTGTGCGGACCCCGGGCAGCACCCGCTGTCCGCGGGGACGCGGACGCGGCGAGGAAGTCGCAGGGAGACGCTGGACCGCGGACAGGGCGCGGCGCCCAGGCCCTGCGGGCCAGACGCGGGATTCCTTGGGTCTGGGCGACGAACACCGCGACCTCCTTTCCCGGGGAGAACCCTAGCTCCCAGGACCCGGCCCGGGGGGCTCCCAGCTGTCCTGCTGCGGTCTCCGCAGTGACCAGGCGAGGCGCTGGCGGCCCGGCCCTGTCGCCGGGCGCCCCGGCTGATCGCGCGGCCCGCCCCTCCCCGCGCGGCTCTCCCGCGCTCACTCCAGGGTCGACGTCAGGGCCGGAGTCGCTCCTGGGATCCCGCGGCCACCCCCGCCCGCAAACGCCCGCCCGGCCCGACCTACTCACCGCGGCTCCGCGGGGCCCGCCCGGGGCTGCGGCTGCCCCCGCTCCCGGCGCGCAGGACGCCCTCCCCAACGACCCCTAGGGCGCGCTCGGCCTCTCCCGCGAGCCAGGCACCCAGGCCCGGCCCCGCCAGCCCCAGGGGCGGCCCCTTCCGGAGGGCGGCCTCCGGGCCGAGTGCGCCGCTCAGCCGCACCGCACGCCTTCCCCAGCTCGCGCTTCGCGGACTCGACTCGGAGTCTTCGGGCGCCGCGGAGAAATGCCTGCCCCAGAAAGGGAGGGGGTGGGGAGAGACGGGAAGAGGAGCGAGCGGGAGCGGAGACTAAGGAGGGAGGAGGAAAAGATGGAGAGCAGGAAAGGCGAGAAAGGGGGTGAGGGAGGGAAGGCAGAAGAAAAAGACGAGAGGGAGGGAGTTCTCGGGCCTGGTCCCTTTACTGGGGTCAGTCTGGCGAGTCCCTCACCGATCCAAGGACAAGGCTGGCCAAACCCACCTGCCGGCTGCTTGCCCCAGGGCTGGCTTCCAGGCCAAGGGCACGTAGAGGTCAGAGGCTCCCCAGAAGCCACGTCTGCCCTGGCGGAGAAGGAAGGGACTCAGAACTTCCACTGGCGTGGGAGTGGGGTGGGCTATGTCAGCTGCGGCGACGCCCAGCCCCTCCTCAGCTTCTGGTCTGGGAGAGGTCTCCATCCTCTCCCAGACCAGAACCCTAGGTTCCCCTAACTTAGCCAAGGGGTGAGCTCCCCTAGACTGGTCTCCACATTCCTGAGCAGAAAAACCTGTGCTATTGGCCTAGGGATAGGGCTCAGCCTGGGGCAGGGAGCCCCACAGATTTCCATAGGTTCTGTTTCCACTGGGGCCCTGAAACCTGCCCACGGTATCTCTTCATCCTTTCGAGTTTGAGAAATTTGAGTTTCTTTCCCATCTGTCTTTTAGCGTTCTCTTTGCATTCTCCAGACCTAGAGATCTGGCCTCAGGTGCCATAGTTTATAAAGAAGCCCCCCACACCCCAGCCTGACACCCAAACCTCACACTTGACCACTGACTCGGTTGCCTTTCCCCAGAAAAACCTAAGGTGTATCAAGGTGTCCGGGTGAAGATCACAGTGAAGGAGCTGCTGCAGCAGAGAAGGGCACACCAGGCAGCCTCGGGGGGAACCGTAAGCATACACCCTTCACTTCTTCCCAACTCGTGTTCAGCTTCATTCAGCCCTGTGTCTGGGAAGGTGTAGGAGGCCACCCTAGGCCCCAGTCACCATCCCCAGGCCTGGCCTTCCATAGCTGTTCTTATAACGTCTGTGCCCACCTTCATCCCAGTTCACCACAGAAAACAACAGAGAACAGCTGGGGCATGTTGTGGAGCTCAAGATTTGGGGGAGCCCATCCCTCACTGATCATAGTTGAGTATAAGAGCATGTTGGTCCAATACAGGGAGAGAAGCAGCCAGTAGGTAAGTAGGTTGTTATTTTGTAGGAAGACAGTGTACGTGCCCTCACATACGCAAAGAAAATCTCTCCCAGAAACTTCCTTTTAGGGAGCCCTTCAAGGAGAGAATCTCCGTGGAGCATTCCCCGCCACCTCATTCTTCTGGAACCCAGCCTCTGAGGTCATTGATCTGTAAATCACCAGGCACTGAAATTTCCCAGCCGAAAGGGGCCGTGTAGCCTCAGAGGAGACAGCTTGAAATACAGAACCTCCTTAAGATGTAATGAAGCCTTGAGCAGTTCCAAGTTATCATGCGATTGATCTGGGCAGTCATAAGGGTACCCTGCCATTTTATGTACATCCTAAAGCAGAAAGTACTACCAAGAGTGCTCAGGGCAGCAGCAGAACCAAATAAACTAGGTGGGGTTATCCTCCAAGAGAGGGCAATTCATTGCCGAGAGCCCTTGATCACACAGTTGCCTTTGGGTTGGTTTGAGTGTGAATGTCGGATATGAAGGACAGAGCCCATATTGCCAGTGGTAAGACTGGTCCTGTCTCCAGCTTACTGGCATCTGTCGCACAACAGTTTTTGTGTCCAGTGCTGTTTGTGTGCAATGCCCGACTTCATGAAACTGGGCCTTTTCGGGAAGAGGCAGATGCGGTAGGGGTGATCAACACAAGTTTTAGAACCAATGGACTGGGTTCAGACCTCAGCTCCTCCATGGCGTGAAGCCTCGAGCAAGTTACTCAGTCTCAGTTTCCTCATCTTTAAACTGGAGATAATGGGATTTTGTGAAGATTAAATGAGTCACTGCACATAAGCACTTAGAAGAGTGCTTTCCACTTAGAAAGTGCTCAATACATGTTAACTATCATTATTATTATTTCCAAAAAGCAGCTAAAATAAAAGTACAACCAGGGATTGAAAGCCAGCTCTTCAGTAATGTTCATTCACACCCTTTGCTCAGAGTTTTAGAGTTCTGGTGTGAGCTTGCTGTGATATGGCACGTACAGCACAAATTTTACATTTTCTGGATGTAAAGTCAGTACCTCCACGTGTAGAATTTCAGCTAACACCATAAAACTTCCTTCCATTTGTACAGGGTTTCCCAGTGGTTCTTTTAAAGCACTTTTGCACACTCACTATTTCTTTTAATTCTTATGACAACCAGGGGAGGTAAGTAGATCGGGGATCTGTATGCCTCTGTTACGTCTAAAGGTCAAAGCCTTACAGTCACTAATGGTAGAGCAAAAAGTGGGACTATGATCTTCTTGTTCTTAATATTTAAAGAAACTTCCCACCCAATGGCTCTTAAAATTCATCTTTCTGCAGATCCAGCTGTGCTGAGCAGGAGTCTGATAGCCTCAACCATCAACCCCTTCAGTTCAGAGATTATTACAAAATTAATAAAACCAGGAGCAAGGGAACTGCGAAATACTGCTGGTGCCAAAAAAAAATCATCAAGACGTTCCTAACAAAATGTAATCTTTTGTTAAGGAGCTTTGGTACCTGGTAGAATTCTGCTCCAGCTGCAACCTGCACTGCAGTTGCCCACTTGTACATGGCAATTTTATTACTCTTGGCCTCTTACAGGTTGGTTTGGCCACTGTTCCCCTGTTAGCTAGCTGCTGGAAGGAAGGCAAGGCTGAAACATTGCACTTGTGTATCTGACCAGTATCTGTTCCCTGGAGCAGTCTGACTTATCTGAATTTTCTGAATTCCTCCCTGAGAAATAATCAAGCAGTACTTCTGAGCCAGTGCCTTTCAGGAACATGCAGAACAAAGCCAGCCCTACTTTGCTTTCTGGAAGATTTTATCCACCCAGATCCTCACAGACATGGAGGAGTAACACAGAGTTGATTTAGTTATGATAGCCAAATGTAAAATCTCTCACTGGGCACCATCAGAAGGATCTAGGATTCTAGGAGAGCTGTGAGGTATACTCAGTAGGCAGCAATGGCAGGTAACAGGGCATGGTGTATGCCTGCTTCTGGTTTAAGAGAGATCCATCTCCAATTTGTTCAGTGCTTTAAGGATACCTCTGGGAAGCGCTAAGCCAAGGAAAGAGTTAACTTTATCAAATATATAAAGCAGGAAGAAATGTATCGTAATTTGCTATAAAGTCAGAGTAGAATCCACAGTTTGAAATTTTAAGAAGGCAATCCTGAATGGAAGTTATAGATTGAGACAAACATTAGGGTCTCAATGCCAGGAGAAACATGTGTATGCCAGATTTGTCAGTTTGATTAAAAAACTTACTTCGGCCAGATCAATTTACAAACAGCCCTACACACATACACGCATGCACACACAACTCTTTTACCTTTAGGATAAAGAGAAACTGGAGTTAGTACTTATCAAAAGGCATAATTTACCCTTTTTTTTACCATTAATTTTTTTTAAACAGCCTTGATGTATTTTTATAAATTGTAGATTGTGGATTTTTGTGCCGTTTGAAATCTAAGAGAGGGGAGACTTTGTATTCTTGCAGCAAAGTAGAAAGTGAACCCATGACTAGAAAGATAATATCAAGTAGGGTATTGTAAACATACCTGAGGGAGATAACCTGGGGAGGCCTACAAACAGAGCATTCGAGGGGGAAGGGGGTTAACCAGAGCTCTACATTGAAGCCGAGTTTTTAAAACCCACTCCTTGCAAGGGCTTGAGCTTAAGCTGCAGCCAAATATTTGCATAAAGAACTGGTGAGGGATTCCAACTTCCTGGTTCATGATATTACAGCATGGATCGTTTTCAAAATTAACACCACCTCCTGTTTCAGCAGCGGCTGACTGTGCAGGCTCCCAGCGGCTCAGTGTACAGGAGTGAGTATACCCTGTAAACCAGGAGAGAGGCATGTTGAGCTCTGCTTCCCAGCACAGATTCTCAGAGCAAGGCTGGTCCCTTTAAACTTTAAAGCCACCACCTGAAATCTAAAAAAAAAAAGAAGTCCTAAATTACTCAGTTAGTACAATTATCAATTTAACTGGAAGACACAGGCTGCTTTACTTTGAATAGTTAAAAGGAACAGTCTCATAAACTTCAGGTATTTAACTATCGTAGTGAAAAAAAGCAACTTTTATAGAAAGTAGTAAAAAGCATACCGAGAGGTGAAATATTTCCCAGCCATTAACTAGAATGTAGATAGGCTCCAGTTCACTGACTACAACTTTAAGAAAATAGTCTCTATTTTAATATTTCATAGCTAGGAAGAACATGTGACTATTTTTAGCTATCCAGGATTAAGCTGCCAGATAGTATATGAAATTTTTGAGGAAAATGATTGACTAAGTTACGGACAGTTGGGATTAAATAAATGTTAATCCTTATTTATTTTAAATTAAATAGTTTAATAGAAAGGCTATTTACTGTGTTTTCTTGCACTGTTCATTTATGTCATATAAAAATCATTTAAATTAATTTTTATCAAAATTAACAACCTGTATAATTTAAGTGGGAGATATTAGAAAATAATCCCCAAGCAAAAATGAAAGTTGAATCCAAAGAAGATATAACATTGGTTGTATTTCACAACAGTGAGTTTTTTTCAGAAGAAAGAATCTGGCTTACCTTAAGCAGAAGGCAACACAGCTCACGTCAAAATGTCTTAGATTTCCCTTTAAAGAACTTTTATTTCACTTTGCTTTGTGGTCATCTTCTTGCTTTGGCAGCTGTCCGGAGGCAACAGTGTCCACCTTTCAGACCCAGTCCCACCATCTTCTGCAGGTCAGTAAAGCCAGCCTTACAATTCCCTCAAAAACTCTTCCAAAAGTCCATCTCGAAAGGCTTTCAGTACTTGATTCAGGGGTTAGGATAGGCACCACCATTTAATTGGAATCCAACCAATCAGAAGGTGAAAAAAGGCATGGTGACTCCAAATACAAGCCCAGCAAGGAAACAAGTGCAACATTTTGTCCTCATTTCTGAACTGTCTATTCCCTGCTACCTACTCTGCTCCAAGAGCTTGTTCCTCACATTAGTTCCAGGTCCTTGTCTCCAAGTAACTAAACCTGATTAAAAGATCAGAACTGTTTTCAGAAACCTGTTATCTTTTTTAGTGTACTATTAGATGGAATACAGAACATCCCGAGGTCCTAGAATAATGCCTTTGCTCTTGTTTCGCTTAGTTTCTAGCCAACAGGGGCTTCCCTCCCCTCCTTTTCTCTCTTCCCAGAAAGCAGTTCAAACAAGTGTAAGTTTTCTCAGCCCATTACGAATAACTCTATTACATAAACACTCCTACCTATGCCACTCAACGGCTCAGAGTTTAAGGAGGTCATATATAAGGAAACCAGTGCTATGGGAGCTCCCCACTGAATGTGCCACTTAACCTTAAAGGAGCCTCGAGACTTCAAAAACTCCAGTGTTCTGTCGTTCCTCTGATGGACACACTCTAAACCTATCTTCTATGAGCATTTAAGGGTAATAATCAGAAATGGGGCCTATTAATACTGAAATGGAAAAGGGAGGGGTTTCAGAACTATTCTTGTTTGGTATTTAACATATTAATTCCATGATCATGTGTAACATGTTCACTAAGGAAACATTTTGCTTTTTGTAATATAAAATGAGCAATACTAATCTGTAGACATTCCTGGTTTCTCTATTTGTAATATGCATTGCCATTTGTAATACTCCTCAAAATTTAAGTTACTGAGTAAGTGTGAAAACTTTTGGAAAGCAATTAACCCTAGATCAAGAGAATTATTTCCCATGGCATCAGAAGTTTTCTTAAAGTCTCAAACAACACTACAAGTTACTTCTGAGAGATGAGGATCACTTGGACTGCAGATAGGGGTGGGGTGTTGGTGCTTTATAGTCTAGGAGAGTGGACAGGGGAAGTTTGAGCTTGACTGTGACAGTTGGACAGAAATGGGATCACCATTGTTTTCTTTTGCCCAGGCCGCATTTACAGCCAGTTTCCACATTATTAACCAGATTCATTTCAGTGGACTTGAATTCTCTAAGGCAACTAAAAAATCCAGATTGCCTGCCGGCTTACTTTTCTCGAACTTCTTAAGCCCCCTTTCCCCCTAGAGGTAGTAAATATTCAGAATAAAGAACAGAACTCCATTCAAATCTGTAAGTGCAATTTTTAAACAAAAATCTCTCCTTTTCCTTTTTCTTCTAGGACAGTATTTTGAGCCTGAACCAATTCCTTCCACACCCAATTATTTCCAACCCCGAGAATTTTCCAGTTGTGTTTCTTGTGAAGAAAATCCAGGCTTCCTCGACCAGATATTTGATTCCTACCTTCAGACAGAGACACACCCGGACCCTTCGCCCAGTTCCATGCAAAGTACTCCACACTATTTCCCAGACAGCTTCCAGCCTGCCCCTTTCTGCTTTAACCAGAGCCTGGTAATTTATCTCTGTTCTTTACAAAACCTATTATTGTTTACTATGGGGCAGAGAGTTTGTATCATCTCGTGAGAAATCATAAAAACACTATCAACAAGAAAATCATCCAGGAAACAAGCAAAGAACCATTTAAAACTCAATGGAGGTAGAAATAGCCACACACTGAAGGGCAAAATCCTTTGGATACACACGTAATTATGATTTCCCAAGTCGGCTACGCCCAAGTACTTTTGGTGTGTGGCCATAAAAAGAGGTTTCCCGGCAATACTCGTTTAATGTCTTTAAACTGTAAAGTTCAGAAATCTACTCATTGGAAATTACGGATTTAAACAATGGCCCTTGGATTTTTGAGTTCTAGAAATTAGAATTAAGGCTGTTTCAACACAGTACAAACTGTCATCTGATAAGGGATTTTTTTGTTTTATTCTGGCATTGAATTGGCTCTACTAACTGGTTGTTTTGGTCTGGTACAGGCACAAGAACTCATTTGGGTCTGAGATGGTTGGTAAAAAAATGAAGTCCTAATAGTTGAAAACATTTGGATTGTCTGTTCTTCATGGACCTCAAATGTTTGAAAATGTGTTACCACTTAAAATGGAAATAAGGTGTCCATTGGTAGATACCAGTTGTTGAAGATGTCTTTTAGATACTCATATAGTTTTTTTTAAACCTTAGAAAGTAGTTTTTTAATGTAAATACTTTTTTCTTTTGGTTTGTCAAAAGTCCGTGTAGGTATCTGACTAAATTTTAAAGGGATAAGAAATTAACTCCACAGGATATGCACACAGGGCCCCAGTCATTCACTTCTCTTCCAGCTTCCAAGTTAGGCTTTCTCAGTAACAACTGTGAACCTGCTTAAGAGGAAGAAGAAAGTACCTTTCTCTGCAGGGGTCAAGACTTTAGCGCCTGTAACAGTAGTTTCGAGTCTTGGAGTCTCCCAGACACTGGCTCATTGAGGATCTCGGTTCTACCTGTGTATGTTCACCTTGTTCTCCACAGTCAAGGGTGTGGAGAACATCCAGGGTGCCACCTGCAGCTTCTATGGTGGCACACAGCAGGATTTGATGCGCAGGTGATGAAGCACAATGGGATTTTGTGGTTTAAGAACAAAGCACGCTCTAAAGTATGCTTATAACAAAGAAAGCCAGTGAAGCAAGGCAATTTATTGTTGGGAAAGAAATAGGTAAGTATAGAATGCGGTGTCATGAAATCACGCCAGCCAGCAAATAAAATTACTTCTGCAGACTTGGGTTGGGTTGGGTGTTTTGTTATGCTTTTCTTTTTTTTTCCCCCTAATGTTCTTCCTCTGAGTTACTAAATCTACTCTATTCAGTTCTTTTAATTCTGTCTAATTTATCAAGCTTTTTGTTCCTTGGTTTTCATCTCTCTAGACCCCAGGATGGCCTTCGGATTCCTCCACTCTCTCTGGTTCCTTAGACTACAGTTACTCTCCTGCTCAGCTGCCTTCATATACTCCGGAGAATTACACCTCTCCCCCTTCTCTGGACACCAGAAACTGTGGCTACCCCTCGGAAGACTACTCCTACCCTCACCTGCCCTCACACACCCAGTACAACTGCTTCTCCTCTGCCACCGCCTCTGTCTGCTGCTGTGCGTCCTGCGAGGCAGAACACTTGGACACCTTCAGAGCTTCAGAGTGTTTTTCTTACCCCAGCACAGACTATGTGAACTTCACTCCCTCAGCAGCAGCAAGCAGTGATTTCTGTAGGAGGGAAACAAACTGGGACATCTGCTATAGTTAATAGAAATCACATTAGTTTGGAACATGGCATGCATACATCTATTTTTTTACCACCTCTAGATGACAACTTAAAATATGCAACCTGCTAACAAAATATCACAGGCGCAGTTTACATGTCACCATTTTCGATTTTCTAACACTAATTTAGGCATTAATATGAAATTCAGACCCAGTCATAGTGCCACTCCTACTTTGTACGCTTACAGTTAAAATTGTTGTAGGGAATATTCGTTTTACTTTCTGTGTAATGAACAAATTATAATTTTTTAACTAATAAATAATTTTGTATTATTAAAAGTTGGCTTTTTTTTTTATTTTCCAATACTCATTCCCCAGTTGATTTGAGTAATATCAACTAATTCTGGAAATCACTAATTACTCTTCAGTATTTAATCTCACTTGTTCATGGATTGAAAATTATTTTAATATCATGAGGTGCCTTGGCTCCTATGGAGACAGAGGGTAGACACAGCTATGATGGCTGGAGAGGGACAGTCAGCCTCACCGTTAGATGAGAGTGTACGTCTTGGGGCAACATCAGAGAAAGACATTTATGAATCATTAGTTTCTCATATCTATCAGTAGTCAGTGGAAGGTTAATATGACCAAAAAACACATCTTACCTACAGCACTGTTAACCTGTAGATATTTCATTTCCAAAATCCTTTTTTGTAAACTTTCGGGGCAAATACTTGATCTTTCTCTTGAGAGCTACCATGCAGTTGATGTACCAAAAAGGTTAGAATTCTTTGTTACCTTCTATTTCTGAATTTTTGCTTTAGGTCTTTAAATAGGCATCACTCGTGTTTACAGATTGATTTGTAGGATTGACCATGTTGTTTACAACTGAACTTCCTCTGATTGATCTATTTGAACAAGGCCAACTGTCTTTCAAGCTGAAGAGGAGTTACTTAAGCCATCTGTGCTAGACTATACTGTTAAATCCTGTTTGCAGAGGGCATTAAGGCCCAGGACTTCATCCCTGCTGTGAGGTCTGGGGGACATTTTCCTCGTCTTGAGGTTCAGCACAATGGCAGCAGTACTGGTACCATTGGTACTGGCCACAGCTACCATTTTCTGAGCCCTTCCTGTGTGCCAGAATTGTCTAAGGGTTTTCTCACACATTTAATTCTCTCATTTAATCTTCGCAACAACATTGATAGCAAAATGAGGAGTCTGAGGCTCAGAGAAGTTGTCACCTGCCCAATGTCACCCAGCCAATAAGTGCCTGAACTTGGGTCTGAAAAACACCAAGTGGTGCTTCCTACTCTCCACTGGTGAAAAGTTTGTCACCATTTGTGAAAGACTGTGCAGGAACCTGTGGAATCATCCTCCATTAAACCCCTGTACACACAAAGCTGTGTTCCCAGCTGACCACCACCAATAGTCAGAGCTCCCCAGACGGGTCGAGCTGTCCACAGGATACAAAGATGCCGAGCACAAGAGCTGCTAGAGTCCCCCACTCTGGGGACTGAGGGGAAGAAGGTGACAAACTGCTACCTCAGTGGGTTTCTTTTGATCAGGAGACAGATTTGCTTTCAAATTGACACCGTAAAATTGTCCCCTCACTGGGGACTCTGCTAAGGCTTGGGCAAACAAGACGAGTTACAACCTGCCTCATGGAATAGATATGCCAGGGGAACAGAACAATTACTGCCTTTCTGAGACACCAATAAAACTAAATTTTTAATAGTTTCGAACTAAACTGAAACTGGCCTGTTGTCAACAAACGTCTGTTCACACAACCCAAAGCCCTTGCATGCCCTGCACCCCACCCCCAGCAGCTGTCCCAAAGGGACAGAGAGCAGAGAACCCACAGATGTCCAGTGGTTGGCACCAAAATCTCTCTTTCCTGGATGCCATTCTTTTTTTTTTATTCCCCACTTCTATCCTCTGCCTTCTGAATCGGTGATCTTGCAGCTCTAACAAACAGAGAGCGCTTCCTACCTCCCTGTTTCTTGTTCTTTTCTTCACATGCCCCTGAGGTTTTCCCTAAATCTGGCATGGAAAAAGATTCATTTAAAAATGTGAGACAAGAGCTAATATCGCTACTGTGCATTACGACGAATATCTCCAACCTTAAAATGGTCTTTAAGACCTTTGCAGAAATTTGGGGCAACAGATCACCTGGCACATGACAAAGTCTGTCACAGCCCACCCAGTCTCTTACCCACTGCAGCTCACACAACAGCTCAGGAGCCCCGCAGCAGCAGTGGGACAACCTAGAAGGCTTCTCATCAACAGATGCCTGGGAAGCTGGGTAAAATACAGGTGCCTACACCTCAGTGTGAGAAAGCATGATCAGTAAGCCAGTGGTGAGGCCCAGGCATTGCATTTTTAATGTACCTAAGTTGATTCTGAAAAACACTTGAAAAACACTGATGTATTCAATGTCTGGATTGTTCCCTTGTAGAACCTAGAAGCACAATAATAATAGCTTACATGGACTAAGCTCTTTCTATGGGCCAGTGACGTGAGCATTATCTCGTTTAATCTTCAAACAAGCACACCCGATAGATACTATTATGGTTCTCATTTTTCTCAATGATAAAACTGCTGCTTTGAGAGATTAAATGGCTTGCCTGAGGTCACACAACCTATAAATCGGGATCACAGTTCTCCGATTCAGGTTACCTGATGCCACAGTCAGAACTTCCAATAGTCTCAGTGTACTTTTCATGCATTAGACCTGGAGACATAATCTATTTGGAACTTGATCTTTTGCCTTAAAAGTCATATATGCATCTGTACATGTATATCTGTAGCCAGTTCCTCACACCTCAGAGGCATTTAATAAGATTACAAATGGAAATTTAAATGAATGAATCATTTTGTTATTCAGAACCATTAGAGAGATCAATAGAACAAAATATCAAGTGCTTACTGTGTGCAAGACGGATTACATGCCTTCAAAATCCAGTCAAATGTTTAAAAGAGGGTGTGATTTTAAAAATCTTAAACGGGGAGGATGGGCGTGGACTGATTTTCAAATTCTTGGGAAATTTACATTAGGGGTCAAGCCTTGAAGCCTGAGAGAGATAAGACGAGACAAAGTTGAAAGCAGTAAACCTTTGGAAACTATTACCTCAAGCAATGGGCCAGAGCAGTGACATTTGGCAGCTTGCCTAAGACTGCAGGTGGACATCAGAAAGCAAGGCACAGATAAGGATAACTGGAATGATGGGGCCGGGGCAGGAACGGGGAGGGAGGTGGTGCAGTGCTACTGTTTGATAGAAATTGTTTTTTAAAATCATTATTCATTCCAGAAAGATGAAGGCTACAATGAGTTCGAATCAAAGCCAATGAAAACTCTGACTATAATAGACTAAAATAAACACAGACTTACAATCGTTTCTAAATCCTCAAACCCTCTGTGATGCCTGCACAATGGTGGCAGGGCTGCTCAGGAAAATTAACCCTCACACTGCCTCCCTTCCTCTCACAGCTAAGGGGATGGGGATGCCCTGCCTAAGAAACAAGATTTGGTCCCGGGTGGGGGGTATCACAAAGCCCGAGTGACTAGATTTTAGTGTGGCAACGGAGGGGGGATTCGGGACTAGGTGGCTCCGTGCTTTCAAAGGCAGGGAAAGTAGACCCATTTCTTCTGCTCCAACAGGCCTCTGGGCAAGATGTAGGAGCTGGAAGATGAACAAATCTGAGTGGACACAGCTCTGCACAGTAATGAAGCTTCAAACTCATTGAGGGCAGGAATCTGCATCCATTTAGAAAACAGTTTCTCTTGCTTAATATAGATAAATAACATGCAGTTGGGTCCTGGAAAATGTGTGTGTGTGTGTGTGTGTGTGTGAGAGAGAGAGAGAGAGAGAGAGAGAGAGAGAGAGAGAGACATTCATTCATTGCCACCTGGGTGATCAGCAGGAAAGAAGAGATATTCACTTTTAACCTGTCAGGACTAAACCTGTCAAAGCTCACACGGGGCTGTCCTATCGAGGCCCACTTCCCTCCCTCCATGTAATTCATAGTTGGATAAGCCAGATTTTGAGAAGAGCTCTGCTGGGGGCTACTCAAGTCCTAGGATTGCTCTGATGACCAGAAGAGATCAATTTGTGGGTAGGTGACACTTTTCCTAAAGGTGGGTAGGGTAACAATTTCACTGTGGTTGTGAAAAGAAGGGAGTGTTCTCTGAAAAGACAGTTTGTCAGAGGGCAGAGGACCTCGCATAAGAACAGGGGCACATCCTTAATTGGGCTCCCCGTGAGAGGTTTAAGTTTGACGTGGTTTTCTTTCAGACGGTGAGCACAGTGCCATTCAGCATTATGTCTGAATCCTCCCCTTCCCACATTATAATTCTTACTGGTTACCCCCCACTGGCTCAGGAAAGTCTGGTTCCCCATAGGGCTTTGGGTGGAAGTCCAGAGAATAAAGTGAAGAGACTTTAAAGGGAAGCCTGCCCGATTCACCCCTATCTGCTGAGACCCGTGCGGAGTTGGCAGCATCTAATGCGGGGGCTTGTGGCCCAGGGTGAATAAGAAATGACCTGCAGCCTGTGAGTGGTGGCAAGAGTATCACAGGGAAAGGGCATCAATGAGTAGCAGCAATTCCAAGATCCAGCTAGAGGATGACAGTTCTTGGAAATGAAAGAGGCTAACAGACAAGGGGTAACTTTAGGACAAATAAAAGAACGCCTTTACACAGTGGGTAATAAACTTTAAAACATTACCCCTACAAGTTGAACATTTAAACAGTTTCAGGAAGGGGTTGAGATTAATTTGGCTGATAATATTTCAGGGTTGGAAAGGGACCCAGACATCATCTACTTCAGGAGTCCTCAACCCTGGCTGCGAATTACAATCACCAAGGAGGTTTTAAAAAAACATTGCCATCCAAGCCCCAGACTAATGAATCACAATCTCTGGGGTAGAATTTGGGGATTAGGATTTTTTTAACTCCATATTTTAAAATTACAGGAGGTTGCAAAATTAGTACTTAAAGTCCTATGTACCCTTCACAGAGCTGCCCTCACTGGTGCCTGACATCTTAAATAACTACAGTACAATAGCAAAATCAGGAAGGTGACATTTGTACAATGCTGTTAACTAGACTACAGACCTTATGCAGTTTTCACCCTTTTCACATGCATGCATTTATGTGTCACAGATGTGTGTGTGTGTCTATGAAATAAGCATTCATATGTTTTAAGAACTTCCCCAGAAGATCCTAATGCAGAGTCAGGGTTGAGAACCAGTGGTTTTGTCCAACCAACCCTCATTCCACAAGTGAGGAAACTGAGTCCAGAGGGGCAAGATGACTTGTCCAAGCACACGACTCTCTTTCAGGAGGGAAGTTCTTTACTGCACCTAAAGCTGTTACAGGTCAACAATGAGCTACTGAGAAAGAGCTGACAGAGAGGGGGAGCAAGAGGTAGAAGGGACACATGACTAATTGCTTAGGTCCCCTTAAGGGACAAACAGAAAATCCAACCTCTGGTAGCCCTTCAAACCTCATAAGGTTATTGAAAGACGTTTTTTAAAGTTTCATAAAAAGCATAGGCCCTGGGCTTCCCTGGTGGCACAGTGGTTGAGAGTCCGCCTGCCGATGCAAGGGGCACGGGTTCGTGCCCCGGTCCGGGAAGATCCTACATGCCGCGGAGCGGCTGGGCCCGTGAGCCATGGCTACTGAGCCTGCGCGTCCGGAGCCTGTACTCTGCAACGGGAGAGGCCACAACAGTGAGAGGCCCGCGTACCGCAAAAAAAAAAAAAAGCATAGGCCCTGGCCAACAGAAAACCTCCCCCACCTTGATTATTATCAGAGAGTTCTGGCCTGGAGGGATCTCAGGTCTGGCATCATGTGGACGTTCTCATATCCTTCGACCTTTGTGTGGCTCCTTTTGCTTGCTTCATGTTGCAAAGGGACTGGCAGTGGCTGGGACACATAGTCAGTCTTGTTCAGTCCTGCCATGCTCTCTCTGGGGATCCGTCTTCCCATCTCCACTGAGGCATTGAGCCAGGTGGTGGAGGCGATCACCTACTCTCTCTGGGGCTCTGTGTCTCCATTGTATGTGCATTTTGGCCTGAGGAAGCCACAGGAATGTCTCCTCCTTCTGTAGCAGCTGCTCCTACACAGAGATGTTCCGCAGTTTGACGGAACTGCTCTGTCCACCAAACATGGCACAGCCGGGGGAGGGCACGGAAGGTGGCCCCATGCAGGTGAGATGAGTCCAGCCTGAGCACCTCCCCTGCCTGAGTAAATCTCTCTACGGGCCACCCTTTACCTGAGACAGAAAAACACAGCCAGGACATCCATCTAAACTTTAACTGGAGTCTAGCCCCAGGGCAGCACAGTGGGTTGAGGGCTTGCAGAGATGGGTGTGGCAGATGAGAACCCTGGGGCTCCTGTCCCCCGCTCTCCGCCCTCCTGTTTGGCACACGCCAGATGAAGCTAGTTTGAGCTGGGTCTGAGGGGCCAGGCTTGTCCAAGCAACTTGTTCTCTGCCATAGGCTCAGCAAGCAGAGGTAGACTCAGATTGCAGGACAGTCTCCCTGCGGCTTCTTTCAATTTCTTCTTCAAGAGTTTTAAGCACTCACTCAACGAGCTTTGTGAATAAGAAAATGAAAAGGCTGAAGTTTTCTCTGTGTTCCCAATGTTTTGCAGGAAGGATCAAAGCTACGATGGGCTTGGCTGCCCTTTCCTAAGGCTTCCTCTCCCTGCGGTGGGAATGGTTGGAGGAGGGCCCTCACCCCATCCGCTACAGACCTGGCTGATCACCTGGAGGAGGTTACCTGGGGAGGACGAAATGAGCCTCCTGATCTGGGTAGCCAAGCGGAGCCTGAGCCTCTGTGTTCCTTCCCACCCCTGCAACGGAAGAAAGGAGCATTGGCTTCTGTCTGTCTCCTTCCTGCAGCAGGACAAAGGGAGTGGGAATCCAGCTCCCCAGGCACAAAACAATACAGCCCAGACTTACAGCCTTTCGAGCCAGACAGTCCTGGGTTTGATTCCTGGTTCTACCACTTATTTCCTCTGTGATATTGAACAAGAGCCTTAACCTCTCTGGGCTACAATTTAGTGACCAAAGCACACAAATCAATGGAGTAAAATATACTCATTCAGAAAAACTCTTCAAAATTGGTTTTGTCCTGGGAACAACTTATGGAGTACTATTTTGTTTTGTTTTGTTTTTTTGCATTGATCAAAATGATCTCATACAGTCCAGGGGATGCAATGTACAACATGAGAAATATAGTCAATAACATTGTAATAACTTTGTATGGTGACAGATGGTAACTAGACTTATTGTGGTGATCATTTGTAATGTATAGAAACAGAATCACTATTTGTGCACCTGGGGCTAACAGCGTTCTAGGTCAATTACATTTCAATTAAAATAAAAAGAGCTCAGGAAGTTGGGTCACATTGCATGGCCAGAGCATCCAAGACCTTTCCAAATTCTCTAAGACATTGAGACAAGAGGTCATCATGTCTTGGAGAGTGTGAGAGCATCATCAGTGTTACAGGGGTCTGAGAAGAGTCACATTCCTTCCTTTGGAAAAGACTTCCCTAACTATCTGGTTTTTCTGCTCTCTCTGCACTTTAGGAGAAAATCATGGTTTTGCTGATTTCAGCTGGTCACCCCTGCAGTTAGAGATCCCCAGTTACTTTGTTTCTGCTAGGTCACCTACCTGCCACTATCTCATTTGGTCCCCAAAACCAGCCAATAAGGTAGGTATTGTTATCCCATTTTATAGGTAAGAAAACTAAAATTCAGAAAGGTTGAGTCAAATGCCAAGCCAATAAGTTAAAGGAGCATAATTCAAACCTAAATCTGTCTAATCCCATAGCCTATGACCTCCTTTCCCTAGGAAAGGCCTTAGGTGCTTCTAGAACAGAATTCTCCTGAGGTTCACACTACTGACCCACTCTTCATCCATGGACAAGTCAGCGCTATCCATCAGCAGAATGAGGGCATCTTTGATTAACAACAAAATGCTGAAATGGAAAGCTGTGGGGTAAAACATGGTACAGAACAGAAAAGGAGCTAAGAGAATTTGATCAGATGTTATCATGGCCTCTGCAAAGAAACTGCTCCAGTACAACTCTGTTTCAAATGATGCCATGGAACTATTATTTTTAATGTCCTAAAGAAAAATCAAAAGGCTCCTTTAAAAAGGTTGGAGTTTCTGGGCTGTCCCACATTCAAAAGACATTTATTGTGCAACTACCCTATATAAAACACTGCACTACCCTATATAAAACACTGCACCAGGCACTCTGCAGGTGGAAAGGTGACTAAGATAGCCCCTGTCGATAAAAACTCACAATACTGTATGAAATTCTCTCCAAAAAAAAAAAATCAGAAGGGATGCAAATTGAAGTACCACACCAAAAAACTGATAGAAATAGGAGTAACGTGTATTGACCCCAAGTAGAAGTACTTAATAAGTGGTGGCCATCTTTGTTCTTTTCGCTAATAAGTGCACACAGGTGGCTAAATGCTTTCGTTGAGTGATTTTCAAGGATCTCATCCTGTGGAGTGACACAGCAAGTCTCTAGGTGTTAGAATGAGAACAGGTGATGTTCAGTGAATGAAGTACTTGAGGTGTGCCCAGGTATTTGGATTCAGGTAAACGTCACTGTTCAACAGAAATGTTTTTAAATGGTTAGTTCTTATGAGCTAGTCATGGTTATCAGTTACATCATGATTGGTTACATATTTTTTAAATAATAAAAAGTTGTGTTCCTTTAGAAAAATGGGTGGACTGAATTATGAATCAATTAGCTCTGTCTTCTACTCTTGAGAAAAATCCAACTGCTTAGGTAACATAGCCATAGGCCAAGGCTGTGAGCCCAACTCTCTTCATGTGCACATGGGTCACTGGGGGCTCTTGTTAGAGTGGAGACTGGGCTTGGGCAAGTCGGGTGCGTCTGAGAGCCTGCTGCCAGATGAGGCTGACACTGCTGGTCGGCTGGGACCGAACCTATGTGTTTATGGAGTTAATAAACTCATCTATAGGTATTTTCAGTGCCTTGCTCAGCCACACTCTGAGTAGCAAGGGACCAAGATGCTTATTCACCTGGTGGCAGCTACACAAATTGTAGTAATGGTGTCCAGAAGTAAAGAGTACACATTTTAGGGCTAGTCTAATGGGCCCAAACATATAAACCAGAGGCAAGCAGCATAATCCTCCTGTGATGACTCATTAATCTGAGAGTTCATTATCGATTGGGTATCCTCACTTCAGGACCTGAGGGCTTTCCAAACTTGACACTATACTTCCTTTTGGAGGCAGTACAATATAGAAGCTAAGAACATAAACACCAACCAGAGTCACCCCAGGTTTGAATCTCTAGGCACATAAGTTTGTCTAAACTACTTAAACCTTCCTAAGCTTCAGCTTTTTCGTGAGTAAAATAGGCATAAAAATAACACTTGCTTGCCTCCTAGGATTGTTTGCAGACTCAGCAAGAATGTATACGAAGCAGCTAACCAGGTGCCTGGCAGTTAGCCATTTACCTTAAGGTTTCAATTAAACCTTCCACGGAGACTTCCTGACCCCAACTCTCATGCACCTCTGCATTTTGGTCGGTCTCTAGCCATGAAAAGCCAAGATTTCACCCTTAAAGTTGGATAATGATATATGCTTGTCTGCAGTAATATCTTACAAGTAGAATTGAACAAATTCATTTTCTTATTTTGTGTTATTTTTTCAGACAGATTGGGTCAGACACTTACAGCTCAGATATTTTTTGGTTTTTCCAGCCACTAAGGATTCCTGTTGCCAGCAGAGGAATAAAGAAATGCAGAGAACAAGGACCTTTAGACTCTCCTAGTTGCTGTCCAAGACCTTTTCTGCTGCTAAAAAAGAGTCTGTGCAGTGGAGACAAGCAGCTGAGGACTGACAATGGGCTGACGACAGGACATGCCATCCAGGGCAGAGACAAGCCACCACCATCTATTAAATCTGCCCCAACAGAGCCACAGCCCAGGAAAGTAGCCCAGGAGGGCTTGGGGAAGGAAGGCGGCACTCCTGCCTTGGTCTCTGCAGTGGAGTCACAGGCCAGGAAGGACACAGCTTCACTGAGAACCACACTGACAAATGTTTCGAGACAGTCCTTGCATATGCCAGATCGGGGTGCAAGTTCAGTCCGTGGTCCCTGGCCTCAGGGAGCCCACGCTTTTGTTAAGGAGGCAACATTGTCAGGGGTAGGGACCAAATCAATGCATCCAAACAAGGACGGAGAAAGGCTGGGGAAAGAGAGAAAAGAAGAAGAGGAACAGAAAAGGTTAAAAGAAGAAGGGAGAGAGCAAGAGAGTGAGAGTGAGGGGAGGAGAGGGAGAGAAGGAGAAAGCAAGGACTCTATTCCTAGCATGTCTCAAGTGCTGATTAAGAAGAAAGAGAGGGCTTCCCTGGTGGCGCAGTGGTTGAGAGTCCACCTGCCGATGCAGGGGACACGGGTTCGTGCCCTGGTCCGGGAAGATCCCACATGCCACGGAGCGGCTGGGCCCGTGAGCCATGGCCGCTGAGCCTGCACGTCCGGAGCCTGTGCTCCACAACGGGAGAGGCCACAACAGTGAGAGGCCCGTGTACCGCAAAAAAAAAAAAAAAGAAGAAGAAGAAAGAGAACAAGCATGAGGGTGCTAGCACATCCACTGTGGGATGCCTCCTGACTCTTCCCAGAAAGGGGAACGACCCACCGCATAAGCCAGGAAGAAGAGGTAGACACTCAAAGAGAGACTGAGGGGTTTGCCAGCTTGTGGTACTGGGAAAGGCAGAACTGGGTCACTTTGGCTTCAAGGAAGACTTTGACGCCTACTCTGGGTCCTCTATTCGCTTCACTTACAGCCTATGAAGTAGGGAGTGGGGAGGACGGGGAATTACACTCACCTAGAGGCTGGAGGGCTGAAGCTAAGAAGTCAGCCAGCTCCTGAGCCCCAGTCTCCAAACCTGCCAATCAAACCACTACGTCTCATATACACACTACCAAATGTAAAACCGGTAGCTAGTGGGAAGCAGCCGCATAGCACAGGGAGATCAGCTACGTGCTTTGTGACCACCTAGAGGGGTGGGATAGGGAGGGTGGGAGGGAGGGAGATGCAAGAGGGAGGGGATATGGGGATATATGTATATGTATAGCTGATTCACTTCGTTATAGAGCAGAAACTAACACATGGTTGTAAAGCAATTGTACTCCAACAAAGATGTTAAAAAATAAAACACCACTGCATCTCCAGCTCTCGGCCTGACTCATGCAACCATTAGCTGCCTCTTTTTTGAACCTCAGCTCCCCATGTGGAGTGGGGATTGTCTCTCACTCTCCAAGCTGGGAGCTGGGCAGGTTAAGATCAAGCAGAGGTCTCAGAATCACCCGCAGCCTGATTTGCAGAAATCTGCTCCTCCTGGCCGAGTGCCATCCATCATTCGGTTCCTCTTCCGCCCTGCTGGCTACTCGGCTGCCATGTGCTCTCATAGAGAAAACAGTGCTAAGGTTGCATCCACAAAAGCCACAGCCTCTCCTCCAGCCACTGTGAATTGTTCGTTTGCTGGAGGAAAATAAAATTTTTGTTTGATCCACGGGTCTGCCTCCTCTAAGGGGTCATTGTACTTTTTGAAACTCAGAAAAGAACCCCGAATTTACCAGAACTACCTTCACCCTCTCACCAACTCTGCATTGTGTTCACCTGACTGAGACTTTAGAGACACGTGTAGGTTGGTCGACCAGGTTTTTGAGAATAAAGTTGATTTCAGACTGAATTGATCAAAATCAAAACCCCAGGCCAATCTAGACTATTCTTTAGTGACTCTCCATAAAGCCAGACCTCCCCTCCCCAAAAATGTCTTTGTAGAACCACCTTGTAGTCCATTTTAGGGACAGTCATCCAGGGAATTTTTACAATCCCCTGAAACAGTCAATCTACCCTATCTTTTCCATGTTGCAGACCGATGGTGCCTCCTATAATTAGCCAACTTCTCATAAAATGGCAGGTTTGGGGCCTGAGATGGTTCTCAGAGATACACTATGCAAACATGCCGTCGGTATCACCAGAGGACAGGAATTTTGTTTGGAAAAGCACAGTGATTAAGAAGCCAAAGGAAGAACTCAAGGTCTCAAACTGGACCACTGGCCTAGAACTTTTTCGAGAGGGTCCCAGGGAATCTAGATGAAGTTTTCAACACATAAGGCTCAAGCCTGTGTGACCCCCTGTTCTCACTCTGGGTTTCTTACACAAGTGACCTCGGGCAAGTCACTTAAGTGATCCGAGCTTGTTTGCTCAATAATAATCGTCATAACGCCAACCTCACAGGCTCTTGTAAATGCCAAGTGAAAGAAAGTGTGGAGGAATGCAGCCCTCCTGACATGAGAGGGGGCTGAGAGAAGTGGAAGAACTTGCCGCAGATCACCTGAAGTTTAAACCCAAGCTGCAGCTTAAACCCAGGTGCATCTGACACATACTGTGTTCTTTCTCCGCTGAGCCCCAGATGTGACGGACGAGAAACGTATACATGCATTTGCACGTTATGATCACTATAGCTCCCTACTGGGTGATGCATTTGAGCTAAACTCTCCTCAAACCCAGTTCCAGCCCAACAGAGACTTTGTAGGGGCAAAGTTTTATCACAATCACACAGCCTTTCTGAGCCATCTGGTGAAGCACAGGATTTCTGCAAGCACAAATTCCCTCACACAGTTGAGCACTGGAAGCTGGGGCTCCCCCGAGTCTGCACAAGCGAGACACTGTGGCAGCCTCACACCACACGCTTGTATTCATCCCCACGCACTCCCTTCTGAGCATGATTTTGGAGCTTAGAACTCTCAATGTTCCAGAAGCAGTGATTACCATTAAAAATAATGATTATTAACTTGATGGAGCACCTAGGAAGGTAGGTCAGGGTCTTTATAATATTTGATATTCAAACTGAGCGTAGGAATTTTTTACCATTTCCATTTTGGGTAAAGGAAGCTGAGACCTAGAGAGGTTAGGTGACCTGCCCCAGATCATACAGCCAAGAAAGGAGGGCAGGATTCAAAGCCAGGTCCTCTTACCCCAGAACCACGCTTCTCCCAGTATGCAGTATGTCTCATTGCCACAAAGGGCAGCAGCCAAGGCAGCGCACCCCGGCACCCGCTCCTGCATCGCCAGGCCAGACTCTCACAAATGCAAAAGTCGCAGGACAGGCAGCAATGCAAATGCACACACAGCCCAAAGTGGATCTACCCTGACAGGCAACCCAGGTGGCCACTTGGCCATGGAATGTGCCCAGCCTGATAAGAAGGCAAATGCCTGGCACCTTGTGGAGCCACGACACGGGTCAGGTTTCACTGCTGGACTGTGGCAAGGTAGGAGCTGTATGTGGTCTCCACCTGCCAGGACTGGCTGGCACTGATGCCCACTGCCTGTCGGGAGTGGCAAGCCCAGCGGTGGGTCCCAGGCAGAACTTCTAGTGTCTCCCTAGCAGGGCCCAGCTCCAAGGGCCAAAGGCAGCAAACCAAGGAATAGAGCTCCCCTTCAACCTCTGCCTCTCCACACCCCACCCCTCTTTCCAGGTCAGCTCAAGCCCACCCTCCGTCATCCAGACTCCAGTGCCGACTCCAGCCAATTCTACCTGAATGACTTCGAACAGGTTATTTCACGTGTCTGAGCCTCAGTGCCCTCTGGTGAGTAAAACACGCGTGAAAATGTCCACCTCCCGGGGCTATGGTCAGGACTGAGGGTCCAGTCCTGTGAAGCCAGCACATAGTGAGTACTCAGTAAATGCTGGGCACCTCCTCACTTCTCATAGCAGCCTCCCTCCCTGAATCTCAATCCCTCTTATCACCGGTCTCATTCAGCTTAGCATTTTATTAGACACTGGCTTGGCCGTTCACTGGCTCATCATTTTCTATTCATGTGTAAGTCCTGTCTCTCCCGGAGCTCCTCAAAGCCAGGAAACAAGGCTAATCTTTCTCTTGTCTCAGAATGAAGCACTCAGCACAGTCTGGAACCACAGTATGACCCATCAGCTGCTAATGGGTTGGAGCTCCTTCGTTTGTTAATAATACAGTAAACAAAGAATGAAACATTCTGTGAGGGAGTTTTTAAGTATCATGTGCTGTACTGTGTGATTTACATAATTACGTATTTCACCCTGGCAAAATGAAGCAGGTGCTGTTTTGATTTCCATTTTACAGGTACTCAAGTCTTAGGGTGATTATTGAAGTTCCCATAGTCACAAGGACAGGAAGTGGAAAAAGTCAGGACTTGAATCCACATCTGTCCGTCTCTAAAGCTCATGCTTTTAACCATTATCTTAATCCCAATTACTCAGACAGGGACTGTTCTGTAGGGCCAGAGTGTCCCACAAAGAAAAGTCCATAAGGAGTTAAAGAAAAAGGAAAACTTGACAAAAAAGGAGCAAAACAAGTCCTGTCCTCTATGATCCAAGATTGACCCAACTGTCATCCAAACACAGCCCCCTACGCACTCCTGCTAAACCCGCACAGAGAGCGAGGTGTCATATCCAAAAGCAGGGGAAAAAATTCCTTCTTCTTAGAATTTTCTCCTTAAATGTTTTCCTCTTCAACAGCACAGCCTAGAAGCATCATGGGATGGAAGAGACCCAAACAATTTCTATAAATTGAAAGAATAATCTTGCTTTTCGGTGATCAGCTTTATGGCAGGAGCCAAAAACGTGCTGGCTTTCTAGTGTTAATTCCACCTGTCACACCTCAAATTAAAGCCATTTGAATATTGGCTAGAGGGCTTTGAAATTTAGAAATTCATATGCTATAACTTGAAAGCCAAAAAAATCAATCAAAACCAGCCAGGACTTGTTCCCGGGAGATATAACTGAAATGCACAAGAATCCACCCCAGCAGTTTGGGGCGCTTTCCCTGCAGCGAGACTGTTGCCACAGTCTGGGTTTCAGCCAAGTTTGGCCCCCCTGTCAGGAGCCCAGCCTGGCTTTGTCAGTCACTGTAAGCCTAGGCTCCAAGCATGGGACTAGTCAAGGATGCTTTGAGCCCTTCCTGATGCTTCTAGACTCAAGGAAAACAGAGCAGATGGTCAGAGAAGGTGGCCTCAGGATCAACGTCTTAAGCAGATGAGGAGTGATTCCAAGCACAGAAGAGAAAGGAGCTCCTATTCTGGGCCAAGCCCTTTGACATGTGTGAGTCCCTGTAGCTGAACCCACCAGCTCAGAGGTCAACCGAGGCTTAGAGAGATAAATTGACTTGATCAGTGTCACAAAGTTAGTAAATGGAGTCAGGATTTGAGCCCAGGCCTGCTGGCGCCAGAGCTCACCTCTTTGCCTTTGGTGGCGTCTCCTCGAAAGCTGACAGAGTCCTGCACAACATCTTACAGACATGAGCGTGAATGTCACCTGCACATACCACAGCCAGCAGTTCAATAGCTTCATCGTGGATCTCAGGTCAGATGGACCGATAACTGGGGCAGAGGGTCAGGTGAGGCGGCCTCAGGGATCACCGTCCGACTGGTTCCACATCCTAGCATCTGGCAGCAGAGACGGGGGGCTGGGCCCATGCCAAGGCCATGGCCTGGGACAAAGGGCAGGCTCACAAAGGCCCCTGAGGCCACCTGGCCCCTCTCTCCCTGCTGGCTGCAGGGCCCTGGGCTTTACAGGCCTGCCCCAGACACTGTTATCTCTCGCCAGGCTCCTGGCTTGGTCCTGCTCTGGCTTAGAGACACACAGAGGAATGCAGGTGACTGGCCCAGCACCCCCACTGCCCCCAGCCATGCAACATAATAAGCGTGCATAAGGCACATGCGTTCCTGGCTAAAAATCCATTCCTCATGGGTGCCAACCATCTGAGTCTAATAGTAATAGTCACCAGACTCTCTGTGGCCACATGGCTCATTGTTTACAACAGAAAAGATTTGGGAGAAGGGAAGGAGCAAGTATTGAGTGTCTCCTCACTGCCAGTCACCAAGCACCTAAAGTATCTCTCTTGTTTTTTTTTATACATCTTTATTGGAGTATAATTGTTTTACAATGTTGTGTTAGTTTCCACTGTACAACAAAGTGAATCATCTATACATATACATATATCCCCATATCCCCTCCCTCTTGCGTCTCCCTCCCACCCTCCCTATCCCACCCCTCTAGGTGGTCACAAAGCACGTAGCTGATCTCCCTGTGCTATGCGGCTGCTTCCCACTAGCTATATATTTTACATTTGGTAGTGTATGTATGTCAATGCTACTCTCTCACTTCATCCCAGGTTACCCTTCCCCCACCCCGTGTCCTCAAGGCTATTCTCTACATCTGGGTCTTTATTCCTGTCCTGCCCCTGGGTTCATCAGAACCACTTTTTTTTATTCCATATATATGTGTTAGCATACGGTATTTGTTTTTCTCTTTCAGACTTACATCACTCTGTATGACAGACTCTAGGTCCATCCACCTCACTACAAATAACTCAATTTCATTCCATTTTATGGCTGAGTAATTCCATTGCACATATGTGCCATGTCTTCTTTATCCATTCATCTGTCGATGGACAGTTAGGTTGCTTCCATGTCCTGGCTATTGTAAATAGTGCTGCAATGAACACTAAGGTACATGTGTCCTTTTGAATTATGGCTTTCTCAGGGTATATGCCCAGTAGTGGAGTTGCTGGGTCATACGGTAGTTTTATTTTTAGTCTTTTAAGGAATCTCCATACTGTTCTCCATAGTGGCTGTATCAATTTACATTCCCACCAACAGTGTAGGAGGGCTCCCTTTTCTCCACACCCTCTCCAGCATTTATTGTTTCTAGATTTTTTGATGATTGATGGCCATTCTGTCCGGTGTGAGGTGATACTTCATGGTGGTTTTGATTTGAATTTCTCTAATGATTAATGTATCTCTTTTTATCCTCCCAAGAACTCAGCAAGGTAATAGGTATAGTAATAGCCCCATATTACAAAGCCTGTTTACCGTGGTAATTAGGAGCTTAGGCTCTGAAAAAACGATTGCCCAGTTTCAAATTTTGGCTCCCCTTCTTACTGCTACGTGCCCTTGGGCAAGTTACTTTACCTCTCTATGCCTCATTTTCCATGCTCATCAGTTCTTCCCTGGTCTGCAGCCTGCTGCTCCCCATCCCTAACAGATTTTGGATTTCCCAGCCTCCTTAATCATGTGAGCTAACTCCTTAAAACCAATCTCTCCAGATAGATAGATGATAGATGATAGATAGATAGATAGATAGATAGCTGGATAGATAGATGGATGGGGGCACATCCTATTGGTTCTGTTTCTCTGGGGAGCTCTGACTAAAACAGATCATAATAATAATGCCTGATAATGCAGATAACACTAATGCTCATGAGATTGCTGTGAGGAATAATGAGTTAAGATATGGAAAGTTCTTAGCACTTTGGCACCTGATGAGAGCACAATATGTATCATTTTATGCTGTACAGATGAGAACACCTGATCAAATAACTTCCCCAAGGGTCGACATCCAGGACTGTCTGACTCTAGTGGGTGAGGGAAGTGAGATTGACAAGGCACAGAGGAGAGAAAGACACCAAGCCCATGGGCAAGAAAAGCAAGCAGCCCAGGTCCATTGCTAGACTCCAGTGGGTCAGAGCCAAGGGCATCTGGGTTTGGACTCAGCCCAAGACCAAGAGGCAGAAGGGCCTCGCCCTAGGCCTCCAGGAAGAGAGCTCGGAGAAGAGTTAGGATGACCAATTTGACCAGTTTGCCTCAAATTTCCCCATTTTACCACTCAACAGCCCCCACAGCTTTCTGGGGACTCCCTTAGTCCTGGGAAAACTGGGACAGTTGGTCACCCTAGGAACAGTGAGTGCCCCTGGCAAAGCAGAGATCTGGAAGCTCAGAAGCTCCCCACACTGTGTGAGACCCTCAGACTCACTAGCTTTGCTTTAGGACCTCTGAAGAAGTCAGTTCCGTGCGGAGCTGGTATTTGTCAATTTCACCAAGGAAGAGACTAGCCTCTTTTGCTTAAACACTCAGCTGCCTTCAACCTTGTGTGCTGTGGGGTGACTGCTTCCCCACTCAGAGCCGGCCAGCCCCACACTCCGCTGAGAAGAAAACTGAAGCTCGGTGCCAAAGAGACCTGCCCAGGGTTACCCAACTACTTAACCCAGGTCTTAGGGTCCCCAATCCTGTTCTTGGTCAGCCACACCCTGGGCCAGAACACTGTCCCTGTTGAATTGGAGCGGGCAGCTCAGGCCCAGGCACAACCACACAAGAAACAGGTTTCATTTAAGATGGTGATGAGCCAGGTGCTGCTAGACGTGATGGTCGAAGGGCCCTGGGATGTCCAGTTTCATACAGGCAAAGAGCTTCTGATGCCCAGACAGACCCATGTTCCTATGACTGGCTTCCCCCATGTCCTACCTGCTCAGGGAACAGGAGTTTCCAAGAGGCACCTGAGAAGGCAGAGCTCCCATCTGAGCTCCCAGGCTGCCCAGTGAGGACAGCATGACTGTTGTCACATCCCGAGAAGGGAGTTCACAGTCCCGGGGTTGATGGGGAGACAACTGAGTCACCAAGACAGGGATGGTCACAAGCATATAGATTTTCTTCAGAAGTCCCTTCCTTCTCTGTCTGTGTTTCTCTCTTTTGCTCCATGCTTAGGCCTGTCCTCCCAGGCCAAGTCTCCAAACTTCTCCACCACCATATCTTACCTCTGTGGTGTCCTGTTCTCTCACTGCCCTGTTCTCAGTATTCCTATCTGACAGGAAATCAGCTCTGATGAGTTCCAAGGTGCCAAGATGCTAAGGTGCTGCTCTCCCTGTAGAATCTCCCCCTTGGGTTTCAGCAGTTTAGAAGCCGGAGAAAGAGGGACTGGGTTTTGGCACCCTCCCTTTGGCCATAGGGAAGGATGGAGAAGGGAGACGGCGGTTTAAGAAGCTCAAGATGGTTCAAGAGCTCTGATTTCAGTCCCAATCTGCCATGCAAGTATCAGATCACCATGAAGGCTTCCGAGAAGCAGGTCAGCAACACATGACCGTCTTTGCTTCCTCTCAAGCCAAGAATTGCCAATACTGGTCTCATCTACCAGACCCAAGAGAAGACCACTCCCCAGGAGAGCTGGGCCTAGCCTGGCACTTGGGGTCAGTTATTGCTAGTGGGTTTAAATCCAGATTTGCCTCCTGGACCACCACCCACCTCTACTTATTGTGAGCCTTAAATTAGGTAATAACCTAATAATACATGTAAAGTGATTAGTTAGCACAATGTCTGGTACATTTTAAGTGTTCCATAAACATTAGCTTTACTTTTAGATATTATTATCATCCAATTTTTACAAAGGATTTGAGACCTAAAGCGGTTCCACATCTTTCTCAGGGCTATTCATACCAAGTGAAGGTCAGAGCCAAGATGACTATGCCATGCTGGTAGGAAAATAAAACCCACCAAATAAAGCATTACTACTCTAGCATTGCCCTGAGGGCCTGAAATCCTGAATATTTGCCACACAGAATGTTAAAGAAGTTGGGGGTAAAAAGTCAAGATATTTCAAGGGCAAAAACATCAAGAGCATTTCTTATGGACTTGTAATTTTCATAAAACAGCAGTGCATGTCCCTGCTGTATGGTCTTCTACCACTCCTAGGCTGGCCTGTCAAGCTCAAGGTCATGGCTAGTGGCTTATAGCTCTGCTTTTAAATTGGCTGAGCATCAATGCCCTGTCATCCAACTTTCTGCCTCCAGGGGACAGCACCTGGGTCCAGCCCAGATGTGGGTTTGCTGTCCTTAAAGATTTCCCAGGAAAGGCAGTCCCAAACCTCCCCTAGAGCTAATGATAACTGTCATCAGGGCTATATATACTGTGAGTTTTTCATGTATCATCTCAATTAATCCTCACAACAGCCCTCTGAGTTAGTGAGATTGTTGTCTCCATTTTACAGATGTGAACACTGAGGTTCAGAGAGGTTGTCAGCTGCCCAACTTAGAAGGCTGTGAAGCCACAGCTCAGTCACTTGCTGCCTGCCGCCTGTGTGTGTCCTATTGCCGTTTGAGCCCATTTTCTTTCGTGCCGTCCTCACTGGAGAGACAGTACCTTTCCCCCAACATGTGTGTAACAATTGTTAAAGTTATTTATTGGTGCAGCCACTTTGGAGGATCATTTGCTGGTATCTATTAAAATTTAAAATTTGCATACTCTATCACACAGCAACCCCTCTGTCCTAGAAAAATACTTACAAAAGTATACAAGGAGCTATGTTCAAGGATCTTGGTTGAAACACTGTGATAATGGAAAGTGGATAACAACTCAAATGTTCACCAATTGCGGAACGACCAACAAAACAGAAAACTATGGCATGTACACATAACATGAAATTTTGGGTAGCGATAGGAATGAACGAATCTGCTATGCTTACATGGAAAGAGAATAAAGACCTATTGTGAAAGGAAAGCAGTTTCAGAATGATGCTTATAAGCATGATTCCATGTATTTATGCCCAGCTAGTGATGCTGATGTTTTCTATGCATATATTTAGATGTATGTAAATATATAGGAAAAGGTCTGAAATTATATTAGCCAGACTGAGAATAATTACCCACTGAGTGAGGGAAAGTAACAAAAAATAGGGGATTTGATCAGAGGGGATTCCAGCTCTATCTGAGCAGTTTTAAGTTTTCACAAGAATAATGTATTCATGTGTTACTTGTGCAATTATAGTAAATTTAATATAAAGTTGTTTTAATTACTTACATTAGAAGAATGATAGCATGTGGTGGTAAAGGATGCAGTGTAGACTCAGACAGATCTGGGCTTCTATCCTGACTTGACCACTCAGTAGCTCTGTGATCTTAAATAAGTTACTTAACCTTTCTATGTCTCTTTAGCCTCAGCTATAAAATGAAGTTGATAATCACACTTAGCTCAGAAGGTGTAGTGAAGGATTAAATGAGGTAATGGATAAAGCTCTTAACCCTGTGCGTACATAGTGATCAATCATTGCAGGCAGCTTTTATTGCTCCTAAAGATCTGGAGGAGCTGTGATTTATGCCTTCGAGCGGGCAGAAATCTGTTGGGAAGTAACAATACCTCATCACAACTCCAGGATTTCTATCAGGGAAACAGGAAGAGCTTATGCCCCTCCTCCACCCCGCACACAGGCACACGCAGGTACACGCACCCCAAGGGGGAAGAAATGGGAGGGCAAGTGACATCCAAGAGGAGAGTTGGGTGGAAAGCACGGGTGGAGGCATTTGTCTGTTGAGATCAAAAGATGTTTATAAAAGTAGGGCCGGGACCCAGGACTCGGCCTCAGAGCATCTGTGGTCCTAGCCCCGACTTGGCGGAGCCCGTTCGCTCTGAGGACAGGAGCTCGCCACCAAGGAGACCAAATTCCTAGAGTAAGTCATTTGGAAAGAGAAAGGTCAAATATAAGAACTTAAAGACAGTATTTCTTCCTTCCTGTGAGGCTACCACGCGGTTGACCGCTCTCAGCGCTGTTTGAGCAGAGAAGGTGAACAGAGCAGGTCGGGGCAATAAGGGGGCCTGGGAAAGCCCACTTAGGAGGCCAAGGCTCTGTTCCTCCCAGCCCGGCCCAGCACAGAACGGCAGCATGGCTTTGAAGAGGTAGGGGTCTGGGGTTGCTATGCAGCTCAGTTATTCATCTGAATTCCTGTGACATACTTCAGGAGAAATTCTGTAATCTTGCCCTTAAAACGTGGGAGGGACTAATACTTTCTTGGCGCTTGGCCAGCGTCTGCAAACACGAGTCCTAAGTGTTGCCTTTACAGAGCCGAATCCATGTACCCGATTAAATATTGACAATAGTTCTACCTGCTTTATCTTGATTCGTTGGAAACACGGTCCCCGAGGAGCGTGCAGGGTGGAATTTGCCTCCCACAGCAGGTGCCCTAGAGTCTTTCCTGAGCCACCTCGGCAAAGAAACTGCTCCAGGATACACCGAATCTGAACCCACACTCCTCGGCAAAGCAAGTTTTCTGGATTGTTAAACCCTAGAATGAAAGTCTGCTTCAGCCCTCTGGGTTTGGGGGCCCGAATAGCAGGAATATCACCTGTGGGACTTACCGCCGCGATACCCTGCAGGTGCGGGCACCGGGCATGGGGAGGGGTGAAGAGTGGGAACCAAATCCAGGCCCTCCAACCCGGGGTCAGCAGGATCTGCTGGTCTGAGGGCGTCCAAAAGTCCCAGACCTAAAGAAAAGACCAGCCCGGATTGAAGTTTGGAAGGGGCAAAGATGATCTTCAGTCCCAGGGTGACTAGTTCTCCTGGTCCCACCAGGCCCTTCAGACTCTTCTAGGCCAACCAGGACCCCAGCCTCTTCACTGGGTCTTCCCTGGGGACTTCCCAGGTCCCTGCTGAAGACTTCTGTCCTACCCCCTTACCCCCATTAATGGGGCAAGAATAGAAAATGATAATCTCCTTGGAGATGAGGAGAAGGTGAGCCCACGTGCTAGGTCTCCTTGTTCACAGAGACCAGCAGAGTCTTCCTCACCAGGAGGGCTTCTGATGGCAGGGATCCTACAGAGGGGTAGATATTCATAAGGGCAGAGAGCTTAGGCTCTTGTAACTCCTTGGGGCCAGGGCCCTGCTGGCAGGTGTGATCCAGGAGGTTCTGCTCGTCCTGGTAGAGAAGTGAATCTGATCAGAGCGCAAGGCACAGGACTAAATTTTCTGTTTGCACGGTGTCCTAAGACTCTTCTTGTGGGAAATCTGATTCGGTGTCATCCTTTTCTCCCTTTCATCCCTCAACAGGCAGCAGATCATTTGAACGGATGGGGGTGTCCCCATGCAGGAGGGACCCCTGGTCATCCCCGATGGAGCTTCAGAGTTCAGTGAGAGGGGGCCACATGTCTTTAGAACACTGCCAATGGTCTTCTATTCAGGGGAGAATGTCAGATCTCACAGGTTTCAGAGAGGAATCTCTGAGAGCAGGTTTTCTTCCTTATCGTCATTGCAGCCACAAATGACTCAAGTCATCAGGCCCTAGGCTAAGTACTTTGCATATATTATATTATTATCTCATCTAATCCTCATGGCAATCCTTTGAGGACCCATTTTATAGATGGAGAAATGAGGGCAGAGGGTTACCAAGCAACTTGCCCTTGGTCACATGACTACCAGGATTTGAAACCAGGTCTGTATAACCTCATAGGCAAAGCTCTCCGGCAGTCTCCCGAGCCCTATTGCTGATGCGATGAAATGAGGGGAGAATCACCTTCAGCATAACTCCAACCCCAGACAAAGGAAGTTCTGTCTCTACTTTGCAGTCCCTGGGGCCAGATGGGGCAGGGTGATCTGCAAAGGCTCCCAGGGACGGTCCAATCAGTCCCCCAAGCCTCAGAGGTTAATACAGCTGCAGTTCATTTGCATTGCGATTGCAGGGCACTGCATCGTCCAGGAGATGTCCGCCTTATGCAAATTATTTGTGCCAGGATTCTCCAGAAATTACCAAGCCACAGGGGAATTGCCTAACTGCTGAACCCTTTCCATCCAGCTATAGAGCAAAAACAGACACCGTTGATCAATGCAAGGAGGTTTCCCAGGACGTGACAACCTGATGAGCAGAGGGTGACCACCCAGGGCTGGTGTGACAGGCACACAGCTCATCCCTCAGTCTTGTCCTTACAGTGGGTTTGAAGCCCAATCCCTGCCTCCCCACACATCTTGAAGGGGAAACTGTTTCCTTCAGAGGATCCTTGGGGTTCACAGTAGGTGGAAGGATTTCTTCAGTGGACCTTGGGAGCTCAGAATCATTTATTCTGACCAGATGGTGAGGGTTTCTCAGAGAAGGCAGTATTTGAACTGGACATTGGAGATGAATCAGCAGCAGAGAAAGGGCATGTCAAGGACACAGAGGTAGGAAGGTCCACAGCTTATTTTAGGAGCAGCAAGTGATGGAACTAAAGTTGGCTAGATGACAAATAAAGGCAAAGTGCATTTTTTTTAAGAAAAATCACTGTAACAAAGCTAGGTATATTTTTAAAAATCACAAGTTCATGTCTATGAGATATAAAATTCATCCCGAGCAAAAACCAAATAAACAACAAGACAAAAAAAAGAAAAAAAAAACACTACTGTCCAAACTCCCTAGACAGATTCCTTCTGTGGGCATTGGAGGTTTGAAAGCAAAAGGTGAGTTCAACACAAATACAAACTCATAACTGGTATTTGCATAGCTGAGCTCCTGGGTCCAGCTGGAGCAGCCCAGCCCCATAAGGACCAATAAATTGTCCACCTGGGGCTTAGACTGCCAGGTGAGAATTAGGGAGGGGTTCCGTCAGGGAAGATCAGTTTCCCTAGTGAGTGGCAGCTTGAGACATCAGCTTCTCTCGTGGCTTACATAAGAAGGAGTCATGGAATCTTAGGGCAGGCAGCCAACCAGAGATCACCTTATCCAGCTCTCTGCCTCCAGGCCAAACTCTACTACATACAACACAATGAAGACGAATAGCTGATGCTCATCAAATGTGTGTTGTGACAGTGATGTTCATAGCCCAGCCCCTCCTCTGATATTCAGAGATCTGCATGAATACCTCAGTGGATCAAAAAAATCCAAATTAAGCACCAGTGTGATTTTTTTAACTCTGCAATCAGGAATATAAGGGTATTTCCTCAATATGATAAAGGTTTTACATTTAAGAAAGACCTATAACTAATAACATATATAATAGTGAAATATTGAATTGTTTCTCTCTAAGATTGGGAATAAGGCAAATAGATTGTCTCTCACCATTTCTACTCAATATTTTACCCAAGGTTCTAACCAATACAATAAAACAAGGAAAAGAAATAATGCAGATTGGAAAGAAAGAAGTAAAACCTCTGCTCAGACATGAATGTTTACATGTGAAATCATTACGAAGCTACAAAAAATAGATACTAGAGCCAATAAGTAACTTTAGCAGGCGAAGGATACAAGGTCAATCCACAAATAATAATTGTGCTGTCTAACTAGTAGCAATTAGAAAATAAAATTTTAAAATACAATTTATTTCATAATAACATCAAAAACGTAAAATACTTAATAATAAGTTTTAAAAACACATAGGACTTGTACATTGAAAACTACAAAACCTTACTGAGAAAAACTTTAAAGGTCTATATACATGGAGAGACGTACTATGTTCATGGATTAGAAGATGCAATGTTTTAAGATGTCAATCTTCTACAAGTTGATCTACAAATTTAATGCAACCCAATCATAATCTCACCTGGTTTTTTGTAGGAATTGATAAGCTGATTCTAAAATGTACATGGAAATGAAAAGGACCTATAATATTCAAAGCAATCTTGAAAAAAGGAAAACAAGATTGGAGGACTTACATATTTGATTTCAAGTTTTGCTATAAAGCTACATTAATTAAAACAGTGTGGTAGTGGTATAAGAATAGATAAAAAGTATCAAAAGATCAGAAAATAAAGTTGAGAAATAGAATCACACTTATATAGTCACTTAATTTCAACAAAAACATCAGAGAAATACAATGGAGAAAGGAAATGCTTTTCAACAAATGGTATTAGGAAAACTGAATGTTCATGTAGGAAAAAAAAAGAACCTTGTCTCCTATAAACTGAATGTTCATGTAGGAAAAAAAAAGAACCTTGACTCCTATATCATACCACAGACACAAACGGATCTTAGGTTTCAATGTAAAGCATAAAACTACCAAGCCTCTGTGAGAAAACAGGATAATATCTTCACAACTTGGGGTTGGGGAGGGAAAGATTTCTTAGATAAGACACAGAAATAAACACCCATAAAAGAAAAGAATGATAAATTGTACTGCATCAAGTTTAAAAGCTTATCCTCATCAAAAGACACTATCAGAAAAATGATAGGCAAGCTGCAGCCTGGAGGAAAATATTCCCAAAATATATACCTAACAAAGGAATTGTATTCACAGTATATCAAGAACTCCTATAACTCAGTAAAAGGAAGACAGATTAACCTATTAAAAATGGACAAAAGATTTGAACAGACATTTCACAAAGGAAGATGAATGATCAATAAATAAATGTAGAACAAATTGTCCAACATCATTAGTCATCAAAGAAATGCAAATTAAAACCAAAATGAGATAGACCAAATGTTGGCAAGGCAGTGAAGTAACAGGAACTCTCATACATTTCTGGTGAGAGTGTAAAGTGGCATAACTACTCTGGAAAAAGATCTAACAGTTTTCTTATAAAACTAAACATATATCTACTGTATGCTCCAGTAATTTTGTTCTTAGGTATTTACCCAAGAAAAATAAAAATGTATGTACACACACACACACACACACACAAAGTAAACCAACTTGTACAAGAATGTTCTTAGCAACTGTATCCATAATAACCTAAAACTGGAAACAGCCCAGGTGTCAATCAATAGGAAAACGGATAAACAAACTACAGTAAATATTCTTGCAATGGAATATTACTCAGCAATGAAAAAGAACAAACTGCCTATATGTGCACAACACGGATGAATATAAAAAACATTATGCAGAGCAAAAGAAGATTTACACAAGAGAGTGCACACTCTGTCATTCCATTCATGTTAATTCTACAAGAGGCAACACTGATTAATCTATGGTGAAAAGAAAAATTGGTGGTTGCCTTTAAGGAGGTAGGTATGGAGATTAACTGAGAAGGGTCATGAGGAAATTTTGGGGTTGATGGGAGTGTTCTGTGTCTTGGTAGAGATTTGAGTTACACAGGTGAACTAATTTAATGGTACCCTTAAGATTTATCTGTTTCACCATACACAAATTTGACCTCACAATTAAAAAAAAAAAACAAAACCCTAATCTAATATCAGTTTCTTGTATGCATAGTAAAGTATCTAGGGGTGAGTGTACTGGTATCAGCAACTCACTTTGAAATCTATCTTAATACAAGACAGATTAAAGGAGAAATAGAGGGTGAGTAAATGAGTTAGACAGATTTGTGGTAAAATGTTAATTGTAGAATCTTGGGCAGTGAGTATATGGATGTTCACTGTACAGTTCTTTAAATTTCTGTGCATGTTTGAACATTTGCATAATAAGATGATGGGTAGAAAAAAAGTAACACTGATGTGAAAGATCAAAACTCTCCCTGGTGACCTCAGGACATAACCCTGAGGAATTCAGCCCCTGGAAGATGTGCTTTCCGTGCTGCATACTAGCCCATCAGCCCATCTGCGCCATGCATGGGTTATCCAACACCCAGACTTCTCATAAACCCAGCTCATTCATTGCACTGAACTTTCCCAGAAAAAGAATATACAGCAAGTCATTACTACTTCAGCAAGTCTGTGTGTACATTCTAATTTTAAAAACTGTGATTACTAATATGATAAAGCTTATGAGAACTACATTGTTTATGTAAAAAGTACTCTTATTTCAGACCTAAAGTTTGTGGAAAATGACAACTGTAAACAGGAAGGCAAATTATTTCCCAGCCAGGAGATTCTATTTCAACATCAGCTATATGAAAACTGATTTACCTCTAAATTTTGTTTATATAAAGTATTTCTATCAAAACTGTGAGCTGTTTTTAAATTTTAAAAGCTTCAGATGCAGGACCTTCTAACCTTCTACTTAAGAGGTACTAACATTTATGAAAGGCTTATGAAATGTCAGACATTACAGTGGTCTCTTTAATTATATTATCACGTATATTATCCCCATTCAAACCAAATTTTGTCTGCTCCAAACTCTTCTTCCTTCCACTATGCTCCATTGCCTCAGATGAGGTAAAAATGACTTTTGATATGTGAAAGAGACAGTTATTCCATGTCAAAAGTGCCCCTAATCAACCCTTGGACGTGAAACACAGCAGCAAATGCACAGCAGTCTGAGCTAGTCTCTGTAAGTTGGTGCTGAGTCACTGTGGTGAGCAGACAGGTCTGCTCAAAAGCCCCTTCAGCATCACGAGGATCTCCGGTCTGCCTCCTTGTTTTTGAGTACATAGACCAGAGTCACTGTTCCCAGGGGTGAACAGGGCCAAATGCTGCAACTCTGAAAACTCTTTATCCTGACTTACTTCACTAGACATAAAGAAAGCACGCCAAAAAATAATAATAATAATAAAAAAAGAAAGCACACCTCTAGAAATCCAGGTCTGCCATGGCACTGAGGCATTTTTAGTGCATCTTAGCCCCAAAGCCCTTGGACTCTTTACTGGCTTGTGCAGAAAGAATTAGGCTATTTCTTTTTAATAGATGGCTTGCAGATTTCCGTTTAAAAGGGGTAATGTGAATATGTAAATCTAAGTCTTTGGGAAAAACAAAAGAAAATCCTTTTCATAATCATGTGAAATACGTATTTCGAATTATCTCTGTAAAAACTTCATATTAATCATATCCTTCCTCTGAAAGTCATTTTTAGCCAAATCTACAGATTAAGAGACTCTAACAAATACTTTAACAGAACTGAATATTGTGTTGAAGTTGACCAAAATATTAATACATTTTATTTCAGCCCTTTAAATATTCTGATTTGTGTTAAGTATGCCAGGAACCAAGAAGGCAACAAATTCTTGATTTGTAAAGTGTCCCAGCACCAAGTCTGGACGTATTAGTTGGTCACTACGATACTGTGATTTATAGTAAGAAATAGATATATTTGGTCTCCATCCCTACTCTCTGCCTCAAATGAGAAACCCTAGGATCATCCCCTGTTAGAATCCCTGGTGTTCCTAGACCTAGTACTGACTTAGAACCCATTATGACAGGGCTCTTCAGGCCAGAGCCAATGTTGTTGGCTGTATGACAAAATGATTAAAAGAATGAGCATTGGACATGGTGGGTTTGAACACCAGCAGGGCCATTTACTGACTGTGTGAACTTGGACATGTTACTTAGCCTCTTTAAATCTATGTCTTCCTCCCATAAATGGGAATTAAAATTGTACAGTCTTTATTTGCTTTTCGTGAAGATTAAATGAGATGGTAATAACGTTTTCATTGGTAAAGGAGGGACAGGTAAATCAACTGTGTTTAGATCTACCACTCATTTCACTCTATTGCAACTTTCCACTTGCCCCACTAACTCTGAGCTTCCTGTGGTCAGGGCCTGGAATTCCACAACAAGTACCCAGCACATAAATGCTGTTGCACCTGGTAAACAAAACAAGGGTCTCCAGTCTCATTTACCAGCAGTTGGTGACAACCTTCCTTACACTCCTGGGCCCCAAGTCCTCCAGTTCTCTCAGGCCCTCCAGACATCAAGATCTTTCTCCACTAAAATACATAGAATCTAAGATAGCAAATAAGGACATTGGTCAAGCCTTAGTTATATTCCATCATGGCTCATTCTTTAAGATTTAGTTTTGGTTTGAAGGTCATAAAGCCTTCTGCCCAGGGAGGCCCTTGACTTGACCACAAGCATAGGCTTATATAGGGGATTCTACCATAGCTGTTGTCCCTGTTATCTTTTCATCTGGTCCAAGCAGCTCCATATTGAATATATCAATCCATTACTGAAGTTTAAAACACACAGGTGAGACAAGGGGAGAAGATTCTAATATCCTCTTCTTTCCTTTATGTTTCATTCTTACATTTGCTCGTGGGAACTAAACATATTAAAAGAAAATCCGTGTGCTATCAGATAATGGGCATATGAAATGACTTTAGCTGCTATCTCTTAACTGAATGTATCCACTCTAGAGCCCTCCTATAGTGATTGCTAAGACCACTGGGCTTTCACCCTCTAATGAAGAGATGGTGCAGTACTATACCCCTGCCTGGCTTGGTAGGAAAACAACGCTAATTAAATAGAACAGCGTCAATTCTACATGTCATGCACAAGTCACTGAGATCTCTTTTTCAGCTTTCAGATATGACAGCTATCCCAAAACCACTGGCAGGGGAGGGTAGATGAGCAGTGGTTCTGGGCTTGGGCTGTACACTGGAATCACCTGAGAGCTTTAAAATTCCTGATGCCCAGTTCGCACTCCCAGCAATTCTGTTTTAGTTGATCTAAGTCTTGGTCTGGACACGGGGATTTTTAAAAATTCCCCAAGAAGTTCTAATATGCAGGCTAGGCAGAGACTGCTGTTAAAGTGTCCCACCTGATTGAATTGGGTAGAAGAAGGCATCACCTTGACCTTAGGAAAAATGTGCCTTCTCTTAAGATTTTTCCAAATGAGTTGACATTGTCATATTCGTACAGGTGTTGCTTTAAGATCGGGTTACATAAAGAAAACCTTTTGTGAGAACTTGATTTTAGTTTTAAGACAGTATGTAATGTGTATCTCATGCTATTACCACTCAAATGAGAAACCCCAGGATCATTCCCTGGTAGAATCGCTGGTGTTTCTAGACCTAGTATTGACTTAGAACCCATTAGGACAAGGTTCTTCAGGCCAGAGCCAGCTTCCCTCCTGTGGTCCCCAGGGGAGCTTTCACTGAAAGTCTAGCCAGCAAAAATCTCAGTTACAAGCTCTGAAGTGGGACGCATGTATCCTAGTAATCACATGAGACAAACCATTGGCGTGCAGACCAAAACACTACTAATTTATAAGAAAAAAACAGAGAAAAGAAGAAATTAATATCTAGTTGTACCTAATATGTGGACTGAGGTGATCAAGCGTCCCAATTTGCTCCAGACTAAAGGATTTCCTGGAACACAGGACTAAATCCAGGAAGGTCCCAGACAAACCAGGACAAATTGGTCACCTAACATGGACTAATGCTAGCATCCCACTTGGTTATGTGTGATCCATGGTTCTGAAAGTGTCTGCGGGGACAAGTGGAAGTTATGCGCGAGAGCAGGGGTGATGGTGATGCCCTTGCTCAGCTTATTCATTTCCATATCATATGGCAACCTTTGAAGTTTATAGGGCAATTAAAAATGTGATTAATTTTATAGGTGCAACAGTTTTAAATGATGTAATCTTTATCATGATATGAGATTCTTCCACCACAAAGAGAATTACTGATTATCTCATGGCAAAAAAACTCCAAAGAACTGTCAAACTTAAAAATAAATTATTAGCAATTTTTAAAAAATGCAATAGTACTAAATTTTCTGACCTTTTTTGGTTGATAAGTTGACTGTCCAAAATATGCTACCTGCAGATTTTTTTTAAGTAATAATCACAATTTGCATTTAATCCAGCCCATCAAGGTATAGATGACATTTTAATAGTACTTTTAGAAAGTAAATGAATGGGGAAAACTTTAGAAAGTGAAGTCTAGTGCATGTTTAGGAATGATTCCACCATGATGTGATATTATTTCTAACAACAATGTAGGTATGTGTCACCTGTAAAACCCCTTATCTTTACACTTTTTTAAAAAGTAGAAGCAGAATTTTTTAGTTTATTTTAAATTTTCCAAATAAAGAATTTGCGTGGTTTTAACTCACTGTGTTAAAAAATAAAAAGTCAACCCCCTTAACTAGTTTGCAAGACTAGCTGACATAAACTAAGATGAAATTTACTAGCCAAATGTTGAAATAAAGCCTTTGCAAAATTGATGGAAGGAATTTCGAAATGAGTTTTGTAATTTACTTAGCACAGCCAATTATATACTATTTTATTTGGATTTAAATATCTTTGTATGGTATCTTTTTCACCTATAACATCTATTCAAGCAGAGAACTGAAATCAATTGAACTAAGACCCAGATCTTCAAACTGGCATATTACAAAGATTTTTAAAAGCAATTAGACATATTCAATAACATTTCTCCCTCTAAATATTATTTATAGTAAATGAGGTCAAAAGTACTTTTATACCATTAATAAAATAATTATTAAAATATCTATTTTATACTTACTTCATCTTTTAAATTTCTATTATCGTGACTGTTTTATATTGGATGTTATATTTATAGAATAGTTCAGGGATACAATTTAAAAACTACTAAATATACATATATAAGAAGCTGGCCACCCTCTTCACATCGTACAGCAAGTGGTTCACCCTTCTATCACATAAGGAGGTGAGGACAGCAAAGTGCATTTTTTTTAAATTTATTTATTTTATTTATTTTTATTTTTGGCTGCATTGGGTTTCCGTTGCCGCGTGTGGGCTTTTCTCTAGTTGTGGCGAGCGGGGGCTTGCGGTGCATGGCTTCTCATTGCGGTGGCTTCTCTTGTTGCGGAGCACGGGCTATAGGCTCACAGGCTTCAGTAGTTGTGGCTCACGGGCTCCAGAGCACAGGCTCAGTAGTTGTGGCGCATGGGCTTAGTTGCTCCGTGGCATGTGGGATCTTCCCGGACCAGGGCTCGAACCCGTGTCCCCTGCATTGGCAGGTGGATTCTTAACCACTGTGCCACCAGGGAAGCCCCTGCAAAGTGCATTTTAAAAACAGCTTCCCCTACAGTTGTACCTTAGTAAAGCTGGAGGAAAAAAAACCCTCAAATCCCTTTCTTTCCGTATCTTTTTTCTGAATTATGATCTATATGGAGAATAAACAAAAAAGACAATGGTGATGATAATCTAAACTGAGGTAAATGACTGGATGTACTTTTGTCCCCCTAAACTAGAAATAAGACACACAGCAGAAAAAAGTGGATCGTTAAAAAAATCACCCCTGTAAATATTACCAGTGAAGGCAATGAGCTCAGAGGTTCTCAGCAACTCAGAAAATCGCCAGGAAAAGGAGATCCCTCCAAACTGTTACTCATTCCAAGGACTGGTGTTAGAGGAGGCTGCTGGCGTCTTGAGTTTCCATTTCATTGTGATGTCTGGTCCTAAGAGATGGCTCCCTTTGCGCATAGCACTCAGCACCGTGTACACGGCCCTGGGTTCTGACTGGTACACTCTAAGAACCTGCTGTGGAAATGCCAGTGGTTGATTTATCCCTGGAACCCCAGCATCATGAGCAGGTATTCACGTACCATGAATAACAGGAAGAGTAATACGGTTACAAAGATTTTCTTCCTCTCCTCAGATCCCTACTCTCCTGGAGACCAAGCCTCCTGGCCTCACATGTCCTGCTTGGGATAACTGGGCTGCAAGCACAGTGGGGCTGGTTTTATCTTCCCTGGCAGCCAGTCACATCGCAAAATCAACAAGACTAGTATAAGCTCCTTCCTAGAATGGCACTGCCTGACATGGGACGGCAAGCTAAGGGGATTAATCTGATAAGAAATAAAACACTTCAGCACAGAAAAGTCTGAGCAAATCTTTATTGAAAATGTTTCCATCTTAACAGAAAAACCCAGGAAGAAACCTAGATGGATGGCTGCAACCAAGATTTCCATGACCTCAAGATAAGAAGAAAGAAAACACCATTTAAATCTTAGCAAGTATGTCAAGTACTTTATTTCTTTGCTTGTTTTTTCAGCTTAAACTCCCTCATGGAGATTGCTTCTGCATCTTCTCAAACCCTCAAACAGTAAGCGGAAAATTCTTGCATAGTGTTTTTTATAGGAAGCCAGGGCTTTTGATCAAATAGGCCTGAGACCCCCCCTCCCTTTCCTACTCACATCACTGCCAACAAAGATAGAAATTTGTTATCTAAAATGATATCTTAACCTTTTAAATCTAAAAATTGTCTAAATAAAAACAATTCAAGATATCTGTTTGGGGATTTTAGGCAGATACCAGAAATTTGGGTCAAAATAAACCCAAAGCAGAAAAATCCAAAAAAGGCAATTTTTCTCCAAAGTCTTTATTTAAAATGGCTATATATATATATATATAGATCAAAGAAAGGGTCACTTCCCAGAAAAGTCCATTATTTCTATGCGGAGTCCTCCAACTAATGCATCTGCCTAATAGTGACAATGGTGTCCTTAGCAGACAGATGTGCTAGTTCCCGAAGGACATGGCCTCTGTCAGGAGCTGTGCACCCCTGGTGACAGCTGTGCTCAGGCCCCTGCAGATCTGATGTTTCTCCAGCAAAAAAATAAAAATTGAAATGAAACCTAATGGTCCTTCTGGCTGAGGCTCTAGAACCCCCAGGAAGGATGGTGCTTGGGGAGGCAGTCTTGGCTTCACATAAGCATGGTCCATGGAGGCTTAAGACACTAAAGAAGCACATGTGGCCACACTCAACCAGGTCTCAGTCATCCCTGGGCCTCAGTGGGTCTTGGCCTGCACATAGCCCCAAAGAGGGTCTGGACATGGAAAGATACAGTCAGACATATCCCATCATCCTGTTGACCAAAGCTCAGCTCTCCTTGCAAGCATCCTCAAGGAGAGCAGCAAAACCACCTATTAAAGCCATATTTTCTTAAATTTATTCCCCTTCTTAATAACCAAGTAATCTAAAGAAAACCATTCCTCAGCCCTCCTGCTCGCCCCTCCCCCCACATCCACACTCCATGCCCCCAACCCTCCTTTGTCCCTCTGACCCGGCCCCTACACACTCTGATGTTCCCTTTCCACCACCACCCCGACCCTCCACCCACCACCTCGCTGAGCCCCAGGTCTTGAGACCCTGCTGTCAAGACTGTAAATCTGGCCAAAGCTGAGAACAGCAAACAAAGGAGCAACTGTGGGAACTGACAGCTCAAGGCCTCTGGCATTGGTTCTGCCCTTGGAGATGCTGGCAGGGCTGGTCTTCTCACAGGGCACCCCATCCATCTCAAAATGACAGAGCACAGGGCATCACTGCCTGAAGACGGCTCAGCAGGGCTGCTGCTCCCACGAAGCAGTGGGCATTGGAGAGAGGGGCCTTCTCCAGGAAGGAAACGTGGCAGAAATGAAAACCCTGGGCCACAGATTAGGCAACACTTGGCATCAAATATTATCTTTAAAATCCCTATAATTCCCTCCCAAAGGAAACAGAAATGGAAAAAGAAATAAGAAAGGGAGAGTAAGAAAGAGAGGAAGGGAGGAAGGGAGGAAGGGAGGGAGGGAGGGAGGAAGGAAGTCTGGTTTACAATTCTAGTTTGGGGTAGAAACTGTAGTTTGTAATTATGAAACTCCAAACAGATATGAACCTGAGGCTCAATCCCAGGCTCGTTTTCAAATCCCAGTTTCAGGGGACAGGACGCTCGGGTGGGAGCCAGCCCTAAAAGCCTTCCACGGAAAGCGTGTGGTTGAGCGCATAGGTATCGCTATCCTCTTCCTCCAAAAGCAGCTTGTCGATGGTCAGGGAACTGATGGCTCTCCTGGGGTCTTCCACGTCCTGAAGGACTGGCTCCGGGATAGAGATAGGGAGCTGGACAAACTGGGGCCCCGGCAGGGCTGGGGCTGGAGGCTGGTACTGTAGGGTGGAGGTGGGCAGCGTGGACAGGGGCTGAGGCCACGGGAAATAGGTGAGAGGTGCCTGGTGCTCTGGGCCCTCCAGCTGGGGTCCCACTGTGGGTGTGGCAGCACTTCTCGTCTGTGATGGGGGAGACACTGGTTGGTTAGCAGCCCTGGGGTATATCCACTGCCCACCCTGGTCCCCACGGGGATCTCTGTTTCCCTCACCTCAGCCCTTTCCTGCCGTCTCACTCCAGAGGTCTCCGTCTCTCCCTGCTCAAGGTCTTCCCCAAGGGAGAAGCCAGACAAACTTCCGCATCCCTTACCCTGTCACTCACTAGCTATATGTCCTTGCTCATGCTACTTCCCCATCTGAAGCGTCTGTAAATAGATTACACAGAGGACTGACATCATAGAGCTGAGTGAATTAGAGATACTTTTCCAGATTTCACTGAATATAAAATGCATCCCGATTTCAGAGATATTAAAATATGTGTGAGGAGGGGGGAGGTGTGCATCTTAAAATCAGTGAAAACACAGCATGTTAAACAACAAGCCCATCACACGGCATAGCAGCTATATCCCAAAGCGGCCACTGCTGTGCCCAGACACAGAGACTGTCCAGGCTCCACACAGCAGCTTTGGCATTTTAAGGACCCCTTGGACTCAGCTCCACTAGCCTCCCACTACCTCACCCTCTGCTGCCTCTTAGCTGGGCCCTCTGTGGCCAACCCAGGGACCTCCAAAGGTCAGGGCCGTTCTCCCAGGTCCTCTGTAAACAACATCTTTCACCTGCACAGCAGCCACCCTACGAATCCCAGCTCAAGCCTGCAAAGCCAGGGTCTGGATTCTTACTATCTTCCACTGCTGAGGAAGCAGGTGGGGGAGGAAGGTCTTTGCATGGAAAGATGTGTGTGTGGGAGAGGCCAAAACCTCCCCCTACCACACTCCCTTCTCTGTCATAGCTCCTCCAGTTGCCACTGTGTCTTGGGAGAAACTATTGGAGTCACTCAGGGAAGAGCTTATTTTAATCTCCTGGGACCATGTTGCAATGCAGATTCTGGTACAGGAGGTCTGGTCAGGCCTGAATACTGCATGTCTAATTGGATCCCAGCTGACACCAGTGCAGCTAGTCCAGGGACTACAGTTTGAGTAGCAAGGCTTTAGGATGTTTTTCTATAGAATGATAGAGCTGGAAAGGGTCTCAGAGGACTTCCAGCCTCCCAGCAAAGCCTTGTTATTTCTAGTATTTCAAAAATCCAAACAGATATCCTACAGTTTTGAGTCATAAACCTGCGCAAGTCAACTGCGACTGCAGGTTTCTTGGCTCAGGGATAGAATTACATCAAACTGTCATCATAACAGGTCTTATCTCCCACCGATCTGGAGTACCGATTGGCAGCTCTAACCAGCTTTGATGAGTTAATTTACAAAATGGCAAAACAAATAAATTATTTCTTAATAAATATAGTTTGGTTGTTACACAGAACCTTTCAAAGCAAGAGGTGAGATTGATGAAAGGATAAATAATGAAAGGAATGCTCGGTCCTGAAATGGTTGGGAAACCATTGTGTCTACCACTCCCCACCCTCACCCCAGGCCTCTGATATGGAAATGAGCTGCCTGGGAGAGGTGTTGAATTAACTCCTTCCCATCCACCATCATTCAAGCCCCACAACTGGTTTGCTGAGTAGCCAGGTGGGCATGGAGTGGGAGGGCTCCTGCAGCCTGTGCCTGGACGGTGCTTGAGGGGCAGGAGCATCAGGGTGACACCGGACCTTGAGGTAAACAGAGAGGATTTGGGGAACCAAAGCAAGTTCCATCATCAAGGGTGGTTCTGCAGCGACTCATGAGGCCCCTGTTCTACCTCCCGCAGTTTTCCTTGGACTGGAGCTGGATGTAGCTGTAACCACAGGTCTTTTCTCCTCTGAACACTTGGAGAATTCCCATTCCTTTGGTCAAACAGGCATCATTCACATAAAACTGTTTCTCTTCCTTCCTCCATTCCTGGGGGAGCAAGCACCTCCTTTCCTATCTGGCACTTGAAGACGGCCCTTAGTTAGTGTTGTTGGCCAACTGGGCAACGATCATAATAACTAGCATCTATCGGGTGCTTTCTGTATGCTAGGAGCTATGCTGAGCCCAGGAAGCGTTCTAAGCCCTCTACGTGCATCCTGTCATTGATCCTGACATCAACCCATTTTACAGATGAGGACACTGAGACTCAGAGCATTAAGTCACCAAGCTCAGGATCACATAGCTAGTGAGTGAAGGGGCAGAGATTTGAACCCAGGCAATCTGACACTAGAGGTGGAACTCAAAAAATTACCCTGCAGGTGGGTCTGACTCCATCAAAAGTACAGTTTTCTGAAAAATTGTGTCACCTGTTGATCAGCCTAAAAATGTTCTAGCAAATCCCATTATTGGGTGAACGATCACCCCCTAAATAATCTGAGTAGGAAGGAGAGGCTGGCTCTGGCAAGAGACCCCACACAAGTATCACCATTCAATAAAAATTTAGACTCATCACCGAGACTCACTGCCTATGGGGCAGCAGGGGAGACTTAGGACAGAGAGGCAGGAGGACGTGCCAACCCCGAGGACCACAAAGCATGGCAAAGGAGGCCATAAGCCTTTTCTATGAAAGATATTTGAAGTCATTGGGAATGAAAGTAGGCCTCCCTGGAGGATGGGGTGGGCTTAGATGATGGGATTATCCTGGGAATCAACAGCAAGGAAGGTCAGGGGTCTGGAAGTCAGCCCTGGTTCTAAAAGGGTGCCCTCAGCATGTGGGGGTATAGAAAGGCCTTTGTGTGACGTACCGTGACATTGGTGATGAGCGGCTGGGAGGCGTAGGTCAGCACCGAGGAGGGTCCCACAACCGTGTAGCTGGGGCACACGGGCTGCACATACATGTCAGCTGAGTAGGGGCAGCTGACAGCCTCATGGGACACATACTCCGTATAGGGTGCCCATGGGGCCAGGGGCTGGAGGGTGGCCGGGGCGGGCTGGGAGAGCCAGCCGGCACACAGGGCCCCCTCCTCCGTCACTGTGGAAGCAGAGACCTCCATGTCAAGGCAGGAAGGACCTGTGGGAAGGAGGAAGTTACAGAGCTGCAGGTGTCTCCCAGACGCGGGTCCGGGAGGAGGCCAGGGCTGTGGGGAGCTCTTACCTACTGTGGTGTAGGTCGCCAGGGGCTGATGGGGCAGCACCACCTAGAGGGGAGAAGGGAGACCGGGATCAGGGTTCAGCCATCTCCCGCTGGCCCTCTGCAGGGAGCCCGCCCAGAGGGCCCCAGGGCGGGAGGGTATCGGGTGGGGCGCAAGAACCTCCCTTGTTAGAACTAAGCCTCATGTCCCAACCATCACCACCTATACTTTCGAGGGATCGGCGTTCCCGTTTAGCAAGAAGCCTGTGCACTGAGGGAACTGGCTTCATCAACGTCCCAGGGGGAGCCCTCAACTCACACCAGGACATGTGAGACACTTGCTGTTCAGTGGACCAAGCCAGCCGCCCCATATTCCTCATCCCACTTCAAGGCACTTCTACCTGGGCCCATTCTCTGGCAGCCACACCAGGGCAAGGTGCAGCCTCCCTGCCCTCGAGGAGTAGCCCATGGAGCAAGACATACACCGCAACCTGACCACCCCCAGCCCCCTACACACACACACACACACTCTGGCCACAGCGGCCCCCTCACCGCGGTCGGTGCCACCGGCGGCCCGCTGCTGGCGTGGCCACGTTTCCTCCGCAGCAGCTCCTTCACTGGCTCCTTCACCCGCACGCCCTGGTACGGCCGGGGTGGGGCCGGGGCTTGCTCTGGAGCTGTGGCTGTGAAGAAAGCATCACTGGTACTCGGTCTCCCTTCTCAGACAGGCCCCACCCCAATGTGCCCCCTCTCTTCGAGGGTCTGCCTGCTCACCAAAGTTGTGCCTGAACGTGCAGGACCACACGAGACTTCCTAGGGTATACCTCCCAGTATTATCACTCCTCCTGCCCCAACACTTCTACGGCTCCCCTGCACCCAGAGGATTAAGGCCCGAGCACCACCGGGTGATCTCAACCCATTTTCCCAACTTCTTTGTACACTAACCACTATGGAAAGCCTGACTCCAGCCAGAAGGTCCACCTAGACTCCTCTCCACCCCCCTTGAAGGTCTCCCCTCCTCTTCTCTACTTGCAATTTCCCGTGGTGAGGATTCCCTCTCACTTTTCTCGACCTCTGGATTCTTCCTGACCCAAGACTACTACTGCAAGCCTCCTAGCTGACCACAGAGCCCACAGAATTTGCTTCATCCTACAACCTCTTCAACACTTCCAGACAGGTTAGTATTCATCACAGGGGGCAGCAGAGGATGGCATAAGAGCAGGGACTCTGAGTCAGATGCCTCAAAACCTGCCCCTGCCACTTTCTAGCTGTGTGATCCTGGGTAAGCTACTAAACCTCTCTGTGCCTCTTAACCTGCAGTTTCTTATCAAAGGAGTGTCGTAAGGAGTCACTGACATAGCAAATGGGAAGCATAATACATGCTAAGTATAAAATCAGGTACAGAGTAAGCATTCAATAAATTTGTAGTCTGCTATGTAATAATTAGTCATCCTTTTTGGGGTAAATTTCTTATGCCCCTAGCTAGGTTATAAACTTCTCAAGGTGAAATACTATACCTTATTTCTCTATATCATCCCAAGTAGCATGTCCATAATAAGCTCAGTAAGTTATTTGTTGATTAATTGGTTGGATGATTATTCAAAATGTGCTGCCGCTCACCTTCCCTTCACCTCTCCTGGAACTTTAGAATGGGCTGCAGTGAATGCTTCCCAGGTTCTCTGTGTCTCCCAGGACAAATACCCAATGGTGATCCATGTGCCCTGGGGCCAGAGAGTATCCAGCCTTGCCTCTGAGAGAGGGTTCCCTCTGCCTTTGCCATCAATGCCAGGAAACCAAAGCACCATGAGCTGGAACACAGGGCTCTCCCTGGCAGGAGAAGAAGTCCAAAGCAGCCATGGCTGGGCAGTGACAATCTAGCCTCCCAGACGGCCCACAGCCGGAGGCCTTGGGCCCTTGGAGGGCAGGCCTGGGTCAGCCAAGAAAGGCAAGTAGCACTGGGCCTTATGACTCACATGGGAGTCCATTATCATCCACTGATAAGGGCCCAGGGACCTGGGCTCTGAATCAAAAGCCCGGAAGCCTGGGTATCTATTAAAGCTGGATCCGCAGTGCTGCCCTAACTAAACTTTGCTCAGTAAATACCCACCTGATAAGACCCCAAGCCTGACCAGCACCAGACCTCCAACCATGCTCCAGGCACACACATGGCCTGGCCTGGAAGCCCAGGCAGAGAAGCAGGGGTAAGAGAGAAGCGTCGTCCAAGAGCCCCAGAAACACGTGAGAGTCAGAGAACCCCAGACTCAGATGCATTTATGGGGGCTTCCTAACCTGGCCAAGTAGCAGGAGCAACCAGGGAGTGATGCAAAATACAGATACCCAGGCCCTGCTCCTGGAGTGTCTGATTCCAGGGGTCTGATGTGGACTTACGAATCTATATTTATAAAAATCCCTCAGGTGATTCTGAAGCTCTGCTGGGATTAGGACCACTGCTAATGCATCCCTGATCTCCCTCTAACATCCCAAGAGGAGATTAAACATCCTCTTTCTAACTTGCCCTGTCATAACAAGGGATCTCTACTGGTATTCATTCATTCTTTCAAATATCGATGGGCACTAGGTATACAGCACTAAGCAAGATAGATGTGGCCACTGCCCACACGCATCTTGCAGTCTAGTGGGACAGGCAAGCAATAAAACAGTTACAACTTGTGAAATTCAGGCTGAAGCAGGAGTGTACAGCAGAGAGAGCCAGACAGGTACCTGCACCCTGGGGCCACCTGTGCACCATCATCTTTGTTTAAACAGCAGTGACAATGGACTTAAGAGCTCAAGATACCTGGGGTGTCAGTTTCTGGTGGAAAGGTCTCAGTTGATTTATTTTACATCTCTAAGCCTCAGTTTTCTCATCTGTAAAATAGGGATAATAGTTCCTGTCTCACACGGTTCTTGTGAGGATTAACTGAAATAACACACGGGAAGCTCCCAAAGCCATGTCCGGCAGGCGGTCGATGTTCAACACACGTTATTTTCCTTCCCCTTCCTCCACCCATGTTTACCTTCCTCTGGAGAGTGCAAATGTCAGAAAGCTCTTCCTCCTACTGGACCTGCCTCATGGTGACAAGCACCATTTTTCCTGGCATTACCTTCTAATGAAACTCACAATTCATAATCCATTTACAGCTTTCTCATCTACAGAGTGAGGATCATAGTGGTATATACCCGGTAGGATAATTTGAGAATTACATGTAAATGCTTAGAATAGAGCTTACACTGAGGAAGCACTGAAAAGATGTGAGCTAATATCATCATTAGTATTAGTAGTAGTATCCCTTCCCAGCCTCTGAAGACAGACCCCCACGTCCCCTGTAGAGTCTGAGCGAACATTCCATTCCTTCAGCTATTTCTTAACGACATGTTTTGAATCCCTCTAACCTTCCTTCTGGCTGCTTCACTCCTCCACAAGTTCATTTGCCACTTCCCCTTATGATGGGTGATGCCCAGGGGTGACCAGAGACCCCAGGTATGGCCTGACATGGCAGAGAACAAGGGCCCCTGCCCTCCTGCACTCTGTTCACTCATTCTCAGGGTCACCCACAACTACACCAGCTTTTGTTCACACCCGTATCACTCAACCTACACTTGTCTCCGGTTGGGTTTCCAGCTATTCTTAGGCATAAAGTGCAGCCTGAGGCCTTGTGCATTTGGGAGAAACTCAAGGGACAGGGTTATTTGGGGGTCTGAGCATGGTGATCACACTCTTAACTCAGTTGGGGGACAAGAAAGGCCCCATCACACATGCACACATCTCAGACCAGATCAAAGACAGGTATATGGCTCATGCCCCTCTGAGTTGCATGTACACTTCTGGGGAAGGGCCCAGAGGACTTCCAATCCCACTGCCCCCTGGGAAGTGGACACATGGACCACTTGGCTGCAAAGGGGACAGCTGGGCACTTCCAGCTTCTTGGCAAGTGAGAGCTTCCTGCCTCCTGTTGTTTTTGAATCAATGAACAAAGAGGGCTTGGGGAGGTGCTGTGAGCAGAGGTCATCACCCTCTGATGTCTGGACTCCCTTGGAACCCACAGTGTCAACAGGTGTGCCCTGGCACAACCACCATATGGAGAACAGTTTCAAAGTCCCCACCTCTTCCTACTGCAGTCATGAAACTCCTACAGCTCCCAAGGACCTCCCGACTGCCCACCCAGGAGTCCCCAGCCAGCTGCCAAGGAATCCTGTGACTGCTGCCAGGTGAGTAGGCAAGAGTGAGGGCACTTCTGATAGTGTCTTTGCAAAGTGCCCATGAAATATCAAAATCTGAAGCCTCAAGACAATTTCCACAGGACCCCAACGGCCAAGTGTACTTGCAAGGTGAAAACGCAGTTGGTGCCTTTCACACCAACCTTTGTGAAGCAGCGATAAACATTTCTAATTCCACAGTAAACGCTGGACTCCCTACTGCTGCTAGCATGAGAAATGAGCCCACAAATTCAAATTTGGAAAAGGAAAAGAAGCTTGTCCGCAGTCATGATTGCTTTGCCTTGGGTCTTCTGGATCCCTGAATAAAAAAAACTAAACTAAAATATGTAAAAGAAAAATTTAAGATTATTAAAATAATTTCTTCAAATAATAATACTAAATAAAAGAAGAGCCAAGGAAAATAAAACAGGAGATCAAAATAGTAATACACAAGCAGAGAAAGATGAAAGTCCAATTTCCCAAAGTACAGTTGACCAGAGATTTTCATAGCACCGGTCGAATTGCAGCTCCATGTAGCACGCTTTCAAAACCTGAAGCTTTCTCACAATTTACCCTGTGGTTCGAAGGCCCTTTAAGTCCCCTGTGGGCATCCAAGTGTCCAGCACTGAGAAAAATCTTTCCACCTAAACACAAGCCTCTTGACCCTCATTGGGAATCTCCTTTTTCAGTCTGAGAAGTTCAGCCATATTACCTTTCCACCACGGCAAGTCTGTCACCAATGTTGTTTGGGGAAAAAAACAACACTCATTTACAGAAAAACCTATGAATTTGGCCCCAGTGAGGGCTTCCCTTTTCCAAAATGAGCAACGAAAAAATCTGAAGGTATAAAAAGTCAGCAGAGGCTATTTCAGTTCCCCCTGCCGCATACCCGGACATGCTTCACATCACAAAAATAAGAGTCCTGCAGCTGCTGTTCCACTGGAAAGCACAGACCATGACAGATTCAAGCCCAAGGGTCACCTGAGACAGCACTCTGGCTGCATGTGGGTCCCGCGCTTGCTTTGCACCAAGCTTCGGGAACATAGGATTCTACAGATTTAAATAAACTTGGCCCTCGGTCCTTTGATAAGGTATAATTAACATCACCAAGGAAATATGCAAAACTGCCAGCACTTGTTTACTTAATGACCCCATGCAAACCATGTTCACACCACAGTGAGAAAGCTAGGCTAAGCAGGTAGGTCCTAGTGGAGCCAACACCCAGGCATCTCCTCAGGGCAGCTTTAAGAGAGCCCTCTTCAGGCAGGCGGTACCTAGAACAGCCTCCAATATATTCTTGAAAGAATACTCTTCTCCCAGCCATTGTCCTGTTACAGATTTCCCATGAGCCAACAGGCCCAGGCAGTGAGTTGGACACCAGGCAGGATTGCTGCTCTAAAGTTTAGAATCTAAGGTGGGATCCATGCTAAGCCTACATTTCCATCACCAGGGAACCAGGAAGAGGAACCCAGCCCACCCATCCTGACAGTCTAGCTCGTTGAAAGCGCTTCCCATTTACAACTGTCTAGTTGAAACTTGAGGATGCAGCCACACGAGGCCATTTTGAAAGACAAAGCTTTCCTAGCCCAGAAGGACACATAACACATTATGGATCAGTCCAAATAACCACAGTACATATGATTCACTTTTGCTGCTGAACCTTCAGTAGTATTTTAAAAAATAAAAAAGACCCACTAAGGAGAAATACAATAATATTCTAGTTACTTACAGCAAAACAAAAAACAAATAATTGAACAATAGGAATTCAAGCCTAGGGCTAACAAACTTGTCCTAGCTTCTAACTGAAAACAAAGTCACAAAAGTTGCTGACACTTTTCACTTTAATGTAAACAAGCTTGCTTGTGTTCTTGACCTAAGACAGAAGAGGGCTCCCAGGAAAGTTTAGCTCCTTTCAGCTGAAGGATTATTCATATCCTTAATTGAAACACTACTGCAAGTGTTCTTGGTGAAGGTCTGAGTCAAAGTCTTAAAATTTGTTCTTTGCATTCATGGACAATGGCTGATTTTTTTCCAAACAGGAAGAAAGAACTTGGGCTTTGGCCAAAGATTGGACTTGACATGCTACAGAAAGGCTTTCCCACCCAATTTACACTAGATTGTAGTTTACCTTTTTTTAATGTAGACCAACAAAGAAATCCCATCTACATGTAAATTTAGGTTTTCTATTCACTAGTGTTTGAACAGAGGAGGACCCTGCAGCCAGGAAATATTGAAGTGTCACTCACGTATTCTAGCAATCTGCATAACAGGGAAGAGGAGAAAAAGATAGACTTTAAAGGTATACAGAAGATATGGGAAAGTGGAACCTCAACTGAATTAGGATTTGATGTTGCTTGAAGGCTACTGGTCAGCCAATCAAGAGTAAGTCTTGACAACTTCATGTGTAGAGTAGGATGTCTCCATCAGGAGATCTCAAAGATGGCGGCTGAGCCCACGTTCTCTGGTCTGGTCACAGAAAGGAAGGGAACAGTAGGCATTCCCCTCCCTGTGTCCCCATTCTAAGAGGCATATCCCCATCAGCCCAAACAGAGTTCACTGATCAACCATAGGCAGGTCGCTGGGAAAGCTCAACGAGGGCCACAGTCACTTAGGACTTCCCCAGACCTGGCCAGGCCAAAAGTTTTGGATGTCCCACCCCATGACCTTGGGTAGACTCAGCCACAAGGCCTCTAGTGGCAGAGCCTTCAGATTTTTCCCTCACAGGCACTGCTGCTAAGGCGTCCCTCCCCCAGAGCCCTCAGCACCCCTCAAACCACACATCCATCCTCCCTCCAACCCTCCCACAGAACAAGAGGAGCACGGAAGGCTCTGGATACTGCTCCCTACTCCCAGAGACAGTGTCAGTGTGAGACCTCTTTTCTGTGGAGACGCAGGTATTTTGAATGCATGGCTGCCAAAGGTCTGTGTGATTCCTGGTCATGATCTTAACTCCCAGGAACTCAGAAATCACCACACTCACCTTTGCAAGATGTTCTGTGGCTCACAGAGAATTTGACACAAATGATTTCACATGAAGACTCACCACAACTTCTGAAATAGGCAGGGGAGGTCTTCTTCTTACCCTCCTTTTCACTGATGAGGAAAGTGATGCTCAGAGATTTTAAGTGATTTGCCCGAGGACTGTACTTGTAAACAGCAGGGTCATCAACTAAACCCAGGACCTCTGATTCCAAGTGCAGTCCGCTTCTGCCTCACATCCTGCCTCCTCTCTGCCCCGGCAAATCCCATTTATTTCTCTGGGGGACACTGGAGGTGGGCCACTGAATGGTCCCCTGCTCAGTTCTAACCCTCTTCCCTCCACGCTGGGGGTCTGGGCTCGCACCACCCTGATCCAATCTCCCTTGACTGCCAATTCCCGCAAGAGAGGGCGTCTCCCAGCCGAGGAGGGAGAGAGAAGTCCATGAGAAGCTTACCAGCAGTCTGCTCACATGAGGAGTGGCGAGAACTGAGAGACCCACACAATTCCCCGCAAAGTTTTATTTTTGGTATTTTTCGACTGAAATGACAGCGGATAGGTCCACCTGAGAAACCAGCTGCATCTGCCCGCCTTTTACAGAAACTGGGGTCACCAGAGCAGAAAGAGCTCCCATCTCAGATACCATGTCCCAGGGTGGGGTCAACAGTAGGAGACCCCTGGCAGTGCATTCTGTGAACAGAGCGGAGGAAACCATGCCCCTGCCATCATGGAGCTTACTATCTAGTCTAGTAGGGAATATAGATTTAATCAAATAATTGCACAAGCAAACCTAGAATTACAAACGGTGACAGAGCTGCATCTGCCTCGTAATTGCATTGTTATAATAATAATTATTATTTGATTGAATAATAATAACCTAATTAGGTTTTTAATAAAAACCTAAATTTACATGTATATGGGATTTCTTTGTTGGCCTACATTAAAAAAAGTAAACTACAATCTAGTGTAAATTGGGTGGGAAAGACTTTCTGTAGCATGTCAAGTCCAAGCCTCACTTGATTCAGTTGGGCTTGAATGAGCAGCCAGCCAGGGGCCCCAGCCTCCTGGGGCTGTATAAAGAGAAGAGTGCATGAGGCTCGACTGTTCTGTCTCCAGTGCAAGGAGATGGCTCTGGGGTCAGGCTCAGCCCACACCATGAATGGAAGCCTTGCCCAAGATGTAACAAAGGAGCCCCAGATGTTCAGGACCCTTCCTCAGCCTAGGGACCCTGGATAAACCCCAAAGACGTTTCACTTATCCTATCTTGGCTGATTAGCTCACTAGGGGAAGACGAGTCCTAGGAATTCAGATTCCAAGATGGAAAGCAGGTGGCTTCAGAAGTTCTAGGCTGTCTCAGATCTAACTTTCTGAGATTCATAATTGCAGGGGCTTTTGAGTCAGGCTACAATTACTCTCAGTGAAGTCAGAGACCACCTCCTTCTAATGGTGCATTTATTTTAATTAGGAAGGGAAGAAGCATCTAATGCAACCCTAAAATCCTTGGCATTGAAAAGTGGTGTGGCATTGTTTGGAACCGAAGCAGATCTAGTTTGGAAAGCCTACTACAGAGCTTATCACTATGTGACCCTTGGCAAATAATTTAACTTGTGTGTGCCTCAGTTTCTCCATTTGTTAAATGAGAATAATGATCTCCATCTCATGGGGTTATCATGAGGATTGTATGAAATTAACCAAACACCTAGCATGTAATAGGTTTTCAAGAGATGGCTTTTTCTCCTTGTTCTCAGCCAAAAATCTGTGGTCTATCACTCATCAGAGAAGTAGCCTTGGTACAGTGACCCTAACTTGCCCTCATCCTGCTGCATCCTGATACTGAATGTCTCTATCCTCAATATACCCAGGGCCTTCTTCCTCCAGCAAAGCCTGTCTGCCTTCCTTGTATTCCTGGAAGTCATCCCTCAGGTGCTTGGGCCTATGTCCCCAGCAGCAGGATGGCCCTGTTTAGGAGACAGGGAGGCCAATGATGCTGCAGAGACACTGGTCAAAGACCTCACATGCAAACAGAGCAAGCCTGGAGAGGAGACATCAAAATCCTGGCACTGACCTGTCGTAAAGATACCATGAGCTGAGCAGAAGGACTGTTTTCTTCCAAAGCCACCAGAGGATTAGGTTTGTGGCAGATCTGACTTTTTAAAGAACAACTCTAGGAAGGAGTACCTTGGAGATTTTTGAGTGGCAGACAGAGTAAGATGTAGCCCCTCAAGGAACCTGTATGTATCTCCAAAAGGACAGGGACGCAGCCATGACTGAGGCCATAGTCATGGATACATCTTCAAGGGACTAGAAACCTAGAAGCACATATCACATACGGGATGCAAACATGGCAGTGGATGAGGGAGGGCTCTTCAGTGGTCAGAGAGGGAAGTTTTACCAGCTATAGAGCAAGACAGGCTTCTGGCTGACATATTGGGTATTGCCTCAGCTTTACCTAGAGCAACAGGGATCAAAATGGGGGAAGAAGGGACCTACACTGAGAGCACAAGACCACATCAGGGAGTGAACCAACCCAGGGCTCCCACCCAAATTCTATGGAAAGGCAGCACCAGAATGAGGAGATGGAGCAGAGGAGGCAGATACATCTACCCTCTTTAGACTGAGATACAAAGCCTAAATCTAATTGCCAGTATGATCTAGAACAGGAAAAACCTGTGGTTAGGAACTGAGGACATTCAGTTGTTTGTTCCTTGATTTAAGCAATATCTAGTTTAGGATTTCCAAGACCAAAGACTCTTATAAAATAAATAAAATTTTCCTGAGACCCTCAGGTAGGGAACACTTCCTTGGAGGAAGGACTCTTCAGACCCAGCATCAGCTATATAGTTGGGGTCAGACCCAACTGCCCAAGACTCAAGGCTCATGGTGGCCTGGGTACAGCCTACATAAGTGAAGGCAGCCCTATAATTGATTCATGATGTGAGATGTAACTGCCAGTCAAAAGGAGCTTTTTTGTTAAGTCTCGGGTTTACTAAACAATGGCCTTATGATGTGGGGGAAATCCCTTGTGAAGGACACTGAAGAAGTTAGAACAGCAAGCCTGGGAAAGACGTCACTAGGTCAATCTTTGAGGAATGTACCTCCTTCCGTATTCACAAGATACCTATGTAGACTGAAAACACGACTTTCACAGTCTCAAAGCTTCATGGAAACGAATACAACATGCTTCACAGTGACTCACTTTTCTCTAGGAGTGAGGTCCTTACCCTGGAAGTATTTAAACCAAGGATCTGTGACCAGGTATCAGAGTTCTTGCTAAGGAGCAGAGGACTGGTCCAGGCCAGGATTGTCAGGCTGTAATCAAAAACTCTGGAATAGAGTAAAGGTGCCTATAAAGGGAATTTTTTGCCAAGAAAGGGAAGGAAACGGGGGAGTCTGGGGGTGAATGAGCAATCAGAGCTCCAAGAGCCTCCCAAAAGTGCTCCATTTTTACTTTTGTATCAGAGGTCTGCAGTAGATTTGGTTTGAATAAAGGGGGTGGTGACAAAAATGTTTTAGACACCAGCCGAGATAGATAGAGTTGGATTTTCTTCCCAATGATAATATTTTACATCCTAAGATGCTCTTCCTTCCCCAGAATCTAAGCAAGAAGGCTGATTACCATTTATTCTTGAGGATCCACATCTGAAGCCATATATATGCTCCATGACACCTTCTCTGATTCCATTTTCCTCTCCCTCCTGCTGAAGGGATTTATTTCATTCGTTGATTTCCCTAGCTGGAAATAATTCCATTATTGGATGGATGCATGCTTGCATGGGATGATAAATGGATGGTTGATTTTCCTTCTATACCTTTTCTTTCCTAAATCGGTGCTGCTTTCATCCAGCATTAAAACTTGTTTCTATCTTCAACTCTCTGGCCTCCCTTTTTCCTTTCTTTTCTGTCTTCCCAGCATTTCTCAGTCCTGGAAGGTTATAGCAATCTTTGTACTCCTCTTCCAATTAAATTTATGATTCTTTCTAGAGAATTAAAAAGTAATTCATCTTTCTTAAGTGTGGTCAAATCCTTTTTGGTCCCAACACCTGGTCTGAGTATGACTCTGGTTTGTAATTCTTTGGCTACCTGCTCTTCCCAGAAAGTGATACTAATGAAACCATTACTGAGAAAAGGAGGCAGCACATTGTTGTTTCAGTTTTCAGTATCATTTGTTCTATTTCTTGCATACTTCAAGCTAGATTACAACACCTCAAGTCCTATCTTGTGAATTTAAAAAACAAACACAAGTTTGCCAGTCAATACAAGCCATCCACCATCCCACCTTATGAGGCTGGTAGGAAATTGTGGTTCAAGTTCCAAGTTTGGTCACAGTATGGCCAGCTTAACCATCCATGTAAGCCCTGATCACTAATCCCACCATGAGTTACAAGACTGGAAATATGCATCCTGCTATTTCACAAGAAAGGCAGAACTCAGAGGCCATACAAATTGTAATCTAGGCTTAGCTGCATAAACTTTGTCCTCAGAGGTAGAGTGAGTGAGAATAGGAACATAATAATAGTAACTAATAGCTATTGAGTGTTGACTTAATGCCAAGCACAGTAGTAAACACTTACCACAACCTTATGAAGAACTGCATTCCCCCTTGTACATACAAGGAAATGGCAGCAAAGTGAGGCAAAGCCTGCTTCATACAACAACTGAGGCATAAATCTAGGATTCAAACTCAGATCTGCCTGCCCCAGAGGCTGAGCTTTAAACCGCTGAAGGGAGAGAAAGAACAGAGCTGTCACTCTCTAATTCAAAATAATCCCCTCTACCTTGCTTTCCACACCTCACTTACACACACACACACACACACACACACACACACACGTGAAGGGAGAGCCTGAGTCTTCCAAACTCTAGACAGTTCAGAATGAAGGAAGTGCCGAGAAGCCTTGGCTTCCAGCACAGGCTGCCACACAGGGCTCCCAAGAAAACAGGCAGGCTATGTTATTTTGGGGCAATTCTAGGTCCTTCCCTCCCCTTTGAACCCTCCATTTCAGCTAAAGTATCTGCAAAGAGCCCAGTGAAGGAGGTATAGCAGGAAAGCAAAAACTTCATTTCCTTCAATAAGTAAGCTGAAACACATGCATCAAAAATGTTTCCAAAGTATGAACAGACATCTGCCAGCTGGTGCACTTCATTTTGTCACTGGTCCTTTATCTAACATGGAAGGCCTGTGCTTCTACCAAGAGCATCCTCCTAAGCCCTGTGAGTGAGACGGGCACCATGGTAGAGAGACAGGACAGCTTAGCAAGACAGCACTCAGGGTGAGTTACTAAACTCATCTTTAAGCTTCAGTTTTCTCATCTATGAAATAGAGCTTAAAACAGAATCTACCTCATGGAATTTTTATGAGGATTAAATGAGATAATACATTCAAAGTGTGGCAAAGACTGGCGGTTGCCACACCCAGCATCTGCCCTCTCCTCCCTTACTGTCAACCCCGACATTTTGGAAGGTTGGTAATGTGCCCAGCTAAACAATTACACTATTCTCCCTTGCAGATGGGAGTGGCCATTCGATGTCAGCAGAAGTTGTGTGTTGGTGGGGAGATGCCATGATAGAGAAGCATGATTTTTTTGCCTTTCCCTTTTCTTCTTCTTCATTGTCTAAAACACAGATGTGACGGTTGGAGCTACAGTGCAACTATGAAGCAAACTTGAGGACAAAGGCCACATGCTAAGGACCTCAGACCAGAAAGACAGAAGTAGCCTGAGACACTGTTGGCACTTAGAGCCTCCATACAGCCCCTGCAGACTACTATGGACTTTTTTGTGTGAGAGAAACTATACCACTGTCTTATTTATTTAAATCCATGTATTTTCTTGTCTCTTCAATAACCACCAAATGCAATCCACACTGATCCAGCAGAACATCTGGTATACTGCATGGCACCAGGGAAGCACTCAACTGAAATTTATCCCTATGAAAAGGATTGAACATGTTCTGCTCATAGTGGTGCAATGTCCAAAGGTATATTATAAGCCATCAATTTCAGCCTCCAGGTCAACAGTTCTCAGCTCTACTGCCCATTAGAATCACCTGGGATGCATTTGAAAATATGTATTTATTTTTTATAAGCACTCGTGAAGACTCAGCAACTCGAGGTGGAAAAGGATTTCAGTCAAGTCCAGGCTCCTTGTCCTCAGCCAGGAAAACAGTCCCATTTTACAGCTGGAGCACTTGAGACCCACAGTGGTTAGGTGGCTTGCCTGAGGCCCCACATCTAATTACCCAGAGTCTGGAAAGTAGAATCCATGTTTCCTCCCTGCAAGAGTAATGCTTTGTCTTAGCATCACACAAGCAGGACAAGAGGGTTTCAGAAGAAGCCTCTCCATCCCAGGCAGCCCCACTCTATCAAGCAGTTTCTCTACAAAAATGAGAAAGCCACAATGTTACTGAGTATTTCATAAAGCTGAAAAATATGTTAATGATCATCATAACCAATTAGCCAACCTTGGTTTCTTTGGCTCAAAGTGAGAAATTGGTGGACATCTTCATTTAGTGGGAAACGAGCCACTTTAGAAAGAAGTTAGAAGGACAGAAACCTAATATCTTTCCTTTGTAATGAGAAAGTTTAAAAGCAAAAATTTACAGCACTTCTAAGTGAATTAAATGTCCAGATATTTAGCTAATAAGTGTGGACAGCCCTGGTCCTTTTTTGTTCCTCACAACAGAACAGATTTGCAGCTTTGAATCAGAAGAGAGCTTTCAAAACCTCTGACTCATAAACTTTTGGGCTGTAGAGGGGGACATGGTTGGTTTTTCATTTAGTTAATATAGGGAGAAGAAGTAAAGTGTCCACCTTGAAACTCATCAGCTCTTTTACCGATTAATCTGTGCGCTTAGTAGATGTGTGTCACTTATTTCACCTCCCCCTGTGCACGTAAATTCGTGAATATCTTTTGCATCCTAATTGTCCTAATCAACAAGAACCACTGCATCAATAGATAAACTTAGTAAGAAGTAAAGGTGTTTATTAGGCTTATTAAGTAAACAAAGGTTATAACACAGACTAGAAATATTAGAAGCAGTCCACAGACCGAAATTATTTCTTATTGTAAGTTCATCTGAATTTATGCAGGAGATAGAGTTCCAAAAATTATATGTATATTACAAGTTTTTCTTATCTTTAACTGAACTTTTAACTGTCCTCAAAAAGTTGGCTATTTAGTGGAAGCTTGGAGAAAGTATAGAGTTCTATGTCAATGAGAATTTTGAGACCTTAATTTATCTATTTGGTGAATCTCTGCTCCGTTCAAGTTGTCTGAGAGTAAACATTCATGCCATAATAATTTGATAAGTATTTCCTGTTCTTAAGATGCCTCCTTGAGCACTACAGCAAAGAAACACCAAGACCAAGTCTATGGGGCATCAAGACAAACAAGTCAATTCAAAGAAAATCAGTCAAGCAGGCCTTCTGTTCTCATGTAGATCTTTCTCTAACATAAATAACAATAAAAAGCAGTTGTTCAATTCATTCATTTTCTAACAAGTGGTGTTGAGTTTATTATACACAGTTCCACTGCTTTTAAGGAAGAAGTCAACCAAGTCAAATTTCGGCATCGTGCAAATCATGTAATCAGTTGACTGCAAGCTTTGTCTCCCATTGGTACTGGCATTGTGCAAGTCCATGATACCCAATGACTTAGGGAAATAAACATCCTAAGTACTACCCAAATCATCTTAAACCAGAGGTTGGCAAACCTTGTCTGTAAAGGGCCAGATAGTAATATTGTTTGCAGGCCATATGGTCTCTGTGGCACCTACTCAACTCTTCCATTGTAGCAGAAGCAGCCCTAGACAATATGTAAATGAATAGACACGGCCATGTCCCAATCAATTTTTATTTATGAAAACAGGCGGTGGGACTGATTTGGCACTCAGGCCATAGTTGGCAGACCTCTGATTTAGACCCTTGGAAAACTGTATGTAAGGTCCTATCGTTCAAAAATATTTTGATGTGCCTTTTTAACTATGCTAATCAAAGTGTGGGAAATGATTAGAAAGGATTTGGCATAGCCCTAATCACTCGAGATGGGCCCACAAAAGGTGTCCCAGGAGGGAAGGTGCTCTCTTACCACTGTCATTAATTCTCAGGAGACATGATGACACTTTCCCCATTCTCTACTTTAGTTCTGACAAAAACCTTGTAAGGCAGGCATTAGAACCCCCATTTTCCAGATTTGTAAGAATGCGAAAAGGTTACATAATTAAGCTGCAGAGCCAACTTTCAAACCCAGGCCTGTCTCACTCCATCGTGCCTGCTATTTCTACGGCACCGTTACTAGTTGGCCTTAACAAAGGCTTCTTGCTGGGGTGGATGTCAGTTCTTCACATCTACGCGGCACCTGCTGGACCAAGTGCAGAACCGCAGCGGGGCGGGGAGGGGTGGTGGCAGTGGGTGGATCTGCAGGGAGCATGACTTCTTTGTCCAACTGGCCGGTCAAGCAAATCTCCAATTCATGGTTGTGACTTGAAGATTTCTACCTCTGTGTGCTCCCAGTTCTGAGCTGATCTGAACCAAAGCCCATGCTCACATTTAGTCCACAAACAGGGGTCACGAGCCAGGTAGGGAGGAGGCAACATCTACAAAGTGAATGTTTTCTTAACCCTTTCCAGAACCCCATAGTACAGTCATTTCAGCTCAGGCCTCAAGGGTGTTTTCTGAAAAAAGAAAGTGCCTTTTCAGCGCTCTTGGTGCCTGATTTCAAATTCTGACCTTCCATCAGGTGATTCTAAGTGGGCTGACAATGCTGCCCTGTTTTTACTGGTTTTCCCACAGGGTTTAGTCACCCACGTGCCCTCAGTGCCTTAGACAGGGCCTCACTTAGGGTAAGGGGATGGGCCCAGTACCCAGGGCCTTTCCTAATTTCCTTTAAGATGCCAAAGAGCAATTAAAAAGAATTTTGATTATGTGCATCTGAACAGGTAGAATCGTTCACCCCAGTTTTTCCACTGATGAATTTACAACGTGGTCTCCCTGAGGATGGAGTTTTGCTGCACCTGACTGACCTCCAGGGAGTGAGCAGGAAACGTGCCTCTAGCATCCCCTTTAAAAAAAAATTGTTAATCTCTTAGGTGGAGCTAAAGAAGAAAAAATGCAGTGTGTAACAAAGAGGGGGAAATATGGCAGCTCATAAGTGCAAGGAAGCAACCCATATCTCAGGCACTGAAGCAGAACCAGAGCAATCAACATCATCTCGGTGGCATCTCATCTTACTAAGGGTATCTCTGTGGAATGGGTATCATTTTTACCCCATTCTACATATAAGAAACCTGAGGATTAAAAAAAGAAGAAAGTGACTTTCTCTGCGTAGGTAGGAATAAAGGCAGAAGTCCCTCCAGGGGCTTACATAAAATCCACAGATCGGGCTCTAAGTGTCGGGGTCCGGGCATATGGACACTCAGCAGCTCCCAGTAGGGACATTAATGCCCACCTACCACCATTAATGCACTCCCACAGGGCCGGCTGCCTTTGCCCCCACAGGGGAGGGTCTTGCTCTATCCTGCTCCTGGGAGCGGTGGCCACCACCCATACTAGAATATCCCTAGTTACCTTGGAAGGATTCCATAACTCTCAAATGCAAATTAGAATTCACTTCTTTCATTGAAGAAAAAAACTGCATCTTGCCAACATCGAACAATGATGAGACTTCACAATCTGAGAAATTTTGAAATCATTCCTTCACATTACACATTAACAAGCTCAGTTGCAAAGAATTTACACAAGAAATAAAGGAAACAATGAACTGCTGATAAGTGACTAAGTTATGACTTAATCAATGATGGTATATTTTCAGAACTGTAAGGTCTCCATTAGAATATCTTTTGTAAAATAAATAAACACTCCCTAATGTATCTTTCTCTGTAAATCTAGTTTCTCTTATATTAAGTTTGCTTGAGGTAGGGTGTACCTGAATTCATTAAAGGGCATTTTAAAGACCTAAGCACCTTTAAAAAGACAGAGAAATTTTTTGGTACTACTTCTTTCTTGAGTAAGTACAGAACTGAGCCCCAAGAAGGTTCAACTCTCATGAGGCCATTGAGTTGACTTTGTTTTTCTGAGAAAGGAATGTTGTTGATAATCTCTGTGTGATTTCAATTATTAATAACACGAGTCTCTGTTCAGTCCCACATATGGAAAATAAAGTTCACAGATGTTCCATCCAACTCCAGGGATAAACATTAAGGTTAGAGGTAAACCCGCGCCCCATTGCGCGGGGACACACAAGCCTTGCCACAAGAGGGGAAGAAGAATGACAGGAGAAAGACAGCAAAGCAGGTGAGGACAGGCTTGACAAGCCAAGTTTCCACATCGTCCCGATGCAGTCACAGAGACACATCGTGCCTTTGTCAGAAAGCTCAGTAACTCAGAGAGAAACAGGCCCACGGAACTGAACCACAGGGTAGAGTAGCTGTTTATAAAAGTAAAGACACTCTGGTAAAGAGCTCCACGCTTTCCCCCCTAAATTGTGTTTTGTGAATCATCAGCTGCCCTTTCTTCACCACAGTGATTCATGCAGGCAGCGGAGACAGGATGAGCTGTCTCACCTTGGAACACTAGTTCGTTCCCCTCCAGCCTGGAAAATCAGCATCACCTCTGACAGGTTGGTTTCTCCACCCCGCTCCATCTTGCCTACCTCGCCCCTGCTGCTCCCCTGGCTGGGGACCGGGACCCCACTGCCGTTCCCCCCCCCTGCCCGCACCCCGCACCTCCCCGGCTCCCGGATGCCTGGCGAAGCCCAGGCCCTCCCTCGCTGACTCGGCTCCGACAGCCACAGCCAAACCACTTACGTTTTTGCCAGAGCATGGCCTGCGACAGGATGTTGCCTTTTCTCTTTGAAGTAGACAGTTTGGCTTCTTTAATGTGAGACCCGGGTGTGCTTGCCTCCAGTGGAGCCACCGCCTGCTCAAGGCTGTTTCCTCGGCTTTTAAAGGCCTGAGTTCCCGCGGCGGGGGCACAGCGTCATCACATCCTCCCACCCCGGGCGCCGCCGCCGCCCCTCTTCTCCAGCGGGGCGCCCGTCACCCCCCTGCGCGCGCTCACGGGTCCACCGGCGGCCCACCCCTCCATGCGCCATGCTCGCGGCCAGCCGGCTGGATCTGCACAACCAGCCGGCCCAGGAGGCCGTGAGCCGCGGGACGCAACCCCACGAGGTGCCAGGGTGCGCGGGGCGTGGGCAAGTGTGCGTGAGTGTGAACTCCGTGAGCGTGTGTGTCCAGTCGTGCCCCCCTCCGCGCTGCGATGGGCCCTAAGACCCCCTGGAAAACTCTGGGTTTTCTGTGGCACCCATTCAGGACTCTCCACCACCGGGGTGTCGGCAGCGCTCAGTCCGCCCTGGGCCCTGCTCGACGGGAAATGCGATTCCCAGGGGACACTGGTTCTCAACACAGGAGGAAACACCTGTAGACTCTTCAAGCCTCACTAAACAACCTCCTTGTTCTTTTAATATTGCTTTTCTGTGCATTCCATTTTGAACCAGGTTAGCGCTTCCCCTTGCCCCCCAGCTACGACCAAAATGGCCAGGCCTAATCATGCTTAAATAGGGGGAACACCGGTTCTGATGGTCCACATGCCCACGGAGAAAGAGGCCAGCTCCCTCAGCGCAGAAAGAAGACTCCCAGGCTCTTTAACTGGAGCTGGGTACTCAAAGAGAACTTGCAGACGTTATGTGAAGGAGCCTCCCTCCTAGCCGGCAGCACCTGTCCACATGAAGTGACTCGGCGGAAAAGAAATGGGGTTCACCCTCTGATAGTGTTTGGGGTGTTAGGCCATGGATTTCTTCCCAGTTTGGTTGCCTTCTGTCACTGGGTACCTGAAGTCCACATGCTCAGGCCCTAATGACCCCATCAGTCTGGGGTCAAGACCACCTGACTTGGGCCCCCTCTGGCCGGTCTGGGGCCTTGCTGCTCTGCCCTCCACACTGCCTCAGAGCTGTCTCACACAACCTAGATTGAATCATGCCATTCTCCAGCTTAAAAAGCCTTCACCTGGTCCCTTCAGCCACAGAGCTGGAGGCACAGAAGACCGCTGGCAATCTAATCCTTGTCTACCTTCCCAGGCTCGTGGCCCACTTGCGCCCACCCCTGCCACTGGTCCCCAGTGCCTTCTAAGCACCACTCTGCACCCGTGCAGCTCCTGCCTTTGACACTGCTGTCCTCTCTGTCTCGGTTCCTGTTCTCCAGTTCCTCACCCGAAAATCATCATCTCCTCATTTTTCAGGATCCTTCCAGTGGAAAATGTTCTGACCCACCAAACCTCCTCATCCAGAAAATATCCGTCCCTCTTTCCTCAGGTCCTGGAGCACTTTGTCTGTTTGTTATGTGGCAGTAAATTGTTGCATGCCGCTGTAGGCTCTGCAAGGAGGTTTCATCTTTGTCTCCCCAGTGCCAACAAAGGACCTGGAGCATATCTGTCTCTCAATAAAAGTTCATTCAAATGAAGTGATGAATTTAATGAATTACTGTCTCTAATGGGTTGTTTGTTTGAAAGGAGGTCTTGAGAAGAAATGTTGTCCACATAAACCAGCCACATAAACCAACCAAACTCACTCAAAAAACAAAGTCTATCTCCTGGCTGAGTTATGAGCCCTCAGCACAAAGCCTCTGGGCTTTAGGACATGGAGGCTCCAGTCAGTGGCCTGGCAGGTAGCAGTGCTACAAGGCCTTGGGCCACACTGAAGTGTATCCACAGAAACAGGGACACATCCATCAGGCCTGGCTCCATCGGAGGAGACATGGGTTCCCAACAAGGCTCTGGCACTCACTAGCTATGTCCCCTTAACCAAGTCACAAATCTCTTCTGAGTCTCACTTTCCTTGTTTATAAAGTGAAGAAGCAGTTCTCTGAATGTCTCACAGGCTTCTTAGGAGGATATGTGACCTCAATGGTCCTCTCTCACATTGCTCTGTAGTCTGGGCATCTGTCTTATTCTCTCCAAGTTCCATGAAATTAAGAACTTTTTTCTTATTCATCTTTGTGTCTCCTCACAGGCCTAGCATAATGATTTCCATGAAGTAATAATAACAACTTATTATGTACCAAGCTCCATGTGGAGCCTTAACTACATTATCTCGTCACCACAACTCTATGAGAAAACTTCTACCCATATTGTTCAGAAGAACAAACAGATGCTTAGGAAATTTAATTTGCCCAGTATCACAGGGCTACTAGGTGATAAGCTTTGTGTAAGACACAAGTTCATCTGACTAGAGCTGAAATTTTAAATAATTAACACAAATATATATTCGTTAAGTTGAAATCAGTGAAAGCCAAATGTGAACTATGTTTATTAGCAGAAATATAGGATCGCTAATATTAAAACCTGAAGCAGATCATTAGAAGTTTATATCCCCAGGGATAAATCCTCTGGAACGAGGGGAGGACGAGGACAAACCCGGAGGAGCTGTAAGAAATCAAATCTTGTACAGTGGCAGAGAAAAAAACGTCAGCACATCCACCGTCATGGCCAGCTTTAAACCCTGCCACTGCTGACAACCTCAAAGCTCAGGAAGCAGACTCCAACTCAGTGCCTCCAGCAAAGAAAGTGGATATCGAAGTAGATATCAATGACCACATATAGGCAGGTATTTGGGAACCAAGATTTGATCAAAAAGGCAAATATTTGCTGGGAAGACATTTTCCATAAGTCAGAATCAAAAGTCAAACTACACGGCATAGTTTGAAAGAGGACAAGGTGTCCATGTTTGTGCAATACCTCAAGAAGTTGAAGAAAAAAATTCTGTTAATGCCAACCAGATGTCTTGAAATACCAGTGTGTTCACATATTTTTAAAAATTGATATGCCAAAATGAAAGCTCCTAAAATAATTCAGTAAAGAACTCTTAGCTTTGCAAAAATGATTCACCACAGACTGCATTTCTTCATTCAACAAATATTTACTAAGTGCTCATTATGTGCCCTTGTCTATATTAGGTTATTTTTCCCTTTTAATTTGGGCTTTAATCATCCTCTTCATCCATGGCACTTTAGCATCATTGGTCCATGATGGACTCATTTATTTATTTATTTATTTGTTTGTTCATTCATTCATTTGTTCATTAATTTATTCATTAATTCACTGTCCTCCCTATCTACCATGCTTATTCTTTTTTCTGACTCCCTTCACCTCCACCAGATACCCACCATTCCAATCAAAGCAACTATTTTCATCTGGTTGATGTCAATCCTTTTATCTGTAGACATTTGTATCTGTTCTTACACAATGTGTATTGTTTTGCTCACACAGATTTTTAATTCACGTAAGTGGTGCTGTATTATAGAGCTCATACTGTTTCTTACTTTTTAACTCAGAACTATGTTGTAAGATCCATCCCCATTGCTATGTATACATTCCATCTGTCACTCCTAATGGCTTGAAAGTATTCAGTGGAATGCAGCACTGCATCATGCTTAACAAGATTGTTTCCAACCTCTCCCTCCACAAACAATGCATCAACATTCTGATATGCATCCTTTTACAGAGGCATGTGAACATTTCCTTGGAATTATACGCCCAGAAGTAGAATTACTAGGTCAAAGGATATGCATGTATTTACGTTGACTAAATACAACCAGGACTCCCACCAGCAGTTCCATGAGGCTTTATGTATTTCCATTTCACCACCAAACTTGGTATCATCCAGCTTTCTAATTTTTGCCAAACTAATAGATGTAGTGATATTTCATTGTGGTTTTATTTTACATTAGTAATGCTAATAAATCTGGGCATCTCTTCATACGCTTCCTAACCTCCTGGATTTTCTCTTCTCTAAAATGTTTTTTCATTTCTTTGCCAATTTCTCTACTGGGGTTGCTGTCTTTTTCTTGTTGATTACCAGGAGTTATTCATATATTTTATATGTATAATTCTAGATATAATAAGTTTTACTCAATACAAATTTCTTCTCCTAATCTGCCATTTAACTTTATTCTTGGTGATCTTCTGATAAGAAGATCATATTAACAGCTGAGGAACAAGAATCATACTGATAGTACAATTTTCAATAGCAAAACTGGATGCAAATAGACAATGAAAAATATTTTTAAAGTATAGAAGAAAAGACCATTGAACCTATATCTTTAAATCCAACCAAACTGTCATTCAAATATTGTAGCATAACAAAAGTATCCTTAAGCATACCTGACCTGACATTAAAATTGCTCTTGGAGGAAGCAATCAGATAAAAAGGGCAACCCAGGAGGATGACACAAAAAATACAGGAGTACAAGGTGGTCAAACACCTGGATAAAGTTTATTGTAGGAATTTTCTTAAGGCTAGAAAAAAAAAAAAAAGAGAAAATACATCCATAAGAACCCAGAACAGGGGCTTCCCTGGTGGCGCAGTGGTTGAGAGTCCACCTGCCGATACAGGGGACACAGGTTCATGCCCCGGTCCGGGAAGAACCCACATGCCGTGGAGTGGCTGGGTCCGTGAGCCATGGCCGCTGAGCCTGTGCATCCGGAACCTGTGCTCCGCAACGGGAGAGGCCACAACAGTGAGAGGCCCGCGTACGCAAAAAAAAAAAAAAAAAAAAGAAAAGAAAGAACCCAGAACAGACTAGAGCATAGAAAATCTGATGCCTGCGGGTTGAACAGCCCCTAGACTATAGAGATTGTCTGTGGCCCAGAAAGTCAGAGCATTTTGTAAAGTTACATATCTGGAGAAAGATTTCTTGACATTAGAGGTGTGGTGGAACAGGAGGGAAGGACCTGGGTGATTTTAAAGGAAGGGTCGTATGTGTATATATTTTCCTTGGGACACAATCCATAGAGTTTACAAGAATTCCAAGGTTAAGAACCACTGTTTATTTTAGATAAATATTATGAGATCAAAAATTTTAATATATGAAGGATAAATTAACTAAGTTCAACTAGAACAAGAATGAGACCCCAAGTGATATGAGTAATCCCTGTGTATAATATCAAGTTCCATTGCTGCCTATACTCAATCTCCTGTGTTTCCTTTATACACTGAGTCAACTAAATCCATTTCTCATTTCTCCTGCAAATGAATATCATTTCATTCTTCCACAGAATTTGCCTCTGGTCAAGGCATCTGGGCATCACAGAGAGATTATTTAAGAGAGCTTGGTTTGAAATATGGCTGCACTGCTAGCAGTGTGGCCTTGGGTAATTGTTTGAACTCTCCTAGCTTTAGTTTCCTCCTCTTCCAAATCAAAATAAGAAGAAGAATAGTTACAACAATTAAATGTAACAGCCTAGTATAGAGTCATCTCTGTACACTAGTTTTCATTGTTTCACTTTGATCAAGAGACTACATAATTGAATTCCCTTTCATGTTTTTGTTCTCAAATTCATGCACACTAGGGACCCCTTCAAGTTTCGCCAATTTGTACTTTTCCAAGAGAAGAGCAGTTCCCACAACCCCTGCCAAAGAAGTAGTGGGATTCACACCACATCTCAGCATCCCCAGTCCCCAGGCACCATCTACAAATATGGCCAACAGCTACTTGGCAGGTCCTTATCAAAGAATGTCCTTAATGGTTGAGATTTCCAGCTTTATATTGCTTTAAACAATTAGATGTTATGACTAAGAACAATTATAAAAGGAAATCACTCTCATTCTGATCAAATAAAGATTGCAGAGACCTATGTCAGAGTGACTTGAATGGATGCCAATGTTCAGAAGCTAGTGCTTTATTGTATGTAACAGCCTGGCCTCCATGGCAGGCTGCAGGATGCCCAACTCTTTATGGCTATACTTGAATGCCCTCTGACGCTAGACAGATGGCCTCTAGTCATACTGACAAACTCTCTCCAACACAGGTAGCTGGCAAGTGTTCATGCCCCCTTTTTGCCGATGAGAAAACCAAGGGTCAGGTTGGTATAACTATGATCTATGTCCCAAGACTGTCATAAATAATCCTGGAAGATAGTCATAAAAACCTAGTGGTTATTACCTTTGATGCCCTTGTTACCATGAGCTTTGGAAAACAGCCCTCGCAAAAGAAAAAGTCTCCAGGTTATTCTTTCCACCGTGTTGTCCTTCCAATACTTGGCAGTACACGCCAAATGATAGGTTTAATTAATTTCACCTCCACATCACAAACAATACTTTCCCCCACCAGTCTTGCACAGTTGATGGCCACCTTCAAGAAATATCTTCCATGATACTTCTACAAGGGCTTACTGAGCACTAACTCTGTGCTAGGAATTATGCTAGATGTCAGTGATATCGAGGTGAGGAAGACATAGGCCCTGTGCTCAAGCAATTATCACTGGTGTGAGAAACCTGCTTTTTTTAATAATGGAAAGTCCCACAAGAGCTCCTAGTAAGTAGTTCCAATTACACGGAATAATTATAAGAGACATTTCCGGGCCCCACCCTCTAAAATCCTGACTCAGTAGGTCTGGAGTGGTTGGTCCATGACTCGGTTGGTTGGTTGGTTTTTGTGGGAAAAAAAAAAAAATTCAGGTGACATTACTTTGGGATTTAGGAAGCACTAACTTAGGCAGTCAAAAGCTGATCCTTCCTTCTCAAGATTTCTTTTTCTGTCTCTCTTCTTTCAACTCTTATTCATTGGAATGCCCCTAGAAAGTCCTAATTAAGAAGAAAAACAAAAAGCTCCAGCTGAAGTGTAGCATGGAAGATGTCTTGTCTACTTAAGCACACAACCATCATTTCCCACACATGGGACCATGAATGCTCTGCACCCAGAGACAATCCCTTTCCTGTAGTTCCCCCCCTACAGGGAATAGTGATCAGGTGACCCTGTGACCTGGCACCCACTCTGCATGCCCGTGACTCAGACTGCCCAGTCTCACTGCTTCTCTGTGTAGCGTTAAACTGTCCCCCAAGTGACCAGAGCCTCCAAAACAACAGACATCAGAGATGCTTTTGGACCCTGTTCCCCTTGAGCTAAAGGCTCAAAGGAGTAAAGTGAAGGGAGTTTGTCCAATGATTGAGATGATGCTTGTCAACCACCCTTCCTTCTGAAAATGCAACAAAGAACCTCCTCCTCTTCCTCTTTCTGAAACACCAAGCCCTCCAGTGACTCAGTATTTTCACTAAGTGTAGTTCATGATTTGTGCCCAAACACTATCGAAATAGGAATTACAATAAAGCTAAAGTCCATTTCCTTGTGAATCAAAGGTTTAGTTTACTACAGAAAGGAAAAGGTTCCAGCACATCAGGACAAGTCTATTTGCATGTGTGCCATGCTCCTGGGCTACTTTTGGTCACAGGTGGAGCTGTGGGGCGGGCAGCTGTGCTGCTTTTTTTGAACTGCCACTTCTCTAATTTGGTAGGAGAGCAACTTGAATGAATGAATGAAGACATGGAGAAGATGAAAAGGAGATAGAAATAGAAATGGAAATGGAAGAAAAGAAAAGGCAAGAAAGAGACAAAGGCAACTCAGAATTTTAGCCATCTCAAGGGTCCAAAGGAAAAAAAGATCTGCCTCCAAAGACAAAGCAGTTAATTCAATCAAGCAGTAACTCTAAGTGAGGCATGTGTGGTCAAACTAACACCAGAGAGAAACTAGTGAACGAAGCTAAGCTTGGCCTCAGCAAACCCAGAGACAAAGTCAGATACGACAGTCAGTCGGTACCTGGGTATCCATGACCCCTGATCGAGGTCAGGGATCAGATTACTTAGCCAGAAAAGTATACAATGCCCAGCACACAAACTCTATAAAAGGTAGCCATTATTGTTGTTATTATTACTTTTATTAACAATGAATAAGGAAGTTTTTGACTTGAGCCCAGCATTTCTACCGCTGTCTATGGGAGAAAATACAAAACAAAAAACAAAAACAGGGCAAGAAATGTAACAGGATCACAGTAATATAAACTGAATGTCATGAGAACTTTAAAAAAACAAAACAAAACAAATTTTAGTTAGTTAGGGTGTTCCACAAAGTCACACCATGAAAAAAAAGTGTTGGCAGTGGGGCAGAAGACAGAGATCCAACAGCTCCAGGAACCCCACATGTACCTTCCTGTTCACAAAGCCAATGATAGCCAAGATTTCTGGACTTTTCTATACGCCAGGAACTGTTCTAGATACTTTGCACATATTACTTCATTTAATCCTCATAGAAATGCTTTGAAGTATTAGCCTCATTTTACAGATGAAGAAATAGAATGAGGTTAAGAAACTTGGCTAAAACATACAACTCATCAAAAGAGCCAGGGTTCCAACCAGGGCAATCTGATTCCACACCTCTTAATCACCATATGTCACTACCTCCCAAGAGAGTTAAGTCCCACGTAACCAATGATTCATGCCTCCATCCCTCAATCTATTCGTCCATCCATCTATTCATTCAGAAAATATTTGTTGACTGTCACCCTACTATCATCCAGTCTGTATTTGGCACTGAGGATACAGCAGTGAACAAGTAAAGTAAGGTCCCTGACTTCAAAGAGCTTCCACTTTCGTGGGAGTTGGGGGGAGGTGGAAGAGAGACAGCACAAATTTCTTCTCACCAGAACAAGGAAAGCAGTAGATCAGAAAGAATCTCTTCAAATAAACGTCTTGAGGCCTCCAGCCTTATATTTCCACAGGGCACATTTAGAAAAACATTTCTAAACACTCAGCTAAGGGATACAGATAAAACCATCAATGGCATTAAACCCAGATATTCTACATTCAACAAATTCCGTAAACACCAACTAAGCACCAGCCACTGCCCTCACAGCGGCAAAGTAGAAACTGAGCTCAGGGAGGCCCAAGCTCAGTCAGATAAGCAGGAAGCGGGGCCAGTGCTCTGGTGAGCTTCCCACTCTGCCACAGATGCCTAGAAGGATTTTACCAGGGGATGCTAAGCCCAAAATCTAACAGTGTAATACAACCTGAACATCCTTGCCTTCCTTCTTTCTCCAAAGGTTTCCAGTCCTACATGCACAGCCAAAGATGCAACTCAGAACACGTGTCTTTCTGAAACAGTGGGACCATTTTGTACCAGTGAGGTGGCCTTCACAGGAAGACACACAGACTCAGAGCAAACATCCAGACAGATTGCTAAGCAGTCCCAGAGCGTAGATTGCCCGGTGTGTAGATGCCACCAAGCTGTGGATTGCAGAAACCTTGGAAGACTGTCTCTTCTGGTGCAAGAAGTGTTGAGTTCCTTGGGGAATCATCTCAGGTTTCTTTTTTATCCAGAAAAATTGACACAATGCCAGTTGTAAAGTATGTGCTCACTAAACTCTCACGGATTCATTGATCACCAGTTCTTCGTTCTTTTTCAGAGGGTGAGAAAACCATGTAGACAGCAGCGGCTGCACCTGAACCTGAAGAGCAAGTTCCCAGCCTATTGAGGTTAACTGCAGTCCTTAAGTCCCAGGGGCTTGATTCAGGCTGCCGACTGATGAGCACAACAGCTCCAGTTGCCACAGCAGGCCAAACAGGCTGGTGAGAGTACTGAGCCAACAAATCCATTTTCTTCTGCTCTGAACATTTTGTAGGTTTTGAAATGTAGGCAGGAAATTTAACCAGGTTTACCTGGGGAAATGTCATGTGATCCCCAAGAAAGAGCAAAGTTTTGCCAAATGTTGCATAAGATTCTTACCCTTTCCTTCTTTCATCCACGGGACGCATGTTCCGTAGAACCTAGGACCTTCACTGGCCAGGAGTCCTTACTCCTAACCATCCTGCAGGCCTATGTGTCCTGAGCAGAGTTGTGTCTGAGGCCTCTGACATTTCCAAGTATCACAAGCAGCCTGGTCCTTCATTGTGATCCACTTGGAAAGCATAGATGTTAGGGAGTTATTGGAGGTTTTTAACCGAGGAGAAATAGGGTCAGAGTTATGCTCCCTTTAAATGTGGTTTTGGCAACAGTGCTGAGATATATTGGAGTTAGGAGAAAGGGCAGGTACAGAGAGTGTTTCTCACAATTGTTCCAGCAAGAATCAGCTAGGGTTGAACCTAGAGTGGTGACCATAGATGACCCCAAGCCACCTGGTTGTCATTTTTTTCCATTCTGAAGGCACAGTGTTTTTGTAGTCTCAGAATCTGTCACGTGGTAGGTATTTGTTGGATTAATAAACAGTAAATGAATCTGGAGTAAGCCATTCATTTTAAAGATGAGGAAACCAGGATCAGAAATTACCTGTCCATTGTCATTTAGATAGACAAGGGCAGAGATGGGTTAGTGATTTTCACACTTTGTCATGTGTCAAAATCATGATTCTCAGAGTTTGTGATTTGATAGGTCCGAGATAGGGTCAGAGAATTTGCATTTCTACCAAGCTCCAAAGGGTGATGCTGCAGCTGCTGGTCCAGGGATCACATTTGAGAACACCTTGCCTTACCCAGTTGCCCTCTACAATACGTAGCTGTCTTTTCTAAACAAAAAAAAAAGGCGGGGGGGCCTGGCCTGGCTCTGTCACCCCTCATTGCTTGGCTCTGAGCTTTGGGGAGAATAGGCATTCCAGGCTGTGCAATGGTGTATATATAACTTGGTGGTTGAGAGTCCAGACTCACAAGCCAAATACCTAGGTTTGATCCTGCCTCCACCAACTTTGGGCAGGTTACTTATCGTCTCTGAGTACATATGTTATAACATTGCTATGAGGGTTAGATTAGCTATATGGAAAACATACATGTAAGACACCATCTGTGGTGAATGACCAGCTCTTTCTGTTGACTCACAGGCCCTGCCTTTTCCATACATGATGTTCAGATTAATGCCAGATCCATGTCCCACCTCTACTGCCCCTTCATTTTTACTATTTATCTCCTCGTGGGCCCACTCCTACTCCTTCACAGACACTTGTGCCCAACCCGATACCTGGTCTGAGAGGCAGGCCTCCTCCCTGAGTCATCGATGCCAGGAATGGTGTTGTCTTGTCATACAGTTACTCCCACCCACCAAGATATGGTTAGACCTGCGTTGGCCCAAGAGTCTTCACACAGTGGGAGAGCCCCAGCATGCTCATAGAACCATCTATTCCACATGTGTCAAGGAGAGCCTACGCCGTGCCGTGTCCCCGTCGGACCCTTCCCCCTTGGCCGCTGTTTCATTAGATCTTAGTGCCCCACCTGGCTCAGTACATGTTCCCCGGACGGTGAGGCCATGAGGTGACTAAGGGAGAAGGCTGAGCAACCTGAGTGCAGTGGAGAATCCTGCCTGGAGTGGGGATGGGAAGGAGCCCTCAAGCACAACCACGAAATCAGGAAAGAGTTGGTCCTGCCAGGTGGACCGGGGCGGGCTTCCCAGCAACAGCTCCCGCCATCCTCAAGGTGCCCGGGGCTCCACTGCAGTTGAGGTCAGGAGACGTGCCAAGGGAGGCTGGCTCAGGATCCCCTGTGGCTTCCTGCCTGGACAAACACGCCTCCACAGTCTTGGTGGACTGTCACCTCCGCGGACCCTCGGGCACACTCACACTGGCCCATTGTTCTTCTTCCTGCCGGCAGCTCTCTACCTCTTCCTCCCGGTTGCTGCCCCCACGACCCCAGCAGAGCCTCAACACTCTGGACACGCTGAGCCGGCCTTGGGGCTCAGCACTGCCACCCTGGTGTGCACCACAGAGTCGGGGTGCTCAACAAGCACTTTCTTATTTGGGGGACATTCTTTCAAGCAGAAAGCAAAGCAGCGTATTGTGGGAAAGTCATTTAATTGACAAAGATTTTTAACTGATTTCTGTCATCAGAATCCTTTTTTTTCCCCCCAAATGAGTTATTAAGCAGATCCCCAAAGTATAAAACAGATAAAGGAGGACCAACTCCAGTGAAAACAGGGTGGGTCCGTAGGCTGTCTCTGGGTCTCCCCACATTTCAGCTTCCCTGGCCCTCAGTCCAGACAGCCCCACAAGCACCTGCACAGAACACACACAGCTGGAAATGCTCTGCCTCAGAACATCCCCTTTGAGCTCACCTCACAGACTTTGAGACACACTCCCTGCATCACCCCCGTCACCTGGCTCAGCCTCTCATCCTGGCCCACTGGCCATGACAGACGGCTCCCAGGAGGCACCTCAGAGACACGCCTGTCTTCTCCCAGCCTGGTCCAGACCTGACTCTGCTGTTACAGGGTCCCATTTCCATCCCTCTGCCCTTCCACCACCTCCCTACGCCCTGCCCAGGATGATGGCAGGTGGCCATCCAGTGGCACTTTGCACCTGAAACTTGAGGGCAATACAGAGCCCAATCTACCCTTCAGAACAGTTGAGCTTCCTGCACAAGGCAGACTGCCTCAGTGCTAAGGGGCAAAGCATTAGGGCTTCTGGGGGAGTGAGGGGTGGGGCTTCAGAAATGAGCCTTCCTGTTACATGTAACTTCTAAACTGCCTTGGTATTAGGTAATGCTCGAAAAACCAGAGCACTCTGACTTCTGGGTTGACAGGTCAGCTAGTGAAGGCCCACTGCGCTCCTCTGCAGCAGAGCCTAGGCCCCTCACCCACCCTTGCCAGGCCTCCTCCAAGTCAACCCCAAATCCCTTTCCAGCAAGTCTACCCACAGGCCCCTGTTCTGCTGTTGTTCCAACAGGTACAGCAGAAAAATGGCCACTAATTAAGATAGCAACATTCACCACTCCCTTCTTCTTTGCCAAAAGCTAGTGTGCTTTGCTGTCATGTCTGAGGTTTGGCTGACTTTCCCTGAAAACCATGACAACTTGAAGCCACAAATGTGGATCCAACCGCAAGGCCCACTGCCCATCCTACTCCCCCACCTCGAACGTCCTCTCCATGCTTGTCCGTCTACTCACTTCCCAGGATCCTCAAAGCCTTGCCCAAGACCTACATCTTCCATGAAACTACTTATGATTCCATCCTCAATTGTGATAATTAATCACATACTGCCTGAATTTTCAATGGACATTGAAGTGCTTTTGTTTATTTACATAACTCAGTTGTTGGTTTCTTGTAGTCAAGGACCAAGCCTTCCTGGAATCCCCCATGGTGTCCAGCACCATGTTTTATACTGTGATTTGAAAACAACTAGTACTTAACTAATGTTGGTTGTGTTACCCATGCACTGTCTAGGTCCGCCACATGTTATATACTTACACACTCTTTGAAGATGGTTGCCATAAACCTGCTTCATCCAAAGAAAAGAAGGCTGAAAGAAGAATGTAAGAGCAAACACAATTTTAATCTCATAATTTCTTAGTTCATTTCTGATTTTTCCTAAGCAAACATTCATAAGTTTGGTCTGTATAATACATGTCTCCTGTCTCCCAATACCCTCTCTACCCCCCTCCAATCCACTTTCCAAAATGCAGCCAAGAGATTTATTTATCATGCAAATCTGTCATCTTCTTCCACTGCTTTAAACCTCCCAGAGGCTTCCAATCGCCCTTAGGCCCTAGTCCAAATCCTTCACCTAACTTCCTAGGCCCTGGGTGATCCAGACTTGCTGCCTTTCTAACCTCACCTTCTATCGCATCCGCTGTGCTTTCTAGGATTTGCATATTCAGCTTGCAGTTCTTAAAACTTCCATACTATGCCCTCTCTCGACTCCAGGCCTTCACATGAGCTCTTCCGCTGTCTATAAATTGTTATTCTCCTCACTCTTTCCTTCCCTCCCCTGCATGCCTTCACCTGGTCGATTCCTGGTAAATCTTCAGTTTTCTGATTAAGCATCACTTACCCAGAGAGAACTTACCTGGGCCCCAGAACTAAGACCAGAGAAACTGCCAGTTGCTTACACAGCATCCTTCCTGTGTCTCTTCTTCATTAGCAGTCTCCCCACCCGTTTGTTTTTCCTTCTAGTCCCTGAGGCTAGGGAACGTGTCCCTCCATGTATGCCCAGTACCAAGAATAGTGCTGGTTGAGTAAGACTGAAACATCCTCACATTTCAGCCAATGTTCAGGACATCTTTCCCACATATGCTTCAGGCCATGAAGACATCCTTCAGGTGAGCCCTTTAGGATCACTGTTTTTGAGATAGTTTACAATTAAAGAAATAATTACTGTGCAGAAGAGTTCCATGGCCTCTAATTCAGTCCACTTTAGCTTAACAAATCAAATCATTTACTTCCCCTACCACAATCTTATCCTCTGCCTCTGCCCTGTCCACCAGACTCACTTGTGGTCTGTGGCTTGTGGAGCACAAGAGGAAGGAAGGGAGCCAGTCATGGCCACCAACATAACCACCACCAATCAATACTACTACCCAGCATGTTGTTGCCACTTCAAATAAAGCTGTCTTTCCTACTGGAAGAAAAGGTTCTAACACAGCTGATGGTCGGCAAATCTCAAACAGCTTCAGTTGATTGAGCAACTAGTAACCACAGATGGCTTTATGTGTACACAGACTAGCCCACCATTTATGGAATGTGGTTTCAGAGGGCAGCCCTGGCCTCCATCCACATTTCCCCTACTTCTGATCCAAGGTCTACCAGTTAGACCTTGGTTCTTTTGCTGAAATCAGTGGTTCTCAAACTTAACATGCATTGAAATCACCTGGAAGATTTAATAAAAGACAGATGTCTGGGCCCCACGCCCAGAGATTCCAGTTCAGGAGGCCAGGCTCAGGCCCACAGAGCAATATTCCTAAGTTCCAGGCAATGCCGATGCTGCTGGTCCAGGGACCACACACAGAACCTCTCACTTAACTAGGACTTGTTTCCAGGCCTGGCTGTGCATGAGAATCACCTGTGGAGCTCTGTAATCTTCCAGAGTTTGAGTGGAGCCCGGGCTTCCTCATTTCTCAATGAACCACCAGTGATGCTGATGCACAGCCTAGACTGAAAACCACAAGTAAGTGTTTATCCCTGTTTAAAGGCAATCGTCCCTCTAAAGGGCTAACACACTGCAGTGGAGTCAGTGATTTACATGTTAGTATGAATGAGTTCCTGAGAGATTTTAGTGGAGGGAAGGGAGTACTGAAGCCCCTAGACTGAGGGACACGTGTGGATAAGGCACGCCCAGGGGAGGGAAACCGAGGCGGCCAAAACTATCTTTACTCACCTCACCAAGGGGGTCGTCCAGCCTGTGAAAGCCCTTTGCAGCAGCCCTAGACCAGACAGTTGCAGCCACCTCCTTGGACACTCTCACTAACTTGACTTTGCTTCTCAGGCTCACTGACTGTGGCCAAGACCATCAAAATGGCAACGTGCAAAACCCAGCTGGTCAGATATTCTGACTGAAACCCTGGATACCACTTAGTCTCGGGCCGTGGGCCGGCCCTGCCCCTGACCTCTTGTGCCCTTCCTTGTCCAGGGAGCCCCTGGAGAACACTGCCTTATGGATTTGATCATTGGTGCTCCCCTCCCGCATGGGAGGGGAGTGGACTTTAAGCTTTTTTTTTTTTTTTTTTTTTTTTTGCGGTATGTGGGCCTCTCACTGTTGTGGCCTCTCCCGTTGCAGAGCACAAGCTCCGGACGCGCAGGCTCAGCGGCCATGGCTCACGGGCCCAGCCGCTCCGCGGCATGTGGGATCTTCCCGGACCGGGGCACGAACCCGTGTCCCCTGCATCGGCAGGCGGACTCTCAACCACTGCTCCACCAGGGAAGCCCAGCTTTATTTTTTCATTAGGAGAAATGACAGCTCTCTTTAGCTGAGCATACTCAGATGTTTATCTCACTGCCTTTCAACTCCAGTTGGAGTGACTGATAGGGGGAAAGGGAACAACTTTTTTCCAGTTTCCTCTCCCAAATGCAAGCTTTGTGTTCTCACTGCCCCTCAACTATTAGCTTAGTTCTTTCATGGCTTTAAGCTGGCTCAGTCTTCTAAGGGAACCACTCTCACTGCTCCTGCAACACCAGTCTCTAACAAGAAACTCCAAATTTAAGAGAGAGTCTCCACTTTCAAACTGCAGCATCTCCAGCCAGGGGCAGGGCCTGGCTAAACTGGGACTGAGGCTGGTGTGACTGGAGGTGCCAGAAAGTGGCTGCAGGATAGGAAGTCCCCGTGCTCCCAGAGGGGTAGAGGTGCACCGTATGGGAGTGGGGCCTGAGGGTGTTTGCAAAATGTGTTTCTCTTTATCCTGTGTTGTGCTAAGGATGGCCTGAATGCAGGCCTCATTCCTGATTTGCCGAAAGAATGGAAGGCCTTGCACTGTGGAAAGAGCTGGGATGGGTCAGGGGAAGAAGGTACAGATTCCCTCAGTTGCTGAGGAGGTCAGACAGAGGGTTTACAGGAAAAGATCCCTGAGAAACAGGAGGCCGAGCCTCCCTCTGACCAGGTGAACAACCTCAGAAAAGCCATGCCTCTGTATATATATACACCACATCTTCTTTACCCACTCATCTGTTGATGAGCACTTAGGTTGTGTCCATGTGTTGGCTATTGCAAATAGTGCTGCCATTAACATTAGGGTGCTTGTATCTTTTCAAATTAGTATTTTTTCTTCGATATATACCCAGCAGTGGAATTGCTGAGTCATATGGTAGTTCTATTTTTAGTTTTGTGAGGAACTTCCACACTATTTTCCCTAGTGACTGCAGCAATTTATGTTCTCATCAGCACTGTACTAGGGTTTCCTTTTCTCTGCATTTTTGCCGACATTTGTTATTTGTGTTATTTTTGATGGTAGCCATTCTGACGGGTGAGGTGATATCTCATTGTGGTTTTTGTTACTCAGCCATAAAGAAGAATGAAATTATGCCATTTGCAACAATGTGGATGACCTAGAGGGTATTATGCTTAGTGAAATAAGTAAACGGAGAAAGACAAATACTCTATGTTATCACTTATATGTGGAATCTAAAAAAATAAAACATACAAATGTATATAGCAAACAGAAACAGACAAAGATATAGAGAACAAACTACTGTTTACGGGGGGGGGAAGAAAGAGGGAGGGGTGAGATAGGGATAGGGGATTAAGAGACACAAACTACTATGTATTAAATAGATAAGCAATTAGGATATATTGTACAGCACAGGAAAATATAGCCATTATTTTGTAATAAGTTTAAATGGAGTATAATCTATAAAAATATTGAATCACGATGTTGTACACCTAAACTAATATAATAGTGTAAATCAACTATACTTCAATTTTACAAAAAGAAACAGAAAAGCTATGCCTCCTTGCAAGGCCTCAATTTCCTCATCTGTAATTTGAGGAAGCTGAATTAAATCATTCTTATATCACACAGGCCCGACGTTCTATGATTCCACAATTGAACTCATATTGAGCCACTTACCCTAAAATACAATAAGTGATTGCTAAAATTGCATTAAACTGAATACAAAGTATTTCGTCTGTAGTACTAGAGTGAATTTACAAATAACAAGAACTTCAGAAGTTCCAATGAAAACATTCACTCTCTCTCTTCCTGAAAGATTGTGTAAAATGATGAAGGACTTTCTAAACAAGGTCCTGTGCAAAGAGGTTCGATTTATGAACTTTAACATCACTTAAAGGAGAAATAATACTATGATCCCTAAAGCCTTTAATCTGAAAGACAGGACATGTAAGTGAGGAAAACTCAAGAAGAAAGGAAGCCTTCCTCCAGGAGGTAGACTGAATACCTCTCCCTTTGAGTACAAACTAACTAGCTTCTAACATGCAGAGTATATAAAGGAGGGGAGTAACTACGGTGGAGAAACCTGGCAGACACCACTTTAACCAAGTAACCAAGGTCAACACAACCAGTGATAAGTAGTGCACCCCTGATGCCACAAGAAATACACTACCCCTCTGTGACGTTCTTCCCCCAAAATCCATAACTCTGGTCTAATCATGAGGAAATATCAGGCAACCCAAATTCAGGCACATTCTACAAAATGCCTGAATGGTGCTTTTCAAAACTGTCCAAGTCATAAAAGCAAGGTAAGCCTGAGAAATTTTTACAGCTCAGAGGAGATTAAGGGGACATGACAACTAAATGCCACAGGATATCCTGGATTGGATCCAGGTACAGAACAAAAAGACATTAATGGAAAAACTGGTGAAATGCAAATAAAGTCTATAATCTAGTTAACAGTATTATACCGATGTTCATTTCTTAGTTTTGATAAATGTACCATAGTTATATAAGATCTTAACATTAGGAGAAGCTGGGTGAAGAGTATCCAGGAATTCTCTGTACTTTATTTTAGCAACTCTTCTGTAAAGCTAAAATTATCTCAAAATAAAAAGCTAAAAAAAAGACTACAAGGGATAGACAAAGTTATTAATGCTGAAAATGTGTCAACTAACAATGAATATGGCATTACTCTTTGGATGTAAGACATATCTTTTTAAACATAAGATTTTAAATTTGTACATCATTAAACCTGAATGAAATGTCAAAAAACCATGGCATCACTATCTTTGTCTCCATATTCACTAAGTTACACTATAATCTGTATAAGAGATGTTCTGTCTTGTTCATCACTGTATCCCTATCACCTAACTCAGAGTAGACATTCAGAAAGAATGTGTAGAGTGAATGAATGATGTGATTCTGGGCTTTGTACACAGATAATTAGATAAACTCAACTCCTGAATTCTTGGAACATACAATCTAAGAAGATATATTTTAAATTATTTTATTTATATTTTTATGTGTAATTTGTTTATAAATCTGAGAAGTCTAAGATTTATATGTTAAATCTAAGAATATACATATATAAAAAATGTATACATATGTGTGTGTATATATATAATCAAAGAGAGGACTATAACAATATTAAGCCAATTTGAGAAAAAGTGAATTTATGTCAGATGGGATTTTTGCCTTATTTTGCTCACTGATGTATCCTCAGCAGTTTTGGAATAGCTTTGGCATGAGCTGACACTCAATATATATTTGTTCAATGGATGAATGGATCAAACCTCATGTACCTGCCAAGGGGATGTCTTCCAGTTCCTTTCAGTTGAGTGTGTAGGAAGAGTGGGGTTGCTGCAGAGAAACCCTCTGTCTCCCAGCCTTGAGGCAAGTTGGCATGTGCTGTGTTTGTGCTCAGTGTTCCCCTGGGATGCCTTAGAGGTTCTCCCACTCTGCCTTCCATGGCTTTTCAGAATCCTCATTGTACACAAAGGTCTGACTGTGTTTTTATACAAAGGCAAGAAAAGAAATACCACATCGGAAATGTCTCTGCACTCATTTCCACATTGCAATTCATGTTGACTTGGTGAAGAAATTCAACGGAACTGAACAGCTCTTTGCAGAATGGAACTTTACATGAGAGCCCCCAAGCAAAAATTGCAGAATGAGTCCCTTTACACTTCTGAATTACCAGATAAACATCTCTCCAGGGAAGAGCTTCTCTTGTGGGGTCCTTAAGTGGTATTTACGCCCATACTCATGTGAGCTCTTAACTCTGGATACAGCACAGGTAATTTCTCTACTTCAGGAACTCTCAAAGTATAGCCATGGTTCCAAACATGCAACACAACTGTGTACATAGAAATCTGCCTGGGAAGCCAAAGATAATTAACTCTGTGCTCTTTTTGCTTCAGAATCTCAACCTCGAACATTTTTGTTGTTCTCCTCCAGGCACTCCCACTATTAGGGACTAAAATTGAAATGAAGTGTCTTCTCTTCACCAGGACTCTATAATTAACGGAGAAAAGGGAAATGATTTTAGTGGGCTAAGGTCTCCTTTATCTGCATTGTTTCCACTGTTATTCATGGGAAAACAGAGAGAACTCCTTGAAAGAATTTATCTCGGGGACAGACTTAACAGCTGCAAACGAGGTGATTTGAGGAGCATCCAAAAGTCCAACCAACCAAAACTAACTTCCTTTCTCTCCCACCACAGGGACTAAAATTGTCAGTATTCATTTTCAGCAAGTCACTCCCTCGTCTCTGAAAATTTGAATAAAGATATTATCTGAGTGGGGTGACAAATTAAGCCATTATCATGCAAGGAGAGGTTGATATTTATCAGATTAGCCAGCCAGTCATTTTTAAAAGTTCTTAAGAAAAGGTACATGGGAATGTACTGGCTAAATGATGAAGGGGATGCTGCTGCTGCTGCTGCTGCTGCTGATGATGATAGAATTGACGGTAATGGTGAGGAAGAGGATGTTATGAAGATAGTGATGATATGGCTAATGATGGTGGGGATGATGACGGTGGTGAGAGTGATTGAGCTTATTGGTAGTAGAGCTGTTAACAAAAAAAAAAAAAAACATTTTTGAACAACGTGCAATGTACCACTCACTATAATAAGCACTCTGTATTAATTATTTCACTTCGTCTTCACATTCACTTTTTTTAATTTTATTTTTTTTATGCAACAGGTTCTCATTAGTTATCTATTTTCTACATATTAGTGTATATATGTCAGTCCCAATCTCCCAGTTCATCACACCACCACCATCACCCCCCACCCCGCTCTCCCATCTTGGTGTCCATACGTTTGTTCTCTACATGTGTGTCTCTATTTCTGCCTTGCAAACCAGTTCATCTGCACCATATTTCTAGGTTCCACATATATGCGTTAATAGACGATATTTGTTTTTCTTTTTCTGACTTACTTCACTCTGTATGACAGTCTCTACAAATGACCGAATTTCATTCCTTTTTATGGCTGAGTAATACTGCATTGTATGTATATATGTACCATATCTTCTTTATCCATTTATCTCTCAATGGGCATTTACATTGCTTCCATGACCTGGCAATTGTAAATAGTGCTAAAATGAATATTGGGGTGCATATGTCTTTTGGAATTATGGTTTTCTCTGGGTATATGCACAGTAATGTGATTGCTGGGTCATATGCTAATTCTATTTTTAGTTTTTTAAGGAACCTCCATACTGTTCTCCATAGTGGCTGTATCAATTTACATTCCCACCAACAGTGCAAGAGGGTTCCCTTTTCACCACACCCTCTCTAGCATTTGTTGTTTGTAGATTTTCTGATGATGCCCATTCTAACCCATGTGAGGTGATACCTCATTGTAGTTTTGATTAACATTTCTCTAATAATTAGTGATGTTGAGCAGCTTTTCATGTGCATCTTGGCAATCTGTATGTCTTCTTTGGTGAAATGTATATTTAGGTCTTCTGCCTATTTTTGGATTGGGTTGTTTGTTTTTTTAATATTGACCTACATGAGCTGTTTATATATTTTGGAGATTACTCCTTTGTCCATTGATTCATTTGTAAATATTTTCTCCCATTCTGAGGGTTGTCTTTTGGTCTTGTTTATAGTTTCCATTGCTGTGCAAAATCTTTAAGTTTCATTAGGTCCCATTTGTTTATTTTTGTTTTTATTTCCATTACTCTAGGAGGTGGGTCAAAAAAGATCTTGCTGTGGTTTATGTCAAAGGGTGTTCTTCCTACGCTTTCCTCTAAGAGTTTTATAGTGTCCAGTCTTACATTTAGGTCTTTAATCTATTTTGAGTTTATTTTTGTGTATGGTGTTAGAGAGTTCTAATTTCATTTTTTACATGTAGCTGTCCAGTTTTCCCAGCACCACTTATTGAAGAGACTGTCTTTTCTCCATTGTCATAGATTAGTTGATCATAGGTGCATGGGTTTATCTCTGGGCTTTCTATCCTGTTCCATTGATCTGTATTTCTGTTTTTGTGCCAGTACCATATTGTCTTGATTATTGTAGCTTTGTAGTATAGTCTGAAGTCAGGGAGACTGATTCCTCCAGCTCTGTTTTTCTTTCTTAAGATTGCTTTGGCTATTCGGGGTCTTTTGTGTTTCCATACAAATTGTAAAATTTCTTGTTCTAATTCTGTGAAAATTGATAGGGATTGCATTAAACCTTTAGATTGTTTTGGGTAGTATACTCATTTTCACAACATTGATTCTTCCAATCCAAGAGCATGATATATCGCTCCATCTGTTTAAGTTACCTTTGACTTCTTTCATCAGTGTTTTATAGTTTTCTGAGTAAAGGTCTTTTGCCTCCTTAGGTAGGTTTATTCCTAGGTATTTTATTCTTTTTGTTGAGATGGTAAATGGGATAATTTCCTTAATTTCTCTTTCTCATCTTTCATTTTACTGTATAGGAATGCAAGATACTTCTGTGCATTAATTTTGTATCCTGCAACCTTACCAAATTCATTGATTAGTTCTAATATTTATCTGGTAGCATCTGTAGGATTTTCTATGTATAGTATCATGTCAATTGGTGAACAGTGACAGTTTTACTTCTTTTCCAATTTGGATTCCTTTTATTTATTTTTCTTCTCTGATTGCTGTGGCTAGGACTTCCAATACTATGTTGAATAACAGTGGCGAGAGTGGACATCCTTGTTTTGTTCCTGATCTTAGGGGAAATGCTTTCACTTTTTCACCATTGAGAATGACGTTTGCTGTGGGTTTGTCATATATGGCTTTTATCATGTGGAGGTACGTTCCCTCTATGCCCACATTCTGGAGAGTTTTTATCATAAATCGGTGTTGAATTTTGTCAAAAGCTTTTTCTGCATCCATTGAGATAATCATACGGTTTTTAGTCTTCAATTTGTTAATATGGTGTATCACATTGATTGATTTTCATATACTGAAGAATCCTTGCATCTCTGGGATAAATCTCACTTAATCATGGTGTACGACCCTTTTAATGTGTTGTTGGATTTTGTTTGCTAGTATTATGTTGAGGATTTTGCATCTATTTTCATCAGTGATATTGATCTGTAATTTTCTTTTTTTGTAGTATCTTTGTCTGGTTTTGGTATCAGAGTCATGGTGACCTCATAGAATGAGTTTGGGAGTGTTCCTTCCTCTGCAATTTTTTGGAAGAGTCTGAGAAGGATGGGTGTTAGCTCTTCTCTAAATGTTTGATACAATTCACCTGTGAAGCCTTCTGGTCCTTGACTTTTGTTTGTTGGAAGATTTTGCATCACAGTTTCAATTTCATTACTTGTGATTGGTCTGTTCATATTTTCTATTTCTTCCTGGTTCAGTCTTGGAAGGTTATACTTTTCTAAGAATTTGTCCACTTCTTCCAGGTTGTCCATTTTATTGGCATAGACTTGCTCGCAATAGTCTCTTATGATACTTTGTATTTCTGCAGTGTCTGTTGTAACTTCTCCTTTTTCATTTCTAATTTTATTGATTTGAGTCCTCTCCCTCTTTTTCTTGATGTGTCTGGTTAAAGGTTTATCAGTTTTGTTTATCTTCTCAAAGAACAAGCTGTTAGTTTTATTGATCTTTGATGTTGTTTTCTTTGTTTGTATTTTCTTTATTTATGCTCTGATTTTTATGATTTCTTTCCTTCTACTAAAGTTGGGTTTTGTTTATTCTTCTTTCTCTAGTTCCTTTAGGTGTAAGGTTAGATTGTTAATTGAGATTTATTTCTTGAGGTAGGATTTTATTGCTATCGACTTCCCTCTTAGAACTGCTTTTGCTGCATCCCGTAGGTTTTGGATTGTTGTGCTTTCATTGTCATTTGTCTCTAGGTATTTTTTGATTCCCTCTTTGATTTCTTCAGTGATCTCTTGGCTATTTAGTAATGTATTTTTTAGCCTCCATGTGGTTGTGTTTTTTACAGGTTTTGTCCCTGTAATTTATTTCTAATCTTATAGCATTGTGGTCAGAAAAAAATGCTTAATATAATTTCAATTTTCTTAAATTTATCAAGGCTGTCTTTGTGACCCAAGATGTGATCTATCCTGGAGAATGTTCTGTGTGCACTTGAGAAGAAAGTGTAATCTGCTGTTTTCAGATGGAATGTCCTATAAATACTATTTAAGTCCATCTGATCTATTTTGTCATTTAAAGCTTGTGTTTCCTTATTAATTTTCTGTCTGGATGATCTGTCTATTGATGTAAGTGTGTTGTTAAAGTCCCCCACTATTATTGTGTTACTGTTGATTTCCTCTTTTAGAGCTGTTAGCATTTGCCTTACTTATTGACGTGGTCCTATGTTGGGTGCATATATATTTATAATTGTTATATCTTCTTCCTGTAATGATCCCTTGATCATTATGTAGTGTCCTTCCTTGTCTCTTGTAATAGTCTTTATTTTAAAGTCTATTTTGTCTGATATGAGTATTGCTACTCCGGCTTTCTTTTGATTTTCATTTGTATGGAATATCTTTTTCCATCCCCTCCCTTTCAGTCTGTATGTGTCCTAGGTCTGAAGTGGGTCTCTTGTACACAGCATACATATGGGTCTTGTTTTTGTATCCATTCAGTGAGCCTGTATCTTTTGGTTAGAGCATTTAATCCATTCAAATTTCAGGTAATTATCAATATGTATATTTCTGTTACCATTTTCTTAATTGTTTTGAGTTTGTTTTTATAGGTCCTTTTCTTCTCTTGTGTTTCCCACTTAGAAAAGTTCCTTTAGCATTCGTTGTAGAGCTGGTTTTGTGGTGCTGAATTCTCTTAGCTTTTGCTTGTCTGTAAAGCTTTTGATTTCTCCATCGAATCTGAATGAGATTCTTGCTGTGTAGAGTAATCTTGGTTGTAGGTTCTTCCCTTTCATCACTTTAAATATATCATGCCACTCCCTTCTGGCTTGTAGAATTTCTCCTGAGAAATCTGCTGTTAACCTTATGGGAGTTCCCTTGTATGTTATTTGTTGTTTTTCCCTTGTTGCTTTTAATAATTTTTCTTTGTCTTTAATTTTTGCCAATTTGATTACTGTATGTCTCGGTGTGTTTCTCCTTGGGTTTATCCTGCCTGGGACTCTCTGCACTTCCTGGACTTGGGTGGCTATATCCTTTCCCATGTTAGGAAAGTTTTTGACTATAACCTCTTCAAATATTCTCTCAGGTCCTTTCTCTCTCTCTTCTCCTTCTGGGACCCCTATAATGTAAATGTTGGTGCATTTAATGTTGTCCCAGAGGTCTCTTAGGCTGTCTTCATTTCTTTTTTTTCTTTATTCTGTTCTATGGCAGTGAATTCGAACATTCTGTCTTCCAGTTCACTTATCTGTTCTTCTGCCTCAGTTATTCTGCTATTGATTCCTTCTAGTGTATTTTTCTTTTCAGTTATTATATTGTTCATCGCCAGTTTTTTGTTTTTTAATTCTTCTAGGTGTTTTTTCTTTAATTCTTCTAGGTCTTTGTTATACGTTTCTTGCATCTTCTTGATCTTTGCCTACATTCTTTTTTCAAGGTCCTGGATCATCTTCACTATCATTATTCTGAATTCTTTTTCTGGAAGGTTGCCTATCTCCACTTCATTTACTTGTTTTTCTGAGATTTTATCTTGTTCTTTCATCTGGTACATAGTCCTCTGCATTTTCATTTTGTCCATTGTTCTGTGAATGTGGTTTTTGTTCCACATGCTGCAGGACTGTACTTCTTCTTGCTTCCGTTGTCTGCGCTCTGGTGGATGAGGCTATCTAAGAGGCTTGTGCAAGCTTCCTGATGGGTGGGACTGGTGGTGGGTAGAACTGGGTGTTGCTCTGGTGAGCAGAGCTCAGTAAAACTTTAATCTGCTTCTCTGCTGATGGGTGGGGCTGAGTTCCCTCCCTGTTGGTGGTTTGGCCTGAAGCAACCCAGCACTGGAGGCTACAGGCTCTTTGGTGGGGCTAATGGCCGACTCCAAGAGGTCTCATGCCATGGAGTACTTCCCAGAACTTCTGCTACCAGCATCCTTGTCCCCGCAGTGAGCCACAGCCACCCACCACCTCTGCAGGAGACCCTCCAACACTAGCAGGTAGGTCTGGTTCAGTCTCCTATGGGGTCACCACTCCTTCCCCTGCATCCCGATACACACACTACTTTGCGTGTGTCCTCCAAGAGCAGAGTCTCTGTTTCCTCCAATCCTGTCAAAGTCCTGCAATCAAATCCTACTAGCCTTCAAAGTCTGATTCTCTGGGAATTCCTCCTCCCATTGTTGGTCCCTCAGGTTGGGAAACCTGACGTGGGGCTCACAACCTTCACTCCTGTGGGTGGACTTCTGTGGTATAATTGTTCTCCAGTTTGTGAGTCACCCGCCCAGCAGTTATGAGATTTGATTTTATTGTGATTGCACCCCTCATACCATCTCACTGCAGCTTCCCCTTTGCCTTTCGATGTGGGGTATGTTTTTTGGTGAATTCCAGTGTCTTCCTTTTGATGATTGTTCAGCAGTTAGTTGTGATTCCAGTGTTCTCACAAGAGGGAGTGAGCACACATCCTTCTACTCCACCATCTTGAATCAATGTGCACATTCACGTTTATATATCCTTTGTACAGATGAGAAAAATTAAAGCTGAAAGAGATTAAACAACTTGCCCAATGTCACCCAGCTAGGAGAGAAAGGACTGAAGCCCGCCAAAGATTTCAGATGGTGCCCTGGCTGAAGCACCCTACATTTCCAGGGTTAGGAAGGAGCTTCAAGTTTCCTCGGGAAGTAAGAGCACACCTTGAAAGGAGGAGAGGGAAGGCCATCTCTGACTTACCCTTTGACATCAAGTCCCCTCTGCTGATGTCACTATGACAGTTATTACAGGGGTAACAGACCTCAAATCAACTTCTCTACTATCTCTGATGGAAAAATACACAGGAAAAAGTAAAGACGCATCTTGGTAAATATGGCATGAGCTGCTGGGAAAAGAATGTTCTTCTACATGGAATTTTGTTTTCTTCCCTGGGAAGGGAGGATGGGTTACCCATGCTGCATACAGTGTCCCTACAGAAACCTTTGAGAAAAAGACCAAGAGATGAATGGGACACAGTTAGCAACATGTTCCATTCATCTCCCACAGCCTTGTTTTCAATACCAAACAATTTCATGTTATCCCATTATTACTTAATGGTATTACCTTGTTTATTAATTAATCTATTGTTTCATCTGTTTGATCTTTCTTACTAGACTGCTACTCTTTGTAAATGGAGACCATATCCTGCTTCTTTATACAGGATATATACATGCCTGTGCTGGGCATGGTGTAGGTGCCCAGTGAATATCTGAGTTCTGATTTTTTGAGGAACCTCCACTCAGCCAGTGTCGGCTCCTGTCTGATGGACACTGAGATGCCAGAACAATGGGAACCCAGAGAGTTTGCAGAGATTATCTCTCCTACCTATAAGAACAAAGATGACCCTCAGTATTTTTCTGCAAGCATCAGGCAAGCTTTCCCAAGGTTTGGGATCTGTAGCAGACTCAAGACCTTTCTCCAAGAGGCAGATTCATCTCAGTGCCAGGAATTGCCCAAGTTCCCCTGTGCCAATGAGTTGTCCTATATGGGGAGCAGGGAGGATTACCTGAGATGATGGATAAAGGCATACTTTATAAATGCTCACATTCATCTTTACATGGTGGTTAAGAGCATAGACTTGGAGCCAGATTGCCTGCCTTTGAATGCCAGCTGTGCTACTTACCAGCTATGTGACTTTGGACAATCGATTTAACCTCTCTGTGCCTCATTTTTTCTTCTGTAAAATGGATATAATACTACTCATCTCATAAAATTGTTGTAAGGATTAAATATACAAAAGCACTTAGAAGAGTTCCTGGCATATAACAAGTGCTGTATATAGGTTAGGTGTTATTATTGCTATTATTTTTATTATTATTAAAACATTCTGCAGACATAAGTTATCTTTACTGCTCTTCACAATGAAGATATTTCACTGTCTCCCAACAAACTCATGAGACAGATTTTATTATCATCTTCACTTCAGAAATGAAAAAAATTAAAATCAGGAGACTTAAATGACTTGTTAACGCTACACTCAGTTTGCCACACCATTTTGTCTTTTGATGATGGTGCAGAGAGTGGTCTTCAGATGATGGTCAGATCCTGCTGGGCCTGGAGAGGGGCAGGGGCAGATGGCTCAACAGGGCCCCGCTGGCCTGAATAGGTTTTGCTCTTGGATAGAATCCTGGGATCGTCTCTCTTTATTGACTGACCGACCCCCGCATAATCAAATCCATGCTTGTGCCCCACATCTCACCTCTGCTCACTCCTCAAATACGGTCCCTAGCTGCAAAATGAACCTTTATTTTTCTTGTTCTAATTAGCTTGGTGGTCATTTTGCCCCATTATTGAAAGCCTTGCATACTCTAAGTGCTTTTCCCTGGGCGAAAAAATCTGCTATCTGCTGCCAGGGATGAGCAGAGGGACTTCGACAACTGGGCACTGGGCTGTGGGCACCTGAGCACCAGGAAGCCAGCATCCTCCCTCCCCAGGCAGTTAGCTACTGAAGAGCTGGTGTTTTTGCTGATGGCACCTCCTTTGTGCAGGCATCCAAAAACAATGTAAACCTGAAGCAAAGCGCTGGGGAGGTTACAAAGATGAATCAGAAACAGGTAATGCACCCGTGAGACTTACAGGCCAGGAGTGGGTGCACAGCCCTCATACAGCAAACTCTAATACTGGAGCCACCTGCCGCATTTCAAATGCTGCTCTTCCTCTTACTAACTTTATATCCTTAGGCAAGTTGCTTGACTTGTCTGTGCCTCAGTTTCTCATTTATAAAATTTGGATAACGATTATACCTATCTTGAGAGGATTCAGTGAATTAATACATATAAAGCTCATAGAATAATGTCTGCACATAGTAAGCATTTAATAAAAGTTGGCTATTATTTTCATATATTATATATTTATATATTATTAAATATACTTAGGATATATTATATAGAGTATGTAGCATATATCCTATATACAGTTATACCATATAAGTATATACTCTACATATACTATAGAGCAGTGGTCCCCAACCTTTTTGGCACCAGAGACCGGTTTCGTGGAAGACAATTTTTCCGCGGAAATATTGTCGGGGTGTGTGGAATGGTTCAGGCGGTAATGAGAGTGATGGGGGGGATGGTTCAGGCAATAATGCGAGTGATGGGGAGCAATGGGGAGCGATGGGGAGCGGCAGATGAAGCTTCGCTCTCTCGCCCGCTGCTCACCTCCTGCTGTGTGGCCCGGTTCCTAACATGCAGTGGACTGCTACTGGTCTGCAGCCCAGGGGTTGGGGACCCCTACTATAGAGCATATAGCCTACATATAGCATATTATTACATACACTATTCTCAAAATAAATATGTATTATTGTTACAATGTTCTGTAGTAACAGCAAGGAAAGAGTGATTATTTCTGACAAGGTATATCTGAGACAGATATAGTTATAAAACAACGTAATAATCGCTATTTGTTAAGAGCTCAAAACATACTAAGTCCTTTATGAGTATTATCTAATATAATCCTCAGAAAACTCCATGAGTGGATAATATTTGTCACATTTTGGATGAGAAAACTAATCTTCAGAGCAGATAAGTAACTTGCATAGCAGTCCATGGCGGGGCCAGGATTCACAACAGGGTCATACTGCCTCCAGAGTTCAAGTTCCTAACCTTATTAAGCTATTGCCTTATTCCTCAGGACACGTGACTTTTGATGCAGGTCAAAAGGCAGGAAAAATGTAGTGTGTGGGAATTAGGATGGAAAGGGACACAGAGGCCTCTACAGCCGGAGAATAGTGCTGGGGCAAAGGGGCTCTGCCAGCGCAAGTGAAAGTATGCTAAAGGCTCCCCACACACAAACAGCAGTCTCACATTTATTGAAGCCGGGCTCACATAATACTCAACGCTCCCCATCTGAAGCCTCCAAGTTCATGTTGTACACCACATTGATGTCCCGGAAGACAGATGGAAATGGGTGTGCAGAGGCACTGGAGCTGGGACCACACTTGATTGACAGAGTGGTAGGAGGCAAGAAGCCACCCCCACCCCCTTCTCACCTGTCTCTCCTACAACCTCCGCTGTCTTTTGTCTCTTGGTTGCTTCAATACCAATCACTGATACCAATTACCACGACCTACTCAGAGCCTGACTCACTGTCCCTGGGAAGAGAGTCTTGGAGGGCAGAGGCTGCTGCAGCTCCTCAGGGAAGGTTCCCAGCAGAAGAAAGAGGAAGAGCAGGCTTACGGCTGGGAAAACCAAGAGCTTCTTTTTTTCTTTTTTCAATTTATAATCTTTTTTAAATTTTTTATTTATTTATTTTTTATACAGCAGGTTTTTATTATTTTTCAATTTTATATATATTAGTATATATATGTCAATCGCTATCTCCCAATTCATCCCACCATCACCACTTTCCGCCCTTGGGGTCCATACGTTTAGAACCATGAGCTTCTAACTCCTGGCCAGGCCAGAACTGCCTCCTCCAGAAGCCATCCTCAACATCCTCACCTCCACCATCCAGAGAGGATTTCAGACACAGGGCACGGGTACACAGTGGGGCATAGTCAAAAGAGAGCCCCTCTGCTTTCATTCATTTCTGCCTGAGACTGGGAGGTGCAAACAGAGCCTGGGCAACCTGGAGACTCTTCTCTCACCAGGACATTCAAACCCACCAGGGATGGTAAAACAGAAGCTGATGAAGTCATCTTCAGGGCAACCCAAATAAGCATTACACATGCATTCATTTACCCAAAAACACGTTTATTGAGAACATATATGTGCCAGGCACTAGGTAGATAGAGAGCTAAATAGAATCCATACATTCTAGTGAAGGAGGTTTTCGAGTAAACAAATATGTAAGACAATGGGATTCATGCTCGGAGAGGGTGCTCTTGGAGAACAGAAGAGGGGCACCAATTAGCCAAGGGAGGGTGGATAAGGATGGGTGCCATGACCTCTGAGTTGAGTTGTGAAGGATACATGGAAACTGGAGTTAACCAAGGGAAGAAGCAGGATAATGCCATTTCAGAAACAGGAAAAGGTGGAAATGAAGGTTTATGCAGACGTTTGTTAGCTGTAGTTACAGGAGATTGAAGGAACTGTCATTCATCAGCCAATGTTTTCTCTGAGAGTGATGGAAGAGGTGATGGAAAACAGTAGGGTTTAAAAATCATCCCTTTAGGAGATGAAGGGAGCTGAAAAAGGAGTTGACTAGATACGTCAGTGAGGTTCGTGCATCTCTCCCGTGTCAGTGTCCTCTTCCTAATGCCAATGAAGTGTGGATTATGATTATTTCCTCTCTTTTGGATGGTTTTGGCATAAGAAATGCTGTATGTTATGGTAGGAAAAAATTTCATAAAACAATCTTATGTAAATCATTTCATTTGATCAACCCCCCCCCCTTTTACAAATGAAGAACCTGAGGTCTACGGGGGAAGGGAAGGGACTTGGCTAATGGAAATGATGGGAGGCAAACATAGATCTTCCAACTCCAGATCTTAAACTTTGCACTGTGATTCAGGAGACTTAGATCTGGGCTTGGGCCTGCTGCTACCCTGCAGTGGGATCTTGAATTAGTCACTTAACTTCTCTAAGCCTCAATTTCCCTATTTGGATATGAATCTATGAGTCTCTCTGAAACCTTTGTTAATCTCAGTTTGCCCAGAGCCCTCTTTAAGTGTCTTAGAAAAGAACTTGCATCATCACTGTCCTTCACCCCTAAGTGTTCCTTGTTTAGGACCGATGTGATTAGACATTCAAGAATTGCCTCGTGGGAGTCAACCCATGAGCTTTCTGATTTAGAAATGAAGTTTGACAGGAAATATCAGAGATGGCTTTTCTTATACTTCCACAACCCCACAAGGTTTGGGAGTTCCCCTAAATAAACCAATTCATTGACCTAGACACGATGTAAGAAAAGATGGGGTGTCATGAGTAGAAAAGGCCAATAATAAGCTCTGCAACCAACTAATTGTGTGCCCTTGTTCAAGGCCTGTTCACCTCACACAACTCATCTCATTCATCTGTGAAATGAGGTGGCTGGAAGAGATGATCATTACAGTCCAGTAAAAGTCTCTCATAAATCTGAACTCATGAAAGCAACTGCCTCCTTGATCAACAGTCTAGAGACTGTTTCCAACCTAACGTGGCCCATGGACTACGCTTTGAGTAGCAAGGACATAGAGTACGTAGTATGCATTAATTTGTTCATTTTTTTTCTCTCCCCCAACTAAAGCTCTATGGAAGCCAGAACTTTGTTTACTTCTACCTTCCCTAGTGACTTATATCAGTGATTGGCGTAGAAGAGACATAAAATAAATTTCACTGAGTGAATGAATCAGGGAAGCATGAGGGTATGGAGAAAGCATGGCAAGAACCCCAGAAAACCATCTAATAAAGTCCTAGGAGCTCGAGTGGAAGCCAACAGGTTGACTTCCAGAAGCAGACAGAAATGCCATAAGCCAGAGAAGGCAACGGAATCAAATCAGTTCAGCTGAATCCAGTCATTAGGTTTAAGGGATGAGTTGGGCCAATGAAGTTTGGATTATGAGAAAGGTGAGCCCAAAAGTCAGGAGCTGGAATGGACTAGAATGCTAGAGCAAGGGCAAAAGAGAAGTGAACACGTTCAAGAAAATTGCTCCAAGCATGACTGCAATGCTCAAAGCCCAGTGTGCTGCGGAAGTTCTATGGTACATCCATGGACTGCGCTTGTTTAAAGGCACACAGTTGGAGAGGACAAATTCCATTCCATTACAACCCATCTTGGAACTACCTGATTTTAGAATATAAGAAATAGGTACTATAAACAAGTTATTTAACTTGTTCTAAATTAATTTTTTCTAGTTTAAAAGTTGTCCCATAACTCAAGTACTCCAGGATAATATGATAATTTCGTGGTCCATTGTATAACACTTTAATGTCAGCATCGTTTTTCTGATGATGCTGTTGATGAGGATGATAATGATGATGATGGTGACAATTTCAATTGTACCCATCTTGCTTTCCAAAGGATTTAAAGTATTTTATAAAATAACAACAACAATAAATAACACCCACGTGGTGCTTACCATGTGCCAAGCACTTTTCTAAGGACTCTACAGATACTACCTCATTTAATCAACCCCAAAATTTTATGAGGTAGGTACTGTTATTATCCCCACTTCATAGGGGAGAAAACTGAATCCCAGAGAGGTGAAGTGACTTATCCAAGATCACTCTGCTAGCAAATGGCAACATATACAACAAAACAAGAAATAAATTATTTAAGAAACAAGTCATAAAAGAAGAGAAGGATGAAGGAGGATGGCACGTGGGAAAAAACTAACTTTATCAGAAAACTTGGGGAGAGGACTCTGCTAAAACTCACCTTAAACTTAGCTGTGAGCTTCCTAACAGTCCAGGGGAAAAGGGAAATGGGATGGGTTTTAGCCAAAGGTGACCTCTGGCAAATTGTAAGAGAACTTTGTGAGACGAAGCCAGAAACATTAAAGAGGGGTATCTGTGTGTGCAGTGCCACTCTAGGGGGCAAAGTCTAGCAGAGAGAAGTGTAGAGTCAGAGGCCGAAGAGGTCAAAGTGCCAAGAAGCTCAGGAACAGGGGTGGGGCAAAGCAGAGACCAGAGTGATGAAGCAGGACGTTCCAAATACAGAGAGGGCATGAGTCAGTGTAAGCAGTGGACACACAAGGAAATCCTGGAAGTGCAGGATTCTGACCATAAAGTCCTTTAGTACCTTGCTACTCAGTGTGATCCCTGGACCAGCAGCATCTGCATCAATGGGGAACTTGCCAGAAATGTAGAACTTCAAGCCCCAGTGACTTCTACTGAATCAGAGTCTGCATTTTTAACAAGATCCCCAGTGATGAATGCACATGCCCGTTTGAGAGGCACCGCTTTAGCATAGACTGTGGTGAATTTCCCCACAGCAAGAGACTTCGAACACACCAGGCATTTCACGTTCATGACCCCTTTTGATCCTCATAATAATAATATAATAAAGGTATCATTTTTGTACCCACTTTACAGATGGGGAAACTGAGGCCCACAGTCACAGCCACATGCCTAATGAATGCAGAGCTGGGATTTGTTCCCAAACCAATTTGCTTCAAATTCAATGCATTTCTATGAATGATTTGATGGAAATCCATCCTAAGGGTCTGAGAAAAGAGTGGCCTAGCCAAGACATGAACAGAGAAGTGGCTGCTGACATGTGTTAAAGTGTGTTGCAGTGGACAGTGGAGAAAGGCCCCTGCAGCAGGAATGGAAAGAAAGAGGGCAGATGCGAGCTTGTATGACTGATGTCAGGAGACACGGCCAGGGTCTCTGAGAGCATGGCAAACTTGGCCCCAAATCCGTTTCGGAAAACAAGACCTTCCGACAGCACAACAGGGGACCGTGGAGGTAGCTTCAGCCATGACCTGCTGCCACACTGGGAGCACCCCCTCCTCCCCTCCACCAGCGCAGCTAGCTGCAGTAATGTGTCCTCCTTCTGTTCCGTTCTTCAGCAAAATGTCAGTGTGGGAGCAAAGCGAGAGGGAAAATGTCTTTAATTTGCCAGTTAGTCATGTACCACTTGCAACCGCTCTTGTGTGTGATGTCTCTGTGTGCGTGTGTGTGTTGTATGTTATTTAACTTTTCCTTTATTTGTGATTGGTCTTCCCACCAGCTTTTCACTAAGTTCCCCGTGGGCCAAGACTGTCTTGTATTTAATTGGATCCCCCAGACCACAAGGCAGATACACAGTGTGTATTTAATACGCGTGGGGTGATGGATTGCCCCTTCTAGAGAGCAAAAGCAGCTCAGCCTCTCCCAGGTCCCTCCAGGGAGAGCCGACAGGTGGAGGTGATGGGTCCTGATTGCTAAGTGAGTCGGTGTCCCAGGACCGGCCCCTCCTCATCCGGGGCTCAGGGAATCCCTGCCGTGCCACACTCTTCACTTTCATCTTCATGGGAAACGGCAACTTCACCACACGTGGGTGTGTGCTGTAAAGACACTAGGTGGTGTTCTCGGCTGGTAGCTGTTTTGCTGTGTTGTTTTCCTGCCCCTTCCTGAGCAGATAAGATCTGGACAGGCTTGCGGTTCTCCCCCACCGACCCTCAAAGGCAACAAGCAAGACAAGTTCCCATTTCTCAGGCGCTTCCTGAGAATCACGCCCCATTTCAATATCTGTAATGAGATCCAGGTCGCTTGAAAGCAGCAGCGAAAAAAAAACGCAGCTTCCCAGAACGCAGGGCAAGATCAATGTCTCTGAGCTTCCCTTTCTTCTCAGAAGATCTTCAGGAAAAAACTGATGTGCATAGGCTGTCAACTCGGTACCTCACAGAGGGAGCCTCAAAGCTGACGCTGCGGAGATGCTGCCACCTTCCTGGCTCTAAGGGTTCGGGGGAGATGAGTACTTAAAAGAGAACAAATAGTGGGGGTCTTTGGGGGGCCTGGGAAGAGGCGAGCAGACTGCTCTGGAAAGACTGAAGGAGAATACAAACCCATATATCCTTGGAGAGAGAGAAACAGCTAAAAAGAATAAATGGCTATGCCCACAAACCCTTGGCTCTGGGCTGGGATTTCAGTTCCAAGATGCCCTAAGAGAGGGACTAATTCCTCTGGAACCCAGCTGGAAGCAGAGATAGTGACCGCTGGCCTCACCACGTGCAGAGTGCAGAACTGGCCCTGCTCACTACAACCCTGTGACTGGTTTGCTGATTCCCAGCGTGTTCTGCCAGCTCCACAGCAGGGAAATGTAACTGTGATCACTCCTTCCTCCTCCAAGGCTTCTCCTTCTCCTTCATTCCACTTTAGACCCCTTGTTTTATAAGTTGACAGCTAGTAATACCAGTCACTTTGAGGCTAATGTTTCCTGAGAAATCAGAGAGAGAGAATATAAAAGATAGCACTGTGTAGAGGGCTTGGAAGGATAGAGGGTAAAAGAATTAGAGATTCTCCCTTAGTTTAAAAAGAATCTTGCCCTCCTAAAATAGTACAGATGAACCGGTTTGCAAGGCAGAAATAGAGACACAGATGTAGAGAACAAATGTATGGACACCAAGAGGGGGAAGGAGGGGTGGGATGAATTGGGAGATTGGGATTGACATATATACCCTGATATGTATAAAATAGGTAGCTAATAAGAACCTGCTGTATAAAAATAAATAAATAAAATAAAATTCAATAAATAAACAAATAAAAAGAATCTTGCCCTCCTGACCTTACATCCCAGAGGTCAGGCTGAGAAGAGAGAGGGAGATTGAGATTTCTTATGTATCTCCCGGCATGAAGAATAGGGGATGAGGAGGGAATGTGGCTTGTGGCCCCGTATGGCCTAGGGATGTCCTCCACAAATTGGCGGCCCAACAGCTTCCCAAAACACAACCTCATTAAACAAGAAAGAGAAACTGGCTTCCAGAAAGGAAGTTGATCAGGTCACAGAGCTGGAAAGGGAGGATGTGGCAGTCCTGAGGGCTGGGGTGGGAGGGGGATGATGGGGGGGTGGCAGGTAAAGGAGCGGAGACCCAGAGGTTAGAAATACAATGGAATCTGACAGCTCCTTTGTTAAGTTTCAGGACAGTTTTCATTCCAGGCCACCTAGGACATCTAGCTGTTAAGGGAGAAGGGCTCGGAGGGTGTGCGGAAGGGAAAGCTCGGGTGGTCCTGACGGGGTAGCCTGGCTGTGGGAATGGGGTTGGAGAGACTAAGTCTATAGGGCCTTCTTGGCCCCTGGATATAAACAACCGAGTCTCCCTCTCTCTCTGACCTCTTCTTGGTTATACTTATTTATAATATTTATATTATATAAATATTAAATATATAATATATTAAATATTTATACATTTATTCCCAGATAAGGTGTGCCCCTCACTTGGGGTCCCCAGACATACATACCCTAGACTTCAAGGGACTCTGGCTTCCTGAGCTCAGGTCAGAAGAATAGATTCAAGAAGTTGTCAGTCATGCCAAGGGGAAGGAATAATTTGGTGTGCTTCCGATGGATCCAGAGCACACCTTGATTCTCGTTCAATATCCATGCCTCCTCCCAGCATAGCCTGGAACCCTTAGAAGGAACAGAAGGTCTCTGCCCATTAACAGGTCACACTGACCCACAGACTTCCGGCTTAGAGCCCCTGGATTTGCATTCTGGCTCTACCATGTACTCTGTGACCTTGAGAAAGTCATTTGACTTCTCTGAGCCTCGTTTTCTCAAATGTAGAAAGGGGATAACAATGGTCTTGACAGGACTAAATGAGATGCTGTGATGCCTAGCACGGCACCTGAGTAGATCAAACGCTCAATAAATAATACTCATCCTTATTATTTTTATTACCGTTATCATTGTTTTCCCCCAGATCGGTAGCCTCACTGGGCCTGCAGTGAATTCTCTAAAAGTAGATTTTTGAGGATGCGGGTCCCCCAGCACTTCCCAAGTCCCAGCGGACGCTTGAGGATGTGGGTGTGCACACGGTGCCATATGCTAGTTTAAACTTGAGGGGCTCAGGTCCCAGCGCAGCCTCAGGGTGGGCCTATATTTTAGGCAGAATTTGGTGACTTCAACGCCTCTGTCTTATGCCCCTGGATATGAACCAGCTTTTCTACAGATTGAGAGATTAACTACAAGGACTTGTCCATATCAAATTTTATCAACTCTGGTTGAAGGATTAAAAATGACGTTAACCAGCATCTGTGACTAGGTTTCTGCCAATCACTGCTTCGCATGGCTGCCTCTGCTTCTCTTCCTCTTCCTCTTCCTGTCCTCTCTTTGCTGATCTGGACTCGGCCGGGTATTCTTGTCACAAGGTCATCGCCCAGGTGAGCTCAGCTCAGCGTGAAACAAAACAGCTCATCTGAAGGCACCACACCCCCCCGTACAGGGAGGGAGACAGCCCTCCTCAATCTCCTGTCCTCCCCGCAGTGGGCTCTTTCGGTTCCATCTTGCAACAGCCAGGCAGAAAGGCTTTTCATTGAAACTCTTGGAGCCTTCAGACAGGGAGCAGAAGCTGCCCCTAATTCTTTGGGTGCTGGGCGGTCTGCACCCACTCCCTCAGAGCACTGTCTGGGGGTCCACCACTCGGCTTTAAGAGACATCTGGGCACGGTTTGGTTTCAAAGGGCTTGGATGTTTGTTATTTTTCTAGCTTCGGCTTTAGATCCGTTTGGGTGTCCCCCAGAAGATAGCCACGCTGATTTGGCCTTCAGTCGTGCCATGTCCCACGCCCTCCTCTCCACTCCCAAGCATCTTGAATCCCTGCTGCACCAGCTGCCGGTTTGTGTGTCTGAGGCGTCACGTGCTTGCGCCCTGCGGCGTGTTTTATAAACACACGGTCAGTTTACACTGCCTGGGAACTTAGGGGCTTTCCTCTCTGTGGGAAACAGCTGTCAGGGGCTTGACCAACCTTTGCTTTGTGGAGAGTGAGACATCGCTTCTGATCACGCACGTGGGGCAGGTGCACTGGTTGGGTTCCTACTGTTATGCCTGAGGATTCTCCCAGAGACACCAAGATGGGAAGGATGCTCATTATGCTCTCCTCCCTCCTCCCAGTTTAACTGCTCATAAGTGACTTTGCATACTACAAACCCCCGTCTCTGTTTACCCCTCATGCTGTCTGCCAGTAGCACTCTCCACCATCTTACTGCTGTGGGCCTCTGAGATCACAGAATCATAGACTCATAAAGCTGGAAGGGACTTCAAGAGGGTCATTCACCCAAAAATCTAGATAAGCACTTACTATACGCAAAGAACTGTGTCAGATTCCACAGGTGAAGGCAGGGGAGCAAGACCAAGTTCCTACCTTCACAGAAGTAACAGACTTCCAGTTCTGCCATCAACTCCAGGAAGCTTTCCAGGACCTCCCGAGGCAGGCTCTAATTGTCTTCCTTTTTGATCCCCTCTGCTGACCGCTAGCATACACCTACCATGCTGCAGTGAAATGATCTCCATGACTTTCTCCCCCATAGGATGTGAGCTTCCAGCGGGCAGGACCAGCCACACTGGGTGACAGTGATATTCTGCGGCTCATACCATAAGGTTTTCATTAAAAGGAAATAAAAGTTGAAATGTTTTATTTATTAGCCACCAGTAACAGTGGCTATTTGGCCAACCACCAAAACAAGATGAAATTGGTGACTGCCTGAAGAAGAAAGAATAGAAAAGCCAGAGGGATACCACCAATCTGGAGAGCCCGTGAAGAAGCTGGTCAAAATGGGGTCGCCTAATCTACTGCTCTCTTGGCTCTTCCGCAAATCTTCTCTGCTATGTCTGGAGGAGGTTTTATTTGCTTGCTAGAGCTGCCATAACAAAGTACCACAGACTGGGTGGTTTAAACAACACAAATTTATTTTCTCATACTGTGGAGACTAGAAGTTGAAGGTCAAGGTGTCAGTAGCATTAGTTTTTTCTGAGGGCCTCTCTCCTTGGCTTGCATGCCTTCCCCTCTTTGTCTTTACATGGTCTTTTCTCTAAACTCCTCTTCTTTTTTTTCCTTTGGCCTTGCCACAAGGCTTGTGGGATCTTATTCCCTGACTGGGGATCAAACCCAAGCCCCCTGCATTGGAAACATGGAGTCCTAACCACTGGACCACCAGGGAATTCCCTCTAATCTCCTCTTCTTATAAGAACACCAGTCATACTAGATTAGGGTCCACCTATATGACCTCATTTTACCTTAATTACCTTTTATAAAGTTTCTCTCTCCAAAGTTATTTTCTGAGGTACTAGGGTTAGGACTTCAACACACAAATTAGGGTGGGAAGGGACCAAATTCAGCTCATGACAGAGGTCAACCTGGTGTTCACAGAAGCGCCAGTGAATTCCTGATAAAAGCCACAGCCAGGGCTTCCCCGGTGGCGCAGTGGTTGAGAGTCCGCCTGCCAATGCAGGAGATGCAGGTTCGTGCCCCGGTCCGGGAGGATCCCACATGCTGTGGAGCGGTTGGGCCCGTGAGCCGTGGCCGCTGTGCCTGTGCATCCGGTGCCTGTGCTCCACAACGGGAGAGGCCACAACAGTGAGAGGCCCGCGTACCGCAAACAAAACAAAACAAAACAAAAAGCCACAGCCAATCAATCCAGGAGCCAAGAAATAGGACTGTGACTATCTCCTCTCTTGGCTGACTTACAACCCTGCAGATTCAAAGCTTCACCCAGTACAGGTGACCAAACATAACCTGATTTGGCCATCCGCACCTCCTACATGAGCCCCCTTATCACTTCCCTCCCCCCAGCACTGATACTACCTGAGGTTTCTGTGTTTGAGCCAAGGGCAAGAGAGGTGTCGATGTGGAAAAAAATAAAGAGACATGTCTCCCTCGAGACTACAATGGGAAATGACATCAATGGAGGCTATTTCTAAGGAGGCCCACTGGCTTGCTTCCCAAACTCCTAAGCAGAACATAGAAAAAGGTCCAAATTCCCTGGCTAAATGGAGGAGAGCCAAGCCACCAGCAAGCACCAGCAGTGGGCTGCTGACTGCCAGCCAAAGCCATGTGCTGCTAGACAGGAACCAACATGGAGCAAAAAGAGAGGCCTGGCAGCAGGACGGCCTTCCCCTCAACATGGCCCTGGCTTTTGGCTTGTGCAGGGTCATGAGTCCTGAGCAGCCTCAGTTCCCAGGATTGCTCTTCACTGTTGGGTGCCAGTTGGCTAAATGTCATATTAGAAAAGAGTACAGGATGTGAGGTTCCAGGTGAACTGACTCATTGCAACCAGACTTGGCTTGGCTTGGCTACCCAATGCCAAGACGGCAGTGGGGGGATGTTGCTGACTCAGTGCAGGGGAGCCCAGGGACATGCAGGTATGGGAGTGGTTGGGGGTGGAACAAGCCCACTGCAGACAACTGGAGTGGCCTAGAGACACTCAGAGCTCAACCAGCAAGCTGCAGTCCAGTTGTCTAGGGACAGGAAGCTCCTAGGCAGGCTTCTCAGCTGCCCCTGATCCAGGTCTTAAGGTACAGAGTCCTGGGGGACTGGCAGAAACCAGACGCTGACTGCTCCAGGAGATATTAAAGCTTCTTCCGAAATCATCCCAAGCAGATCAGATGACCTGCACCTCAATCTCATCCTGAAATTGCATCTGAGGCAGGGTAGACCAAGCTAAGCAGCCTAGCTCTGGAGCTAGAACTCAGGGGATAAGAGCCAACAACCTTCTCTGGACCAAGAAGCATCCTGGGCTTTGCCTAAAGAAAGGCACATTCTGCACACAACGATTATAAGCCTAAGAATAGAGAGAAAAAAAGGCAGTGGGCATGGTAAGGAATGGACCCTACCTTAGCAAAGATTCTCTAGGAGAGATAAAAGAGGGGGAGATGAGACTAGTGACCATCTCACAAGAGCTAAGCCTCAAAAATCACAGGAGCTACATGTAGAACCACTTATCTTAGCTGTGGTTCTCCCCTTCAATGAGTAAGAACATAGAAAAGCATCCACACAATCTAAGACAGGAGTCTGTCTGCTAGAAGGCAAGAGGGATTCCATAGGCAACCTGGCGACCACCCTTCATTCACTCATTCAGCAGATATTTGCTGAGTATCTACTTTGTGCCAGGCACTATGCTGCGTGGTGAACAAAATTCTCATAGGCCCCACCCTCACGGAGCTTAAATTCCAGCAGAGGGAAGAGAAAATAATCAATCACACAATTTAAAGTATTTATAATTGTGGCAAATGCCACCAAGGGCTTTAAGAGCATATAACAGGACCTAATCTGGGAGGTCTGGGAAGGCTTCCTTGGAAGTGACACCTAGGCTTCATTCTGAAGGATGAATGGGAATTACCTAGATAAAAGTATGGGATGGGGGTGGGGAGAGCATGCCTGGAAATAGGAGTAACATATGCAAAGGCCTTGAGGTTGGAAAGAGCATGACAGAATCGAGAAACTAAGAGCTGCCCAGTGGCTGGGGTCCAGAGAATGATGCAAGATGGGTCTGAAGAGCATCTTTCTCCAGAAGGTATACTATGTGGGGCCTTGTAGACTTTCCAAAGAGTTTTGATGTTTATCTACGAGAAGTGGGGAGACATAGAAGGGCTCAGGGCAGAAAGAGACGACATAATTAGGTATGCCGACCTGAGCCCTCAGCCTTCCCCATTTTTTTTTTGTTTGTTTGCGGTACACGGGCCTCTCACTCTTGTGGCCTCTACCCGTTGCAGAGCACAGGCTCTGGACGCACAGACTCAGTGGCCATGGCTCACGGATCCAGCCGCTCCACGGCATGTGGGATCCTCCCGGACCGGGGCACGAACCCGTGTCCCCTGCATCGGCCGGCGGACTCTCAACCACTGCGCCACCAGGGAAGCCCTCAGACTTCCCCTTTTACCTAATGCTGCCAAGATGCAGATGGCAAGACTTGACCTTGAGTATGCATCCACGGTGATCTGAAAACTCTAACCTGGACAATTCAAGAGGGTTACTCTGTCTCTAGTGAACAGAGCTGACCAACTGATTTGTAAAGATAAAGTTTAGGCTTGCACTTATGTGTGCAGAAGGTCAAGATGTCAACATGGGCTCCTACCTGGGCTACACATTAAGTGGTATCTGTGCTGCAGAGGGTCTAGACTACCCAGTTTGTGGGAAAGAGAACGTGAGGCTGGCTTGGCCAGCAGTGCTACACACTGAGGCCTATAAATGGTGGAGATGTTGGCATGTTACAGTGATTTTCATGGGACTACTGACACCAAGCTCACCGGACTTCGCACAGAAGCAGCTAAAGTGGGGTGTCAGCCTCTCTTCCTCTCTGAAACTCTATGGTTCACTGAAAATTCCATCATAAACAGGAAGGCGGTTCCTCCTCCATTCACTCAAAGGGAATTTCTAATCCCTCAGGCTGGTAGGATCCTCCTAAGATGCTCCAAGTCAGGAAGTTGTTTTGAGGTAGGAGATAGACGGGCGCCTGGGCTGGACAGCTGCTGTTTGTCAAGTGGAGTAAAATTGAAGTTCTGTTTCCCCAGACACTCCAAGGACAAAGCTAGCTCTGCTGGAATATGGAGATAAGATTCCTGAGGTCAAGGAAAACTTACCTGTCTGCACATGTGCAGGAGGGCTCACTGGGAGTCAAAAAGGGAGAGGGTGCCACCCCATAATAAGTGTGGACATACCCCCCACAGGCTTCTGTGTTGGAATCCATCTTAGCAAAAATTTGGGCACGCATGTTGGGGAGGGTCCTAGGGCAGGTCAGGTGTGAAGAAAGAAACAAAATAATTGGTCAAAGGTAAACAAAGACCCAGAAGGACTATCCTATATAAGGGATATAAATCACCTCTTTACCGCGCTCCTCATTAGAGAGGATGCCATACCCTTTCTCTCCGGGCGTGTATTTCTGCCTTGCTTCTGTCTTAAATAAATGAACTGCTTCTCTGTGTGCTCTCCCACATGTTATGCTCTGTCTCTAATAATAAACTTTGTACCTGCTTTTATAGTTTTTGCCTCCTTGAGAAATGCATTTTTCAGTGGGGGGTAACAGCTAGGGGAACTTTGCTTCTATCCTCTAGCCCTTGGTGGTCTAGTGGCTAGGATTCTTTGTTTTCATCCAGGCTACCCAGATTCAATTCCTGGGCAGGGAACTAAGATCTCTGTACAAAACCACTCACTGCTGTCTCTCTCACTTCTGTCTCTCCAAGATCATTTACTCTGACCCCAAGGAAGAAGGATGCAGGGAAGTTCCTTCTGGTCCCAGAGACCATCAGTAAGGAATCTAGCAAATCCCTCCCCCACTCTGAGCCAACTGCCCTCCCTGACACTCCAAACTGAATCTCAATCTCAGTTTTAAGGCTCAATTTGTCTCAGAAGTCACCAGGAAGGTTAGGGAGGTTCTGAACAAAACCACAGGGCCACACTTCTGCTGGACTTCCTCCCCACCTGCCCAAGAGAAATGGCTCCGTGCTCGGCCTCTCACACCTTCTAGGCCCGTCCTTCTCCAAAGCCTGGATCCACACCACACAGCCAGCCACAGCTCACATGTATGCATAACTGACAACAAACCTACTGTCCTGTCCTCGGCTCCCCAGGGCCTCATCTGGCATGAGATGGAGAAGTGACCCTGAGGCCTCCTGAGGGAAGGAAAATTCAAGTCCCATCTGCGACTAAGACTTTCTGCAGGAGATGGGTGTCCGTGCTGCTTACTCCACCCTCCACCACGGGAGTCCTGAACACACATGCACACACACACACACATCTGTCCCCCTAAATGCTCACATGGCCACCGCAAGCCCTGGAACAGAAGGATGTCTCCCTTTACCTTTTCTTCACCTCTTCTCCATCTGAGTGCACGTGAAGACACTCAGCCTGAGTCAAGGAGGACTTGCTACTACTTGGATATCCTCCCATTTAGAACCTTTCTGCCTTTGGGTGCAGCAGACCAGCGAGGGCTAGGGCGGGTACTTCCCCGAGGGCTGCTCAGGGAACATGGACTCGAGGTCCCCACACAGGACCCACTCAGGAACTCTGGGTTCTACGTTGCCCCCTCCCCCCCCCCAGCCAGTCCCTGCGGACAGCCTTGCTTAAGGGAGGGAGGGCAATCTCAGTAGGTAGGAGCTGTGGCAGCTTCCATCTTAGTGAGGCCACACCCCTCCGTCCTTTCCCCCCTAACTAAGTCTCCCCAAGTCAGGACATTCATGCATTTCCTTTGTGTGCTGAGCATCTTTCCAACCCCTGGGCACCTGGCACAGTGGATTTCCACTTCTTTTCCAGCTATGGCTCCTGCAGCCCTGACTCTGGACATGGCTACTCTTCAGCACATGCCTACAATAGAGAGCCCCCATTGGCCACTCCTCAAGCTGCCCCTCAGGCCCCCAGACAGACCCTCACACCTGCTGCCACAAGAGTAGGCACCACGGTGACAGAGCTCCCCCTACTGACAGCTCACGGTGGTGGCAGGCCCAGGAAGGCTTGTGAGCTGCGTCTCCCTCCCCAGTCACCTGTGAATTTGTGTCATCTGTGAAATTAGGTTCCGCCCCCTCAATCCACCGTTCATAAATGAGGGCAGCGTTATCCAGGAGATCTTGAGAAGCAGAGGCCTTTATATCAGCGCCAGGGCTCCCCAGACAGCACAGAACTTCAAGCAGAACTTGAAATGACACCCAGGACAGGGCCTTAATCCAGCACTGGGCCAGCCTGATGGGACAAGTTCCAGGGTGCTCATTGCACCAGTCTCAAAGAATCATGTGTGCCAGGTAATTCAATTGTGTCCACGCTGACTGCCACCCAGAGAGCTGACTTACCCTCCCCAAGGGAATCCTTAGACATTTTGCCCATCTCTTATGCCACTGGCAGCTAAACACAAGCCTACAATGTCTAAGCGACATGTTGATGTCCATGAAATGAGTAATAACATAATACACTTGGTGCTCAAAGCACCATGACATTCATTATCTCATTTAATCCTCAACAACTCCACACCAACCCCCCCATAAAACAGATGTCACCAGCAGCTGAGGCATGGAGAGATGAGGTAACGTGCCAGGAGGAAAGCTCAGCTCCTCCTACATTTTGTCACGTTCGTGAAGAGCTGAGAACTCTAAGGAGGAGGGACTGGGAACCAGGAAGCTTCTGAGGTCTGATCTCCTCTGAGGATCCTGACAGAAGAAAAGAGGGCCAGACCTCTCCCTCCCCAGACACTGAGTTCACCATAAGCACCCTCCTCAGCTCTTCAGAGCCTTAGAATCACCAACACTAGTAGATTAAAGGCTTCATGGAGAAGCGAAACAGGCAAGGGGAATTAACAAAAGCGCATAGACTTGATCAGCCTCTCCTGTCCTGTCCATGACCATGAAATGCATCTTTGGTAGGATCCAGGAGAGCAGTCAGCTAGGGGAATGCTGGGGGCCCTCCTGGATAAAACTTCAGGGCATCTCCCATCTGCAGCCCTAGTTTATACAATCCAGCACCTTCAGAACTTGGCATGGGATTCAACTTGATGTCATTTTTGCTGTAAGACAACAAATGATAGTTTGCTCACATTTATTGGACTGGATTAATCAACCCAGCAGCAGCAGCATAAATGAATGCTAATTGGTCTCATAGTCATTTATCATCATTAGAGCTGTAAGACTGTGTGGTTAGTAATCAACTAGGCTTGTAGATAAGAGTAAAAGATTTACCAGTCACCTAGGTATTCATTTATTGATTCAATAAAATTTACCTAGTACCTTTCAGAAGAAGACACTGTATTAGGTACAATAAGTCCCCTACATATGAATCTTCAAGTTGCAAACTTTCAAAGATGTGAACGTGCATTTTCATGTCTAATCACATAAGTTAGTTCACGTGTCTGGCGTACATTATCACATGCATGCATCCTCTATAAGTAGTTGTGCTTTTATGTACTTTATACTGCATAGAGTACAATAGTACAGTATCTTTATTTGAAGCCCAGGATGTCCAGAAGGAAGAGGGTAGAAAGAATTGAATCCAACGAGGAACCAGAACCTGTGCCATCAACGTCAGGCGTGAGTGAAACTGCAGCTCGTCCTCGTCTCCTATTGCTGACGATCCTTCAGCTCTACCACCTCCCACCTCCTCTCCCTCGTCCAGTCAGTAACCCTTCTTACCTCTTCACTCGATGCCAGGCCCTGTATGCCAGCTGCTGTACTGTACTACTGTACTTTTCAAGGTACTGTGTTTGTTTTTTTATGTATTATTTGTGTAAAAAGTATTATAAACCTATTACAGTACAGTACTATATAGTCGATTGTGTTAGTTGGGTACCTAGGCTAACTTTGCTGGACTTAAAAACATGCTCTCAGAATGCAACTTGTTCATATGTAGGGGACTTACTGTACTTCAAAGGATGAATGAAATAGATCTCTGTTCTCAAGTAGGTCAAACCTTAGTAGAGCAAGATGTGAGAAATCCTCGAATAAAGGTAAACTATGCCAAGTGCCATGGGAGGGTACAAACTGCCACGACAGTTCAGAGAGGGGTGATCATATCTCTCTGGGGAAATCACAGAGAGCTTCATGAAGGAGGCAATGTTTGGGCTAGACCTTGAAAAGTGGGTAGAAGTAGAACAGACATGGCGGGACGTGCATTCCAGGGCAAACCTGTGCAATGGCGGAGGTGGGGGAAATGAAGGGTGTTTTTTGGAAGCAGTGAGGCTCGTGGTAGGCAGCAGCAGCATGTATGTGTAGGGAAGTAGTTCACAAGCACTGCTCAGGCCCTGTGGCAGAGGCCAGGCCCTGTGCGCTGTATTTAAGCCCCATGCCGGCCATGGGGATACACCAGGGAACAACACACGTAAAGTCCCTGACCTCACAGAGCTGACAGTCCCTCCAAGGATAAGGCCAGAAAGGAAGATTGGAGAACCCCAAATTCTGCCCTTCTAAGTCACTTGGGGATTTGTGGGTTGGTACTGGAGAGTTAGTGACAATTTTTAATGCTGAAAGGATGTGATTAGAGATTTTTGGAAGATTAATCTGGCCCCAGATTATAAGGCAAATTTAAGAAGAAAGAAAAAAATTGAAAGTCCAGTTAGGAAGCTATTGCAGTAACATAGATGAGAGATTATGACCAAAACCAGGGCAATAAGTAGGAAGAAAAATAAAAGTGTGAATGGAAGAGATACTACCCAGGTAGACAGTACCAATTTGGGAACCAAGTGGATGTAGAAGGCGGGCAAGGAAAGCATTAAACTGGTCTGGGCTCTTGAGCCTGGGTAACTTAGAGAATGTTGGTGTCATGATCCAAAACCAGGGAGTCGAGGGGAGCACATCGGGACAGGAAAGGAGAGGAGGGGTTAAAGCAGGGTGTGCCCGGTGCCTGACCCACCAAGGAGGCAAGGCCTGTTCCATCTGCAGAAAGATCAGAATAGCCAAGAAACCATGGAGAGAGGGCCAGCGGGCATTTGCAGCAACATGGATGGACCTAGAAATTATCAGACTAAGGTGAAGTAAGTCAGAAAGAGAAAGACAAATATCATATGATATCGCTTATATGTGGAATCTAAAATATGACACAAATGAACTTACTTACAAAATAGAAACAGACTTACAGACATAGAAAACAAATTTATGGTTACCAAAGGGGAAAGGGGGAGAGAGAGGGATAAATCAAGAGTCTGGGATTAGCAGATACAAACTACTACATATAAAATAAACAACAATGTCCTACTGCATAGCACAGGGAAGTATATTTAATATCCTGTATTAAACCATAATGGAAAAGAATATGAAAAAGAATACATATATATATGTATAACTGAATCTTTTTATTGTACACCTGAATCTAACACAACATTGTAAATCAACTATACTTCAATTTAAAAAGAGAGAGAGGCCCAGTGGGAAAGGAAAGTAGATGGAAAAAAATGGTAAAGGAGGGCTAGATAGTGAGCAGTTACATCTCCTCAAGACCCTAGCACCTACTGTTCTCTCTTGATGTTTCCAAAGCTCTTTAGAAAGACACTTTCTCTTCCAAAAACCATAGCTGCTCCCCCAGGAGACAGGCAATAGTAGAAATATGTGTGACAAATGAAGTGGGGATATTGAGGCAAGATTTGGGGGTCTTCACCTCCAATGTCCCTCGTAGCTCTAATACTTTTTCTTGGTTTTTCCACTGACAGTTATTCTCCCTCCACACTCTAGAAACCCCGACTGCTGGTCCAGAGATCCTGACTTGTCTGTTTCCCCATTATCCCCAGAGCCCAGGCAGGCCCGAATTCCAGACAATGACCACCACTGGCATCAGAAAGACCAGATCAGAAGTCACCCTCTTGACCAACAATCAGGGCCTCTTACCTACCTCCCACCTCCCCTCAGTATCACGCTACATCAGACACAGACAGGCCCAGGCAGGTCTGGCAGGGCAGCTCTCAGGCTGGGCTGGGAAAGATGACATCTCTTGAGAGTTTACTCAAAATGTGTGTGCCCTGACAGAGCATGTCCTCTGGGGGCACGTCACAGGGACTCAGGAGGCACAATCAGGACATTTCTCAGCCTTGCAGCAGCCAAATGCAGACACCTCCAACTTGCAATCCCACAGCCAAAGTCTCAAAAACAGAATGAAAATCAATTTCCCACAAAGGAGCTGGTTTCCTTGGAGATCTAGAATTCCCTCAGTGTCTCTTCATAAATGGGTAAGAAAAGTCACTGCTGCCTCCAATTTTTTTATTGGAACATCTGTTTTCTCTCATAATGCCATTAAACAAACCCAGCAAAGTGGAGCTACCAAATTGAAAAATAATTATTAAATGATCAGTTCTCTACTCATCTCCAGCTCTGGAGATTAGGGGAGAAATGAGATCCATTCACAAAAGGATTCTCCTGTTTTTGGAGAAAGCCAGACACATCATAGACATCTCTGGGCTGTGAAATTGAGCAGGACCTCCAGCAGCAACTGAGAGGGGCAGTCTGTGGCTGGAAAGGAAAGCCATCACCACTTGCTCAGCATTGCCAATAACCCAGACATGGGACCTCTGCTCACAGCTTACAGAGGGCTGCTTTTGTCTCACCCAGACAATATATGGCAAACTCCACATAAAAGGGCAGAAGAATGAAAAAATTTTTCTAATAAATATTCTTTTGCTGCTAATCCACTCTTTGTAACTGTCAGGCTTCATGGAGCTGGCAGTGAGCCCATCAGATAACAATGCAGCTGTGACCTGAGAAATGTGAGAAGCAGAGCAGATTAATAAAGATGAAAAACATGTTTCGTAACTGTGTCTGAGGGGAGTTCCGAGGGGAGTCCTCAGACGGGTATCCTGGCAGCTCTGGGACCCCCAAACTAATGCCACCCAGAAGTTGAGGCTACCCCACAGACATAGGGGTCAGATGTGTGGGTCCTGAAAGCAGGCAGCTAGTTTCTCTAACTTTCTGCACAGGTATTTGCTCCCTGCGCCTTCCCAAGTCAGCTTAACGGAAAATGGAAACAGAGTGACAGAGGTGTCCCACCACAAGGCACATGCTTTTGGTGCCCCACCCCCAGCGTTAGGCTGAGAACACACACAGGTCTCCAGGGAGGCAGCCCAAAGCAGTAGCATGCTCCCCTCCTGCTCTCTGACAAGCCCCCAGCAAGCAGCCCCATCCGAAAATGAAGCTGTAGGGAGAGGGATTTGACTAACGGCTATGTTTTCCTAACCAAGAGTTAGGACAAGTGACTTGACCAGTAATGACCATGGGTAAGATGGAGCAATCAGGACAGAACACTTCTGAGCTAGGGCTGTACTGAAAACTCTGGGTTTTTTATGAATGACAGAAGAGAGGATGGAAATACTGGTCTTCTAGACAAAATGATATGACAAGAATTATTCCATAGATGGAACAGGAAGAAGATGAAGGGATAGAGGTCCATGTTTACACCTCTACATCTTTCTCCAGTTTTCCTCCTTCCATCATCATCTGTAATTACATCCCACAGAAAGGTCTGCCCCAGATAAGCCTCCAGGATTTCCCCGAACCCTACCACATTGTTCCTGCTGCTTTTCCCTGCATCTCTGTCCTCCTGCGAGCTGACCCAGACCCCATTGGCCACAGAGTTTTGCAGAGGCTCCAACCAGGCATCGGCTTCTCTTTTCAGGAGGAACTGGGGACTACAGGTGTGGTTCATAGTCACCACGCAGGGACAGCAGACTAGTGAGGAGACCTGGGGAGAAGAGTCAGGCATCATCAGTGCTGTTCATTATCCAATTAAACTTTGGCCCAGAGGCCCAGAGTCCCCGGACACAAAGCCCAATACCAGACCCTTTGTTCTGACTTTCCTCTGCCACCCAGCCATTCTCACCTATGACGGGTTACTCCCAGCCCCGGGCAACAGCTGTCTGGAGCAATTCTGGAGGAGTGGGAGTGTGAGCGTTCACTCCACACCCTGGGGAGCCAGCCGGAGAGACACCAGCAGGAGACACAGGAAGACCCCCGGCACCTAGGCTGCGATAACCAGGAAGACAGCACAAGAGTCTCAGTAGCTCAGAGGAGAGCCAATCCTGTTACAGCCCACCAAGTAATTCATCAAAATTACAGTCACTGTGATAGACCACTCACTTTGTTCCAAGCACTATTCTCAACGTTTTCCATTCACTAATTTGTCCCAGCATCACAACCTACTTATTTTTGTGGAGGTAAATATCACGTAATGTAAAGTTCACCATTTTAACCACACTAAATTGCACAATTATGTGATTTTCAGGACATTCACAGTATTATGCAACTATCACCCTATGGGATTCCAGAACATTTTTATCACCCCCAAAAAGAAACCTGTACCTTTTAAGTCATTATTCTCAAGAACCTGTTTCTGAGGTATCGCCCTCTATTGACAAAGCATCACATCACAGGCACAGGAGGGAGAAAGGCTTGGGTTCCAGCCAGAGCTGCAGAGCTGGTATGGAAGGAGAACCTGTTGCTTACAGGCAATAAATGGATTATTGGCACATTACTCAAATTTTGCTCATGAGGAAATAGAGCTGGGAGGTTAAATAACTTGCTCCAGGTCACGCAGTAAGTGGTAAAGCCAGGCTGTCTGACTGCCAAATGAGGTAGATACTTCTGTCTGGAAGATAAAGGCTGAGAAGAAGATGCTGCATATCATCTCATGAACAACACAGATAAGGTTCCATGAATTTGCTGAACAAATCTGAAGCTGTTAGGAAAAAGGGACATTTATAGAGCTTTGAACCAGGAAATTGAATGGAAGCACTCAAGAAGGTAGGAAACCTGTGAAATTCCTTAGCTGTGAAAGCCACGGTCCATCTAATCAGGCCAAGAATTTCAGTAGATAATAAGCACTGGCTGAGGGAAGTATCACGCGAGGCACATGGAGAAGACAAGGAGGCAGCTCCTCGAGTTCAATTCTCCTCCAGCTTGTCCCACTGCATTTCTCATATCTTCCAGCTCGTGTTCTCTTCTCGAGTCTTGATACATCCCATTGTCCTTTTTTTTTTAACTTTTTATTTTATATGGGAGTATAGTTGATTAAAAATTTTGTGCTAGTTTCAGGTGTGCAGCAAAGTGATTCAGTTATACATACACATATATCTATTCTTTTTCAAATTCTTTGTCCTTAAACATTCCATTGTCCTTAAACATTCCATAATCTTTCTTAGCTCTGTGCCATTGTTGTTTGTTTTGCTTTGCTTGTTTTCCATCTACAGAGCATTCTCCTCTTCTCTTAATCTATCTGAACCCCATTCCTCCCGAATAGCACAGGCCTCAATGAGCTCTTTTTTCTGAATGAAGAAAACGCATAATAACAATCAGAGTTAACACTTAGGAGGCCCTTGCTACGTGGCATGCACTGTGCTGAACGCTTTCCAGTACATGACCTCCTTTAATCCTCACCAAGGAGCCCATATGAGGCAACTGAGACCTAGAGAGGTTGAATGACTTGTGCAAAGTCACACAAGCACCAAGTGGCAGAACCAAGATTAGAATCCTGGTCTTTGTGATTCCAGAACTAACCTTTTAACCACCGTATTAAAGAGCCCCTCAGCTGTGTTCTGCCATCACAATGTAGCTCCATCATTAGGAGCTTATATTGTTTCCTAATTATTCCCCACACACTGGCCTTTCCTTCCTACCGGACTACAAGCTCTCCAAGGGCAGGCACCGTGATACAAGGCAGCTCAGCAAAGAGCCTCACATTCAGATTCGTTTCATTCTTCTCTTCTGTTCCCCTGTGTTGTCTACATCAGTGACAAAATATTTCCACATCCAGAAGCAGAAATTAATGGGCTTACCTGAAGGAAGAACTAACTGATCCTTGTACCTTGACCCAAAGAATGAAGGAGGACTATGGTTTCAGTATTGTATTGAGAGGTGAACTGAGGATAGGAAAGTACTAGGCATGAGCTACATATTGCTTTGTGACTGACCTAGAACCCCAGGTTAAATATTATTGTCAGCTTAATAATAATAACCACTCCCATCCTTAGAGCCCCTAGCACATGTCAGGTCCTGTACTAAGCATTGAATTTACAATAGCTCATAAATCCACACACCAAGCTTATGAGATAGGTACTGCTATTATCACTGCTTCGTAGATGAGGAAATCAAGACTCAGAGAAGATACTTTCCTAAAGGTTCATAGTTGCTAAATGGTAGAGTTGGAATTTAACCCAGGGTTTTCCAGTTCCAAAACTTGAGGGAAGGGGAGGACCCCCAAAACCTATTTAGGGAACAGCATCTCTCACCTAAGTTCAAATATTCAAACTTTTCATATCGTAAATATTTACTATTTCTAAACAGAGGTTAATTGATCCACACAATACATGGCCACTGTGGTTGAGAGGCCTACAGTTTAGACAAGAGGACAGTGAAGGGAGAGAAGCAAGATGCAGGACAACCACTGGGCCTAGACAACAAGGAAATGGGCTGCCTTGTGAGAGCACTGATGGGAGTAGAGAAAAGCATGGGAAGTTCAGGAAAGGGATCTAATTAGATGACTTCTAAGTTTCCTTCCAAAACTATTAATAATATTCTGTGATTCTGTTAATACACTGACAGTCAATGGGAGTTGTAAGAACTTAACTCTAGCAAAGGCCAGGGCTAAGGACACACTTTATAGCCAACAGCATGGAAGAAGTAGATGCTGTCACAAGTAGTGGCTGGAGTTCCCAATGGAGGACATGAGAGGGGAGGGAGCAGAAGCCAGAGATAAACACTGGGAGCTACAGGCAAGAAAGCTGTGGGAGAGGGAAGGAAACAAAGGAGGAGAAGGAGAAGAAGAAGGGGGAGGGGGAGGGGGAAGGAAAAAAAGGAGGAGAAGGAGAAGAAGAAGAAGGGGGAGGGGAGGGGAGGGGGAGGGGGAAGGGAGGGAAGAAGAGAAAGAAGGAGACTAACATCAGTTAATCCAAGAGTGGCAGCAAGGGAGAGAATGGCTCATTGCAAATCAGGAAGCCCTTGGGAGTACTTATTCTTCATGCGTTTGACATTCTATTCATTCAACAAATAATCTCTGAGTATTACTGTGTGCCAGACATCATTCCTGGAGCTGGAAAGCACGGTGAACACACAGGTAAAGCCTGGCTCTCAGGCACTAACACTCCTGGACAATGCTTATGAGCAAGACATTTCATTGTGGGTGACATGAAAGAATGGAGATCATGGTCCCTCCACCCAAATCACTCAAAGCTGGGCTATGGATACTAAACAAACACAAGGCGAACTAAGAAGATGTAAAGAGAATAGCAGACAGGAAAGAAACCAGCAAGTCAAAGTTTTGTCCTACTAGGTGGAAGAGACAGGAACATGTTTGGAGGCAGGGAAGTGTGCCAACCAAATTTAATTGCACACTGCTTTACACTGTTTAAAAAATTAAACCTTCATATTCCTCAGAAACTGAATCTTATTACTGCTACTTCTCAAGTAATATAGCTGTCCCTCCTAGGAGTAGTTCTAGAAGTCCTGTCATCTCAGCTAGACCAAGCCAGACAGCCTTCCCAGAAGGGGAGGCAGGAAAGAGATGGTGCCCACACTTCATAAACTAGCATTTATTGTTTGCTATGGGCCAGGGATATAACATGGTCCAAAAATGTACATCGAAGATAGAAGGGACCTTACAGATCATCCAGCCAGATTTCCTTATTTTACAAATGAAGAAACTGAGCTGTGGGAACATGAAATGATTTGTCCATGGTGAATTAGTAGCACTGGCAGACTCAAATCCCAGTTTCCTAGAGATCCCTCTTCCTCTAGATAGAAGAAGGACCATGTATCCAGGAAGGGGAAGGGAGGCAGGGAATCTCTGAGGATTTCCCCAGCCCAATCCCAGAATGATACCTTTTTTTTTTTTAACATCTTTATTGGAGTATAATTGCTTTACATTGTTGTGTTAGTTTCTGCTGTATAACAAAGTGAATCACTTATACATATATACCCATATCTCTTCCCTCTTGCGTCTCCCTCCCACCCTCCCTATCCCACCCCTCTAGGTGGTCACAAAGCACCAAGCTGATCTCCCTGTGCTATGCGGCTGCTTCCCACTAGCTATCTATTTTACAATTTTTTTTTTTTTGCGGTACGCAGGCCTCTCCCTGCTGTGGCCTCTCCCTTGCGGAGCACAGACTCCGGACGCACAGGCTCTGCGGCCATGGCTCACGGGCCCAGCCGCTCCGCGGCATGTGGGATCCTCACTCAATGCGGCACGAACCCGCGTCCCCTGCATCGGCAGGCGGACTCTCAACCACTGCGCCACCAGGGAAGCTCTATTTTACATTTGGTAGTGTATATATGTCCATGCCACTCTGTCACTTTGTCCAGCTTACCCTTCCCCCTCCCCGTGTCCTCGAGTCCATTCTCTACGTCTGCATCTTTATTCCTGTCCTGCCCCTAGCTTCTTCATAACCTTTTTTTTTAGATTCCATATATATGTGTTAGCATACAGTATTTGTTTTTCTCTTTATGACTTACTTCACTCTGTATGACAGACTCTAGGTCTATCCACCTCACTACAAATAACTCAATTTTGTTTCTTTTTATGGCTGAATAATTCCATTGTACATATGTGCCATGTATTCTTTATCCATTCGTCTGTCGATGGACACTTCAGTTGCTTCCATGACCTGGCTATTGTAAATAGCACTGCAGTGAACGTTGGGGTGCATGTGTCCTTTTGAATTATGGTTTTCTTAGGGTATATGCCCAGTAGTGGGATTGCTGGGTCGTATGGTAGTTCTATTTTTACTTTTTTAAGGAACCTCCATACTGTTCTCCATAGTGGCTGTATCAATTTACATTCCCACCAGCAGTGTAAGAGTGTTCCCTTTTCTCCACACCCTCTCCAGCATTTCTTGTTTGTAGATTTTTTAATGATGGCCATTCTGACTGGTGTGAGGTGATATCTCATTGTAGTTTTGATTTGCATTTCTCTAATGATTAGTGATGTTAAGCATCCTTTCACGTGTTTGTTGGCAATCTGTATATCATCTTTGGAGAAATGTCTATTTAGGTCTTCTGCCCATTTTTGGGTTGGGTTGTTTGTTTTTTTGTTATTGAGCTGCATGAGCTGCTTGTAAATTTTGGAGATTAATCCTTTGTCAGTTGCTTCATTTGCAAATATTTTCTCCCATTCTGAGGGTCACCTGGCTTTTCAAACCTGGCAGCTGGATGAATGAGAGGCTCTGACCTGGCAGCCTGAGGGCTCCAGACCTCACCTGACCCCTGTGCTCCCAGGCCCCCCGCCCAGCAGGTGACCCCTCACCTCTCCCGGCTTGCCCTCCCTGCCACACTCCTGGTCTGGCCAGCGCCCTCCGCGCACCGTTTGTTTTGCTGAGAGCTTCCGTTGGCTCGCGTGTGGGTGTTTGTTGTAATTTCTCTTACAGATGGCAGAGAGCCTGGGCCCCCCACCATCACCCCACCCCAAGGGCTATGTGGAAAGCAGATGCTGCAGGGCAGAACCAAAGCCTAGCAGCTGAACAGCCCGTCTGCCAGCATCTTTTATCCAATCCAAGTCCAGACAATATCTTTACAAAATTCCTTTTAACTCCTCCATCACTGGGGACTTTTCAAGCCTGGCTCCCATCAGACTGGAGCCCCCAACACTTCCCCCACCCTCACAGAAACATCTGCTCCTCTGATGGGGCAGGACACACCATTCCAAAAAGCAATTTGTCTTTTGGGGAGGGAGGTTGTTTGTTTTTTTGGCTTCCATCCGTTAAGCCCCCTCAGAACCCAGAGACCCTACGCTCACAGAAATTTCTGGCAAAAGGAGAGGAGGGTGTTGATCTATAGAAGGTAGAAGATCATTCTTGTCCAGAGTGCTCAGAACTGCCCTCAGCAGAAGGGCCACAGTGACCCACACTTTTCACTGCCTCTGAGAGGCCCCTTGATGAGACGGGTGCTCCTGTGGGGACTGGAGTGCAGGAGTGCTGGAAAGTGATGGAGTTTCTCTGTTTTTAAAGCAAATGTTTCTCATTCCAAAATCTCAATATTCCCATCTGGCCCCAAGAGCTGTGCTCAACCTGGGGATTGGCACCTCTCCCTCTAGAAATGCGCTGGGTCAAGGCCAGCATACAGGGGCTGGTAAGGGCCTGAGGGTCCTTGCTACCCATGCCTGAGGCTACAGCTCCACTGGGGCATGCCTGCCGCCCTCCCCTGCACTCCTACCACTGTTCAGTGACTCTGGCTAGACTCCCCAGTTTACATCCCTCAGTCTCTTTCCTGCTTCTAGCGCTCTGCCCAGCTTCTCAGATAGATGACTTGGCTACCCAGCCTCCCTGGGTTTTCTTTTCAGCCCTGGTCCATGTCTTGAGTGATCTCCATCATCTACAGCTTACTGGCCAAGGCCCGTCTCACTCTACCCTCATGCTCAGACCTACAGGACCCCAGCCAGGCCCAGGAGGGAAACTGATGGCTATCACTCCTGAGCCCTGCTGGACAACATTTTATGTCCACCTGGAAGTATGGACTTGGAGATGTCCAAGCTGACTCTGTCTACAAGGACCTAGAAGCAGCCGAAGAGGCTGCTAAGGGAAAAGGCAAAGGAGCACACAGGACACCCACAGAGCCATCAGTAGGTGGGACACAAAAGTCTCCGTGGCCACCCCCTGGCAGGTCTGTACTTCTGCAGATGCTGACACAGGGTCCCAGACCCCCAAGATTCATTCCTGGGTTAGACGACTAACTCCAATTTATGCAGGCCAAATTCTAGAACAAAGAGAGAACTTGGGTTCTGGTGTGCAGAAACTGCTTTGCCCAGTCGCTAGAGACAGTGTTACCCAGTGCACGTTGCTAGCCTGTGCTCTCCTATGCTTTCCAACCTGAACCTCTTGGCTCACACAGGCCCCATCTTTTTCCTGGCCAGGCTTCCAGACCTTCAAGGCCTGGCTCTACGAAGCCTTCCCTGACCCGTCTTAACTGAAGCCAAGCACTCTCTTGGGGCATTTCTTCCAACCCTGACCAAATTCCACCAGGTATTTCAGTTATCAGGGTATACATCTTATCTGTAAACTTCTGAACAACAGAGATATCCTTTTGATCTGTTCTCACTGACCACCCATTGCTCCCCACCCCTTGCACAGAGCAGACAGTAACCATTTTCCAGATCAATAAATCCAAGATAATTACCCCAAGTCCTTCTGATTGGCCACTAAGGGATCCTGGCAAATGGTTGAGGGAAAAGAAAACAAGACATGTCCCCATCTCCTTGGCAACCACATGTATTACTCTAAGTTTCAAAACAGAATGGTAGTGAATGTCCTCAGTCAGAGGGTCCCTGGATATAAGACCCTCCCCCATCCTCTCTGGACATTACCTTAAACTTCCACTTACAGTTTTCTGGTGGCACATCTGTCCCTACACTCCTAACCCATCCAACAAAAACCTTTGGTTGACATATTAAACACTTTTTCAAAACCCCAATTTCCTGAACTCGAGGAAAAACAGGTTTCCCCTGCCGGGGGTGCAGGGTGCTGCCTGGCCAGTGCATGCGGCTGCCCCCTTTCCTGCACGTCCATGCCTGGCAGACAGCTAAGCCTCTGTGGTCAGGACCCCAGTGAGGCCTCCTGGTGACTTGCATACAATCACACATGATGCTGGGCACAACAAAGCCACTCCACACAGCAGAGCCTTCTCAGCCGAGTTTAAGGTTTAATCTCTTAAGACAAAATTTCTGTTTTGCTTTCAATGAGCTCTGGGACTATTGCTAATAATGCTAAACAAATAATCGCCCTTTATCGCCCTTTGGAGGCTTTGCCCTGTGCATTGCGGCCGCACAGACCCCAGTTGTGGTTTACGGGCCAGGCCTGCACCTGTACTGTTTGTGTGAGATTACCGGATGCCCAGCAGAACTCTTTAAAGAGAGCCAAGCACAGTGGCAGCGGCGGATGGGGCTAGGGAGGAGGTGCCAGCCAGACACCAGTGCTAGGCTTCCTGGACTCCCAGAGCCCCCTGTCCTTTCCCTCGGGAAGCACTCACCCCCACACCTCCTCCAAAATCTAGCCCTTTCTTTACTGGTCTTCCAAGTTGGTCATCTTCCTCCTCCAGTGTTTGGCCCCCTCACGCTTCCCCTCCCAGACTCACGCAGCCCCTCCAATTATGCACTCTTTGTCCAGCCATCTGGGAGTCACTCTGAACATCAGTTCATTTACTTCAGCACTTCGCCCCAGGTCTCAGAGTTTGCCCCAGCAGAGAGCCACTAGGACACTGTTTCAAAGAGATGCTTCGTACGATTTGTCTTGGCTCCAACCCTCTGCCAGGTCATTCTGAGAATGAGCCATGATCCCCTGTCTCTTATATTGATGCAGGATTTGGAAGTCAATAATCAGACAGGTGGCCTAGATAAGGGTGCCCTGGCTGCCTCAGTTATCTACTGCTGTGTAACAAACAACCCCAAAACCTAGAAGCATAAAACAACAATCGTTTTATTCTATCTCACAATGTTGTAGTTCAGAAATTTGTTCAGGGCTCAGCCGGGCAATTTTTCTGTTCCATGTGTCATCAGCAGGGGTTACTCTGTGGTGTTCAGCTGGCAAATGGGCTGATCTGGAGGTCTTATGCCCTGGTAGGTGCAACTGGAAGGTTTGGCTCATCTAGGACTGTTGACCAAAGGGCCTACATGTGGTCTCTTCAGCACGGCAGTCTCAGGATAATGGTATTTCTTATATAGCAGATCAAGGCTCCCAGAAAGAATGTTTCTAAAGAACAGCGCAGAAGCTGCAAGGTTTCTTATGACCTAGGCTCAGAACTCGCAGAATCTCACTTCTTCCACATTCTGTCGGTCAAGCAGGTTCAAGACGAGGGAATTTGCAGATATCTTTAATTTATCACACCAGCTAAAAAGGTCTTCTCAAGAGCCACCAGCCCCACAACCAGTATGAGAGCAATGTCCTGGGCCCAAAGGCTGAATAGCCTAGCCTTGCAAATAAAGCATCACAGTTACCAGCCTGCATACACTGGGTGCTGGTATCACTTTCCCCTAAAGATTCAAGCAGACATCCTACCCCTGGCCTAGTGCAAAGTCCCCAGCTGACCCACTGCTTGGCCTGCTTATCACCTGCCTTGGCTGCTGGCAGGACCTTCAGTTTTTCTTGGCTGCTACCAGACCTGGAACCGCCCTTTTCAAAAGGTTTTTGTTAACAGATGGCTTTGGATGGGAGATTAGGAAGTTTGATTCCATTTTTATGGAGACAAAGGTGCTGCCATAAGATAGGGCGTTAAATCTCCAGACTTCAAGTCCCATCCCGGCCCTTGGAGGATGGCCCCAGCAGCAAGTCCCTACTGAGGGAAAGGGATGTCACTATGTCACTGCTCTAAGTCTCCCTGGGAGTCAGAGGTGAGCCTTGAGGAGGAGGGAGGCAAGGTGAATGGGGAATGGGGGGGTTGGGGTAGGGTTCTATCTGCCACACCACTGAGGCATTGAGTCGTGTCAATACCAATTAACTCCTGGTCAGGCAGGCTCTGGCAGACTCATCTGGCCCAGACCAGCTGCACTTTCCGTGTCTCCAGGCTGGTAGTGGCAGGCATCTGTCAGGGAAGTCTTTGCCCCAGGAGCAAGGGTGCAAGGTCACATAGGCCAGGGTCACACACAGTTTTTTTTAATTTTCTTCATTAATATGTTTTAAATTTTATTATGAAATATCCAAGCCATACAAAAAGGAATGACTAATACACAAAGAAACACCCATGCACCGACCCCCAACTTAAGAAATAAAATGTTATCAATAGTATTGAAGTTCCCTGGTCCACATGTATTTTCAAGGCTCTGGAGAGTTGGGGAGAAAAGGGGGTCTGCTCATTTCTACACAGGAAGGGAAGAAGCATTGGTGAGGAAAAGGGAAGCTAACCTAGGTGTCAGCAATTGCTGCTCCAACTAGAAAGGAGCCTCTCGTTAATAATAAGATATTATAGTATCAAGGGTATTTTATAAGAGTCTGGGGATGGACTAGAGTCCATTAGAACATTCCTTCTTTCACCTCCCAGCTCAGAGACTCCCTGCATTTCACAGTCTGAATTAGTCACTGGTTCCTTAGGGAATCTTTAGAGACTGACTTTTACGTCTCTATGTCCATCTATATCCCACACTTGACTAAACTCTATGACTGTGCATTATTCATTTTTAATCTCTCACAAAGTTCTTATGCAGAGCCAGGACTCTTTGTTACTGACATGAATGTGTAATTAACTCTTGAGTACCCATGGTCAATGGGCAGGGAAAAGGAAACTTATCAGAAAAGGAAAGAAAAAGTAGGTTGAAAAATAAGAGACCAGAGCACGTTTAGTACCCAGATCTTGGTATCTAAGGCCATTCTCCCATAAAGGAACCAGGGATCCTTGGAAAAATGGCTGATTCTAAGACTAGGAAAAGAAATATACAAGATGAGAAGATGAGCTTCGGGCATCTTTCAGTACCACAAAGTAAGGAAATTGCTTAAAAATAATCTAAAACCCACAATGATGGGTTACATCAAAGGACCCAGGAGCCAACTGAACTACCTCCCACCGGTCACCACTGGATTTTGAGAAAAACAAAACAAAACAAACTTTCAACCCAAAGTATGAAATCAATATCCATGAGTCCATACTGATGTAAATAATTGGAAGAATAAATAAATAGGAAAGAAACAACAAATCTCTCATGCAGAAGAATTCCACATATTTTACGTAGGTAATCGACCTTCCAGGAGAGGGAGCATAGATCTCCCTTTCTTAAGTGTGGGCTGTACATAGGGACTTCCTTCCAAGGGGTACGGTATGGAAAGGAGAAAAATAAAAGAGTAACTTTACAATGGAGAAGATCTGACAAACAAGCTCAGCCAGGTGACCAAGGTCATCATCAACAGGCATGGTGATAGTAGGCACCCTTGATAGAAAGTGATGTAAACAGCACTTCATCTCTGTGGTCTTCCTCCTAAAAAATCATAACTCCAGTCCAATCATGAGAAGAGCATCAGACAAATCCCAATGTAGGGACATCCTGCAATATACCTGATGAGTCCTCCTCAAAACTGTCAGATCATCAAAAGCAAGGAAAGTTTGAGACACTGTCACGACCAAGAGGGACCATAGGGGACATGACAACTAAATGTAATGTGGTGTTCTGGATGGCATCCTGGAACAGAAAAGGACATTAGGGAAAAACTAATGAAATCTGAACAAACTGTGAATGTTAGTTAATAATAATATATTCATTTGTTTGATTATAATAAATGTACTATATTACTGTAAGATGTTTATAATAGGGGAAACTGAGTGTGAGGTACTTGGGAACTCTCCATACTATCTTTGCCATTTTTCATAAATCTAGAACTGTTCTTTTAAAAAAGCAGCATGTTCCAGGAAAAACTTAAATAGAACTGTAAAAACAGAGGAGACTTCGGAATCACTGAAGTTAAGAAGTCCCCAACCTGTCAGAACCAGTGAAGAGTCAAGTAAAATCAAATATGAAAGATCTAGACCAGCTGGGGGCACTGTCAGGGGCCTTGGAAAGGGCAGTGTTGGAAGGATGGTGACTACAGAAATCAGAGGGCTGGGGGAGACAGTACGAGGTCCTGGGGACAACTAATGTGACCCTCTATCAGAGAGTGTCCCTAAAGGATAGACAAAAAGACTCTTCATCAGTGAGAAACCTCAAACTTCTCAATGAACATCACAGGCGAGTCTTCAAAACAATGCTGACGGGAAAAATGAAAAACAAGATGAGTTGGCACAACAAACTTTACATTTTTAAAGTGCATGCACATAAACAATACTCATGTTGCAAGAACACTCACAAATACATGTTAAATTTATTAGAATGATTGTCTATGGGAACACGGAAATGAGAATAAATGGGGGAAATAAATGAATAAAATAGGAGGGTGTTCCTGCCCAGACGTGCATTGAAAACATGCCGTAAACTGAGTATAATTAACTCAAATCTCCACACCTCAGGGACATGTATGAGTGTGTGTGTGTGTGTGTGTATGTGTGTGTGTGTGAGAGAGAGAGAGAGAGAGAGAGAGAGAGAGATTGATGAGAGGGAAGAAAAAGAAGGGAAGGAAAGCAGAAGAGGTAATGGAATCAGGTTTTCTTCCAAATGGAAGGAAAGGCAGAAGAGAAGGTGATCATGGGAAGGGGGAGGGTGGCCATGCCAGGGAAGGAAGGCAGGCAAGCGCAGCATCTAACGTGGAGTGGGTGTTTCCCTGTGGGAGGGGGGCTATGTCAAAGGCAACTGTCAGCCCAGGAAGTTTGTTTTTGAAAGCCACAACCCTCCCTGTCAAGTAGGATGTTCGGCTATAAGCTTTAAGGAACAACAGAAAAAGAAATATTGGTGAGAAGAAGCTGTGGTGAAGAGAAGAGACTGGAAACTCAAAAGAAAACCTAGAGTTCCAATCATGGTCTTGTGAAAAAGTACTGATGGGGGTTTGGACACCGGCCGGTTATGTGACCTTGTGGAAATCTCTTAACCTCTCTGACCTAAGTTTCCTCATCTTTAAATTGAAGGGTTGGAACCAATGTCTAAACGCCCTTCTCCGACTCCACAGTGAATGCCATCTGTGTGTTGACACAGGAAGGAAGGTTAGTCGCGTTCCCTGATCGCGGCTGGTTTCCCACCATGATCTTCATCATTTCTCTCCTGCTCCTTTTGCTTATCATGCCAATGAAGTCCCAGGAAAGTCCTCTCCCTGTGCCCTTTCAGCAGCTATAATCATTCACACAACTTAGCACTTGATTCTACATCTTCTCTCGTGGCTTCACTGGTCGAATATATGGCCTACGAGGGCAGAGTCCCTTCATGTCTTGTGTTTCTTTTGTATCCCCACAGGACTGGGCCTCGGAAAGGGGTTCGTTACATTGCCACACTCTGGGTCCAAAATATCCCCGATGGCTAAAGATTCTAACGCCAGGCATCCCAGAGTAGTTCTCCGCAATTAGGATCAGATTTTTTATTTAAGTTTTTACCTGAGGAGCAATCTGAGCTGTTTTTTTCCTCTTTTCCAGTTTGTTATTCCTAGAAATCCAATCCAGTACCCTGGCCTCATGGGAATTTTCCATCTTGTCCTGTCCCAAGATAAGCCACTTTCCTTCTCTGGGCCTCAGTTTCCTCATTTGCAAAATAAGAGCGTTAAAGGATGTAACTCCTAGGGTCCCTTCCAGTTCTAATACTCTTCACCCACCCAAGTAATCTGATGCTAATTAGGGCCCCAGGACCCTCTCACCAACCAAGTACAACCTTACAGCTCTATTCACCAGGTAGAAAGTCAAGGTTGTCAAGGTTGATTTCATAGCAGGAAGGGGAATGAGAAGGGCTACTGGCTGTGACTATTATAGACACAGGATGAAGAAAGTGCAGAAGGTGACCGAATTTCCCATAAGATCTCAGAGCAAGATGAAGCTCACCTATCTTCTCACAGAGGAAGAAAGATTGACAAGATGAACCCACATTCTGCCACCTGGGAAATGTGTATAATTCATATGGAAAGAACATGCTTGGGAGCAAAAATACCTGGGTTCTACCCCTGACCACACCTCCTATTAACGGGATGATCTCAGGCAAGTGACTTAACCTCTCTGAGCCTCCATTTCTAACATGATAAGGTGGGTTGATTGCAATGCCTATCTCACAAGGTTGTTGGAGTATCAAAAAGGATGGTGCAAGTCAAAGTTCCTTATAAAACTTTGCTACTTACCTCACTTTATCTGAGAGTTTGTTTGAAATTCAGAATCCTGGGCCCCACTCCAGATCACCTATTGCACTGAATCAGAATCTCCCTTTTAGGATCTCAAACACTCAATAGCAAGAAAACAAACAACACAATTTTAAAAATGGTCAAAGGACCTGAATAGACATTTTTCCAAAGAAGACATACAAATGACCAACAGACACATGAAAACATCACTAATCATCAGGGAAATGCAAATCAAAACCACAATGAGATATCACCTCACACCCGTTGGAATGGCTGTTATCAAAAAGACAAAAAATAACAAGTGTTGGCAAGGACTTGGAGAAAAGGGAACCCTGTGCACTGTTGGTGGGAATGTAAATTGGTACAGGCATTATGGAAAACAGTATGAAGGGTCCTCAAAGAACTAAAAATAAAACTGCCATAAGATCCAGTAATCCCGTTTCTAGATATATATCCAAAGGAAATGAAATCAACATGTTAAAGAGATAGCTACACTCCCAGTTCATTGCAGCATTATTCACAATAGCTAAGATATGGAAATCACCCAAATGTCCATCGACAGATGAATGGATAAAGAAGATGTGATATATGCAGGTCTTCAAACTATTTTGAGTATATTTTTGTGTATGGTGTGAGGTAGTGTTCTTTCATTGATTTACATGTAGCTGTCCAGATTTCCTAACACCACTTGCTAAAGAGACTCTCTTTTCTCCATTGTATATTCTTCATTGTAGATTATTTGACCACAGGTGTGTGGGTTTATTTCTGGGCTCTCTATTCTGCTCCATTGATCTATATGTCTGTTTTGTGCCGATACCATGCTGTTTTGGTTACTGAAGCTTTGTGGTGTTGTCTGAAATCTGGAAGGGTTATGCCTCCAAGCTTTGTTTTTCTTCTGCAGGATTGTGGGTCCTTCATGATTCCATATAAACCTTAGGATTATTTGTTCTAGCTTTGTGAAAGATGTCATGGGTATTTTGACAGGGATCACATTAAATCTATAGATTGCTTTGGGTAATATGGTCATTTTAATGATATTAATTCTTCCAATTCAAGAGTTTAAGATATCTTTCCATTTCTTTGAATCATCTTCAATTGCTTTTATCAATGTTTTATAGTTTTCAGCATACAGGTCTTTTATCTCCTTGGTTAAGTTTATTCCTAGGTTTTGGGGGTTTTTTAATGTGATTTTAAATAAGATTATTATTTTACTTTCTCTTTCTGATATTTCATTGTTAGTGTGAGGAAATGCAATGGATTTCTGTATATTAAACTCATATCCTGCTACCTTGCTGAATTCATTTATTAGTTCTAATAGTTTTTCTGTGGAGTCTTTGGGTTTCTCTATATAGAGTATCATGTTATCTGCAAATAGTGACATTTTTATCTCTTCCTTTCCAATCTGGATAACTTTTATTTCTTTTTCTTGTCTGATTGTTGTGGCTAGGACTTCCAATACTATGATGAATACAAGTAGTGAGACCATAAAACTCCTAGAAGAGAACATAAGAAAAACATTCTCAGGCATAAATTGTAGCAATATTTTCTTAGATCAATCTCCCAAGGCAAAAGAAATAAAATCAAAAGTAAACAAATGGGGCCCAATCAATCTTAAAACCTTTTGCACAGCAAAGGAAATCATCAACAAAACAAAAAGACAGCCAACAGAATGGGAGAAAATAACTGCAAACAATGCAACTGACAAGGGCTTAATATACAAAATATACAAAGAGCTCATACAACTCATACAATCTAATCAAAAAATGGACAGAAGACCTACATAGATATTTCTCCAAAGAAGACATACAGATGGCCAATAGGCACATGAAAAGATGCTCAACATTGCTTATTATTAGAGAAGTATAAATCAAAGCATAATGAGGTATCACTTCACACTGGACAGAATGGCCATCATCAAAATGTCTACAAATAATAAATGCTGAAGAGGGTGTGGAGAAAACAGAACCCTCCTACACTGTTGGTGGGAATGTAAATTGGGGCAGCCAGTATGGAAAACAATATGGAGGTTCCTTTAAAAACTAAAAATAGAGCTACCATATGATCCAGCAATCCCCGCTCCTGGAAGTATATCCAGAAAAAATGAAAACTCTAATTCAAAAAGATACATGCACTCCAGTGTTCATAGCAGCACTATTTATAATAGCCAAGACATGGAAACAACCTGAGTGCCAATCAACAGACAATTGGCTTAAGAAGATGTGGTATACAAATACAATGGAATACTAGCCATAAAAAAGAATGAAATAATGCCATCTGCAGCAACATGAATGGACCTAGAGAATATCATAGTAAGTGAAGTAAGTCAGATAGAGAAAGACAAATATTATATGATATTACTTATATGTGGAATCTAAAAAATAATACAAATGAATATATATACAAACAGAAGTAGACTCGTAGACATAGAAAACAAAATTATGGTTACCAAAGGGGAAAGGGAGCGGGGAGAGGCAAATTGGGAGTAAGGAATTAACAGATACAAGCTACTATACATGAAATAGATAAGCAACAAGGATTTACTGCATAGCACAAGGAACTATATTCAATATCTTGCAATAAACTATAATGGAAAATACTCTGAAAAAATATATATACAAATATATATATGTATATATATATATGTGTGTGTGTATATATATAACTGAATCACACTGCTGTATACCTAAAACAAACACAATATTGTAAATCAACTATACTTCAACTCAAAAAAATGTGATATGTATATTAGAGTATAGAAATATTGAAATAATGATGGAATATTATTTGGTCATGAGAAAAAAAGGAAATCCTGCCATTTGTGACATGAATCAACCTGGAGGACACTAAACTAAGTGAAATAAGCAAGATAGAGAAGACAAATGCTGCATGATCTCACTTGCATGTGGAATCTAAAAACAGTCAAACTCATAGAAGCAGAGAGTGTTGTGGTGATTACAAGGGGCAGGGAGGTGGGGGAAATGGGGAGATATTGGTCAAAGGGTACAAAGTTTCAGTTATGTAGGATGAATGAGTCTAGAGCAGTGGTCCCCAACCTTTTTGGCACCAGGGACCGATTTCGTGGAAGACAATTTTTCCACGGATGGACGGGGGTGGGGGGGGATGGTTTCAGGATGATTCAAGCACATTGATTTTTTATGGTCTCTGGGCAGTCAAACCTCTCTGCTAATGATAATCTGTATTTGCAGCCACTCCCCAGCGCTAACATCACTGCCTCAGTTCCACCTCAGACCATCAGACATTACATTCTCATAAGGAGCGCGCAACCTAGATCCCTCGCATGCGCAGTTCACAGTAGGATTGGCGCTTCTATGAGAATCTAATGCCACTGCTGATCTAACAGGAGGCGGAGCTCAGGTGGTAATGCGAGCGACGGGGAGCAGCTGTAACTACAGATGAAGCTTCGCTTGCCGCTCGCCTCCTGCTGTGCATCCCAGTTCCTGACAGGCCCCAGGCTGGTACCCGTCTGTGGCCCGGGGGTTGGGGACCCCTGTCTACAGAGCTAATTCACAGCATGATGACTATGGTTAACGACACTGTAGTGCATACTGGAGACAAGCTAATAGAGTAGATTTCAACTGCCCTTATCACACAGGCAAAAAAAAGAGGGTAACTAGGTCAGGAGGAAATGACATGTTAATTAGCTTAACTGTAGTAATCATTTCACTATATATATATGTGTATCAAATCATGTTGTACACCTTAATTATATATAATTTTTATTTTTTAAATATATAAATAAAAGAGAAAAATAAAATTAAAATTTTAAGTAAAAAAAGATCCCCAGATGATTGGTAGGAACAGTAAAGTTTTAGGAGAATCATAAAACATTACACAGATGTTAATCTTAATTTCCACCAAGATAATTAAGGTACTGATGCTAATTTATACACACACACACATGTGTGGGCACACAGACACCCACACACACACACCCTCCCTTGCAACTGCATTTCTTCCACTTTTACCATCTCCACCTCCCAACACACACACACACACACACACACACACACACACACACACACACACACACACACCATTTCCTGTGAGCTCACAGTGCCACCTTCTGGAAAGACGAGGGCAGGAGGACTGTGCCATTTGGTGAGAACAAAGCAGATGACAGAGGGATGTGCAGGGCAGGGGGGCACTCACAGGCCTAGGGGCCCCTGGAGAGAAGTGGCTTTGCTGGAAGATGTCAACCTGCTCTGTTCAGTATGGTAACCACTAGTCACGTGGATCTACTGAGACCTGAACTATGGCCAGTCCGAATTGAGGTGTGCTGTAAGCGTAAAATGGATTTCAAAGACAGTACAAAAAATATATATATAACATATTATTAGTTTTTATATTGATTACATGTTGAAGTAATAGTTTTGGCACATTAGGTTAAATCAAATATATTATTAAGATTAATTTCACTTGTTATTTTTTGCTCTTGTAATGTGGCTACCAGAAAACTATAGATTACATATGTGACTCCCATTGTATTTCTATTGGACAGCACTGATGTAAGCGATGTTGTTTCAGAATACTTGTTCCTAGGAATCTTAATTTCTTCCCCCTTAAATGTGTCTGTAAAGGAGCCTTTGCTTCTGTACCCCAATAACTCTCCTTCCAGCCCCAGCTCCACAAGCAACATCCAACAGTCCTTTGGAGTTTGCAGCACATTCTGTTAGGTACCAGCAGCCCCAGAAGAGAGACTGGTACACAGTAAGTGCACAATAAATATCTGTGGAATGAATAATAAATAAGAGAGCAAGTAAGGTGCTCTACAGCACAGGCACACCTTGTCCTGGAGAGTAAATCTTTTTTTAGAAGCAGCCAAGTCATAAGTCATTCAGTGGAAAATTTGATGAATTATATCAGATACATGATTTACTATTTTCAAAACCAAGGCCTGATTACAAAGCCAAAGCCATGCAATAAGTTCTCTTAAGGCTCCCCTAACCCAGCACTATTCAAACTTGAGATCAGAGGTCTATTTACAAATTTAAGTTATGAGGACAAGCTGGGTGGCCTCAAGGTCCCTGCGCTTCAGTTCCCTATCCCTCGAAGCCACATCTCATCTTAGCACTGACTTCCATTAGCATTTTATGGCTTTCCAAGCACTTCCTCATGTTAGCTTGATTGATTTTCACAACTGCAATGAAGAAAGCCAAGTAGTATTATTTATTACCACTTTGTTTTACAAGTGATAAGTCAACTGACTATCTGATTTCCAAAGGTAATTAACAAGGCCAGGACAGGCCCTGTCTCTCCACCACATGCTATGCTTTATCCATTGCATCTCTTGGTTATTCCAAGGGGCCCACCTGCTGTTTTATAGTTTTCAGGTATTTCATGTATGCATATTCTTTAAGAGCATTTGACTGGTTGTATGAATTTGTTCAAACTTTCCACCTTTCTGACCTCAGTCTTCTCATCTGTAAATTGGGACGATAGAACCTAATGATCGGTAAGGTCCTTTGTAATGCTAAAATCGTGTGGGTCTCTGAAACTTGGCTGAATGTGCCCCAAAGGCAGAAGCCTTATGTTTCATTTCCTTGTCATGTCTCCTGCAGGATTTTGCACATGGCGAGTGCTTAAACGAGGTTGACTAGCTTTGCCTTGCAAAAGGAGGGAGCTGGAATGTTCCTCCATCACAGAGCCCAGTTCTACACACACACAAGCACACACACACACACACACACACACACACACACACACACGCTGCTCTAGGAAGGAAAAGTGTATGGAGAGAGGAAAGAGAGGGTGGCAATACTTAAGTTGTCTGGGCCAAAACCTCCCAGAGGACCTGTATCTCAGATTTCATTTCATGAAATATTCAGTGAGTGCTTTCCACAGCTCCTGTGATTGGCAGAGGCTGGCCTTCCGGGACATTTCTTTCTATGTACCGATCCTGGGCCCAGGTCTCTCTCTGCATCCTCTATCCTGGTGTTGCTCTGTTACTGTGTCTTTGCCTTTTGCTCCCCTCTCTCTCCACCCGTGTCCCCAGAGTTCTTTCTCAGTGTCTGTCCTCCTCCACCTCCATGTCTTCCTCTCTCCCTGACACTGTCGCCCCTGCCCAGAAGGTGAAGATTCTCCCCTTTAGGAGCAACCCAGGGACATGGGCCCGTGTACCTCTCTTTTGCTTTGCCCTCCAGAGCGCCATGTGCCTGAGCAGGGAGAATACTCAGGACTGTGGGGACCAGACGCCTTGTGCAGAAGAGCCAGATGGACCAGGGTGCCCAGAGGGTAGGGGCTGGGGCTGCATTTGGGCCAAAGGAGTTGAGGGTAAAGTTGAGGAGTGGGGAAAGAAAAACAGCTCTGAGGGATGCTGGCTTTGGGAGACACCTGGGCTGGGTCGGGGATCAGAAGGCCCTTAGTGGGGGAAGGGAGCAGTTGGGGGTCCACCTGGGGCTCCTGGGGGAATCACCAGGGGACCCACAGCCCTGGAAGCTTAGTCTCGGCCTTAATTCTTGTTCGCCTATCACTCCACAGGTGGGCTCTGTCCTGACTCACCGCCTGCACCCTGAACCCCTGGAACTTTCTTCTCCGGAGTGAGACCCCACAATGCCTCCTCCTGCCACCTCTGCCCTCGGGGATTCTTCAACTCCTGGCCTGGCCAGGATGCCTGTTTCCCCTGTGGCTCGGAGGCCACCCAGCCAGAGGAGGGCAAGGACACATGCGTATGCCTGGGACCTGGCCGAGTGTTCCAGGTATGTCCTCTGGCAGGAGGGACCCAGGGACAGGCTGCATTTCCAGGACTGTTTTGTTCTTAAGCCAAGTTCAGCTCAGGTGTAACCTGACCAGGGTTAGTTCAGGTTTCCAAGTGACTTGGGGACAGGGTTGCCAGGTAAAAGACAGGGTGCCCAGTTAAACTTGAATTTCACATAAATTATGGATATGTTTTTAATATGTCTCAAATATTTTATTTATTTATTTATTTATTTATTTATGGCTATGTCAGGTCTTCGTTGCTGCGCACGGGCTTTCTCTAGTTGTGGTGACCAGGGACTACTCTTCATTGTGGTACACGGGCTTCTCATTGCGGTGGCTTCTCTTGTTGTGGAACACGGGCTCTAGGTGCACGGGCTTCAGTAGTTGTGGCACATGAGCTCAGTAGTTGTGGCTCGCGGGCTGTAGAGCACAGGCTCTGTAGTTGTGATGCACAGGCTTAGTTGCTCCGCGGCATGTGGGATCTTCCCGGACAAGGGATTGAACCTGTGTCCCCTGCATTGGCAGGCAGATTCTTAACCACTGTACCACCAGGGAAGTCCCTGTCTCAAATATTGAATGGGACATACTTACACTCAAAAAGTATTCACTGTTTATCTGAAATTCAAGTTTAACTGAACGCTCCATATTTTTGTTTGCTAAATCTGACAACCCTACTTGGAGGAGAGGGCAGACTTAATATTGTTCTCCACCATGACCACTCCCAAAATACGCCCAAAAGTCCAAGCCCTTCCAACTCGAACTTGTCCTATAAGCCAGCAAATATGCATCTTAATTCTTCCTTTCCTGAACTTTCCATGTCTTTTTGACAGAAAAGATAGCACCACCCGGACCCTAAACAGCATGCGCCAGTAACTTCCCCTCTGAGCTGACTCTTCTCTGCCCTGGTGATCCCTTACTTCCCCTCCCCTGCTCTTGTCCTCTGGTCCATCTCATGCAGGGTCACAGCCAAAGGGTCCTGTGTGGTTCACAGCAACCAAGTACTACCAGCCAACCTGAAATTGCTTTCCCTCCCCACCTAACCCGCAGCCCAGTGATGGGCAGTGCCCCTGCCTCCAGGGCTACCAAGATGTTGGAGAGCCAAGGGGCTGTGTCCAACGGGAATACAAGAGCTGCAAGGATGGGGCCACCTGGAACCAAGAGGGGGTCTGTTTGACCAAGGATCAATGGAATGACCACTGTGCCCACGAGGTAGGAGGCGCCCATATAGTGTACCTCCTGCACTCCTGGCCCTCTGCTCACCTGTTCACCTGCCCAACCTCCTAGCCACTGGGGGCTCATTCCACTAGCCCCCTTTTGGAAACATGGAGACCTGCGCTCTACACTCTGAAGTTGGGGAGAACTGGGAGCAACCTCCCCCAGGGAGGTGTCCCCAAGAAGTGTGAGTCTTCATGCAGGTGTGTGCCACACCAGAGGATGCACGTGGCTATGACCCAGACCTGGGGCTCTGTCTGTGCTGGGGACAACACTCAAGTGAGATGTGTGGTCCCCTGTGCCCAAAGAGACAGAGACACATCCTGCAGCTCAGCTGTCTCGAGGGCATCCCGCAGATTTCCATCACCGAAGACACCGGAAGCCAGGTACGACGCCCCAGTTCCAACCTGTGCCGAGCCGGGCCCACTGCAGAGCCATAGACCCAGCCCCTGCAGCCCCTGCCTCCTTTCTAAGAGGTAAGGTGTGTGACACATTCATGCACGGGGTCTGCAGCCCTGCACACTGACCCACATCCCTGGCCCAACCTCTGGTACCAGAGAAAAGATATTATTGTTGATTTAATCTCATCCTACAAAACTTCTTGAAAAAGTCATGGTATACGTTAAAGAGGGGCAAGTGTCATGGAAATCTTCCCACACGAGCAAGGGACAATATTCAAAATCATGACTCCAGGTTGCCCCTGCCACTCCCAGGACTCTCAGACCTATTCCCACAACGGCTTCCCCTCCAACCTCATCAGGACACTCAGACAGGGCTAGGGAAAGCACCTGTGCTCTCCCCACCTCCCTGCCAGGGGAGGGTGCTACTCACTGTGTCTTAAGAGAAGACCTAACACTGGACCTCCCTGTTCCCAGGAATTTTACCTTCTAGACAGGCCTTCCTCACCACGTGCTGTGGGCCATCCCTGCCACTTGGACCAAAGGCAGAATTCTGTCCCTCTGTATGTGGTCAGCGTGGATGGTAAGAAAGCTGGACAGAAGGAGGCCCCAGGGAGGCCTGTGGCTCAGGTCCACACGTGGGCAAATCTTGTCCTTACCACGGCATAAACGTGGCCCCTGTACACGGAAGCTGCGGGGGTGATGGGCAACTCCTCTCCAGAAAGGGGTCCCCAAGAAATGTATGTGAATCCTGACATCCCTCCTACAGTTTTTTAGAAAGTTGTATCCTGCCGAGTGCAAGTCGGGAATGGACAGCTTCTGCTGTATCCACACACTAGGACCAACTCTCTCCCCGGCCCTGCAGGCTCAGGGAGATGCCCGTCTTGTTCTAGGGACTGGCTTCCTGGGCCTGAGCAGACCAGGCCGTGACCTACTGCGCTCCCTCGGCCTGCCCCTCAGGGATCCCAGGCTCCCAGGCCAGGATGCAGGTGAGCATTTTGGCTGACACGTGTTGCCTCTGCTCTCCCTACTCCAACCTCCCCAGATCCTGGCACAAATCCACCTGAAGAGTGGCTGCCTTTCCTTATGTTCTGAATCTTGCCCAGGAAAGTCCAGGGAAGCATATCTGAGCTCTGCTTCAACACTGAGCCTCAACTCCACGCACCTTGGGAATCTGTCTCCCCCAGAGCCAAGCATCCGAAACCCCACAGTCTGCCTCCAAACCAACGATACACTTGCCTTCCTGGTGACCCGTGAGCATTACCCCGAGTATGACCTGTGAGTGTCAGAGGGCACGGCCCTGCCACCACCGGAAATTCTCCTTGTGCCTACAGCCAAGAGACAACACGCCCCTTCCTTCCTCCACCCCAGGGGCCACTTCTACAACACACAGGGCGAATTTGACTGGGGGCGCCTCCGGGCCCTGGCTGAGGAGTCCCGGCTCCAAGACCAAAGCCCTCACCTCTTTCTGCAGCAGTTTCAGCAGCCTGGGGTCTATGTCTTTCGCCTGAACAGCAACTGGCATCGGAAGATGGTTTGTCTGTGATGGCTTTGCCTTTTTTAAGACATTATCCCACCATTTCCCTTCTCTTTAAAAAATACTGCCTCATAATCACCCCAGACAGCTCTCCAGGGAAGGAGGTGCCCCGAATGACCCTATCAGAGTCTCAGGGTCCCACAGTCCTAACAGATAATTCTGGGGATGCCAAGGTTCACTCCAAAGCAGCCCAACCTGGAATGTGTAAGGAAGGGATGCTTGTGAGGATGAAAATCCAATGTGTCTCGAAGGATATAGAATGTCTAGCCATCTCTCACGGCCCTCCACTTCATCCTCCCCTGCCCACCCCTCTCTCATCCCGAAGGCACATATCCCGAGCCAATCTATGCAGGCTTTTATCTACATGACCTGTGCTGATGCCACCACTGTTCCGGGTGCACTGTCTTGGTCACACACAGGATTTAGTATCTCAACCTGTCAGTCCAGCTTCCAAGAGATTGTGTTGACCTAGTCCCATAACATGCAGACAGCTATCTGATACAGATTCATTTCCCAGGGATCCAGGTATGCGCAAAGATCTGGACTATTTGGTTAGTGTCAACAGGCCTGGTTTCCCACTCTGTCCCCTGGCCAGGCTCTGGCAGACAGTGGGACCAAGGCTGAACAGGTTTCTTTCTCCCCAGTACGTCCACACCCTCCCGCCAGGGGGCCAGTGCTTTGGGGAAGGGCCCTTTGTCCCCACAACTCCCAGGTATTTCATCCAAACTGGCATCGCCAAGATCCCCAGGCCCCTGAAGAGGTCCGACTGGCCAGGAGTCCTTGGGGAGATTGTCCTGCTCCTGGGGCTCTGCGTGCTTCTGTTGGTGAGTACAGCTGGACAAGTGACATCTTAACCACTGTGCCAGACCACCTCCCCAATGCCGTGGAAATGGGTCTTCCAGGGCCCGTCTGCACTAGGCATTATCCTAGTTGCTAAGATGCCAAAGTGGCAAAGGTGCAGCCTCAGGCCTCCAGCAGTCAAAGTTGAGCAGGGAGAGTATAGACAAGGAGACAAATAAATGTCAGCGAGTGTTGTGGAGCTCTGGTGAGAGTGTGCCGGGGGCCCTGGCTGCACAAAGGACGGAGATGACTGTTCTCCCTGGGTGGTAAAGACAGGCCTTCCTGAGGAGGTGATCCCTGAAAGAGGCTTGAAATATGACACGAACAAAAGTTCAGTCCCTGTACTGACAAAGGGGTTAGTGAGTTGAGGGTGGGAGGATAATGCACTTAGGAGGAGAGGTGGGGAGTGTTATGAGCCAAGGCACAGAGGCATGAAACAAGGTTCACCTGCTCAGGGAACCAAACCTGGTCCCTGTGACTGCAGCTTCAGGTGCAAGGACAGGGATGAGGCTGGAACCAGGGGAGAGAACAAAATGTGGATGGTCTCACGGACCGTGATAAGAAGTTTGGACTTTATCCTCTAGGCAGTGGGGATCAATTAAGAATTTTGAGCAAGGGAGAAAACCTGGTAAGACTTTTATGTTTACTCTAGCAATAAGGTGAAAGACAGAGATGGATTAGAAAGGAGAAAGTTACAGAGAGAGAGGCTGTTAGAATGGTCCAAAGAAGCAAAGATGAGGTGCTCCCTAACCACGCTGAGTGGGGGTCCTTCTCCTCCGAGTGTCCTCAGAAAGGATGCTTCTCCTTCAGCTTCCCTTTCCTTCACATCGCCCATGATGTACCCTGTAGATTCAGTGTCACAGACTGAGCTGGGCCCGGAAGGCTGCTCCCCAGCCCACCTTCAGGAAGCATCAGCAGGGCTACAACCTGGATGCCTACATTTCCCCAAGAACCAGGATAACATCTCTGAGGAAAGGCCGACCACACCAAGACTCTGATGTCCCCAGGGTTGAGAGAGGTCATGGTGAGTGACAGGCTTGGGCTGGAATCCCAGAGGTGTCCCCAAATCCAACTGGCCAGCTCCTGCTTCCTTTGTTCATTGTTTCATTCCTCTCCACTCATTCATTCATTGCTCAGTACATGTTTATTGAGTAGCCACTGTATGCCACACACTGCTAGCTTCTAGGCATACGGAGTGTAGAAGGGGACAGAGACAGCTAAATACAAACTTTCATAAAGAAATGTACAATAACCACGTACAAAGTGGCCAAGTTAGGAAATGACAAGTACTTCTAAAGGAGGCATTACGTGGGGCTTCCCTGGTGGCGCAGTGGTTGAGAATCTGCTTGCTAATGCAGGGGACACGGGTTCGAGCCCTGGTCTGGGAGGATCCCACATGCCGCAGAGCAACTAGGCCCATGAGTCACAACTACTGAGCCTGCGCGTCTGGAGCCTGTGCTCCGCAACAAGAGAGGCCGTGACAGTGAGAGGCCCACACACCGCGATGAAGAGTGGCCCCCGCTTGCCACAACTAGAGAAAGCCCTCGCCCAGAAACGAAGAGCCAACACAGCAAAAATAATTACTTAATTAATAAACTCCTACCCCCAACATCTTCTAAAAAGAAAAGTAATAGTCTCCTCAGCTATAAACCAGGGACAATAAAAAAAAAAAAAAGGAGGCATTACGTGTCATGCTGAGGTGTTTCCCCTTCTACTCTTGCTACTCCAAGTATGAGCCTCAGAGAACAGCAGTTTGTTCTTCTCAAACTTCAAGGTGATTATGAAGTAGCTGGGGATCTCCTGCTGCAATAGGTCTGGAATGGGGCCTGGAATTCTGCATTTCTAACGACTTCTTCAGCAAAGCTAATGCTGCTCATCCGAAGACCACACTTTCAGTAGCAAGTCTGTGAGGATCTGAGGAGGGAGATACATTGAGAAGCTGCAGGGAAGCTCGTATTTACGCTTCAGGAAGATAACTCTGCTTCCCATCCCCCCACAGGTGGGGACTGGCAAGCCGAGGAGCAGGTGGACCTGGAGGGCTTTGACACAGAAAACTTCTTCAGGATCCTGCTCAGGCAGTCTCTGGCAGTGACGACCAAACTCAGCCAGACCAAGGAGGAGGTGAGTAGAGAAGCTGGGCGGGCAAGCGAATTTGTCTCTGGGAGCGTTAGTGATGGGACAGAGGGCCTAAAGAAATCCTCAGTGTATCCGTAATGAACCAGAAAAAAAAAAAAAAAATTCATTCGGGGGAAGGGAAGAAGAAGATTTCAGCTTAAATTTAGGGCTGATTGTATGAGCCCTCAGGCTTCAGATCACTGGTAGGGAATCTATCCAGACCACCTCTGGAGATCCCCACTCCTGATCTGGGTAGCCCATCTGGGTGAGAAAATGCAGGCCAGTAGGTGACAGATATTGGGAGCCAAAGGAGCACACTAGAAGTCCAAGTTTCTAAGCTGGGCTAGGGGTTCCCTAGGGGGAAGGTGTCTTGCCCTACGGCTGGGCTGGTCTTCACCGGTTCCTTCCAGTGTAAGGTCACTTTGTCCTCTGGAGTCCCTCCACAAACTGGCAGCAGAGGGCGCTGCGACCACAGCCGTGAAAGCTGCTGGGGCCTCTTGGGGCAAACTCTGCCCTCTCTCGCAGCTCAAACTCCTCTGCCTCAAACTTGGGAACGAAGCCCGGTCTCTCCAGCAGCTGTGGGGTGCTGAGCACCGCATCCCAGCTTCCAGTGGCCAGCTTCCAGAGAGCCCCCAGAGGGAGCAGCAACAGGTTGGGCTGTTTTCACGCTTCGCGTCTGGTCCCGGTGCCCACATGCAACTCTCTCCCTTCACTGAGGCTGCGCACCTCCTCAGCACCTGTTCCATCTCCCAGGCCCCAGGTGTCTTAGCCCCACACCCTGCGCCCCTTTGCCACTGCTGCCACGCCCACCCTCATTGCTCTGCAGTGCCCAGGGGGAGCGGGGTGTCCAGTCCCCGAGGCTGCTGTCTCTGGCGGCTACGGCCCCTGCAGGTAAGCAGGCAGGGTGGTCTCTGACCCCAGGCTGCGGAGGCAGCTGCCAGGGCCGCGGAGGAGGAGGCCAGGCGGAGGGGGCACCTGGCAGGCGAGTACGCAGCAAGCCTCAGTCACCAGCTGACGCTCCTTCGCCAAGACCTCGGTGCGAGGCGAGAGCACTGGGGCTCTTTCTGCTCAGTGCTGATGGCAGCGCGGCGGCTGCTGAAGGCGTATTCAGGCTCTAGGCCCACGAAGTCCTCCCGGGCTGGGCGGAACCCAGAAAGGTGTGTACCTGGTGAATCTGAGTCAGGCTGAGTGAGATCTGGGGAGGATCCGTGTGGCTTCTTGGGGTCCCGGGACGGGCCGCACCAAAGTGTCCTTCTTCTATCCCTAGTTGCCCCTCCCTCTGATGGGTCCTCCCTCATCCTCCTGCAGGGAAGTCCCCCAGCTGGACGCTGTGCTGGACCGCCTGTCGCAGGCCGTGCTGCAGGAGGGCCACCGCCTGAAGGCCTGGGGCGTCCTGGGCACCGGCACTGGGGCGGAGCTGCTGCGGCCAGGTGAGCCCTGCTCGCCTTCAGACAGGGCCCCGCCCGCCCCCGCCCCGGAAACCTGGCCCTGTTTTCAGGCGGAAGGAAGGGAGGAGGAAAGCTAAACCAAGTGGAAACCCCCAAGGTTGGGAGGGGCTTCCTGTGCAGCGTCCTGGGCGAAGGTCTGTGTTACAGAAGAGGGAACCTCCAAAATGGGAAGAGCAGAGGAGGAAACAAAAAAAACACCACAAAGTATAGCTTTACATATAAGGTAGCACTTCCTGAGAGCAAAAGCCTGACTGATGAATGCAAAGGCCACGTGTGGAAAATGCTGGACTTACCTGGAAAGGAAGAGAGGGAGAAGGATCCTGCAATATGATGATGTCAGGGTCACATCCCGAATGCGGAGTCCTGACCTGGACTCGGCACAAACACAAGATCGCCTTCCCATGGGGGGCATCTGCTACACCCCCATACCAGGGTGTGGATTGGGTAGGGTTCTCACCAATGCCTTCCAGTCTCCAGCCAAGGGAGCCCCTAACCTGCCAGATGGCCTCAGACCCAGGGCTGAGCAGGAATTTGCTTTCCTGCAGCCTCAGCAAGCCCTTCAGGGGACGCCGAAGACATCAGCGTGAATCCTGTCACCAAGTTAATGGTCCCTGGCCCCAACTGTATGATGCTCCCGGCCAGTGGCCACACAGGGCCCATACCCCCTGGCTACTTCATCCACCCTGACACTGGACGTGTGCTGCCCGAGGCTGGAAATCTGGGTTATGATCTGCAGGAAGCTACCCTGGTGCCCACCACTGACTCCAGTTCTGGTGAGACTCTGACAATTACCTAGCCCCAACCCAGCACAGGGCCCACTGGGGCCCTCTGGAATGAACTCCCCAGGGGCACAGCATAGGAGGCAGGGCTCTCTCCTTGGACAGTGGGGCTCGGTGAGCAGCAGAGCAGTGAATGCCTTCTCCCCCCTTCCTCACTTTAACATTCTTGCTGAGGAGGCACCATGCTGGAGAGAGCTGCCAGGTGAAGGAAAGCGGTGCTCTCTGCCCCTGCCCTGCAGGGCATGCCAACGGGTGTCAGCACCTCCCTCTCTCCCTGTCCAGGTGGCGTCCGAACCTCAGAAGCTGCCATCCTCCCCTATGTGCCCTACCCAACCTGTCCGGCCACACGCTCCCCTTCAGCCACCTGCCTGCCTGTCCTGCAGCCAAGGAGGACATCACAGCTGGGGGCTCTCATGACGGACCCCATAACTGGCATCGAAGTGCCTGTGCTGGCTGTGACTCTGCACCCACAAACGAGGCAGTGGCTCACTCTTGGGGGGACCTACTGCAATCCCCTCACCAAGACCTTGGCCCCTCTAGAGTTGGGGGGCCCCATGGAAGATCCGGTCACAGGAGGCATCTCACCAATCCTGGGAGTCGGGTTGGATGAAAACACAGGTCTCCTGGCAGCCCTTGGTGCTATCCTTCTGCCTCTCCTCCCTGCCTGGCCTGGCTTCCCAATCCTCTCCTCTCAGCCCCCCAGATCCTCCACGTTCTGGTCTAGTCTGCAAACTCCACCCCAAGCCCGTATTTCCACACTTCATCCTCCCTCTGCCTCTTACCCCCACCTTTCCTCTCCTTCCCAGTTCCCCTCACCCTTTGCCATCTTTGGTGTCCCCCACTGGGGAGAGAACAGAGTTGCTTCTGCAGCAAAAACATAGGGATGTTTTTCAACCAAGAAGGCCATTCCTCCTCCTGCCACCAGCGTGTACTACACGTGCCCCCCCCCCCCGCCGCCCTCTCCCTCACCCCATCCCCTGCCCTGCCCCTGCAACCTTCACGCGCACCCTGTCACTCACTCTGTCCTGGGTCCTGGTTCTCACGTGCCTCCTCTGCCTATATCCCTTCCCTCCTGCTTCCAGGTCAGGTGCTTGCCCTGGGAGGACTGCGAGACACCTCGGGGAACCTCATGATGCCTGGTGACAGCTTTGTGGAGCCACTGAGCAGGAAGCCAGTCTGGCTCCAGGGAGCTTCCCGACAGGAGGGCCAGACTGTGCCCCATACTGGAGGGTCACAGGCCCTGCTGGATGCCAATGTGCTGGTGGCCCAGAGGCGAGTAATTGCAGTGCTCCGGAGGTCCCAGGAGAGGCCAGGGCGGAGGGTACAGGGGCTTCTGGAGACTGCCATCAAGGACATGAGACAGGCGCTGGCTTTGAGTCTGCACCACGTCCTGCAGCAGGCTCGGAGACTGCAGAGACAGCGGGAAGCAGCAGAGAGCATGGAGGCCGGTGGCGGCAGGATAGGTACGTGTTGACCTGGGCCAAAGGCTCCCAGGCCCTGAAATCCCAGGCCCAGAATGACCTGATGCTTCAGTGCCCCTCAGCCAGTAAACCCAGGGACAAGACAACAGTCCCACTGGCCAGGCACACATGTGACCAAAGGAAGAGAGAAGGATTTCGATGACTTCATGCCCCAAGCTCATGAATGGCTTGGCTTTTAATCTGTCTTTTAAGCTCTTGCCAGTTCCACTGGGTCTTACACTTGATGGTTGTAAAGTGTATATTCTCATGTAACTTCATAGGACCCCCAAGCACCATAACATGTCATGACACCCATTTTACATTGCAGGATCTGAAGTCAAGGGAGCTAAGAGACTTGACCACCAGCGTCCCATAGCTAGTTAGCTGCACAGCCAGGCATAAAGCCTGAGTCTCCTGGGTCCTCAGTCCTCTTGTCACTTTCATTCCTGCAGCAGCCTTCGGCTTTCCATTAGTAAACTCAGGAGAGGAGCCCACTCAACTCCTCTACCACCCCACAGCACTAACTAGCACAGGAATTTCAGGGAAAGGAAGTAGGAGTGGCATCTTCCTGGAGCCTAGCTCACTCGCTCTTTCTAGAACCTTCTATCCAGGGTGTGTACAAAAAAGAACCAGGGTTTGGGATCACAACTGACTTGAGTTTGAAGACCTGCCCCACTGTTTATTACCTCTTTGACCTTGGGTAACTTACTAAACCTCGCTCTGCCTCTGTTATAGCATTCTTAAAATGAGGATTAAAATAGTATATACTTCAGAGATTTCGTTGTAGGACCAAATAAAATATAATTTATATGGAGCTCTGAGCTCAGACTCTGGCACATGTAGGTGCTCAAGAATGTTTGTCCCCTTCTTTTCCACCTTCTCAGCCTAGCCTAGAAATTGTTCTCAGCTTCCCCAAAGTCCTGCTGCCACTCAATCCTTCCTTTATGAATTCAAAACGCTAAGTTGGGCCCCAAAGGAAACAAATGCAGTCTTTGCAGGGAAGCCTTTCTAGTCAGAGATGTAGCCCTTTGAGCCTGGAAAGCCCCTCAGTGTGGCACTCGGCCCTCACCTCCTCCTGCCTGTGCCCCCTCCCCCTTGTGTTAGGGATGATGTGCTATCCTGGGACAGCGCTGTGGGTCCCGGTCCTATATGGGATGGAGATTCCAGACCCTGAGGGCTCAGGGCTCATGGTACCCATCCTGGGCATGGAGAATCCTGGGCATGGAGAATGATGGGAATTCCAGTGATGCCACACCCCTGGCAGGTTCAGTGGAAGATGCCAACGGCAAAGGTAGGAGGGAATTTGGCGCCTCCTAAAGGCCTGGGGGATCAGGAATGTAACTGAAAACCCTGTAAAGCTCCAGAAGGGTACCCCCAGTCCACTCACTCAGGAGCCAAAGAGTGGGGTCATTCTGACACTACCACTAGGGCTGCTGAGACCCAAAATAGAGGTGCTCAGTGATTCCAGAACACTGGTACCACAGATCACTTATCCCCTACTGAGAAAACTGGGTCCTTTCAAAGATGAGCGCTTCAGAAACTCCCCACGCACCCTCACCCTCAGGGTCTGCGGCTTCCAGGAAACCCTCTAATCCCGCTCAGAGCCCCTCGAAGGGTGAGCGGATTTCTCAGGCTCCTTTAGCTCCCTCCCAGCCGTGTTTCCTTCTTCCCATGACTGCCCCTTCCTTCTTTCCCCATCACTGGTTCCTGAAGCCGGTGATGGGCTTGGCATCCCACAGGTCTGGTCCCAATTGCAATTGGGGCTCAAGCCGTAGACCCCTTGACTGGGGAACCTGGTCCCATCATTGGCGCTCACATGGACCCTTCTGCCAGGGTGGTGGTGCCCGTTGTCCAGGTGCTGGAGGCCTTACCTCGGGGAGTGAGAAACCCTGGTCTGGTATGTAGGAGGCAATGACTCTATTTCTTCATTCACTCAGCAACTACATATCAAAAACCTTCTGTGTCTCAGGCACTGTGTTTGGTGCTGAATGCAGAGAGCTAGACAGGGCCCCTCAGGGCACTGGGCAGCTGTAGGTGCCAGCCGTGATCATGGTTTACAAGGGTGTTAAGGGAGCACAGAGGGGGGGCATCTAAATCACGAGGTGAGAGTTCAAGGAGGGCTTCCCTGAAGAGGCAACACTTGGGATGAAACCTGAGGAAGGAGTCAGAGAAAGGCCTCAGGGACCAGCAAGTGCAAAGGTGGCAGGTGTGAGACCACGAAGGTTCCAGGAGAATGAGGAAGGCAGAGGGGCAAAGGCAGCAGGTGGAGCCAATGAAGAAGGTAGGAAACGAATCATGAACAGCCTTGTGTGCCCGGCTGAGGCCAAGAAATGTAACTTATCATGAAAGCCATGGGGAGCCACTGAAGGATTCTAAGTAGACATGTGATATGATCAGATATGAATATTTTCAAGACTGTTAAATTTGGAAAATTTAGAACAATACAAAAAGAAAATAATTACTCAAAATCCTACTACATTTTTTAAAGTATCTAAATAAAGATGCAAGAGCTCCCTCCTCGCCATTCCTCTCTACTCCATCTGCCATCAACAACTACCCCATTTTGCTCCTCTATCCAGACACTACTCACCTCTCCTCCAGTCTCTCCCTCCAAATGCAGCCACTATTAACAGGTTGGCACACCTCCTCCCAGACATCTTTATGCTTGAGTATGTGTGTATATAATCAGCATTCTAGAAAGTTCCCTCTGGTAGCTGTGCAGAGGATGGATGGGAGCAGGGCCAGACTAGAGCATGAAGCCTTGTCAAGAGGTCATGGCAGTAATTCAGCCTTTGGCAGGTTCTCCACTGAAATGAAAATGATCTAGGGTCCTCCCATGCATTCTCAGCCTAGTTGCAATTTCAGAAACAAAGATAGATATGTTATAAAAGATTCTTGGTACAAGCTAAGAAATATAAATTCCAGCCCCCCCCCACTCACAGTTTCACAGATGAGTTTGAAGGAGCAATTCGAGGATCTGAGAACTATTTCCTGCTGCCACGTGCCCATCTCCCCTGGCCTCCCAGGAGAAAGGTGGGCAGGGGGCAGGTGACCCTGGAGAGTCCAGGTGTTAGAAAGAGGGAGGGAGGGCCTGGGAGCTTGCAGAAGGTGTGTGGTGATTATTTTTTCATCTACCATCAAGTCGTTTGGCTCACCAAGCTTAGTCACAGATGCCCAGAGTGGGGGAGGCCCAGGTCTCGAAAGGCTTTGGGGTTCTTCAGCCAGAGCCCAGGCAGTGAGGAGAAAAAGTGTGTGGGCCCTAAACAAGCTGGACATTGCAGCTGGACACCCTGGAGAAAGAGCTGAGAGCCCGGGAGCAGTACTGGCACCACCAGGGACACGAAGAGGCCCGGCTGGTGGAACACCTGAGCGCCCTGAGCCAGCAGCTGCTCTCCACTCCAGGCGAAGATGTGGGGCAGCAGGTGAGGCCCAGAGGCCCCGCCTCATGGCCTCACCCACCCATCTGCCCAGACTGCACAGGCTCCTCTTGGAAGTGGGGAGCCCTTTTCTCTCCCCAACTACAGGAATGGAGCCCATCTCAGGGCAGAAAAATCCCAGGCTTTCCCAGCTCCAAGCCCAAACTAAGTGTCTCCGCAGGATGGAGGTGGGGGGGAGGGGGGAGGAGCTGGCCCGTGCCCGAGCTCCTGCCTTCTCCTCCACGACGCATCCCTCAGTGCCCCCTGTCCCGCCCCATAGCTGAGGGCTGCTGAGGAGGCCTGCGTGGCCCTGGAGTCCTGCTGCCTGCGGGAGACGGAGAGGAGAGCCGGAGCCCTGAGCAGCCACAGCGGCCCAGAGCGGGTCCTGCTCTCTCAAGGTGGGGAAGCAGCATCCCCGGGGCCCAGATTCCCAGAGCAGAAACCTCCTGGGAGTGGTGCCACCAATCCCAGGTGCCCAGCGGCGGTCCTCCTGCCCTCTCCACATGCTCCTCTACCTCCCAGGTTTCCAGCCGGGCCCTGGCTCTGACCTGGCATGTTCCCCTGGTTCCAATAAACCACTGTGTCTTTCCTTCTCCTCCCTAACCCCAGAGGTGGCACTGCCATGTGGTCCTTTTCTCTGCCCCTTGCAGCAGACCGGGAGGAGTGGATACAGGAGGCGCAGGTGACTCTGGGCCTGCAGAAAGTCCTGCAGAGTTTAGGACAGGCGGCAGGAAAGCTCAAGCAAGCAGCTGGCCGGCTGAGGGGCCAGGAGGAGGAGATGTGGCTACAGCAGAGGAGGAATCAGAGCCCCCAGGTCTGGGACCATCCCAGGAAGGTGAGGCTCGGAGGCTGACAAGGGGACCCGTGTGAGATAGCACATGTGCCCATGTCATCAGATGTGGCTCTTCAGGACAATTCAAGGATGGCTGGACTCAAGGAGCAGCTGGTAGTCTGGGAGGGGAGCAGGAAGAAAGAGAAAGAATCTCCATTCTACTTGGGGCATTTCATTGTCTGTGTTCTAGGTGATTCGGCATCTCTCCAATGAGCTTCAGGAGGCGGTGAGAGCGAGACAGATCTTCCTGGATAGGGCCCTCGGTCGGTTACAGTACCAACGGGAGCTGAGCCGCCTCCAACTCCTGCACACCCAGGTACTGACCTCCGGACTTGGCCAAGGGGATCTGTATGCCAACTTCTGTTGGGGGCTTCAAAGAGAAGCTCCCAAAGCAGCCACATGGGACATGTAGGAACCAAGCACAGGACTAGGTTCTGACTATTTCATCCTAGACTGTTGCCTCAGGAACCCCTGTGTGTTTGGAGAATTACCCTGGAGACAGATTTTACGGAACAATCGTCACTTCTCCCAGGGACCAGGCTGCTGCCTGCCCGCTGTTGATCCCCTTCCTGAAGAGCCTCACTGCAGCGCTAGTGGGAGCTCAAGGCCATGGCTTAGGATTGGAGGATGGGGGGCCGGGAACAGGTAAGGCTGGTCACGGGTCCAATGTTCCCTTCTGCTGCTAATGCTGATCATGTTTTGATAAGTTCTAAGACTATAATCAGAGCTTCAAGCTCCATAAGAGTGTGGCCATGGTAGCTTCTTTAGGAAGAACATAAAGAAACCCAACGTGGGCTTCCCTGGTGGCGCAGTGGTTGAGAGTCCGCCTGCCGATGCAGGGGACACGGGTTCATGCCCCGGTCTGGGAAGAGCCCACATGCCATGGAGCGGCTGCGCCCATGAGCCATGGCCACTGAGCCTGTACGTCCGGAGCCTGTTGCTCCACAACAGGAGAGGCCACAACAGTGAGAGGCCCACGTACCGCAAAAAAAAAAAAAAGAAAAAGAAACCCAACGTATCAGTTATACACTGCCGTGTAACAAACTATTCCAAAATTTTGTAGCTTAAAGCAACAAACATTTATTATCTCACAGTTTCTGTGGGTCAAGAATCTGGGTGCAACTTAGCTGGGAGCCTCTGGCTCAGGGTGTCATACAGGCTACAATAAGGTATCATCAGGCCAGGGCTGCCGTCATCTCAAGGTTTGACTGCAGAGTCCAAGTTCACTCTTGTGGCTATTGGCAGACCTCAAGTCCTCACTGGCTTTTGTCCAGAAACATCAATTCCTTGCCACATGGACTTCACAGGGCAACTCACAACACAGTAACTGTTCCTTCAGAGCAAGTGAGAGAGGGCCAAAAAAAGGAAACTACAGGTTTTTTTGTATCCTCATCTCACCACTTTTGCCATATTCCATTCATTAGAAGCAAATCAGTAGATCCAACCCACACTCAAGCGGAGGGGATTACACAAGGGCATGGATACACATGGGGGATCACGGGGGCCATTGTAGAAGCCACATACCACACCTGTTGCTACGTCTAGCTCTTTTTGTCTTTGGCCACAGTCCTGTGCCCTTATTCCCGACAGCTACTCTCTTCTCCTCTGTTCAGATGCAGATAAAGTTGATGTCACATGGACCTCACCACTTTTCTCCACCCTGAGAAAACTAGATATCAGGTCCCAAGCTCACAAGGACGGAGCTGAACTGCAAGGACAGGTGCATCACAGACGAGGTAATCTCCTTCCCCTGGGAGCTCTTGTTTAGAATTATCACGGCGCACTGAAGGTATTCAATGGTGTAACCCCTAGGTCTAGGAGTATCAGAACCCTGCCTTGCCAATCATCCCTTTCTCCCCATCCATATCCTAAGATTCCCAAGGGATTTTTCCATATGAGGAATAACACATAGAAATCAAAGTCCCACTGTAATAATAACTTGGCCAGTTCCCCCAAAGGGAATTCCTAAAGGCCCTCTATCCCCCGACTGAACACTGAATCTAAATCTTGGGATTTTACCCCATCCATATGTTACAAGGAGTTAATGGAAAAGTGGGATACACAGGGAGATAGACAGAGGAGACAGAGAAAGACGACCTTGCCCCAGAAAGAGACTCCAAATCACTTTACCAAAACCACCTCCTTGAAATTGGAAAGAGAAAGTGGCTGGCTTGAACTGAAGACTCGGGTCTGTTTCAACTCACCTACCTCCCAAGTGGGAGAAGATGAACAGGAAATGAATGTAGGCCTTTCAGGGGACCATGATGCAGGCCACTAGTAAGCACAGTTCCAAAAACATCTTTGAATTTGACTAGGGGTCAGCCAACTATTGCCCACAGGCCAACTCCAACTTGCCATCTATCTTTGTATGGCCCACAAGCTTAGAATGGTTTTACATTTTTAAATGATTAGGAAAAAATGTCAAAAGAAGAATAACATTTCTATGGAGTGCTTTACAATATATCATGTGCTATTCTAAATCTTTGGTTATGTTAGCTCATTAAATCTTTATGACAATGCAGCCAAGTAAGTAGTATTAGTCATTTTATAGTTAAGGAAACTGAAGCTTCTGAATAGGTCAAGCAAGCAGTGAAAAATTGTATTGCTATTGAGAAGTTCAGGTGGAATTCAGTCCCAGAGAGTCTCACCCTAGAGCCTGTGCTCTTAACCTGCTTCCCCATATGAAAAATTATCCAATACTGTAAAGGCAGTGCGGAAAGGGAGATGCAGGCAACATATTCTGCTGAGTTCCCAGGAGGGTAGATCACTGTATCAGAGAAGCAAGGGAAGCCTTTGTAAAGGAATAAAGCCACACTTCTACCCTGATGATAGGGAACACTCAATCTGAACCCCAATTTTGTCTCTTGGCTGGAAAACCTAAAATATTTACTTTTTGACCCTTTACAGAAAACGTTTGACCATTCTCAATATTAATTCTGTCTCCCCTTGGGGTAAACTAAGAAGAATATGGGCAGAGAGGTGGGTCCTCCTTTGAGAGTTCCCACCACTACTTCAATTTTCATTGTCTTATATTTGACTTTATAATGTTGAAAGCAATTTTGTATACATTGTCTTGTTTATACCTGGTAACCCAAATTCTGATTCTGTAAGACAGTAGAATTTTTTTAATAGATGAGAGAACTGATAGTCAAAGTCGTTAAGTGACTTTCCCAGGGTCTTACAGAACCTGAACCAGAACTCAGGTCCTCTGACTGCTAGCTCAGCATTCTTTCCTGAGAATTTCCTGAGTGTTTACTGTGTGTCAGTTCCTGTTCTGAGTACATTACATTTAATGCTCCAAACAACCCTATGCAATAGAAGAAAGTCTGTCGCCATCTTTTCTGGACCCTCATTCTGTTGTTCTGGAACCTCTGTTCCTAATGACTGGAAGTCAATTGCTTTTCCATGACAACTGGCAGGACAGCCTGATCCACAGTGTATATACAGCATTGGAGGATGGATGGCTGGATACAAATACACCTTTTCCTAAGCTGAATTGTGTTGTTGTTGTTGTTGTTCTTTTCATTAATATATCATTACTGTATGCAAAAGTCAGTGAAATCTTACTGTTTTCTCTTGATCTCTGCAGCCCCCAAAACCTCTTTGCAGGATCTCCCAAAACCTCAGATAACGCAGAAGGAAGAGCTGACAACTGTCCACAGACCTCTCTGCCAGGGAGTTTGTGGTTTACCAGCATGGCCTTTCCATCCTGCATCTCCTCATCCCACAGCTTCATGTGAGTCTGGTTCTGGTCGCTCTGTGGAGCAGTCATCCCTGGAGCCAAGAAGGTCAGGGTCACCAGGAAGGAGGCTTTGAGGTGTGGATATTCCTTAGAATGAAGCACTCAGAACAGGGAACTTTCTAAGTCTCCCCTTTAAGGAGAATGATAGGAGTCATTTTACCAATCAAAAGTCTAATCTCTCAAATGATAGAATAATACGTAGAATGAATTAGGTACTTTGTACATGACAGAAAATGTTCTATTAGTTTGCATGAATTAACTCATGTAATCTTCACAAAAACCCTATGGCACTGATGTTATTTTTTTTCTCATTTTAAAACTGGTGGGGGGGGGGCAGCGGGGGAGATACAGAATGGTTGAGTAAACTTATCCAAGAGCACACAACCAAAAGGGGAGAGCCAGGTTAGAATCCAGGCACCATGGCCTGAGAGCCCTCATGCCTGACTGCCACTTTACCTCTGTTTAGAAAAGTAGTAAATCAATGCTTGTAGTTAGCATAAATTTCAAACACTGAGTTAAATACTCCTTCCACTTTCCTGTAGTCTATACTGAATCCACTTATCCTGTTGCAATTTAAATTGATGTCTCAATGCATTGACTTCTCTTTCTTGGTTGGTGCTACATAACTGAGCTACATGAGAATTTTTTAGCAAAAGGGTGGGTTTTGTTTTTGTTTGTTTTTTATTCTTTTCAGGCTCCAGAAATCACCCTGCAGATTGCTTCTCGTCTTCCTGCCATGGAAGCCTCAGACAATGCCTTCCAAGGTTCCTTCTATCAGGTGCTTCAAATTCCCAGTCTCAGATGCAGAGTTTGTAGAATTCTAGGGTCTAGTAAAGAGAGACAGAAGCAAAAAGAACAGATGTAATAGAACATTTTTCTCTCTCAAGTCCTCACATATTTTATTCCCTCTAGGTAATGTCATTTAGGTAAGGCATAATAAATGTCCCCATGTAAGAGCTTTCTCTAATTAGTGAAATGACTATGTCCTGGCTTGTGCCCAGAGAATCATAATGGCTTTGTGCCCATTAATGAATCTCTGTCCTATCAAAGCGGGTGGTTCCAGACTGGTGTTTCCCGTAAGAGTCATGGTCCCAGCTCAGGAAATCCTGCACATTCAGCATCTTTCTACAGAGAGGGATCTAAATTGTTCCTGTCCTGGTAGTTCCTCAAATATGTAGACTGGCAGTGCCTTGGTGGAACTCTCAGCTGGTATATATCGACCTTAAACACTACAACAGTAAACAATGATTGTGAGAGGGGAACTGCTAACCAATGTTAGAGGACTAGTAAAGGGCTTATACTTGGCTAGTAGGTTGTTAGGGGATTTAATAAAACCAAAAATTACTCATATATGATATTCTCCAGGCATTAATTTACTTGATCCTCAGGTCAATCCTATGAAGTAAGCAAGAATTTAATCCTTTCTTAATGATGGGGAAACAAACTCAGGATTCATTGAGTGCTATGTGCCAGGCACTTGGCCATATGCCTTACATGCATTATCTCATTTATAACTTACAGCACCCTAATCCCAAGGTAGGGGGTGTCGTTTCCATTTTATGAATTAGGAAATTGAGACCCAGGGAGGCCAAGTAACTTGCCGGAGATCACAGTGTGGCAAGAGTTGAAACTCAAGTCTGGGTGTATTTGACATCAAACTTTTTAAATCACTAGTCTGTGCTGCCATCCACAGCTAATTCCAGAAATTGACCTCAGACAGTCTGATTCCAAATCATCTAAGGCTTTTCCATGCCAACCTATTGCCTCTGAAGAGAATGAACAAGGAGTTATTTCAAATCAATTAGGCAAGACAGGAGATTTGAGAACCTGATTACAATAATGGCACAAAAGACACAGAAAGCCTGAGAGCCCTGAGAAGGCAATGCTTCTCAAACTCTGGTCCTTGGATCTCCTGCATCAACCACCTGGGGAGTTTGGTAAAAATGGAAATGGTGAGCCCACAGAACCAGAAATTCTGGGATGGGCCCCCAAAATACAATCACTCCTAGGTGATTCTTATTCACACTAAAGTTTGAGAACCACTGAGTAAAGAAACAGTAATTGGGGCTTCCCTGGTGGCGCAGTGGTTGAGAGTCCGCCTGCCGATGCAGGGGACACGGGTTCGTGCCCCGGTCCGGGAAGATCCCACATGCCGCGGAGCGGCTGGACCCGTGAGCCATGGCCCCTGAGCCTGCGCGTCCGGAGCCTGTGCTCCGCAACGGGAGAGGCCACAACAGTGAGAGGCCCGCGTATTGCTTAAAAAAAAAAAAAAAGAAAAAAGAAACAGTAATTGGAGGACATTGATAAAAAAACAGAGATATGTGGGGCTTCCCTGGTCGTGCAGTGGTTGAGAGTCCACCTGCCAATGCAGGGGACATGGGTTCGTGCCCTGGTCTGGGAAGATCCCACATGCCGCGGAGTGGCTGGGCCCGTGAGCCATGGCTGCTGAGCCTGCACATCCGGAGCCTGTGCTCCGCAACGGGAGAGGCCACGACAGTGAGAGGCCCGCGTACCGCAAAAAAAAAAACAGAGATATATGAATAATTTTTCTCTGAATTTCCAAGTTTGTTTTCTGTAAGCTAGGGGTAGCAAAAAAATTGGGAGACAGATTTATTGGGAAAATGATTTATTCAGAGAGTTGAGCTAAAACGATAATTTTTCCCTTGACCTTTGTATCTTCCCTTCAGTAAATTTTCATTAAGCCCAGGGAGTCCGTGACTTTATGATTCCCAAAGTTGTTTTAGATCATATAAAACTAGAAAAAGAAAAGAGGCGGTGGAAATGTTCCCCAAGGCTGACCTCTCTGTGTTTGGGTATTTTCTCCACTCAGAGTGCTGAAAACACACTGTTTGTTAGGAGAGAGTGTTTGGCATCAGTGGGAAGTTTCGTTCTGCTGTTGATCCACTGCCTGGCCCACATCGCGGTCGATGACCTCCAACAGGACTCCAACCCCACCTTCCTGAGGTCATTTTACAAGGTATTTATAGCATGCACAGGCGTTTTGCTTCTCCTTCTCTGTGACTCATGCCCCATTCCCCAGGACAGTAAGTGCTATGAGCTTTGCAACATTTCAAATCTACTTAAGTCCCACTGGCGGCCTTTGGTTCCTACTGCCTTTCCCAATCAAATTTCCTGTGGCAGCATATGATAGAATGCACGCACCACTCTAAGAATTCTGGAGAGAAGTGGTCTTCCTACGAGAACAGCATCACAGCTTTCTGTGGATGTTTCGTTGTCAACACTTGGAGCCTCAGCAGAATTACAAATGATAATAGTAGCCCGTGGTGGGGGCAAGTAAAGATGATAAATCTCAAGCCCCATTTTTCTTTCAACTATTACTTTAAAGCTTTAATAGCAGTTGCCTGGAAGCTGAACTGATATGCCCACCTCACCTTTTCCTTGACCAGGGGTTGAAGGCCTATTTCAGGGAAGCATTCTCTATCACTCTGCGAATGTCAGCAGTTTCCCAGGACAGTAAGCTTGGCCAAAGCATAAGCACTATTCTGGTGGGAGAGCAGCCCATGTCTGAAAGAGGAAGAGATCTTCTCTCTAAACTCATTGAAAGGAAACATGAGTCTCACTTGGAGCCAGAGTCATCAGAGGAGGTAACTGGCTTTAACTTGTGTAGCACATGGTTTTAAAATTGACTCCTTCACAGAGTAAATGCCTCAGTGTATGACCTATTCAGATATTTCTGGCCTCCCTAGGTGGTACATTGCCTTGACACTCAGGCTGCTTCTCAAACCACATATGACAATATTTTTTAAATCCTATATTCTGCAGGGCAGACAGTGGGGACCTGGCTCGTGGGGATTGCAAACACGGCTCCACAGTTAATTCATGTCCCACTAACATATTATCAATAAGTAAGCAGAATTCCATCTATAAAACTCACTGTGACTTAGAGATTAAATTCAGATGCCCAAGTAGTAGCCTATTTACCCAGGCTTACTGTGTGCTGTTTTTTGTGCAAGCTTGACAATGGTATTCTTTTTTTTTTTAAGAAGATGTTGGGGGTAGGAGTTTATTAATTAATTTATTTATTTTTGCTGTGTTGGGTCTTCGTTTCTGTGCGTGGGCTTTCTCTAGTTGTGGCAAGCGGGGCCACTCTTCATCGCGGTGCACGAGCCTCTCACTTTCGTGGCCTCTCTTGTTGCGGAGCACAGACTCCAGACGCGCAGGCTCAGTAGTTGTGGCTCACGGGCCTAGTTGCTCCACAGCATGTGGGATCCTCCCGGACCAGGGCTCGAACCCGCGTCCCCTGCATTAGCAGGCAGATTCTCAACCACTGCACCACCTGGGAAGCCCCGACAATGGTATTCTTAATACTTATTAAGCACTTTTCTAAGGATATTATCTCAGCTTTTTTTTTTGTTTTTGTTTTTTGCGGTACGCGGGCCTCTCACTGTTGTGGCCTCTCCCGTTGCGGAGCACAGGCTCCGGACGCACAGGCTCAGCGGCCATGGCTCACGGGCCCAGCTGCTCCGTGGCATGTGGGATCCTCCCAGACCGGGGCACAAACCTGTGTCCCCCGCATCGGCAGGTGGACTCCCAAACACTGTGCCACCAGGGAAGCCCTATCTCACCTTTTTAACTATTAAAATATAAAGTTTAAATCTATGAACTTCCACTAAAAGACCATCTTCCACTAAAGGTCAATTCATTCTTGAGTTATAAATAAGAACATATTCTTTTTTTCATTATGTATGTAAGACTTCATAAATTTCAAGGCATATATATATATATATATATATATATATACATGTATGTCTCATTTGAGCCATGCAGCAATCCTGCAAATAGGTACCATACATATTTTTACTCACATTTTGTATTTAAGGGGAAATTAAGCAATTTGCCCTCAACCATACAGCTATTTGTAGTGGTGGATCTGAGACTAGATTCTAGATCACCTGACGCCTAAGGAAATATTCCATATACATCTCCCTGTAATCAAACCTCCATGAGTTACTAAGTCAGATTTATTTGTGGTTGTTGGAGGTGATGGTGGTGTTGGTCAATTCTCTATCCTCACCTAACAGCAGCATTTGACAATATGATTACTTTCTCCTCCTCCATCTACCTTCTTTACTTGGCTCCCAGTACACCGGCCTCCTCTGGTTTTCCTCCTGCCTCGATGACTGTTCCTTGTCACTCTCCTTTGCTGGTCGCTCCTCTTCTCCCTGGCCTCTTAATGTTGGAGGGACAGGATTCAGTCCTGTCCTCGTCCCTTCTATATTCACTCCCCTCAGGGATCTCCTCTAGTGATCTAGCTTTAAATCCCACCTATATGTCAACAACTCTCAAATTTCATCTCCAGCCCTGACCCAACTCTCTAACCCAACTCATATATCCAGCAGCTTACTAACCACCTCCACTGGGATACCTAGTAAGTATCTCAAACTCAACATGCCCCAAACCAATCTTCTTTCCAAACCTGCTCCACCTGAAACCTTCCCCATCTCTGTTGATGGCAACTGTGTTCTTTTGATTTTTCAGGCCAAAGTCTTCTCTTCAGGCCAAACCTGTCTCTCTGTTACATACACCCCCAACAAATCCATCAGGATATTTTTCAGAAACTCTTCCTTCACAAACTCCTCCTTCAAGTATATCCATAATCTAACCACTTCTCATCACCTGTGCTGCTACCAGCCTGGTGCAAGGCATCTCTTGCCTGGGCTGCCATCAGACTCACTAACCGATCTCCCTGAGTCCAACCTTGCCTCTCTTCAGTCTGTTCTCAGCATAGTCCCATAGTCATCCTTTGAAATTGAAAGTTGAGACTGCTCAAAGTCCTGCTGTGGTCCCCATTTCACTAGGGTAAAAGCCAAAGAAGCCAAGTCTCCCTTGTGTCTCACCCCCTCACCTACTACTCTTCCCCTCATTCATTCAACTCCAACCACACTTCCCTCCTTGCAGTTCTTCAGACACACCAGGGACACTCCCTTCTTAAGGCTTCCCTCTGCCTGCAATGTTCCTTCCTCCAAGGCAGTATCTCCCAACCAGGAGCAATTTTATCCCTGGCTGGACATTTGGCAATGTCTGGAGACACTTTTGATTGTCTGACTCAGAAGAGGTGTGTGCTACTCTTAGCTAGTGGGTAGAGGCCAAGGATGCTTCTAAACATCCTACAGTGCATTGGACAGCCCCACAACAAAAAAATCATCTATCCCCAAGTGTCACTAGTGCTGAGGTTGAGAGACCCTGGTCTAGGCCTGACTCCCTTGCCTCCTTCATGAATTTGTTCAAGTGTCGCCTTCTTAATGACTACCGTGGCAACCCTGTCTTAATCTGCAACCCTCTTTACCTGTTCATCAGCTTTTCCTTACTCTGCTCTACTTTTCTTTATCCTATATCATGTCCTAATATACTACATAATTTACTTACATTTGGTTATTGCTTTTCTTCCCATACTAGGATGTCAGCTCCATGAGCGCAGAGTTGTTTTCTTTGCTTTTTCTGCTATAGCCCATGTGCCACTCTAAGAACAGGCTTTCAATATATTTACTATGCTATTGAATAGATTTATATGAACCCTGATGCTATGCAGTAAAACATTTCAATCTACCAGAGCTAACTAGGAGGCAGATAATAGCAAACATTACACACTTGCCACACGTCAGATGTTCTGCTGGGAGTTTTATATGCATTATCTCATTTAATCTTCCCCATGCCCTTACAGGGTAGATGTTACTTTTATTCCTAACTTACAGATGAGAAATCTTCTGAGGCTTAGAAGTATTAAAAACAAATTTTCCTGGGCTTCCCTGGTGGCGCAGTGGTTGAGAGTCCGCCTGCCAATGCAGGGAACATGGGTTCGTGTCCCCGTCCGGGAAGATCCCACATGCCATGGAGTGGCTAGGCCCGTGAGCCATGGTCGCTGAGCCTGTGCGTCTGGAGCCTGTGCTCTGCAACGGGAGAGGCCACAACAGTGAGAGGCCCGTGTACCGCAAAAAAAAACAAAAAAAAAACAACTTTTCCAAGACAGAGATAGTTGTGGAGCTGGGATGTTAGCACTCTGCCAACCACCATCTATGGAGAGGTCTCATTTTATTTTAATAGCAGAACTGTATATAGTACACTCAGGTACTGGTTAAGAAGATTCAAGAGTACTTAAAAGAAATGAGAGCCAAGATATTAAGTATATTATCATTTCTCTTCCATACCCTCTACAGTATATTAGGAAAAACAAAGATCTTCTCCTTTTTACCAACATGGAACACTTCCTGAAAAGCATTCTCGCTGCAGAGCAACAAATCCCAAGAAAACCAAGAGATCAGCTTGGGGATGAAGATAAGGTAAGATGCCCATATGATCTACAGCATTGAGACTGTACTCTGCTATATACTTTGGAACTTTTTATTGTATGTTTAGGGCCATATTTATCATTGAGCATGTCAGCAGAACAAAGGATGGGAAATTAATGGTGGTATGAACAGGTAACATCATCAGTCACTTATTAAAAACTTTACCAACAGATGGTGGATCTTAGAGTTAATCCCTCTGCCTTGAGGCAGGTCAGGCATTAATCTTAGAGAGCAGGAACTGAGACTCAGACTTGCCCCAGTTCACCCAGCTAGGAAAAGACAAACAGCAACTAGGTCCACTGCCTTCTCATTCAGGGTTTCTCCCACTGTACAGTAATGATACCTACTGCTGTTTTATAAAAGGTTGTTTTCAATCTTAAGCACTTAAAATGTTGTTATACTCTTAAAAACCAATAAATATTTTGGTTCCAAGTGATCAGAATTAATATTTTGTAATGTATAATTAGCAAAGAGAAAACCCCAAGCATCCTCATTTTTCTCATGCAGAGCAGTGATCTAAACATGTTGAGATTAAGATCAGAAACAAGCACCCTAGAGACGTAACCGAGCACTGACTCCAGCCTTGGGCCCCCGTCCACTTTAAAGTTATCACCAGAGTCTGGGGTGAAAACTACTTTTAAAACTTTATTAAAGTATAATACAACTTTTTAAAGTGCACATATCATAAACGTACACCTCTTGAACTAGCCAAATGAACGTTCCCAGGTAAGCAACCAGACCAAGAAATAGAATGTTACCAGCTCCCCAGAAGCACCCCATGTCTCCCCTCCCAGTCACCTGAGAGTGGCCACTATCCTGATACCAAACATCATAAATTGTTTTTGCTTATTCGTGAATTTTATATCAATAGAATCATAAACTATGAGTTACTTTATTGCTCAAATTTGTGAGATTTATCCATATTGTTGCAGGTAGTTGTAGCTTGTTGATTCTCTTTGTTGTAAAGTATTCCATTGTACAGATATATCACAATTTATTCACTCTATACTGATGCACAGGTGGGTATTTTCCAGCTTAGGGTTTTTACAAATAGTTGTGCACCTTTCGATGACTATACCTAGTCAGGTATTTACTTAGGACTAGAACTTCTGGGTCTGAGGGTATGGATATGCTCAATGTTAGTATCTGCTATCAACCAGAGTCCCACCAGCCGTGGAACAGAGTTCTGTTTGTTCTCCATCTTTATCAGAACTAGCATTTTCCATCTTTTTTATTTTACCCATACTTCTGGGTGTGTGGTTTTAATTTGCATTTTCCTAATGGCCAATGGAACCGAACATCTTTCATATATTTATACAGCATTTGACTGTCCTCTCGGGAGAGATGCCTATTCAAGCCTTTTGCCAATTTGTCATTGGATTGCCTATTTTTAATTGATTTGCAGGAATTCTTTATTCTGCGACTATTTTTCCTCATTCTGTGGATTGTCTTTTTATAGAAATAACTGCATGTTTCTTTTTCTGTTTTATTTTTAGATCTAGAAAGAAAATGGTGGCCTTATTTCAAGTCTGCATTATTAAAAGGTGTTAAATATATCAGTATAACATCCAATGAAGCTGATAAGAGAACATTCATATATAAATCACATAAATGTATATTATAATTTGGGGTAGATACATAACATAAAGGGCTACTTCCTGACACAAAAGAAAAACATGCTGACATTTTCACTGTGGCTAAAAGATTAGACCACATATATTATTATAATATTCATTTAAAGATATTGACTGAACCTCTTTATAAAAATGTAAAATTTGTATATATCATCATTTATCAGGCTAACTTATCTAAAATTGTTTGTTACCAAGTCACACAAAAGGAGATGGATATAGTTACAAAATATTTGGTGATCTGGAATGAGAATACATAAAATATAGGCCATGTGGCATATGTAAAATTCACTTTGGAGGCCCTGATTGGAAAATTTCAAAGGGATAAGCAGTTACCTAAAACTGAAGCTTCAGGGTAGATTTGAATATTAAGTAGGAGAGATACAACCATCACATGAATTCAGTGTAAGCCAAAAAAAATGTTTTAATACAAACTCCAAACCTCAGATTACAATCCAAAGTCTGCAATTCAAGCTGTTTCTCACATGGATAAATTTCTTACTGTGTTTCAAGATAGCAGAAGGGTTTTTTTTTAATATATAAACTGTTATTGAGTCTCCCAAGCAATGCAAGGAAAGCAGACAAGTTAAGAATTAAAACTGTAACTTAAACATTATATGGATGGATAATGAATAATAGCTAATCATTTAATTCAGTGACCATCTCATAGTCAAATTTTTAGACCTGCAGGTCTTTGTCCTAATTAAAATATGTTCAGATATGGCTGAGGATTTAGCTTTAAATCCAACCAATCAAAATACTAACAGTAAATTACTTTAGAGAAAAATTAAAACACTGAGACAACATGACATGAAGATTTACAATTAAGGTTTAACGAAGAGTTTTAAATCAAGCCCTAAGGATGATCTGCTCAGAATCAACTCACTACATCTAACCTCTCCATTTCTCCAATCTTACACTGACATTGGGTTTTCATTTCTTTGTTGCTAGAGATTGGTCACTTAGTCATCTTAAACATTCATTCAGTTTAAATCATAGATTAGCCATCAGGCAAAGCAAGTACAAAATTTGTCAGCCTTAAAGCTGTTTCATTAGTGGGAATTCCCTGGCAGTCCAGTGGTTAGGACTCTGTACTTCCACTGCCAGGGGCCTGGGTTCAACCCCTGGTTGAGGAACTAAGATCCCACAAGCCACGCAGAGCAGGCAAATAAATTTTTTTTAATTTTTAAAAAACTGTTTCATTAGTTACTATCTCAGTTAAAATCACCTGCTGCCTTCATAGAATAGATACCAATAAAATGATAGTTGCCCTTAATAATGGGCTATGTGGGGCTTCCCTGGTGGCACAGTGGTTGAGAGTCCGCCTGCTGATGCAGGGGACACGGGTTCGTGCCCCGGTCCGGTAAGATCCCACATGCTGCGGAGCGGCTGGGCCTGTGAGCCATGGCCGCTGAGCCTGCGCGTCCGGAGCCTGTGCTCCGCAACGGGACAGGCCCGCGTACCGCAAAAAAAATAATAATAATGGGCTATGTGGCAGCTGTTCTGTCTCTTCCATGAACTGGGAATTCTTACATAAAGCATACCTCCGAAATCATTGCATAATAACTTCATAAGATTAAAGGCTTGTCCAATACTCTGAGAATGTAAATCTTATTTTGATATGATAAATATTGAGTGTGTGTCAAGAACTTTATTTAATTATTCACATAAATTATGAAATGTATTTCCTAGAAAGCATCGTGAACATTAACTAAGCCAGACATACAAGACTATTTAGAATAGTTAGACTAAAACTCCAGATCCTCAGAGAGATGGCAAAGAAAAAGTCATGCAAAAACTAAAGTTATTTTTTTTATATTCCTCATTCTTTGCTGAACAAGGCACCTACCAAAACATGACTCTATTAACCTCTTGGCTTAATTCTTGGGCCCTCCATTTGATTCTATTAATACACTAACAGCTGCAGGCTTTTACTAAGTGCATGATTTTTAATGGAAATACCATAGATTATAAGGCAGAGATCATGTTCTTCTTCCTGCTGCATTATGTGTTTTATTGCTGAATCAAATCGATAGTAAGCTTTTAAAGTTTTGAGACTCTAGTATCTTTAAGGAATTAGCTTGTGTGCACACATATATACACATGCACAACTCATTGATCAAAAAAAAAAAAGAATAAGAAAACCTCAATAGATACAGAAGCCATATTTTACCAACTACCAGCAATAAGAACCCTTTCCCAAAAATACAATGCTTAAAATAATTCTTCTTAAAACAATTTTTATTTCAAAAGTGGTACATAGACTTCTACTTCCAGAAGGATGAATCAGACATACTTTTCCCTATTCCTCCCACTGAGAACAACTAAGCCTCTGGACATTACATACAAAAACAAACAAGAAGATTTTGAAATGCATAGAGAAGAAAGTAGACCAAGTAGGGATCTCAGAACCCAAAGCAGGATATGGTAGTGAACTCCACAGAGTCCCTTTTTCCCTTAATATTCCAGACTTGGATATAAAGAAGCCAGTAACCCATAAATACTAATGAGCACAAACCAAAAAAGCCCCCCAAAAGCCTTCTCTCTCTAGCCAAAGGACTAAGAAAGGGGCAGCCTAGCGAGACAGAAAACTTTGAGATAATAACTGCTTTACTCTAGTCAAATATCAGAAAAAAGCTGACTCCACCCATGCCAGCAAAGGATGAGTGACGAATCTAGACTTTCACCCTTGCCAGGCTGCAACAAGACACCACAACCTCCTTTGGGGGTGGTGTCAGAGAAGAGAACCAAGCAGAGAACTAGGAGTTTTTACCTTTCCATCCTCTCCAGGCAGTAACAAACCCCTCTACACCTCATGGTATCAGTGGAGACCACATGGTGAATCTACCAACATATGGCAGTAATGCGCTACCTTATTACCACCACCTCCCTGCTGAAGTAGCATCAGTGGAGGCCAAGTGGTGAGTCAGAACTTTTACCATTGCCCACTGGTAATGATACCACCCTCATTAAAGCATTTATGGGTACCACATGGGGAGGTGGAATTCCCATACCTGCCCAGCAGGTATGAGAAACCCCTTCCCTGCATGTCAGTGAAGGCCAAGTGGGGAACCTGGACTTTCATCTCCCATCAGGCAGTAACAAGGCAGCATCCTCTCCCCTCCCGCCCAAAGTGGGTGGAATAGTGTCAAAGGAAATCAGCTAAAACAAGTTTAAATAAGATCCCAAGTCTTATAATATCAAAAATATACAGGTTTCAGTCAGAGAACCAGAAAGATATAAAACCGAGTGGAAAAAGAGACAATAGATGCCAACACCAAAATGACAAAGATATTAGAATTATATTTCAAAGAGTTTAGGGGCTTCCCTGGTGGCGCAGTGGTTGAGAGTCCGCCTGCCGATGCAGGGGACACGGGTTCGTGCCCCGGTACGGGAAGATCCCACATGCCACAGAGCAGCTGGGCCCGTGAGCCATGGCCACTGAGCGTGTGAGTCCGGAGCCTGTGCTCCGCAACGGGAGAGACCACAACAGTGAGAGGCCCGCGTACCGCAAAAAAAAAAAAAAAAAAAAGAGTTTAAAAGAACCATCATAAAAATAATTCAACAAGCAATTATGAACATGCTTGAAACAAATGAAAAAAATGGAAGTCTCAGCAAGGAACTATAAAGTCACAAAAAAGAAATAGAAGAAAAAGAAGAAACAAATGAAAAATTTAGAACTGAAAAATATACAAACCAAAATAAAAAGCTCAATGGATGGGCTCAACAGTAAAATGGAAGGAATAGAGGGAGGAAAAAAGTGAATTTTTAGATAGAACAATAGAAATTACCCAATATGAACAACAGAGAGAAAAAAAGACTGAACAAATGAATGTATCAGTGCCTCAGGGAATTATGGTAGTATAACAAATGATCTGGCATTCAGGTCATCAAAGTCTCAGAAGGAGAAGAGAAAGACAGCAGGCTATAAAAGTACTCAAAGAAATAATGGCTGAAACTCCTCAAATTTGGAAAGAGACATAAACCTACAGATTCAAGGAGCTGAGTGAATATGAGACAAGATAAATCCAAATAAATCCGCACCAAATGCACCATAATTAGATTTCTGAAAACTAAAAGCAGAGAAAAAAATTGAAAGCAACCAGAGAAAAATGACACCTCACCTACAGAATAAAAACATTTTTATGACAGCAGATTTCTCATTAGAAAGCATAGAAGCCAGAAAGAAGTAGCACACTTTTCTAGTGCTGAAATAAAAACCATCAATCCAGAACTCTATATCTGGTGAACATATTCTTTAAAAATGAAGAGAAGAATCAATACATTCACAGATGAAGAAAAACTAACCCAGATTACCCTAAAAAAAGGCTAAAGGAAATTCCCTAAAAAGAAAGGAAACAAAAGAAAACACCTTGGAACACCAGGAAGGAAGGACACAGTAAGCAAAAATAAGGATAAAAACAATATCTTTCTTTCCTTCTCCTTTGAGTTTTCTAAATTATGTTTGAAAGTTAAAGTAAAAATTACAATGCTGTCAGATGTGGCTCTAAAATCTATGTAGAGGAAATATTTAATACAATTATAAGTGGAGGAGGATAATGAGAAATGAAGGGAGTTCAGGTTTCTACACTTCATTTGAACTGATAAAATAACAATGGTAGATCATGACAAGTTATGTACTTATAATGCAATACCTAAAGCAACCACTAGAAGACAAATGAAAAGCAGAGAGAACAAATGGAAAACAAAAATTAAATAGCAGACTCAAGAACTAACATATCTATAATTATAATAATATAAATAGTCTAAACACACCAATTAAAAGACAGAAATTGGCAGAAAATATGACTCAACTATATGGACATCATCAACTATAACCAGGTTCACAGCAGGTTGAAAGTAAAAAGATGGGAAAAGATACACCATGCATACATTAATCAAAAGAAATACACCATGCATACATTAATCAAAAGAAAGCAGGAGTGGCTACATTAATACCAGATAAAGCAATATCAGGGCAAAATAAATTACTAGAGACAGAAAGGAACATTATATAATGATAAAAATGTCAGTCTATCAAGAAGACACGCAGTTCTAAATGTATAAAACAACAGAGTTGTACCATATAAAACAACGACAGAGTTGTACCAAATGTAAAACAAAAACTGATAGAACTGAAAGGAGAAATAGACAAATTGCAATTATAATTGGAGACTTCAACATCCCCTCTCAACAATTTATAAGACATCTAGACAGAAAATCAGCAAGGATATAGAAGAACTCAACATTTAATCAATAGTACTACTTAACATTAGTGGAACATCCCCCCAAACAACAGTAGAATAAATTATTTTCAAGGGCCCAATGAAGATTTATCAAGATAAATCTCATCCTGGAGTATAGAACAAATCTCAACTAATTTAAAAGAATTAAAAACATACAAAGCATATTCTCTAACCAGAATATAATCAAATTAGAAACCAGTAACAGAAAAATAACAGGTAAGTCTCCAAATACTTAGAAACTAAACAACATCTAAATAATCCAAGGATCAAAGAAGTTGTCTTAAGGAAAAATTTTAAAATACATTGAACTGAATGACAATGAAAAGTCAACATATAAAAGCTTGTCGGAACAGGTGAGCAGTGTTGAGAGGGAAATTTATAGCCCTGAGTACCTATATTAGAAAAGAGGAAAAGTCTCGAATCAAAAATCTAAGGTTGGGGAAATCCTTCAAGATGGTGGAGGAGTAAGACGTGGAGATCACCTTCCTCCCCACAGATACATCAAAAATACATCTACATGTGGAACAGCTTCTACAGAACACCTGCTAAACGCTGGCAGAAGGCCTCAGACTTCCAGAAAGGCAAGAAAATCTCCACATAACTAGGTAGGGCAAAAGAAAAAAGAGAGACAAAGGAATAGGGATGGGACCTGCCCCTCTGCGAGGGAGCTGTGAAGGAGGAAAAGTTTATGCACACTAGGAAGCCCCCTCACTGGCAGGAGTGGGTAGGGGGAGCTTCGGAGCCTCAGAGAAGAGCACAGCCACAGGGGTGCGGAGGGCAAAGCGGAGAGATTCCCGCAAAGACGATCGGTGCCGACCAGCACTCACCGGCCTGAGACGCTTGTCTGCTCACCTTCTGGGGCGGGTGGGGGCTGGGAGCTGAGGCTCGGGCTTCGGAGGTCAGGCCCCGAGAGAGGACTGGGGTTGGCTGTGTGAAGACAGCCTGAGGAGGCCAGTGCACCACAGCTAACCGGGAGGGGGTCCGGGAAGAAGCCTGGGCCTGCCAGAGAGGCAAGAGACCATTGTTGCGGGGTGCGCAAGGAAAGGGGTGGGCCCAACATAGGAGCGTCTTGCTCCGTGCGCTCACAAATGGCAGGGCACCGCCTACACAAGGTCCAGGGGCGGGTGCAAGCCACAGCTGTTATCTTGGACACCAGAGGCGGGCAAGATGGCTACCGCTGCCACCGCGGGTCCTGTGAGCAAGTGCAGGCTCCTGCCCACACCTTCCCGGGAGCCTATGCAGCCCACCACTGCCGAGGGTCCCACGGCAGTCTGAAGCATGCCATGCGCTCCTCTGGGGCCAGCTTCTCCAGGAGAGCGCACAGTGCACCTCAGGCTGTTGCAACTTCCTGCCGCCTTCTGCCGTCGCAGGCACACCCCGCACATCCCAATTGTGACTGCTTATCCCTCCCTCTCCCTGGTCTGAGTGAGCAAGTGGGTACTAATCAGCCACTGAATTCGCCCCTCTTGCCTGGGTGGGGAACAGATGCCTGAGGGTGACCCACACGCAGAGGCGGGGTCAAAACCAAAGCTGAACTCCAGGGGCAATGGGATCAAAGAAGAGGAAGGGCTCTCTCCCTGCAGCCACAGGAGCAGCAGATTGCGTCCCTGCAAACGGTTGGTGAACCCTGCATCTGTGGAATATCTGATTTAACGAGTGTTCCCACAATTGAGGCTATGGACTTTGGCGGCAACTGTGGACTTTGGGAGCAAGTACACGCAGGAGTAAGGCCAGATCAGACAGAGTCTGAGTTGGCCACAAGTGCCCACTGCAGGTCCAGAGACCTACCTAGAAGTATTGGAGGACTTCCTAGGAAGGCAGGGATTGGCTGTGGCTCACTGTGGGGGCAAGGACACTGACAGCTGAGGCCACAGGAAAATATTATTATTATTACTATTGTTTTTTTCATTTTGTTTTGTTGTTGTTCATTTTTTATTATTCTTTTTATTTTTTATTTACTTTTTATTTTTATGGTTTTATTCTCTTATTTTACTTATTTTTTTATTGGAGTATGATTGCTTTACAATGTTTTGTTAGTTTCTGCTGTATAATAAAGTGAATCAACTATATGTATACCTATATCCCCTCCCTTTTGGACCTCCCTCCCACCCCACCCATCCCACCCATCTACGTCGTCACAGAGAACCAAGCTCAGCTTCCTGTGCTTTTATAAAGCATGTTCCCTCAAGCTATCTATATTATATATGGTACTGTATATATGTCAATCCTAATCTCCCAATTGGTCCCACCCTCCCCTTCCCTGCCATGTGTCCACATGTCCATTCTCTACACCTATGTCTCTATTCCTGTCCTGCAAAAAGGTTCATCTGTACCATTTTTCTAGATTCCACATATATGTGTTAATATACAATATTTGTTTTTCTCTTTCTGGCTTATTTCACTCTGTATGACAGACTCCACGTCCATCCACATGTCTACAAATGACCCAATTTTGTTCCTTTTTATCGCTGAGTAATATTCCATTGTATATAGGTACCACATCTTCTTTATCCATTCATCTATCAGACATTTACATTATTTCCATTTCCTGGCTATTGTAAATAGTGCTGCAATGAATATTGGGGTACATGTGTCCTTCTGAATTATGGTTTTCTCAGGGTATATGCCCAGTAGTGGGATTGCTGGGTCGTATGGTAGTTCTATTTTTTGTTTTTTAAGGAACCTCCATACTGTTCTCCATAGTGGCTGTATCAATTTACATTCCCACCAACAGTGCAAGAGGGTTCCATTTTCTCCACACACTCTGCAGCATTTATTGTTTGTAGATTTTTTGATGATGGCCATTCTGACTGGTGTGAGGTGATATCTCATTGTAGTTTTGATTTGCATTTCTCTGATAATTAGTGATGTTGAGCATCTTTCCATGTGCCACTTGGCCACCTGTATGTCTTCTTTGGTGAAATGTCTATTTAGGTCTTCCAACCATTTTTTAATTGGGTTGTTTGTTTTCTTGATATTGAGCTCCATGAGCTATTTGTATATTTTAGAGATTAATCCTTTGTCCGTTGCTTCATTTACAAATTTTCTCCCATTCTGAGGGTTGTCTTTTCATCTTGTTTATAGTTTCCTTTGCTGTGCAAAAGCCTTTGCTTCATTAGATCCCATTTGTTTATGGGTCAAAAAAGATCTTGCCATGGTTGATGGCAAAAGTGTTTTTCTTATGTTTTCCTCTAAGAGTTTTATATTGTCCAGTCTTACATTTAGGTCTTTAATCCATTTTGAGTTTATTTTTGTGTATGGCATTAGGGAGTGTTCTAATATCATTCTTTAACATGTAGCTGTCCAGTTTTAACAACACCACTTATTGAAGAGGCTGTCTTTTCTCCATTGTATGTTCTCACCTGCTTGGTCATAAATTAGATGGCCATATGTGTGTGGGTTTATCTCTGGGCTTTTTATCCTGTTCCGCTGATCTATGTTTCTGTTTTTGTGCCAGTACCATACTGTCTTTTTTTTTTTATTTATTTATTTTTGGCTGCATTGGGTCTTTGTTGCTGTGCACGGGCTTTCTCTAGTTGTGGCAAGAGGAGGCTACTCTTTGCTGTGGCTCACGGGCTTCTCATTGTGGTGGCTTCTCTTGTTGCAGAGCATGGGCTCTAAGCACACGAGCTTCAGTAGTTGTGGCATGCAGGCTCAGTAGTTGTGGCTCACGGGCTTAGTTGATCTGTGGCATGTGGGATCATCCCGGACCAGGGCTCGAACCCATGTCGCCTGCATTGATAGGCAGATTCTTAACCACTGTGTCACCAGGGAAGCCCCCATACTGTCTTGATTACTGTAGCTTTGTAGTATAGTCTGAAGACAGGGAGCCTGATTCCTCCAGCTCCGTTTTTCTTTGTCAAGATTGCTTTGGCTATTCGGGGTCTTTTGTGTTTCCATACAAAAGAAAAATTGTAAAAATTTTTGTTCTAATTCTGTGAAGAATGCCATTAGTAATCTGATAGGGCTTGCACTGAATCTGTAGACTGCTTTGGGTAGTATAGTCATTTTCACAATGTTGATTCTTCCAATTCAAGAACGTGGTATATTTCTCCATTTGTTGTTTATGTCATCTTTGATTACTTTCATCAGTGTTTTATAGTTTTCTGAGTACGGGTCTTCTGCATCCTTAGATAGGTTTATTCCTAGGTATTTTATTCTTTTTGTTGCTATGGTAAATGGGATTGTATCCTTAATTTCTCCTTCTGAATTATCTTAGCTTTTGCTTGTCTGTAAAGGTTTTAAACATGGCAGTGTGTACATGTCAATTCCAAACTGCCTAACTATCCCTTCCCCCACCCTTCCCCCCAGTAACCATAAGTTCGTTCTCTTAAGTCCATGAGTCTGTTTCTGTTTTGTAAATAAGTTCATTTGTATCATTTCTTTTTAGATTCTGCACATAAGGGATATCATATGATATTTCTCTTTCTCTGTCTGACTTACTTTACTCAGTATGACAATCTCTAGGTCCATCCATGTGGCTGCAAATGACATTATTTCATTCTCTTTAATGGCTGAGTAATATTCCATTGTATATATGTACCACATCCTCTTTATCCATTCCTCTGTTGATGGACATTTAGATTGTTTCCATGTCTTTGCTATCATAAACAGTGCTGCAATGAACATTGGGGTGCGTGTATCCTTTCAGACCATGTTTTCCTCCAGATATATGCCCAGGAGTGGGATTGCAGGGTCATATGGTAGCTCTATTTTTAGTTTTTTAAGGAACCTCCATACTGTTCTCCATAGGGGCTGTACCAATTTATAGTCCCACCAACAGTGTAGGAGGGGTCCCTTCTCTCCACATTCTTTCCAGCATTTATTGTTTGAGGATTTTTTGATGATTTTTTTGACTGATGTGAGGTGATAGCTCATTGTAGTTTTGATCTGCATTTCTCCAATAGTTAGTGATGGTGAACATCTTTTCATGTGCCTCTTGGCCATCTGTGTGTCTTCTTTGGAGAAATGTCTTTTCATGTCTTCTGCCCATTTTTGGATTGGGTTGTTTGTTTTGATGATATTAAGTCTCATGAGCTGTTTGTAAATTTTGGAGACTAATCCCTTGTCAGTGACATGATTCGCAAATATTTTCTCCCAATCTGTGGGTTATATTTTTGTTTTGTTTATGGTTTCCTTTGCTGTGCAAAAGCTTTAGAGTTTAATTAGGTCTCATTTGTTTATTTTTCTTTTTATTTCCATTATTCTGGAAGATGGATCAGAAAAGATACTGCTGCAATTTATGTCAGAGAGCGTTCTGCCTATGTTTTCCTCAAAGAGTTTTATAGTGTCCAGCCTCACATTTAGGTCTTTAATCCATTTTGAGATTATTTTTGTATATGGTGTTAAAGAATGATCTAATTTCATTTTTTACATGTAGCTGTCCAGTTTTCCCAGCACAATTTGTTGAAGAGACTGTTTTCCCAACATTGTGTAGTCTTGCCTCCTTTGTCATAGATTAATTGACCATAGGTGCGTGGGTTTATTTCTGAGCTTTCTTGTTCCATTGATCTATATTTCTATTTTTGTGCCAGTACCATAATGATTTGACGACTATAGCTTTGTAGTATAGTCTGAAGTCAGGAAGCCTGATTCTTCCAGCTCTGTTATTTTTTCTCAAGATTGCTTTGGCTATTCAGAGCCTTTTGTGTCTCCATACAAATTTTAAGATTCTTTTGTTCTAGTTCTTTGAAAAATGCCATTGGTAATTTGATAGGGATTGCACTGAATCTGTAAATTGCTTTGGGTAGTATAGTCATTTTCACAATATTGATTCTTCCAATCCATGAACATGGTATATCTTTCCATCTGTTTGTGTCTTCTTCAATTTCTTTCATCAGTATCTCATAGTTTCTGGAGTACAGGTTTTTGTCTCAGATATTTTATTTATTTATTTTAGGTATTTTATTTATTTATTTTTTGATGCGATGGTAAATGGGGTTGTTTCTTGAGTTTCTTTTTCTGATCTTTCATTGTTATTGTATAGGAATGCAAGAGATTTCTGTGCATTAATTTTGTATCCTGCAACTTTACCAAATTCATTGATGACCTCTAGTAGTTTTCTGATAGTGTCTTTAGGATTTTCTATGTATAGTATCATGTCATCTTCAAACAGTGACAGTTCAACTTCTTTTCCAACTTGGATTCCTTTTATCTCTTTTTCTTCTCTGATTGCTGTAGCTAGGACTTCCAAAACTATGTTGAATAAAAGTGGCGAGAGTGGACATCCTTGTCTTGTCCCTGATCTCAGAAGAAATGCTTTCAGCTTTTCACCATTGAGTATTTTAGCTATAGGTTTGTCGATAAGGCCTTTATTGTGTTAAGGTAGGTTCCCTCTATGACCACTTTGTGGAGAGTTTTTATCATAAATGGGTGCTGAATTTTGTCAAAAGCTTTTACGGCATCTATTGAGATGACCATATGATTTTTAGTCTTCATTTGTTGATGTGGTATATCACACTGACTGATTTGCAGATATTAAAGAATCCTTGCATCCTAGGATATATCCCACTCAATCATGGTGTATGATCCTTTTAATGTATGGTTGGATTCAGATTGCTACTATTTTGTTGAGGATTTTTGTGTCTATGTTCATCAGTGATATTGGCCTGTATTTTTTGTGTGTGTGTGGTATCTTTGTCTGGTTTTGGTATCAGGGTGATCGTGGCCTCACAGAATGAGTTTGGGAGTGTTCCTTCCTCTGCAAATTTTTGGAACGGTTTCAGAAGGATAGGTGTTAGCTCTTCTCTAAATGTTTGATAGAATTTGCCTGTGAAGCCATCAGGTCCTAGACATTTTGTTTGTTAGGAATTTTTTAATCACAGTTTCAATTTCAGTGCTTGTGATAAGTCTGTTTATATTTTCTATTTCTTCCTGGTTCAGTCTCAGGAGACTGTACTTTTCTAAGAATTTGTCCATTTCTTCCAGGTTATCCATTTTATTGGCATACAGTTGCTTATAGTAGTCTCTTATGATCCTTTGTGTTTCTGCAATGTCACTTGTGATTTTTCCTTTCCATTTCTAATTTTATTGATTTCCATACTCTCCCTCTTTTTCTTGATGAGTCTGACTAAAGGTTTATCAATTTTGTTTAGCTTTTCAAAGAACCAGCTTTTAGTTTCATTGATCTTTGCTATTGTTTTCTTTGTTTCTATTTCATTTATTTCTGCTCTGATCTTTATGATTTCTTTCCTTCTACTAACGTTGGGTTTTGTTTGTTCTTCTTTCTCTAGTTCTTTTAGGGGTAAGATTAGATTGTTTATTTGAGATTTTTCTTGTTTCTTGAGGTAGGATTGTATTGCTATAAACTTCCCTCTTAGAACTGCTTTTGCTGCATCCCATGGATTTTGGGTCATTGTGTTTTCGTTGTCATTTGTCTCTAGGTATTTTTTGATTTCCTCTTTGGTTTCTTCAGAGTTCTCTTGGTTACTTAGTAGTGCACTGTGTTTTTTATAGTTTTTTTCTGTAATTGATTTTTAGTCTCATATGTAGTGGTCAGAAAAGAAGTTTGATACGATTTCAATTTTCTTCCATTTGGTAAGGCTTGACTTGTGACCCAAGATGTGATCTATCCTGGAGAATGTTCATGTATACTTAGGAAGAAAGCGTATTCTGCCACTTTAAGGTGGAATGTCCTATAAATATCAATTAAATCTATTTGGTCTATTGTGTCATTTAAAGCTGTGTTTCCTTATTAATTTCTGTCTGGATGATCTGTCGATTGGTGTAAGTGAGGTTTTAAAGTCCCCCACTCTTATTGTGTTACTGTCGATTTCCCCTTTTATAGCTCTTAGCATTTGCATTATATATTGAGTTGCTCCTCTGTTAGATGCACATATATTTATAATTGTTATATCTTCTTCTTGGATTGATCCCTTGATCATTATGTAGTGTCTTCCTTCATTTCCTGTAACAGTCTTTAATTTAAAGTCTATTTTGTCTGATATGAGTATTTCTACTCCAGCTTTCTTTTGATTTCCATTTGCATGGAATATCTCTTTCCATCCCTTCACTTTCAGTCTCTATGTGTCCCTAGGTCTGAGGTGGGTCTCTTGTAGACAGCATATATACGGGTCTTGTTTTTGAATCCACTCAGTCAGTCTATGTCTTTTGTCTGGCACATTTAATCCATTTACATTTAAGGTAATTATTGATAAGTGTATGCCTATTGCCATTTTCTTAATTGTTTGGGGTTTGTTTTTGTAGGGCTTTTTTTCTTCCCTTCTTCTTTTGCTCTCTTCTCTTGTGGTTTGATGACCATCTTTAGTGTTGTGTTTGGATTGCTTTTTCTTTTTCGTGTGTGTATCTCTTGTACTTTGGGGGTTTCCTGTTCCCATGTGGTTTTGATATAGCAGTCTATATATGTGCAAGGGTTTTGGGGGGTTTTTTTTTAAGTTGTTAGTCTCTTTCCCACCTAGAGGTGTTCCTTTAACATTTGTTGCAAAGCTGGTCTGGTGGTGCTGAATTCTCTTAGCTTTTGCTTGTCTGTAAAACTTCTGATTTCTCTGTCAAATCTGAATGAGAGCCTTGCTGGGTAGAGTATTCTTGGTTGTAGGTTCTTCCCTTTCATCACTTTAAATATATTGTGCCACTCCCTTCTGTCTTGCAGGGTTTCTGCTGAGAGATCAGGTGATAATCTTATGGGAGTTCCCTTGTATGTTGTCATTTTTCCCTTGTTGCTTTTAATACTTTTTCTTTGTTTTAATTTTTGTCAATTTGATTACTATGTGTCTCAGTGTTTTCCTCCTTGGGTTTATCCTGTCTGGGACTCTCTTCACTTCCTGGACTTGTATATTGATTACTTTTAATCACAGCAAAAAATACATAGTTCCTTATATTTTCCCCTATACATTTGCTTCAGGGAAACATGAGACGCTCTAAAGAATTTGCAGGGCTATAAAGCTCATGGATGGCTCCATCTGTGCCAAGTTCTAGAACAGTGATGGAATTGATTTCTTCTTGAGTACAACTTTGAACAATTCATTTTAATGGCTGTCTCTAGTACTATGTTGCATAGAGTTGTGAGACAATCTCTGCACCCAAATAAGAACACTGTGATTTATTAGCACATCCATCAAGGGGTACAGGAGTAGTAATACATGTGCCACAGATTTACCATCTGTTTTCTGGAAGTTCTTTCAAGCCAACCTCACAAATTTCATGAAGCACTTTGTTAATAAAACCATCTCTGCAAAAGTTCTTACAAACCCATTCTTCTGTCACAGTCAAGTATTACATTATATTTTAGATATAGTAACTTTTATACACTTCTGTTTCATTTTTTAGTCCAACAAATTTGAGATGTGAATAAAACCTACAGAGAAAATCATTAATTGAAATTCAACGTAACATCATTATGGAATATATAAGGTAAAAACAAGAAAGACTAAACAGGACTGAGAATCAAACTGGCAGTAGGAAAGCTTAAAACAATTATGGTTTATAAAAGAAGAAAGAAAGATATGAAAGCAATCAAATAATAGTTATGACAAAGAAAATTTTCCAGCATAAAGAGACTTGGTATCCCCTAAATGGACAAAGAACACATTCAAATATAATATTATAGAAGATAGCTTTAGAAAAATTAAATTTGCAGATCAGAAACAGCCACAATGTTTCAGGAAAAGAATGACACAGAATGATTGAGACATAGACTTCAAGTATAAAGAAAGAATTTTTCAGACTGTCAGGCAAAGGGATTCACCTAAAAAAGTAAACATACATGTTTGTGTCAGTGTCGGAAAGTGGGGGAAATCAAACTGGTCTCAGGTTTCTCTACAGCAAGTACAATGCCAGAAACATTAGATTAGAGTAATGGCTATGAAGCTATAAGTGAAAGAAAACATGACCTAACATTTTAATCCTCAGACGAGTTGTTCTTCAAGTATAAAAGAATAAAGAGCCTCAAGCACAAATGAACCCACAGGATAGAACACCTATGAGCTATTTGTGAAAAGGCTGCTTAACAATAAAATCCAGCTAATCAAAGGTGAATCAAGGTGTGGAAGCACAGCATCGAGGGGCTGACCTAGCTGGAGCCCATGGCCCTGCATCTTCTGACTGCGATGCCGGTCCTGCAAAGGCTGCAGGGCTGCAGCCACTGGGCTCTGTGCGCCTGAGTGGCTGGGAGGTGAGCCGTGACCCCCAGGCAGGTGTGGGCATTTTGTCTGCAGAGAGTGTTCACGAGGCCCTGCTCAGGCCATGATCACTCAGTGAAGCTGTGCCGCGACAGCTCAGCCAACTTCTTCTCATGCTGTGAGAACCACTGCGGGCTGCAGTACTTGGTGCCTCCACCTACTGTGCACACTTCGCTGTGAGAGGGCCTGCTGGACTTCAGTGCCAACCGCCTCCATGAGGTGGACTGGGTGCTTCGACTGAGCACCCTCTGCCTCTGACCTTTATCCAGAGTTTCTTCCAGCCATGACTTGGTGAGACAGGGCAGACAGCAGAAGCAAGAAGAACTACAATCCTGCAACCTGTGGAACAAACACCACATTCACAGAAAGATAGACAAGATGAAAAGGCAGAGGACTATGTACCAGAAGAAGGAACAAGGTAAAACCCCAGAAAAACAACTAAATGAAGTGGAGATAGGCAACATTCCAGAAAAAGAATTCAGAATAGTGATTGCACAGATGATCCAGGACCTCAGAAAAAGAATGGAGGCAAAGATGGAGAAGATGCAAGAAATGTTTTAAAAAGACCTAGAAGAATTAAAGAACAAACAAACAGACATGAACAATATAAATAATACAATAACTGAAATGAAAACCACACTAGAAGGAATCAATAGCAGAATAACTGAAGCAGGAGAACGGATAAGTGACCAGGAAGACAGAATGGTGGAATTCACTGCTGCAGAAGAGAATAAAGAAAAAAGAATGAAAAGAAATGAACACAGCCTAAGAGACCTCTGGGACAACATTAAACAAAACAACATTCGCATTATAGGGTTCCCAGAAGGAGAAGAGAGAGAGAAACACCAGAGAAAATATTTGAAGAGATTATAGTCAAAAACTTCCTGAACATGGGAAAGGAAAGAGCCACCCAGGTCCAGGAAGCACAGAGAGTCCCATACAGGATAAACCCAAGGAGAAACAGGCAAGATACATAGTAATCAAATTGGCAAAAATTAAAGACAAAGAAAAATTATTGAAAGCAGCAAGGGAAAAACAACAAATACCATACAAGGAAACTCCCATAAGGTTAACAGCTGATTTCTCAGCAGAAACTCTACAAGCCAGAAGGGAGTGGCATGACATATCTAAAGTGATGAAAGGGAAGAACCTACAACCAAGATTACCCTACCCAGCAAGGATCTCATTCAGATTCAATGGAGAAATCAAAAGCTTTACAGACAAGCAAAAGCTAAGAGAATTCAGCACCACCAAACCAGCTCTACAAGAAATGCTAAAGGAACTTCTCTAAGTGGGAAACAAAAGACAAGAAAAGGACCTACAAAAACAAACCCAAAACAATTAAGAAAATGGTCATAAGAACATACATATGAATAATTACCTTAAACACGAATGGATTAAAGCTCGAACCAAAAGACACAGGCTTGCTGAAAGGATACAAAAACAAGACCCATATATATGCTGTCTACAAGAGACCCACCTCAGACCTAGGGACACATACAGACTGAAAGTGAGGAGATGGAAAAAGGTATTCCATGCAAATGGAAATCAAAAGAAAGCTGGATAGCAATACTCATATCAGATAAAATAGATTTTAAAATAAAGACTCTTACAAGAGACAAGGAAGGACACTACATAATGATCAAGAGATCAATCCAAGAAGGTAATATAACAATTATAAATATATATGCACCCAACATAGGAGCACCTCAATACATAAGGGAACTGCTAACAGCTATAAAAGAGGAAATCAACAGTAACACAATAATAGTGGGGGACTTTAGCACCTCACTTACACCAATGGACAGATCATCCAAAATGAAAATGAATAAGGAAACAGAAGCTTTAAATGATATAATAGACCAGATAGATATAATTGATATTTATAGGACATTCAATCCAAAAACAGCAGGTTACACTTCCTTCTCAAGTGCGCATGGAACATTCCCAAGATAGATCATATCTTGGGTCACAAATCAAGCCTCAGTAAATTTAAGAAAATTGAAATCATATCAAGCATCTTTTCTGACCACAACGCTATGAGATGAGAAATGAATTACAGGGGAAAAAACGTGAAAAACACAAACACATGGAGGCTAAACAATACGTTACTGAATAACCAAGAGATCACTGAAGAAATCAAAGAGGAAATCAAAAAGAAAGAAGAGGGAAGCTTATATACAAGCCTACCTCAAGAAACGAGAAAAATCTCAAATAAACAATCTAACCTTACCCCTAAAGGAACTAGAGAAAGAAGAACAAACAAAACGCAAAGTTAGCGGAAGGAAAGAAATCGTCAAGATCAGAGCAGAAATAACGAAATAGACACAAAGAAAACAATAGCAAACGTCAATAAAACTAAAAGCTGGTTCTTTGAGAACATAAACAAAGTTGATAAACCATTAGCCAGACTCATCAAGAAAAAGAGGGAGAGGACTCAAATCAATAAAATTAGAAATGAAAAAGGAGAAGTTACAACAGACACTGCAGAAATACAAAGCATCCTAAGAGACTATTACAAGCAACTCTATGCCAATACAATGGACAAACTGGAAGAAATGGACAAATTCTTAGAAAGGTATAACCTTCCAAGACTGAGCCAGGAAGAAATAGAAAATATGAACAGACCAATCACAAGTAATGAAATTGAAACTGTGATTAAAAAACTTCCAACAAACAAAAGTCCAGGACCAAATGGCTTCACAGGTGAATTGTATCAAACATTTAGAGAAGAGCTAACACCCATCCTTCTCAAACTCTTCCAAAAACTTGCAGAGGAAGGAACACTCCCAAACTCATTCTGTGAGGCCACCATCACCCTGATACCAAAACCAGACAAAAATATTACAAAAACAGAAAATTACACACCAATATCACTGATGAATATAGATGCAAAAATCCTCAACAAACTACTAGCAAACAGAATCCAACAACAAATTAAAAGGATCATACACCACAATCAAGTGGGATTTATCCCAGGGATGCAAGGATTCTTCAATATACACAAATCAATCAGTGTGATACACCATATTAACAAATTTAAGGATAAAAACCATATGATCATCTCAATAAATGCAGAAACAGCTTTTGACAAAATTCAATGCCCATTTATGATAAAAACTCTCCAGAAAGTGGGCATAGAGGGAACCTACCTCAACATGATAAAGGCCATATACAACAAACCCACAGCAAACATCATTCTCAATGGTGAAAAACTGAAAGCATTTCCTCTAAGATCAGGAACAAGACAAGGATGTCCACTCTCCCCGTTATTATTCAACATAGTTTTAGAAATCCTAGTGACGGCAATCAGAGAAGAAAAAGAAATAAAAGAAATACAAATTGGAAAAGAAGTTGAACTGTCACTGTTTGCAGATGACATGATACTATACAAAGAGAATCCTAAATATGCCACCAGAAAACTACTAGAGCTAATCAATGAATTTGGTTAAGCTGAATGATATGAAATTAATGCACAGAAATCTCTTGCATTCCTATACACAAATGATGAAAAATCTGAAAGAGAAATTAAGGAAACACTCCCATTTACCATTGCAACGCAAAGAATAAAATACCTAGGAATAAACCTACCTAGAGAGACAAAAGATCTGTATGCAGAAAACTATGACACTGATGAAAGAAATTAAAGATGATACCAACAGATGGAGAGATATACCATGTTCTTGGATTGGAAGAATCAATAATGTGAAAATGACTATACTACCCAAAGCAATCTACAGATTCAATGCAATTCCTATCAAATTACCAATGGCATTTTTTACGGAACTAGAACAAATAATCTTAAAATTTGTATGGAGATACAAACAACCCGAATAGCCAAAGCAGTCTTGAGGGGAAAAAACGGAGCTGGAGGAACCACATTCCCTGACTTCAGACTATACTACAAAGCTACAGTAATCAAGACAATATGGTACTGGCCAAAAACAGAAATATAAATCAATGGAACAAGATAGAAAGCCCAGAGATAAACCCACGCACCTATGATCAACTAATCTATGACACAGGAGGCAACAGTATACAATGGAGACAAGACAGTATCTTCAATAAATGGTGCTGGGAAAACTGGACAGCTACATGTAAAAGAATGAAATTAGAACACTCCCTAACACCACATACAAAAATAAACTCAAAATGGATTCGAGACATAAGTATAAGACCAGACACTATAAAACTCTTAGAGGAAAACATAGGAAGAACACCCTTTGACATAAATCACAGCAAGATCATTTTTGATCCACCTCCTAGAGTAATGGAAATAAAAACAAAAATAAACAAATGGGACCTAATGAAACTTCAAAGCTTTTGCACAGCAAAGGAAACTACAAACAAGACAAAAAGACAACCCTCAGAATGGGAGAATATATTTTCAAATGAATCAATGGACAAAGAAATAATCTCCAAAATATATAAACAGCTCATGCAGCTCAGTATTAAAGAAACAAACAACCCAATCCAAAAATGGGCAGAAGACCTAAATAGACATTTCTCCAAAGAAGACATACAGATGGCCAAGAAGCACATGAAAATCTGCTCAACATCACTAATTATTAGAGAAATGCCAATCAAAACTACAATGAGGTATCACCTCACACCAATTAGAATGGCCATCATCAGAAAATCTATAAACAACAAATGTTGGAGAGGGTGTGGAGAAAAGGGAACCCTGTTGCACTGTTGGTGGGAATGTAAATGATACAGCCACTATGGAGGACAATATGGAGGTTCCTTAAAAAACTAAAAATAGAATTACCATATGATCCAGCAATCCCACTACTGGGCATATACCCAGAGAAAACCATAATTCAAAAAGACACATGCACCCCAATGTTCATTGCATCACTATTTACAATAGCCAGGTCATGGAAGCAACCTAAATGCCCAACAAGAGACGAATGGATAAAGAAGATGTGGTACATATATACAATGGAATATTACCCAGCCATAAAAAGGAACGAAACTGGGTCATTTGTTGAGACATGGATGGATCTAGAGACTGTCATACAGAGTGAAGTAAGTCAGAAAGAGAAAAACAAATATCGTATATTAATGCATGTATGTGGAACCTAGAAAAATGGTACAGATGAACCGGTTTTCAGGGTAGAAGTTGAGACACAGATGTAGAGAATAAACATATGGACACCAAGGGGGGAAAGCCTCGGGAGGGTGGGGATGGTGGTGTGCTGAATTGGGCAATTGGGATTGACATGTATACACTGATGTGTATAAAACTGTAGACTAATAAGAACCTGCTGTATAAAAAAATGAATAAAATAAAATTTATAAAAAAGAAAGGTGAATCAAAATAGATTTCACATATAGAAAATATTGATGAGCATTCATTGATTAAGTTGAAATATAGAACTAAGAAAAATCAACTATTAAGAATAATTATTTCAGGAGAGAACTTAAATGTTAAACCTTGACATTAAAAACGTTGCATATTTGAAAGTTACCAAGAGAGTAAAAACAGTTCTCATCCCCCCCCAAAAAAAGTAACTATTTATGCTGACAGACGTTAACTAGACTTATTGTGGTAATCATTTCACAATCTATACAAATATCAGATCATGTTGTGCACCTGAAACTAATGTTATATGTCAATTATACCTCAATTTGTAAAGTGACATGGAAGATAAGGAGCAAAGAAAAAAATGAAGAATGTTAATTTCTGCAGCTTTCATAGTAAGAAATAAGCAATACTGTATTTTTTTTTTTAAGTTTTAAAGACTGTCTGGCCTCCTGGTGTTCCTTTTTTTAAACCATAAAAGAAATATTTCAAAAAATAAAATACTCTGTGGTAGAAAATCTTATGACTATTTCAACAACTTTCAGTTTCACTTTAGGTTTCTTTTTTTCTGAGGTCAAGTAAAATTAAATCTAAATATCTATCAAGTAGCTCCCGTAGTATGGTTTTCTTATTAAATTTTCTATATGTCAATTCTTACATTTGTATGTATATAAAGGATCACTGGAAAGATGGTCACCATTTAATGTTAATAATGGTAATTTCTGGTTGGATGGGAAGGATTTTTATTTCCTTGGTACTATGCTTTTTTCTGCTTCACTTGAGTTCTTCATAGTGAGATATATCATCCACAAAGTGTCATAATTAAGGCTATTATGAGGTTTAGAAATATGCCAAATTTTTTAAAGGAATGATGTCTTAAAAAGTAGTTTTCAGACAAGCTCTTACTGACCTTATAAAATAGAACAGTAATGGCAGGTAATAAAGTAGAACCTGAATACTATGAGGATCACTCTTCCCTAAATGAAGGTCTACTTTTTTTTTTTAATGGCTAATGAAAAACAAGAACTTTTAAAACTTTCTTGCAACAAACTCAACTAAGAAGGTATTAAAAACACAGCACGTTTATTTAAACTGTTACTCTTCATAATGCATTGAATCTTATTACAGGTCAATATCTTCATTCTATTACCTTATTGGGTACATTCATTTGTGTTATATAAACCTTCATTTAAAATTAAAGAATTAAAAGTACAGCTAAGAACACAGTCATGATCTCCATGAGAGGATTCACCATCATGCACCCTAGTCCCTAATGTGGTTATTTTTTCTGTTTCCTGGGCCTCTCGAGCTTAGACTTGTTTTCATTTCAGAGAAAATAAAGTAGCTCTGCTGAGCTCTACTCCGCGAGGGCCCAGCCGCTGCACTATCGGTGTGTGTTGACCCAGTGGTACCTGTCCACCCGGTGCCCAGCAGCAGGCCTGTGACCCTTAGGGATCTTATGCAATGCATGATAAGCATTTCCTAGGAGGCCCATTCGGCCATCCCCCATATTGCTTTTGTGGGGGATATGGAACCAAGATTGAAAGGGCTGTTTCAAGTTTTCAACCTGGGGAGAAAAAAAGAAGAAAAAAGGAGCATGATGATTTTCTGTAAACTGATAAGCCACTTCTAAGGATTAAATATAAACCCATAACTCACAGGTTCAACTTTTCAAAAGCATAGGAAATACAAATGAATAGAAATCAAAGTAGATCCTTATCTTTGGAAAATTGAGTTGCATTTTAGGGTATGAAGTAAGTCACTTCATATCTTTTAACAAAATTCTTTAGTCCAACCAAGAATTTTAAAAACAAAAAATTTAAAAATTTACTCAAATTAGTATATATTCCTGTGTTTTCTCCTACCTGATCCCCGCCTCGCTCAACCCAAAACTATCTAATCACAATCTCTGGGGTTGAGGTCTAGAAACATCCATCTTAAACATCTCAGATGACCAATATAAATGTTTTGCAGACTACACTTTCAAAGGACATTGTTCTAAAAGAATATAGCTGACTACAGATCTGATCCTTAGATTAAGAAGATCTCTCTAAGCATAAAAATAGAATTAAGGGCAAACATTTTACTACATAATTTTAAACTTTACATATAGAACTAAATATAAACTACATATATAGTTTAGAAAACTAAACAAGCTAGGGGAAAAAGGTTTTCCAGTAATATGACAAGGGGTTAAAATATTTCTAACCTTTGAAAAGCCTTTAATAACACATTAGGACCTCAAATGATAAATGGGTGAAGGAGAAAAAATTCATAAGACAGTAATTAACTACAACACTTAGGTACATGGAGTTTTTGTTTTAATGTTTAATTTAATTAATAAAAATGATATTTTTCAATGAGAATACCCAATTTTAGGGAAAATGATAAACACTTTCACATAGAGCTGGTAAGACTACAAACAAAGACATCTTTCTAGAAGGTACTTTGTCCTGTGTTAAGAACTCATAAAATATTCATACACAATGACCCAGTAATTATATGTCTGAGAATCAAATCTCTAGAAATAACTTAGAATTCTGACATCTCTGTAAAAATTAGCTTTTTTAATATCACAACAATGTGAAAACAACCTAGATGTCTTCCAATAATACATTAGCCAAATAAATTATAAGGGAAGCAAATGATTTAAAATGTAAAATATTTAAATTGCTTTAACGTGTCAATACATAAGTGATTAAGAAAACAAATTTACATACATACAAAGGGTCAGAGATTCTCCCTAAATCAGTGTGCACTCAGCCAAGTAGAGGGTATAAAGAGAGAGAAGGAAGAAAAAAAGACAGAAAAGGTTTTGCCAGAATATTATTATTGTGATTTTAATCTTTATAATCTTTCCATATTTTCCAATTATTTGTTTCTTTGCTTTTACAGTGAGCATACTCTTTTTAGAATTAGAGTAGAAAAAAAATGTACAGAGAAGAAATGGAGAACAATTTACCTGATAAATACTCTTTGGATTTCTGACTTTAGGAATTATCTGAGGTTCTTTGTTACAACTTTCTTCATCAGAGGAAATGCCAGAGGAGTAGTCTAATGTGGCTCTATTAACAGCATCACTGATTTGTTGGGATAATTCCCATTCCTCCCATCTGTCTTTGAAAGAAGCAATTGTAAATGGATGATTTTTCTCACCATACCTAAGTAGGAAAGGAAAATAAAGCATTCATTAGGGATTCAAATTCTCACAGGTTTTATCTCTAATCTTTTCTGGAAACAACTCAGTAATTTACAAGAAGAGTTACTTTAAAAAAAAAAAAAGAAAACAAATTCTCAAAGCTTGGCCAAGATAGTGGAGTAGGAAGATCCTGGGCCTACCTCCTCTCATGGGCACACCAAGATTACAACTATCTAGAGAGCAACTATTGATGAGAGACTGGAATCTAGCAGAAAAGATTTCTACAACTAAAGTTATAGAGAAGGAACCACAATGAGACCAGTAAGAGGGGCAGAGTCATGGTATAGGTCAGACCCATACCCCTGGGTGGGCAACACACAAGTGGGGGGCTAATTACAGTTGTAGAGGTTCTCCCGAAGAAGCAATGGGTCTGAGCCCCACATGGAGCTTCCCAGACCAGGGATACTGTACCAGGAAGAGGAGCCCCCAGAATGCTTGGCTTTGAATGCCAGTGGGGCTTACTTTGGGAAAGTCAGAGGGCTGTGGGAAATAGAGATGCCACTCGTAAAGGGCCCACACAAAATCTCCAGGACCCAGGGCAGAAGCAGTAATTTGAAAGGAGCCTGGGTCAGACCCACCAGCTGATCTTGGAGAGCTTCCTGGAGAGGCAGGGGGCAACTTGAGCTCATCCTGGGGACACAGACACTGACAGCAACCATTTTGGGGAGCTTGTTCTACCACGTGGACATTCGTGCTGGCAAGCGCCATTTTGAAATCCTTCCTCTAGCTTATTAGCACCAGGACCCAGACCCGCCCATCAGCCCTTCAGCACCAGTGCTGAGATGCCTCAGGCCAAGCAACTAGCTAGGTGGGAAAACAGCTCCACCTACTAGCAGGTACACGGCCTTAAGACCCCCTGAGCCCACAGCTGCCCCAGGATGCAGCACTGTCCAACAGAGGGCCCAGGGCCTGGCCCCACACACTAGTGCACCAGCACTAGCCCCAGGACCCACAGGGCCCTGCAGGCAGAGATCCCAGGACCCAGCTCTGCCTACCAGTGGGAAGGAATCGGCCCCAGGATACCCTGGACCCTGACCCCACCACCACCAAGGAGCCAGGGCCAGTCCAGGGAGGAACCTCACCCACGAGTGGACATCCTCAAGACCCCTGGGCCCTGGCTTCCCAGCCCACCCACCAGCAGGCTAACATCAGCTCCAAGATCACCTGAGCCCAGACCCCATCTGCCAACAGGCCAACACTAGCTCTGAGACACCTTGGGTCCCTCAGCCAGCCATTCGGGGATCCAGCCCCACCTACCAGCAAGCAAAAACAAGCTTTGGGACACCTCAGACCCTGTAGCCAGCTATGTCAGGGAGCTGCCCCACCCCCCCCAGCCAGCCTATACCAGCTAACTCTAGGACCCACAGGCCCTGCAGCCAGAAATTTCAGGACTCAGCTCTAGTGAGCCAGTGAGCCAACACTAGCCCCTGCACCCTCTCAACCACCGCCCAACCCACTGGCAGGCCAACACCAGCTCCAGGACACCGTGAACTCCTCGGCCAGCCACCTTGGGATCCAGCCCCATTCACCAATGGGCCAGCACCAACTCTGAGACACTCCAGAATGCACAACCAGTTGTATCAGGAACTGACCCTACCCACCAGCAGGCTGACACTAGAACTGGAAACCTCAACCCCACAACCACCAAGGCCAGAACCCAGCTCTGCCCATCAGTGAGCCAGCACTAGCCCCAGGACCCCCTTCCCCATGGTTCCACAGCCAGTCTCCTAATGACCCAACCTCACAACCAGCAGCTGGCAGCCTCCAAACATGGCAGGGCCCGGCAACCAACCAGATCGGGGACCAGCCCCACCTACTAGACCACCCACAGTAGTCAGTCCACCACAACATAAGGACCCACACATCCCACATAGGGGGCACCCCTAGAGCATATAGTTCTGGTGACCAGAGGGGAGTACACTGCTGGGATGCACAGGACGTCTCCTACAAAAGGCTACTTCTCCAAAGCCAGGAAATGTTATCAACCAACCAGATACATAGAAATAAAAACAAATTAGGCAAAATGAGGAAACAGAGGAACATGTTCCAAATGAAGGAATGGGATAAAACCCCAGAAGAAGAATTAAGTGGAGAAAGGTAATCTACCCAATAAAGAGTTGAAGGTAATGATCATAAAGAAGAACAAAGAACTTGGGAGAAGAATGTAGGGAAATAGTGAGAAGTTAAACAAAGAGTTAGAAGATACAGAGAAGAACAAAGCAGAACTAGAGAATTTCACTGAAGTGAAAATACAGTAGAAGGAATCAACAGTAGACTAGATGATACAGAGGAACAGATCAGTGAGCTGGAAGACAGAGTAATAGAAATCACTGAAGCTGAAACAGAAAAAAAGAATAAAAAGAAATTAGAATACTTTAAGAGATCTCTGGAAAAACACCAAGAATGCTAACATTCGCATTATAGGGATCCTAGAAGGAGAAAAGAAAACGAGTCAGAGAATATATTTGAAGACATATAGCTGAAACCTTCTCTACCTGGCAGAGGAAACAGATATCCAGGTCCAGGAAACACAGAGAGCCTCAAACAGGATCAACCCAAGGAGGACCGCACCAAGATACATTGTAATTAAAATGGCAAAAATTAAAGATAAAGAGAGGATATTAAAAGCAAGAAAAAAGCAACAGGTTGCATGTAAGGGGACTCCCCATAAAGCTATCAGCTGACTTTTCAGCAGAAACTCTGCAGGTTAGAAGGGTGTGTTGCAGTATATTTAAAGTGATGAAATGAAAAACCTATGGCCAAGAATATTCTACTTGGCAAGGCTTACCCTCAGATTTGAAAGAGAGATCAAAAGTTTTACAGATGAGCAAAAGCTAAAAGAGTCCAGCATCACCAAAGCAGCTTTACAAGAAATGTTAAAAGGGGCTTCGCTAAGCAAAAAAGAAAAACCACAACTAGAAACATGAAAATTACGAAAGGAAAAAGCTCATTGGTAAAGGCAAAATATACAATAAAGGCAGTAAGATCAACCACATACAAAGCTAATAGGAAGGTTAAAAGACAAAAGTAGTAAAATTGCCTAGATCTGCAATAAGTAGTTAAGGGATACACAAAAGAATTAGATGGAAAATATGATGTGAAAAAACAGTAATCATGAGGGGAGAGGAGTAAAAATGCAGGGTTGTTAAAATGCATTTGAAATTAAGAGATGAGCAATTTAAATAATCACATATATAGATTGCTATATATAAACCTCATGGTAACCAAAAATTAAAATCCATAATAGATACACAAAAAACAGAAAGAAATTTGAACATAACACTAAAGATAGTCATCAAATAACGAGGGAAGAGAGAAAAGAAGAAAGGAACAAAATAACTACAAAAACAACACCAAAACAATTAATAAACTGGCTGTAAGTACATACCAATCAATAATTACGTTAAACGTAACTGGAATAAACGTTCTAATCAAAAGATATAGAGTGACTGAAGATACAAAAACAATATTCATATATATGCTGTCTACAAGAAATTCACTTCATATCTAAAGACACACATACACTGAAAGTGAGAGGACAGGAAAAGGTATACCATGTAAATAGAAATGAAAAGAAAGGCAGGGTAGCAATACTTACACCAGACAAAGTAGACTCTAAGACAAAGTAGACTTTAAAACAAAAACTGTAACAAGAGACAAAGAAGGACATTACATAATGATCAAGGGATCAATCCAAGAAGAAGGTATAACAATTGTAAATATATATGCACCCAACATAGGAGCACCTAAATATGTAAAGTTAATATTAACAGAGATACAGGGACAACTTGACAGTAACACAATAATACTAGGGGACTTTAACTCCCCACTTATATCAATGGACAGATCATCCAGACAGAAAATCAAGAGGGAAACACTAGCCTTAAATGACACAGTAGACCAAATGGACCTAACAGATATCTACAGGGCATTCCATCCAAAAGCAGCAGAATACACATTCTTTTCAAGTGTACATGGAACATTCTCCAGGACAAATCATATGCTAGGCCACAAATCAACTCTCAGTACATTTAAGAAGACTGAAATCATATTGAGCATCTTTTCTGACACAATGCTACAAAACTAGAAATCACTATAAGAAAACTGAAAAAAAAAAACCCACAAACATGTAAAGGCTAAACAATATAAACTAAACAACCAATGGATCGTTGAAGAAATCAAAGAGGAAATCAAAAAATACCTGGAGACAAATGAAAACAAAAACACAATGATCCAAAAATCTATGGGATGTAGCAAAGTAGTTCTAAGAGGGAAGTTTATAGTGATACAAGCCTACCTTGGGAAACAAAAGTCTCAAACAGCCTAACCTTACATCAAAAGAAACTAGAAGAAGACAAATAAAGTCCAAAGTTGTTAGAAGGAAAGAAATTATAAATATCAGAGCAGAAATGAAATAGAGACAAAAAACAAACAAAAAATAGATCAATGAAACTAAGAGGTGGTTCTTTGAAAAGATAAACAAAATTGATAAACCTTTAGCCAAATTCATCAAGAGAAAAAGAGAAGGCCCAAATCAATAAAATCAGAAATAAAAAAGAAGTTACAAACAATAAAAAGATCACAAGAGATTACTATGAATAACCATATGCAAATAAAATGGACAACCTAGAAGAAATGGACAAATTCCTAGAACTGTACAATCTCCCAAGACTGAACCAGGCTGAAATAGAAAACATGAACAGACCAATTACCAGTAATGAAATTGAATTAATAATGGAAAAAAAAAAAAAAGAAACTCCCAACAAACAAAATTCCAGAACCAGACAGCTTTACAGGTGAGTTCTAGCAAACATTTAGAGAAGAGTGAACACCTATCCTTCTCAAACTCTTCCAAAAAATTGCAGAGGAAGGAACACTTCCAAACTCATTCTATGAGGCCACATCACCCTGATACCAAAACCAGACAAAGATATCACAGAAAAAAATTACAGGTCAGTATCACTGATGAACATAGATGCAAAAATCCTCAACAAAATATTAGCAAATCAAATCCAACAATACATTAAAAGGATCATACACCATGTCAAGTGGGATTTATCCCAGGAATGCAAGGATGGTTCAATAACCACAAATCAATGCAATACATCACATTAACAAGTTGAATAAAAGATCCTATTATCATCTCAATAGATGTACAAAAACCTTTCAACACTATTCAACATTCATTTATAATAAAAACTCTCCACAAAGTGGGTATAGAGGGAACATCTCTCAACATAACAAAGGCCATATATGGTAAGTCCACAGCTAACATCATACTCATCATAAAAAGTTGACAGCATTTTCTCTAGGATCAGAACAAGACAAAGATACCGACTCGCACCTCTTTTATTCAACATAGTATTCAAAACTCTAGACACAGCAATCTGACAAGAAAAAGAAAAGGAATCCAAATTGGAAAGGAAGAAGTAAAACTGTCACTGTTTGCAGATGACATGATAGTATACATAGAAAATCCTAAAGATACCACCAGAAAACAATTTGGTAAAATTGCAGAATACAAAACTAGTATACAGAAATTTGTTGCAGAAATCTGTTACATTTCTACACACTAACAATGAACTATCAGAAAGAAATTAAGAAAACAATCTCATTTACCATCACATCAAAAAGAATAAAATACCTAAGAATAAATCTAACTAAGAAGGTAAAAAGATCTGTACTCAGAAATTTATAAAACTCTGATGAAAGAAACTGAAGACAAAAACAGATGGAAAGACATACCATGTTCATGGATTGGAAGAATTAATATTGTTAAAATAACCATAATACCCAAGGCGATCTACAGATTCAATGCCATCCCTATCAAAATACTAATGGCATTTTTCACAGAACTATAGCAAATAATTCTAAGATTTGTATGAAAACACAAAAGATCCCAAATAGCCAAAGCAATCTTGAGAAAGAACAGAGCTGGAGGTATCACGCTCCTGCACTTCAGCCTATATTACAAAACTCTGGTAATCAAAACAGTATGATACTGGTACAAAAATAGACATATAGATCAGTGGAAGAGAACAGAGAGCCCAGAAATAAACCCATGCACCTATGGTTAATTAATCTATGACAGAAAGGCAAGAATATACAATGGGGAAAAGACAGTCTCTTCAATAAGTGGTGCTGGGACAACAGGGCAGCTACAAGTAGACAATGAAATTATAACAGTTTTTCACACATATAAACAATAAACTCAAAATGGATTAAAGACCTATATGTAAGACTGCAAACCACGTAAACCCCTAGATGAAAACATAGGCAGAAACCTAATATAAATTGTAGTAATATTTTTTTTTGGATGTGTCTCCTAAGGCAAAGAAAACAAAAATAAACAAATAGGACCCAATTAAACTTAAAAGCTTTTGCACAGCAAAGGAAACCATCAAGAAAGCAAAAAGATAACCTACTGAATGGAAGAAAATATTTCCAAATAACATAACTGACAAGGAATTAATATCCACAATATACAACTCAATATGAAAAAAACAACAACAAGCAAACAACCCAGTCAAAAAATGGACAGATAGGATTGGTTCAAGATGACAGAGTAGAAGGACATGCTCTCACTCCCTTTTGTGAGAGCACCGGAATCACAACTAAGTGCTGAACAATCATCGACAGGAAGACACTGGAACTCACCAAAAAAGATACTCCCCATTCAAAGACAAAGGAGAAGCCACAGTGACATGGTAGGAGGGGCGCAATCACAATAAAATTAAATCCCATAACTGCTGGGTGGGTGACTCACAAACTGAAGAACACTTATACTACAGAAGTCCACCCACTGGAGTGAAGGTTGTGAGCCCCACGTCAGGTTTCCCAACCTGGACATCTGGCAACGGGAGGAGGAATTCCTAGAGAATCAGATTTTGAAGGCTAGAGGGATTTGATTGCAGGACTTCGACAGGACTGGGGGAAACAGAGACTCCACCCTTGGAGGGCACACAGAAAGTAGTGTGCGCATCGGGACCCAGGAGAAGGAGCAGTGACCCCATAGGAGACTGAACAAGACCTACCTGCTAGTGTTGGAGGGTCTCCTGCAGAGGCAGAGGGTGTCTATGTTTCACCATGAGGACAAGGACACTGGCAGCAGAAGTTCTAGGAAGTACTCCTTGGTGCGAGCCCTCCAGAGTCTGTCATTAACCTCACCAAAGAGCCCAGGTAGGCTCCAGTGCTGGGGCATCTCAGGCCAAACACTCAACAGGAAGGGAACCCAGCCCCACCCATCAGCAGACATGCAGATTAAAGTTTTACTGAGCTCTGCCCACCAGAGAAACACCCAGCTCTACCCACCACGAGCCCCTCCCATCAGGAAACTTGCACAAGCCTCTTAGATAGCCTCATCCACCAGAGGGCAGACAGCAGAAGCAAGAAGAACTACAATCCTGCAGCCTGTGGAACAAAAGCCACAATCACAGAAAGACAAGATGAAAAGGCAGAGGGTTATGTACCAGATAAAGGAACAAGACAAAACCCCACAAAAATAACTAAATGAAGTGGAGATAGGCAACATTCCAGAAAAAGAATTCAGAATACTGATAGTGAAGATGATCCAGGACCTCAGAAAAAGAATGGAGGCAAAGATCAAGAAGATGCAAGAAACGTTTAACAAAGACCTAGAAGAATTAAAGAACACACAAACAGAGAGGACCAATACAATAACTGAAAAGAAAAATACACTAGAAAGAATCAATAGCAGAATAACTGAGGCAGAAGAACGGATAAGTGACCTGGAAGACAGAATGGTGAAATTCACTGCTGTGGAACAAAATAAAGAAAAAAGAATGAAAAGAAATGAACACAGCCTAAGAGACCTCTGGGACAACATTAAATGCAAAAACATTGGCATTATAGGGATCCCAGAAGAAGAGAGAGAGAAAGAACCCTATAAAATATTTGAAGAGATTATAGTCGAAAACTTCCCGAACATGGGAAGGGAAATAGTCACCCAAGTCCAGGAAGCGCAGAGATTGCCATACAGGATAAACCCAAGGAGAAACATGCTGAGGCACATAGTAATCAAATTGGCAAAAATTAAAGACAAAGAAAAATTATTGAAAGCAGCAAGGGAAAAACAACAAATACCATACAAGGAAACTCCCATAAGGTTAACAGCTGATTTCTCAGCAGAAACTCTACAAGCCAGAAGGGAGTGGCATGACATATTTAAAGTGATGAAAGGGAAGAACCTACAACCAAGATTACTCTACCCAGCAAGGATCTCATTCAGATTCAATGGAGAAATCAAAAGCTTTACAGGCAAGCAAAAGCTAAGAGAATTCAGCACCACCAAACCAGCTTTACAACAAATGCTAAAGGAACTTCTCTAAGTGGGAAAAAAAAGACAAGAAAAGGACCTACAAAAACAAACCCAAAACAATTAAGAAAATGGTTATAAGAACATACATATCGATAATTACCTTAAACGCGAATGGATTAAATGCTCCAGCCAAAAGACACAGGCTTGCTGAAAGGATACAAAAACAAGACCCATATATATGCTGTCTACAAGAGACCCACCTCAGACCTAGGGACACATACAGACTGAAAGTGAGGGAATGGAAAAAGATATTCCATGCAAATGGAAATCAAAAGAAAGCTGGAGTAGCAATACTCATATCAGATAAAATAGACTTTAAAATAAAGACTGTTACAAGAGACAAGGAAGGACACTACATAATGATCAAGGGATCAACCCAAGAAGAAGATATAACAATTATAAATATATATGCACCCAACATAGGAGCACCTCAATACATAAGGCAACTGCTATCAGCTCTAAAAGAGGAAATCAACAGTAACACAATAACAGTGGGAGACTTTAACAACTCACATACACCAATGGACAGATCATCCAAAGAGAAAATTAATAAGGAAACACAACCTTTAAATGACACAATAGACCAGATAGATTTAATTGATATTTATAGGACATTCCATCCAAAAACTGCAGATTACACTTTCTTATCAAGTGCGCACAGAACATTCTCCAGGATAGATCACATCTTGGGTCACAAATCAAGCCTCAGTAAATTTAAGAAAATTGAAATCATATCAAGCATCTTTTCTGATCACAACACTATGAGATTAGAAATCAATTACAGGGAACAAAAAATAAAACACACTGACACATGGAGGCTAAACACTATGTTACTAAATAGCCAAGAGATTACTGAAGAAATCAAAGAGGAAATTAAAAAATACCTAGAAACAAATGAGAGTGAAAACATGATGATCCAAAACCTATGGGATGCAGCAAAAGGAATTCTAAGAGGGAAGTTTATAGCAATACAATTCTACCTCAAGAAACAACAAACGTTGCAAATACACAATCTAACATTACACCTAAAGGAACTGGAGAAAGTAGAACAAAAAACCTAATGTTACGGGCTTCCCTGGTGGCGCAGTGGTTGAGGGTCCGCCTGCTGATGCAGGGGACACGGGTTTGTGCCCCGGTCTGGGAAGATCCCACATGCCGTGAAGCGGCTGGACCCGTGAGCCATGGCCACTGAGCCTGCACGTCCGGAGCCTGTGCTCTGCAACAGGAGAGGCCACAACAGTGAGAGGCAGGCCCGCATACCGCAAAAAAAAAAAAAAAAACAAAGCAAAAACCTAATGTTAGTAGAAGGAAAGAAATCATAAATATCAGAGCAGAAAAAAATGAAAAAGAGACAAGGAAAGCAATAGCAAAGGTCAATAATATTAAAAGCTGGTTCTTTGAGAAGATAAACAAGATTGATAAACCATTAGCCAGACTCATCAAGAAAAAGAGGGAGAGGACTCAAATCAATAAAATTAGAAATGGAAAATAAGTTACAACAGACACTGCAGAAATACAAAGCATCCTAAGAGACTACTACAAGCAACTCTATGCCAATAAAATGGACAACCTGGAAGAAATGGACAAATTCTTAGAAATGTATAACCTTCCAAGACTGAGCGAGGAAGAAACAGAAAATATTAACAGACCAGTCACAAGTAATGAAATTGAAACTGTGATTAAAAATCTCCCAACAAACAAAGGTACACGACCAGATGGCTTTACAGGTGAATCTATCAAACAATTAGAGAGGAGCTAACACCCATCCTTCTCAAACTCTTCCAAAAATTACAGAGGAAGGAACACTCTCAAACTCATTCTGTGAGGCCACCATCACCCTGATACCAAAACCAGACAAAGGTACTACAAAAAAAGAAAATTACAGACCAATACCACTGATGAATATAGATGCAAAAATCCAAAACAAAATACTAGCAAACAGAATCCAACAAAACATTTAAAGGATCATACACCACGATCAAGTGGGATTTATCCCAGGGATGCAAGGATTCTTCAATATACGCAAATCAATCAATGTGATACACCATATTAACAAACTGAAGAAGAAAAACCATATGATCATCTCAATAGATGCAGAAAAAGCTTTTGACAAAATTCAACACACATTTATCATAAAATCTCTCCAGAAAGTGGGCAGAGGGAACCTACCTCAACATAATAAAAGCCATATATGACAAACCCACAGCAAACATCATTCTCAATGGTGGAAAACTGAAAGCATTTCCTCTAAAATCAGGAACAAGACAAGGAGGTCCACTCTCACCACTATTATTCAACATAAAGTCCTAGCCACGGCAATCAGAGAATACAAATTGCAAAAGAAATAAAACTGTCACTGTTTGCAGATGACATGATACTATACATAGAGAATCCTAAAGATGCCACCAGAAAACTATTAGAGCTAATCAATGAATTTGGTGAAGTTGAAGGATACAAAATTAATGCACAGAAATCTCTTGCATTCCTATACACTAATGATGAAAAATCTGAAAGAGAAATTAAGGAAACATTCCCATTTACTATTGCAACAAAAAGAATAAAATACCTAGGAATAAACCTACCTAGGGAGATAAAGGACCTGTATGCAGAAAACTATGACACTGATGAAAGAAATTAAAGATGATACCAACAGATGGAGAGATATACCATGTTCTTGGATTGGAAGACTCAATATTGTGAAAATGACTATACTACCCAAAGCAATCTACAGATTCAATGCAATCCCTATCAAATTACCAATGGCATTTATTTATTTATTTATTTTTGTGGTACACGGGCCTCTCACTGTTGTGGCCTCTCCCGTTGCGGAGCACAGGCTCCGGACGTGCAGGCTCAGTGGCCATGGCTCACAGGCCCAGCTGCTCCGCGGCATGTGGGATCTTCCCGGACCGGGGCACGAACCCGTGTCCCCTGCATCGGCAGGCGGACTCTCAACCACTGCGCCACCAGGGAAGCCCACCAATGGCATTTTTTATAGAAGTAGAACAAAAAACCTTACAATTTGTATGGAGACACAAAAGACCCCTAATAACCAAAGCAGTCTTGAAGGAAAAAAATGGAGCTGGAGGAATCAGACTCCCTGACTTCAGACGATACTATGAAGCTACAGTAATCAAGACAATATGGTACTGGCACAAAAACAGAAATATAGATCAATGGAACAAGATAGAAAGCCCAGAGATAAACCCACGCACTTATGGTCAACTAATCTATGACAAAGGAGGCAAGGATATACAATGCAGAAAAGACAGTCTCTTCAATAAGTGGTGCTGGGAAAACTGGACAGCTACATGTAAAAGAATGAAATTAGAACAGTCCCTAACACCATATACAAAAATAAACTCAAATTGGTTTAGAGACCTAAATGTAAGATGGGATACTATAAAACTCCTAGAGGAAAACATAAGAACACTCTTTGACATAAATCACAGCAAGATCTTTTTTGATCCACCTCCTAGAGTAATGGAAATAAAAACAAAAATAAACAGATGGGACCTAATGAAACTTCAAAGCTTTTGCACAGCAAAGGAAACTACAAACAAGACAAAAAGACAACCCTCAGAATGGGAGAAAATATTTGCAAACGAATCAACAGACAAAGGATTAATCTCCAACATATATAAACAGCTCATGCAGTTCAATATTAAAAGAACAAACAACCCAATCTAAAAATGGGCAGAAGACCTAAATAGACATTTCTCCAAAGAAGACATACAGATGGCCAAGAAGAACATGAAAAGCTGCTCAACATCACTAATTATTAGAAAAATGCAAATCAAAACTACAATGAGGTGTCACCTCACACCTGTCAGAATGGCCATCATCAAAAAATCTACAAACAATAAATGCTGGAGAGGATGTGGAGAAAACGGAACCCTGTTGCACTGTGCATGGGAATGTAAATTGATACAGCCACTATGGAGAACAATATGGAGGTTCCTTAAAAAACTAAAAATAGAATTACCATATGACCCAAAAATACCACTGCTGGACATATACCCAGAGAAAACCATAATTCAAAAAGACACATGTACTCCAATGTTCGTTGCAGCACTATTTACAACAGCCAGGACATGGAAGCAACCTAAATGCCCATCAACACATGAATGGATAAAGAAGATGTGGTACATATATACAATGGAATATTACTCAGCCATAAAAAGGAATGAAATTGAGTCATTTGCAGAGACGTGGATGGATCTAGAGACTGTCATACAGTCTGTCATACAGAGTGAAGTAAGTCAGAAAGAGAAAAACAAATATCGTATATTAACGCATATATGTGGAACCTAGAAAAATGGTACAGATGAACCAGTTTGCAGGGCAGAAACTGAGACACAGATGTAGAGAACAAACATATGGACACCAAGGGGGTACAGTGGTGGGGGGTGGGTGTGATGAATTGGGAGATTGGGATTGACATATATACACTAATAAGTATAAAATGGATAACTAATAAGAACTTGCTGTATAAAAAAATAAATAAAATAAAATTCAAAAAAAATGTTCAGAAGACCTGAATATACATTTTTCCAAAGAAATGGACATACAAATGGCTAACAGGCACATAACGAGATGCTCAACATCTTACATTATTAGAGAAATGCAAATCAAAACAATGAGACATCACCTCACACCTGTCAGTATGGCTATCATCAAAATGTCTACAAATACCAAATGTTGGCGAGAACATGGAGAAAATGAAACCCTTGTACACTATCAGTGGGAATGTAAATTGGTGCAGCCACTATGGAAAACAGTATGGAGCTTCCTCAAATTAAAAGTAGGATTACCATATGATCCAGCAATATATATCCTAGGTATATATCCAGAAAAAAAAAAAAAACACTCCTGGGTACATATCCAGGAAATTTGAAAAGATGCATGCACCCCAATGTTCAGGGCAGCACTATTTACAATAGCTAAGACAGAAGCAACCCAAGTGTCCATCAACAGATGAATGGATAAAGAAGATGTGGCATGTATATATACAACTGAGTACTACTCAGCTATAAAAAAGAATGAAATTCTGCCATTTGCAGCAACATGGATGGACCTAGAGAGTATTATGCTTAGTGAAGTAAGTCAGACAGAGAAAATCAAATACTGTACTAATTCATTTATATGTGGGATCTAAAAAATAAAACATATGTATATAACAAAACAGAAACAGACTCAGCAGACATAGAAAACAAACTAGTGGTTACCAGCAGGGCAAAGGGAAGTGGGGAGGGGAAAGATAGGGGTAGGTACAAACTACTATGTATAAAATAAATAAGCTACAAGGATATAGTACAGCACAGGGAATATAGCTAATGTTTTATAATAAATATAAATGGGGTATAATCTGTAAAAACTTTGAATTACTATGTTGTATACCTGAAACTAATATAATTTTGTAAATCAACTATACTGCAATTTAAAAAAAAAACAAATTGAAATGGCTTGACAGCAAAGCACATTGAGAGACATTATGACCTTCAGCTACTAATACTGTCGTAATTGGCAGGGGTCAAGGATTCTATAAAAGCTTTCTAGGAATTAACTAAGATAAAGTCAGACTACTTTCTTTCGATTCAACTGACGGACTGAATTGCTGTTGGTAAATAACTCCTCTTCCCCCTTGATACTGCCTATAATACTTGGACATTATAATCTACAGTTGGCAATATGATGCAGTGATTAAAGTCAAATTTCAAATACTATGCAAAAATCTTTGTGCTTCCAACTCCATCCACCCTAATTGGGAAGTCTGTGTTGTCTGATATAGTTTGCCTCTAGTCTTAGCCACCCTGTGCCCTCCCTGCTAATCCAGGGCTTTGGAGCATCACCTTTCACAAAGGTGCATAGAGCTGACTAAATACCCTAAGATTTCCAAGGGTCACAGAGCACACAAACTAACTCCAATGAGATTACTCACCTACAGCACACTTCAAAGGGATCTACCCATATGGTCATCTCCTTCGGAAGTCCCAGGTGAGAAAAATCCACGTTACTTTCAGCACAAGCCCTTTCTAGAATAGGATCTTTACTCTGATTATTGTTTATCCTGATACACCTTTAAAAACAAGGAAAGGGAATCAAAGACGTGGTGACAGTTACTTTAGCTGGAGAATAATGTTGTAGGCAAGAAACCCAATACACACAGCTCCCACCTCACTCCCATCTTTCCTCAACTCCTTGGCCACCCTCCAGTTTTACAGCAAGAGTAAAATACCGACTTTTTACACAGCAACTCAGAACATGGATTCCATTACTAAGTCACACCAAAGATTCACTGTATAACCTTCAGGGTAAACACAAGTTAGAAATTGTTTAATCCACCTCACATAAAGAGGTTTGCTCTATAGTTTTTGACTTGTACTATTACCTACCACACCTCCTTTTTTCAAGTCCAAGTTCAAACAAATAAATTTGAGCCCATAAAATTTTCATTACTTAAAGGCTGCCAACAAAATCATTGCAGGTGTTTACTGCTAACTTCTTACTTCCCTTTGCCATGCATATCAACTCTCACCTGAAGCCTTGACCTTTAGAAGGGTGATCAGAGTGCCAGTGACTTCTGTATGTTTTAAACAAGATCGTCATCAACTTTTCTGCAAAGTCTTCTATCTGTTGTTTACTCAATTTATCATGTTTTTTTGCTAATCTTGTGACAAAGAAGACTGTTGTTGCTATTTCATCTCTCATGATTCAAGAAGAGTCGACAAGTAGGTCTGCAGCCATTAAAAGGAGGCAAGAGAAATTAAACAGAAACAAGGGTCTAACTTATTATCAACATGTAACTGCCATTTGGAAACTTTATATACCTTAAATTTAAAACAGAGGTCACTTGTTAGTCTTTAATGAACTAAAAAAAAGCACATCAATACTATCAATCAACAAAACAGCCAGGAACACCAATTCCTCAACTAACCTTTAACGATTTTCAAATCATTTGAATGATTTTCAAAGAAAAAAACATCTTTTAAATACTGTAATACACTTAAACAAATGAATCACTATGCAAATTAAATACTTTTAAAAGTCTGGACATGGGACAGTAAATTACTCCAAGTACCAGTGTTGAAAACCTATTTACAGAGAGCAAAAACATTTCAGGATACAGTAGTTCCTAAAATGCGGCTCTCAGGTTGCACGCTTTAAGTAAAAGTTAAGATTAATCAAATATATATTAAACTTGCCAGCAAAAGCTCTTTAGCCCAACAGAAAGTGGGCCAGAGTTAGAAGACACTCTCACCACACTTGTTTTGTCAGTTTTAGGCTGCAGTTTATATAAACCTGGGCCCCCAAACCTGTCAGGTGTTAACCTTACACAGGTGCTGTCCTTTAGGATAATTGACAGCTTTTTCCAGGTCCCCATCAGATTGCTCCTTGGCATATGCAGAGTGGGTTCCTTACTTACAGTGTTTAAAGATCTTCAAACTGGATTTCTATCTTCTATTTTGCTCTTAAAGTCTTATCTTTTATGACATTGATTAAGAATCAAGCCTTCTCCTTCCATATCCTAAGAGCCTACATTCCAATATTTTTGTCTCTCATAACCATCAACATATTAAAGAAGTTTGTCTTGGATCTATTCTGAAACTAAAGACAACTCTCTTTTAATAGTCATTATATTGACTACACACATTTTTCACTAAAATGCTTATTTGTAAAATAAGTAGACGAGACCTCAAAGTTTATCTAGTCTCACTAGCTCTCAAAGCGTAGGTCGCTGATCACCTGATTTGGACCCATTGAGCTGCTTGTTAAAAATGCAGATTCCAGGACCTTATCCCAGATCCACTGAATCAATACTTCTGAAGGCATACCTGGGAGTCAGTATTTAACAAGTTCCCTTTGGTGATTCTTATACTCACTAAATTTAAGAACCAAAACACCTGGCATATGTCTTTAACACCCATCATAAGTGGTCATTCAGGTTCTCTGTCACTGAAAAAGAATTCATTCTCTTACAAGGAAGCCCATTTCTTTTCTAAAAAGTTCCAAATGCCAGGAGGTCCTTCCTCTCCTTGAGAAACTACATCCAACTCTTTGATTCCCTGTATTTGCAGCTTATTTTTTTTCCTCTGGAACCATACAGATTGTATCTAATCCTCCACCACATGAAGACGCTTCAAATACTAGCTATTCAGCATCCCTTGAGACTCCTCTTTGGGTGCAGTGGCTAACTATTCTTAGCTTTTCCACAGTTCTTCCATAAACATGTTACTCAGATATTTCTCCATGCTCAGCATTCACATCTGGATGAGTTTCAGGTGCATCAGTAATCCTCTTTCAAAGTGTGAAGCCCAGAAGCCCAATGTTCCCAATGTGTGCTCTGCCATGACAGAATAGAATGGGACTGTTAACCTCCCTTGCTCTGAAAACTTATTTCTAGAACACAGCCTCAGGTGGCATTCGCCTTGGTGGTAGTGACATCATACCTCTGCTTCACGCTGAACTAGCACTTAGTCTTTTCCGCTAATGTTATTGTTTTTGTCACATCTTTCCTTCCTGCACAACATAATGCTTAAGAATATGGGCTTTGAGAAGACCTGAATAGACATTTTTCCAAAGAGGGAATGCAGATGGCCAGCAGGCACATGAAAAGATACTCAGCATCACTAATCATCAGGGAAATGCAAACCAAAACCGCAATGAGATATCACCTCACACCTGTTAGAATGGCTATCATCAAAAAGAACACAGGGCTTCCCTGGTGGCGCAGTGGTTGGGAGTCCGCCTGCCGATGCAGAGGATACCGGTTCATGCCCCGGTCCGGGAGGATCCCGCATGCCACGGAGCGGCTGGGCCTGTGAGCCGTGGCCGCTGGGCCTGCGCGTCCGGAGCCTGTGCTCCGCAATGGGAGGGGCCGCAACGGTGGGAGGCCCGCGTACCACAAAAAAAAAAAAAAAAAAAAAAAAAAAAGAACACAGGTAACAAATGTTAGTGAGGATGTAGAGAAAAGGGGATCCTTGTACACTGTTGGTGGGAATGTAAGTTGGTGCAGCCACTGTGGAAAACTGTATGGACGTTCCTCAAAAAACTAAAAATAGAACTACCATATGACCCATCAATTCCACTCCTGTGTATACACCAAAAAATACCAAAAACATTAATTTGAAAAGAAAACATGTGCCCCAGTGTTCATAGCAGCATTATTTACAATTGCCAAGATATGGAAGCAACCTACATGTCCATCAACAGATGAATGGATAAAGAAGATGTGGCATACACACACACACACACACGCACGCACACACACACACACACACGCGCACACAATGGAATACTACTCAGCCATAAAAAAGAATAAAATTTTGCCATTTGCAGCAACATGGATAGACTTGTAGGGCATTATGCTAAGTGAAACAAATCAGAGAAAGCCAAATACTGTCTGATATCACTTATATGTGGAATCTAAAAAATTACAAAAACTAGTGAATATAACAAAAAAAGAAGCAGACACAGCTATAGAGAACAAACTAGTGATTATCAGTGAGGTGGGGGGAAGGGGCAATATGGGGTGGGGGAGTGGGGGGCACAAACTATTGGGTGTAAAATACAGACAATATTTTGTAACAAGTGTAAATGGAAAGTAACCTTTAAAATGTATTAAAATCTTTTTTAATTTTTTAAAAATAAATTAAAAATTTTTTAAATATATGGGCTTTGGAGTCAGACAGTACTAGGTATAAATGGCAACTTTACAACTCACTATCCATGTAACCTTGGGCAACTTGCTTAACTTTTTTTTTGTTTGTTTGTTTTTTGGGGTTTTTTTTTTGCGGTATGCGGGCCTCCCACCGCTGTGGCCTCACGCGTCGCGGAGCACAGGCTCCGGATGTGCAGGCTCAGTGGCCATGGCCCAAGGACCCAGCCGTTCCGCGGCATGTGGAATCCTCCCAGACCGGGCACGAACCTGCGTTCCCTGCATTGGCAGGCGGACCCTCAACCACTGCACCACCAGGGAAGACCCTTGCTTAACTTCTTGAACTTTCATTTGCCTGTCTGTGAAATTGGGAGGGATGATAGTGACCTTATAGGGTTGTTAGCAAGCTACAGTCAATAATGTTTTGTATTAAAGTACCTGGTGGCGGGTATGTAGCAGTTGTTACAGGAAGGCAGTACAGCAGAGTAGTAAACAAATCAGCTATAAGATCAAGCATCATGGGATTGACTCCCAGTCCTCTAGCTTACTAGAAACTTGGAGAGGTTTCTCAACTGCTTTAATCTTCAAAATATCATCTGTAAAAAGGTGGGTAAGACGTGTACTTAAGGTCTTGGAATCAGACTGCCAGATTTGGATCCTAACTGAATTTACTGAATATACTAAGTACTCAAAAATGCCCTTCTTATTAATAAATGTAAGTTTACATTTATCATTTTATTATGTCTTTTCTAATGCTTTTATGGATTAAATAGAGTAAAAGATAACTACATATTCAGCTGTACCTGTCATATGTCATTGTGTTAAATTTAGACCATTAGGGAATCAAGATTATTTGTGACCCTGATTTTGTCATCCACTAAATTCTCTTATCTTTTTGGCTACATGTTATCTGTAAATTTGACAAGAATATGTCCTCCTACAAGTAATAAATAAACAAGCTGAATAGTATTAAGATCAAGAAGAGTGATTTGACAGAATCCTAGGAGATCCCACTTCAAAATGGTGTTCCTTCACTAGTCATTTTCACTTCAACCAATTAATTCTATCGTAAAATGAATTTCACTCAAAACTTCAAAATGAATGGAAAGTCAAATTAATTTTAGGATCTACTATGCTTATATTTTACTAGCAAGACAAAAATTATATCAGTGACAACTACACAAAGAAAAGAAATATTTCAAGTGATTCTAGAACACATTGGAATATATTCTAGAGAAAACTATGAAGATATATTTTTAAAATGTCATTCTGTACCATGTTTATAGTAATAGTATTACAATTTGAAGCTATATATATATAATATATACATATAAAGAGAGAGAATAGAATAGGGTAATATACATATTTACTTCCATGTTGTCATGTACTAAGATTTTCAATGTAAGGAAAAAAGAATAAAAGTACCAAAGAAATTAAGTAAAAATCCTATAATGTTAAATTTGAAATGGCACTATTAATCTGAACTTGTAATTTTTTTAACATACTAAAATATGTATTTTAGTTCTGTCCACTAAAAAGGCCTAGAATCAATAAATAATGCTAACACTAATTTTGTGGTCTCTAATTACAATTTCTCACTTTAAAAAAAAATCCTTGGAGAAATGGTCGATTCCAGTTCTTATTCAGGTAATATGTTAGCTTAGCCTGCAATGTATTATACCAGAAAGCAAGAAAGCTATAAAAAACCAATGGGTCAGGTCAAAAGATACAAAAACCTACATGAAGAGCTCCCATTGGCCAACAATAAGTCATTCCCCTCTTCAGCGTCAATACAATCATCCCCCAACTACTGGAACTATCAGATGATGATGGCTCAAGGCTCTATCTCTCATTGGGAATTACTCTCAGATACTGCCTCATGGTATAGTTATCCCTTGCCCAAGGGGTGGCCTGCAACCATTGACTGGCTAGTGTAGGGGTACAAAAGCCTGGCCCCCATGTTCAATTTGTAACAACTCTGAAGGGCCATCCCATCTCCAGAGCTCCCCATAAGATAGGCAGAGGCCTCTACTACAAGCAAATCACTGGTCCACCTCTCCCTCTACCCGATCCTATCTTTCTCACTCCCTTATGTGTGTATTTCTCAAGAAAACTCCCCAATAAACTTTCTGCATGCAACTCCCCATCTCAGAGGCTGTTCCTAAGGAGCTTAGTCTAAGACAGTTTGTAACAGGAATGTGTAAGGAAGCAGAGTCTAAAATGGGATTTGGGAAGTGGATTACTCACCTGCTGGCTGGAATAAAAACCTCATGGCTGGTGGTACTAGAATATGGATGTAGATGGCTCCTGGCATGCTGGAGTGCTGTGATTGTTACAAACTTCATCAGTGATGAACTGAGATGGAACACATATTAGGAGGTGCACTGGCTAGTGTAATATCTTTGATGTTAAGATGTATGAGAAATGGTAATATAAGGACCATAGAAACAGATGGGTGAGCACCTTGATGTCTAGTAATGGCACGATTTAATAAGGCTAGTTCAGTTCAATTCAGTAAGTATTTAAGTGTCTACTATAAGCACAGAACACATAAGATAAAGGTGAGACTAGGACCTTAATGTCCTTTTCCTTCCACAGTATGTTACTTATTTCAGCTTCTCCTGATATATTTCTCATTCCCCTCACTCAGTGGCAGGAGTTCCCAAACTGCTGTACTTGGAATCACCTAAATATCTTTTTTAAATGCCTGGCTCCTACCCCCTGGACATTCTGATTTAATTGGGATGGAGTGTAACCTGGGCATCGGGATTTTTTAAAGGTCTCCAAGTGAGGGCTTCCCTGGTGGTGCAGTGGTTGAGAGTCCGCCTGCCGATGCATGTCCCGGTCTGGGAAGATCCCACATGCCGCGGAGCGGGGGGGGGGGCCTGTGAGCCATGGCCGCTGAGCCTGCGCGTCTGGAGCCTCTGCTCCGCAACGGGAGAGGCCACAACAGTGAGAGGCCCACGTACGGAAAAAAAAAAAAAAGAGATCTCCAAGTGATTCTAATGAGCAGCAAGGGTGGAATATTGTTAAGATAGATATCTCCTAGCTATCAAGGAGATTTTAATTTTATTTTACACTTTTGATTGCTTAGTAATGCCTTAAGCTTAACAAAAATTGTTATGACAAATTCACATCATTTATTCTCATCTTTTCTAGCCTTTGCTGAGATAACTTTTCCAAAGATTTTTTTTTTAACTTATGTTAGCGGTGACAAAATTGAAAATCAGGACAACTACTCATATATTGCTGAAACAAAATCTGCTTCAGAACCAAAGGCAACATATGTTATTAGCATATACTCAAATTTTTCCTTTTCAAATGGTTTGTGTTTGCATTTACAACATTAAAATGGTGTTTAATAATTCTTTCACTATTTCACCTTCCTGATGACATGCCATTCTATTGCCCTCTGAGTTGGTGAAACACATTAGCTGATGAGGCTTTGAACCCTTTACTAGCATTGTTTTCTGCAACAGGTCCAGGCAGGCCTTGGAAATTGTGAATAGAACAGTAGAATAACAGTGTACTTAGACTTCAGGAAAGAACAATCAAACAGAAACTATACGTCATGCAAGACTTCCTTCAGTTACTTGTTTATGATGATCTTAAACACCTTATTAAAATCACCTCCTACACATTAATGACAATTATACCTTCTGTTATAATTAACATTTACTCAGTGTATTCAGTGACTTATCTACTACATATTAGACACTGCTACATGCTGTGGGCTTAAAAAAAATTTCAACTTTCCTTTCAAGAAGTTTATGATCTAGAGAAAGAGCTCAGATATGTACACAAGACCATTTGGATACAGAGCTTGAGAAATGGGATACTCCAAAATTACTTCAAGTTTCAAGCATTAGTAACCAAGACAATAATGTTATCATTGAAATAACTGAGTTCAGCAGAAGAACCCGTATAAAAAGAACAACGGTTGGTTCAGATTGAGGTCTACTGAGTTTTTTATGGCAATTTAATACCCATAGAGTAATGTCCACTGAAAGGAAACTAGAATTTAGCAGACGGTTCAGCCTGGGTGAGCCTAATCCAACTTCATATTTAAGTAGAACAGAAAATGGGTGTTGAGTTTAGAAGACAAAAAAATCAGCTCTCCCACTGTTTTTAAGTAATGTCCAGAATTCCCACTATCAGACATTTATTCCCTGATTAAGACATTGTCTCCCCAGGATTTCCTTTTGGACAATGTCAGATGGGTCATCCATAGTAAAACAAAAGAATTGTGTTCTGGCTGGAGAGGTTTGGAAGAGCAGAGAAAGCCTGGTGGAGGCACCACAGAAAATGGGGGATGCATGAGATTTCTGGTCACTCAGAATGAGGATGAAGAACAGAAGGAAACAGAGCATCACAGACATACTTTACCTTCTCATTAAGCCTGGAACAGAGATTCAAATGGTTCAAAACATGAAAGTAACCAAAATGACCTTGTAGAAGTAGCAGTTTCCAGAATCACACTTCTTCATTTTAACATGAGGGAATTCAACTTGATCACTAAGGTATCTTCAAGCCTCAAGGTTCTCCAATAAAGATTTACCTCGAAAATTTGACACATTTGTCTTCTTAGTTTTAGCTAACCTTCACCTATAAAGTGAAACTATTTATGATAGAAGTTTTCAAATAGGCAAGATAATTTTAAAATATCATCTAAATTGAACATTAAATTGATTGGACTTTTGATGTCATAGCCAGCCTTAAAATCAGACCCATTTGATTTCATTAGCTTCTCTTCCTTAAATTGCAAATTACATCCACCCGTTTGCAAATGCACTTCATTGCTAGTGAGGGGAAAAAGATAGCTGTTTTAGCAAAAATCCCACTTCTGACAGAAAGTATATATTTTTTGATAACAGCAACTAAGCAGCACCATTTTATAAAGCAATGAACTAGTCTAAAACCCACACATGAACTCACTCCCATTATATTCAAAACACATACAAAGGAAGTCACATTAATTGTTGAAACGAAATTGCAAAATGTTACCTAATAAAATTCTGCAGTCATGTAATATTAATTTGAACCCAAAAGAAATTAAGTTTAGAGCTGCCTAATCTACTAAGTGAAACTGATTTACTGATAAACTAAATGAATCAAACTATATGATGCTTCTTTTTGATAAGATTACCTACAAGTGTTTTATTTACCACAAGCCTTTTTCCTACTTTATTTTTATTTTGCATGTGCATTATTGAGCACACACAACGGTTAAGTGGTATTGTCCTAGAGGGCACAAAAATGTATGTATCATGCATCAAGTTGGAAACCAAGTTAGCCCACTAAAAATAACTCAGCGTGTAAGAAAATGTATATACAACATTCTGGGCTAATATAATAAATGTGTGTTATATATACCAGCATTCTCTAATATTATAATGTTGATTTCAAAATGCAATTTGGGTATTAAATAATAAAATTATCTTACTAATGGAAGACATAAATTGTAGAGTGAATATATTAAGTGCAAAGAGAAAAGAGAAATATCAAAATGAACTAAGGGGGCTTCCCTTGTGGCGCAGTGGTTGAGAGTCTGCCTGCCGATGCAGGGGACACGGGTTCATGCCCCGGTCCGGGAAGATCCCACATGCCACGGAGCGGCTGGGCCCGTGAGCCATGGCCGCTGAGCCTGCGCGTTTGGAGCCTGTGCTCCGCAACGGGAGAGGCCACAACAGTGAGAGGCCCGCGTACCGCAAAAAACAAAAACAAAACAAACAAACAAAAAAAATGAACTAAGGTCACCAAGGAAGATTTTACCCAGGAAGTAGGATTTTAAACAAGCAGTAGATGAGCTAAGAGGGGAAGGACAATATGAACCTTACTAAATGTAAGCATGATGAAATCCTTGAGGTATATTCTATGTTTGTAGAGGAAATAAAGGTAACAAATGAGAGTTATGTAATTATTAAAAACTAAAGAATATAAATTCTGCCTAGAAAAAAGACTTAAGTACCAAACGGGGAGATTAGAAACAAAAACAAGAATAAGTAGTCATAGAGTGATGCTTAAGAGAATCACACTTTAAAGTATTTTCATTCCTGTAAAGGAATTAACAAGATAGCCAATTTCCTCCTTTTGGTTTCATAGAGTTTTTAAGGAGAGTAGACTTTCTTCAACTGTGTACTCAAGTCTACTTGTTGGCCATACTGAATCCCTAGAGTTGTCAAATTATCTCTATAAACCTTGAAAATCTACCTGAGGTTTTTCAGAGAGGCGACAGAGGTTAATCAGTGGTGGGAAGCAGCCAGGAAAATTAATCTGTTTAGTAATAGCCTAGAGAAGTTCATTGCCCCTCGACTGTCTCACTGAATCAAGCCCTGTAGCAAACCTTCGGAGGAGCCAGTGCGGTCATCCTCTGCCCTCTGGCTAATTCCACTGACCAAACCTTATGATGTGGTGTGCGGAGGCAGCAGTTTCCCTTGAATTCATATGTGTCTATGACCCTGTTTAAAACAGCTTGGATTCTGTGAGTCCTCTCTTCTGCTTCTCCTTGTGGACTAATGCTTCTCAAGGTTTACTTCCATCTGCCAGCCCCTAAATAGGAAATGGATGCCCTCAAAGTTTAGTCCTGAGCGTTCTGCTTTCCTTGTTCTATCTCCATTCAAGAAAAATACATTGCTGATAATCACCTATGCTGTCCTGAGTGAATCACAGCATGTGCTAGAGGCTCAATGAAAAATAAGAAAATGTACCTCTCTTGGAGATCTCATTTATCTTTGTAACTTCAACTATTACAACTATTACAGCTTCAGAAAACTATTAAAACTCTCCTTTCAGTTCTGGTCTCTTTCCAGAGTTCCAGCTCCAAATATCTAACTCCACCACAATGTCCTTCCATTACCTAAACATACCTAAACCTAAATACATCAAAATTCTCCTCTGACTATATTTGCCTGCCAACATCTCTACTTGTCACTGAAACCTGGAGGTTAATCTTGTTCTCTTCTTCACTCTAACCAGTCACCAGGTCCTGTGAAGTTCCCTTCACAAAGTCTCTTTCATTCAGACCATACTTTCTGCGTGACTCCATACCTGGGCTATTAAAATAATCTCCTAAATGGACTCTAAGCCTCCTCTGTCTCTCCCTCTTCTAACCTATGCCACTCTATTAATCTCCATAAAACAACATGTCACATGAGTCACAGCCCCTCAGACAGAAGAATGAGATTAAAATTCCCTGGCCTAACACCTAAAGTGCTCCAGGATCTATCTCCTACTTACCTGACTCTCTAATCTTATTTCCCCAGTGGGGACATATTCATTGCTCTCCTATTAGCCATGTGTATTACAATCTCCATGAATTTGCTTGTGTTTTTTCTTCATAAGTTGCTCCTGCTACCAAGAGCATCTTCTCTATCTTTTCCCTTTATCTATGTCCTACTTTTCCTTCCAGACCTGGATCAAGCCCATAGTTTCCACATAACCTTCTCTGTGTCCCAATCCTTGGTGTTTTTCTTTTTTCTTTTTCCTAAATGTTGGCAATAATGAAGCTCACGTTAGTATTCAGGAGTCTTGAAGCACCTATTAATCTAACCATCTTGGTACTTAAAACAGTTATATATTATATAAGTCTATAAATAATATACAACTTATTATATTGTATATAGTAATAAAATTAATATACTATAACTATCTTAATTATCCATGTATATAAATTGTCTGTCTCTTTAACTAGACCATAGATCCCTAGACTATGTTCTCTAAAGATGACAAATATGCAATAACTTTGCTCCTGCTGCTAGGTCATAACTAAGTGCTCAACAACTCTAATTATAAAGCTTATTTTTCAGATTGTTTCTGATTTACAAAAAGATAAATTAATTTAACATTTTCATATGGAAAGCAACAGTATTAATTAATCAATAAGTAGAAACGAAGCTAATTAAGAATCTGGTGCACTCTTACTAATGAGAGTACAATGAAATGGAATCAGAAGTATAAAATGAGAAAAATTGCTGGCAGTTCATTTTAGCTTGAGTTAAACAGATTCGTTGATTTTTAGTTCTTCAAAGGCACCAAGTTGACCTCAATCTAGTCTTGCTTCAACACATAAATTAGTTCCTATTTATAGTTTCATGAATGTTAATAAGGTAATCTGACATTTATTGATCTACATAAAAATCAAAACATGGTTTTATATTTCCTAAGAAAAAATATACACTTAAAAAACAGGTTTAAAAAGAAGCTTCTAAACTCCAATAATTTCTCCTCAGTCTGATTCTTCACTTCTTCCTCCCTGACAAAAGCTGTGGAAGTTAGAAAATGTTCAGGGGTTATGTTTGTGTGTGTTGTAAGCAGAGAATAAGTTGTCTCCATCTTTTGTAATTCCCAACTCGCATCACTCTCATTTTTTTTAGGAGTGATAAATTTAGCCAATATAAATTTGCCAAAGCTAAAGCAGAACATATTTGTTTTCTACATTCTTCTTGGTTTCCTCCTAACAACCAATCTCACCTCCTTCCCTTAGTGCACCTTCCCCATCTTCCTAATCACCAAATGCCCAGAAATTAAATACAACAGTAAACAAGTCCCCTGAAAGGTACCTTCCTGGTGCTGTCTAAAACAAATGCAATCTTCTGTTTGGGCATTTAAAACACCACAAGCATTCTTACTTAGATTAAATCATGGGTCTCCCTGGTCTCCAGGCATGTCTAGACATGAACCATAAAGGCAATGAGATCCTTGGAGTTTCTCTAGTAACTGCAGGCCAAATCAACAGCAACCGTAAGAACAAGCACTCTTTTTTTTTTTCTAAACAGAACTAGGCCACACACATTTCGTCTCGTTATTTTAATTTTTTAGTTGTGCTACCTACAAAATAAACTGCATTTTAAAAATCTTATTTCAGTAGGCCTCGCATATTGATGACTTTTATATAAGTTTTCTTTATTTTTTATCACCTTTGAAGATAAGTTTTAAAAATCTAAATTTCAAGGCATCTACTGCAACCATTGCCTTGGATGGCAGCAATTCAGCTCAGGTAAGACATGTAAGACGCAACTAATAATCATAAAACATCAATCAAAAAGAGGTAGTAAATACTGTATTGGGTAAAAATGACAACAATTTGAAAGAACAGAATTGCTTTTGTAACTATGTCCTAACCAAGACTTGTTAAGTCTGCATATTGTTAATGGAATGGAGGCTATTTTGCTCCTGATTTTATTTCTATATGTATATTTAACTAGAAAATACAAAATTGGCTCTCAGTTATCTCTAGAGAGCTCAGAGGTTAATTAGCTCTGATTACAGCATGTTGCCTGATATGGCTTGGTATATTATACATGTTAAAGGCGTGTGAGGGATTTACGTATGTATTCAACAACATTGTGCCTCTCCCAAAGATACAATGAATACAAATTACAGTTAGTTGTAGACCTGCCTTTTGCAATTTAACTTTACAAGTCAATTTTTACAATTAACGTTTTCTGTACTGTACATTTTATACTTCACTTTGGTTTCTTACTCTTCTCTTTGGTGTACACAGAAGAAATGATTCATTTAACAAACAATGGGCTGTCTTTTATATTCAAAGATAATGCTATAACTCACTCAAATTCATCCTTGAGAAGTTCTTCTGGTGTTTTAACAGTGTGAGCTTAGAATGTGTGTTGAATGATCTAGATCACCTGGGCCTATCCACGTTGAGTGGCATCTATGAGACCATCTGCTCGGTTTAGGGAATCAATCTATAACTGGGGAGTTTTACTTTGTGGGCAATAATTTAGAACTAAGCTTTTGGGGTCAACAACAAGTACCCCATCCTGGGTGCATGAAGACCAAAGGGCAGTCAGGGGCTACTTCCAATTGAGTTCTACAAAGTTCTACAAAGAATATTCTTTATTCTCTCCTGATTCATGCACTGAAGGAAACAAGGGGAAGGAACTAAAGGAATTATTAGTAGACGTCTCCCAGAAATCCTAACTATCCTCTTCACCCAATCTACTGCAAATGCACACATAAACACATCTACATCATCAAATGTGGAATTGTGAGAATAAGAAAATGTAACCGGTCACAAGACATTGTTTCTCTGTCCTCCACAGCCCTCACCCTGAATGTCCAAATTTAGTCTTGCTTCAAGGACCTACTCTAGTGCCACCTCCTCCATGAACTTCCCTGACCAATTACAGTCCTCCTACATGCCCCACCCTGCCCCCTTTATTTCTACCCACCTTAGTAATTTACTATATACTGTCTTGAATGGCAAATAATGTACATTCACCTTGTGTTACCATCCAGATTGTACATAGGGAGGGTGGAATGAATGACCTGAGGTCCTAACATACAGCAGGTATTTAAATAATTATGTGCTGGAAGTAAGACTCATTTTTGCCTAAAGCTGACCTACAGAGTACAAAACTGTGGCCTTGATCTCAAGAGGTCCAAACTCTGATCTAACTAATGAGCTGGCTGTCTCACTCTTTCACTAGAAGATCCAGATCCCACCCTATTGCATGGCCCTCCGACAGTGTAAGGGAGAACCCACAGGGAACACAAGGGTACAGATGGGACCTCAAAGGCTGTCCTCCTGCACATTACAGGCTACCCAGGCCAACCGCCCATTAGAAAATTCTAGCCTACAATTTGGTACTCAGCAAGGTGTTTTCCCTGATACGGATGGGTTTGAAAACTGGGAGGGCCTGTGGGACTTCTTGGAGAGGGGGGAGGGGAGGAGCTCAGGGAACTTCTCAAGACCAGTGTCTGTCTCCGGGGCCTCTTCCACACAGGGGCCCGCCCCCCGCCCCTTCTAGCTGCTTCCTCCCCTCCCCCATGCAGCCCCTCCCCCATCCTACCCCGTCTCGCGCCCGCCCCGCCCCTTCCACCCGCGGGGTTCCAAGGGCGGTTAGCCCGCCACGGCCACGGTTATTCGGCCACTCGGAGCGGCGGGGCGCAGGGGGTTGAGAGCCGGCTCTAGAGTTGGGCCCAGAACTGAAGAGAAGTTTTCTGGGGCTGGCCGGACCCGGGTGAGGGAGGTGGGAGCCGGCCCGAGAAAACGAAGGGGAGGTGAAGGGAAGGGAACCTGAGCGGGAGGGCCCTGGGTGGTGCGGGAGACAGCGGCAGGGAAGGCGGGGCGCAGGGATTCGGTGGCCCCGGTGAAGCCAGCTGGCTGGGCGCTCCCGGGAGTCACCTGGGCCTGGGGGGCCCGAACCTGGGGGTGCAGGTCCCCGCTGGAGCGCCGCCCGCTGGCAGTGCCAAGGGTGCGCGGCGAGTCCGGCAGGGGCCAGCGCAGCCAGCGGGCCGGGCGAGAGTGCCCGGGAGGGTTCGGAGGCGTCCACCGAGGACCAGCGTCCTGGCCCTCGCGCCTAGGCACTATCGGGCGTCGCCCCCGGTGAAATGTGGGGTCGCGGTGGGCCCGATCCCGCGGCCCGCCTGCTCGGGGATACCGCGTCGGCGCTGCGAACTGTCCGGGAGCTGCAGCCCGCGGGCGCCCGGTGCTCGGTTTGTAGGCAGTGTAATTAGCTGATTGTACTCTGATGCTTACAATCACTAATTCCACTGCCATCAAAACAAGACACAGCATCACCCGCCGCCCCGCCAGGAGGAAGACGCCACCCTCGGCGGCAAACCGCCGACCCCAAGCGTTTGAGAAGAGCCCACTGAGCTTCGAGATTTGATGCGTCAGCGTTTAGCGCTGCTGACGGAGCACGTTGCCAACATGCTAGTAACCCCTGCAGACTCCTGCGAGCTGCTGCTTCTAGATATGGTTAAACTGTTAGCAACCTCTAGGAGTAAAAGTAAGATTGTACAATACCATGTAAGCAAAGCGAAATCCGTGGTATTGAATGGCTTTAAGACATTTAAACTGCTGGGTGGAGCCCCCTATGTAATGCTTAATGCTGTTTGTTGTGATTCATTGTGCCTATTTTTCATTATTTAGTAGGGTATTCATCAACCCACCAAGTAAAGTGAGCTACAACTGAAACAATGATTTGCCTGTCACAACGTATGGGGCACCAACCTGAGACGCAGTTTATGATGAAAGCCTTTTTTTTTCCTGTGAGTCTAGTTACTAGGCAGTGTAGTTAGCTGATTGCTAATAGTACCAATCACTAACCACACGGCCAGGTAAAAAGACTTGGGAATTCATCTAAATGAGCTGCCTGTGCATATCAATGTTCTGGGGGTGGGGGGGACTGGGGGGATTGGAATTTGCTAACATTACCCATTGCCTGTTTTTCAATAGGTCAGCCAAGAGAGATATCCACATGTTGGCTGCTAAATATGCAACATATGTAATATATGTATATCTTTATATACAATTTTTCAATATTGCTTCAGGCTCTGAACCAAAAAATTTTCGGATATGTTGGGGAATAGGATTTTTCTCCTTAGCTGACTGTCATTGTATAGATTTGTAATTATCAATTTTTGAGCTATCTTTCTGTGAGACTGTATTAATATCTTGAAAGCATAAAGTGCCATAAGGTCACTATGGAAACCATAAGGCCATAAGGAAACTAAATTGTGGTTATTACCAATGTGTCCATTTCCTTTCCTAAATTGGTTTTATGATGTCCATTTCAATTCCCGCCACAGTAATTACAACTTTCCTATCGCTGAAATGCTTAAATTGTTCCTAGATTAACCAGATCTCCCGGGAAAGCTATGCACATACACTTATTAATATTTTTATAAGAATTCATTAACAAATTTTTATAGTGTTTTTCATGAAGGGGCTGGGTCCACTCATCCGATATATTTACAACTGTTGCAGTCTAAGCAGCTTTTAGTGGGACTGATGTTACAATCTAAATCGACCGTCTTTCCGTAAGATTGGTCTTAAAGGATGCAGGGGGGAAAGTGTATAAAACATTATATACAGGGGTGCCTATCAGCCCAGTTCACACCTCTAGCTTCCATAGGCTAGGTTGTTAGCTGCCTTATTGAATTCACCAACCACTGCAGGCCCAGAACTTCGCCATAGAGGGTGCTGAGCTACAGCAACCTGGTGTGGAAAGGGGATTGGGACGGTGGAGCTAAGGGAAGCTTTATTTAGACATAGTTGGGGGGGGGGGGGAAGGAAGCTGGTCGCGGGGCGGGGGGGGTGGGGTGTAGGAGGCTAACTCAGAGTAAAAGAGAGCTGAAGTGCTCCCCCACTGACTCCAACAGGACAAGACGCCTCAAAGTTGATGTTTTGACTCTCCTATCTCGACTCCAAGGCTTGGACTGGTCCCGAAGTCGGCGATCACTGCAGAAGTGGGATTCAGGTGGCGCACAAGGGCGCACGCTAGACCCCAGCTTCTATCGAGGAAACTAAGGGCTTCCGGCCGTGGTTGTGGCCAACTTAGCGAGTTTCCGGCGGAGGCTTGGGGGTGGGGTGGGCGGGGTGGGGCTGGGAGAAGGGCAAGGGAGCTTGGAGAAGCATCCTGAGTTGCCATGGAAACGAGGCCCAGCAACGGTCTTAGCAGCCGAAAGGAGTCCTGTGAAACTCACCAGCAGGGATTACTGGTGTTCACCGGCTCTTCGGATCGCGATGCCAACTTGGCCAAGCAGTTCTGGATCGGGGCATCAATGTATCCCCCTAACGAATCTCAGCTGGTGCTGTCCAGAGGTAGCAGTCAGCGTCTGCGGGTGGCGCGGCCCTCGAGGGGCAGTGTGCTTGGTGAGTAGCTGCCTCCTGTCAGCGATTTCTGCCTCCTCCCTAACCACAGGGCAGACACCAGAGCCCCTCCCAGGAGAAACTGCAGAACCTAATTCTAAATGTCTAAAACCCTGTACAAACAGTTCTAAAATCTTCCCAGCAATCCTTCCACCCCAAAATGATCGGTGGTATCTTTGTTACATCTAAAAGTCCATCTGAAAATATCCCTTGGTTATGACATCTATTTGTCTAAACAGTATAGAATAATCTGGGCAAATGTTATATGTTGGCTGAAAGGATATGAAGGATGATTTTTCACATAATAGAGTTCCAAAGTGAAAGCCCTAGAGAAGGTTGAAGGCAGAGTCAACATTAGGAACCAAGTTCCCTAACCTGTAAGGCCTAAGATGGGAAACTGTTATGCAATTTTTACAGGTATGGAAAAATTAAATACCTTTAATGCTGTGGTTTTTCCAATGACTACTTCCCTTTTGTATTTTTTTAGAGAAAATTTACTTCCAGCCTTTTTTCCTTGAGAAAAGCAGTTAAGTACCAAGTTTTACACCTTTCAATATCCTGATTCCTAGACTCTTAAAAAAAAAATAGGTAATAAGTGTAAAGATACAACTTCTTCTTTGGCATAACTTTCTGAATTGCATACCAAGACCCTGCCTCAGAGACCACCCCATTTATCCAGAGGAAAATGCCTAAATTCCTATAACATATTGAGTAGGAATGTAGAAATTGTAATCTACGATACTTCAAGTAAGTTCTGTTTAGAGACCTTTTCTTGTCTCTGGACTCGGGATACTCCTCTTCTAAAGAGATTAGAGGTTCCCTGCAGCCAGAGCTAATTAATTCAATCTCCAGTTATTTATGAATCTGGTTCATAAAGTTTCAAGACAGTACGTATTTGTGTTTACCTTCCAACTTTATGTATTGCCTTTTAAACTTTAATTTTTTATCAACATTATTGTAAAATCATGATAAAATTATTTTAGATTGTATTTGATTCTGTTTTCTTTAGAGAAAAGAGATGTCACTGCTGAAACCCTAAAGATTCAGGAATCTGAGGAGAAAAAAAAGTATCTCCAAAAGGTAGGCCAATATTACAGAAAGTCATCTGATTTTCATTAAAATTTCATTATTATTTTCCAAATCATCCCAATTATTCTTTTTTTAACGTATGTATATAAAAATTTTCTGCTTCTAGTATGTCAGCTTGAGCAATAGGAAAACCTTTATTAGAATTTTAATTAAAGTTTAAGAAATTCTATTAAACTTTGGCTATTCTCAGTCTCTGCAAAAGCCCAAGGATGTGTAAGAACAATGAAATCAGAGGGAAGTGGGGAAAGATGGATTCACACACTTTCCACCCAATAAGGCCCCAAACCATATACAGTGTTGTAAGAACAGAAATATTGTAAGAACAGGAAAAACTGAATAGAATTGACTTAATAGGTCAAAAATAAATGATCAGAGGAATGAGTCCATCATCTAGAGCCAGTTTGCCTAAAGGCTGCAATCAAACACATTGGTGTTGTCAAATCAACTGAACGTGTCTCTTCTTGGCAACATCCCTTGTTTGCTTTTATTTTGCAGGCACAGCCCCTAACTCAACAATTAGTACAGTGATTTATAGAAACATTTTGTTTGGTTAATGGATAAATTCCATTCCTCTAACTGTTCCTGTACTATAAAAGCAGATAGAGGATTCGTCTGGCCTAATGTCTTTAATCAACAGATGTATTGGCAAAGTCCAAAAGACTTATTGAGAATTCTACATAAATTACAGAACAATGCATTTGAGTTTGCTGATCACATTAGTTTCCTTTGTGGACTCTTGGTGATTCCTCCAAAAAAATTAAGTGATCAGAAATAGTCAGCATTTTATTCTCTCTTGAGGATATTAGATAATGTATATTTATACCAGCACTTAATAATGGGAAGGGAACCTAATTCTCAGTGAAGCAAAAATCATTAAAAGTTGACTTCTTCAGCACATTTTAATTTCATTTTTGGAAGGGATTAGAAATAAAAGATTAAAGAAAAACTGTTATCAACTTCTTTCATCTTTTGTCAAACAATTAAGACAATATGATGAGTTACAAGTAGATGTTCTGCTAATGGTAGTCTTAGAACTGATTTCCTTGCCTCAGGTTCTTCTATTATTAATTACTTAATTAATTCCCAGATATCTATTGAGATCCTGCCATGTGCCAAGTACCATACTAGATGCTGGGAATACAAAGACAAGATGTGTTCCCTGAGCTCAAGGAGTTTATAATCTGGTGGGGGAGAATGCCAATTAAAGGCAGGAATTATGATACATTTTTATGATAGATGTATGCAGTTAATACTATGGGAACACATTGAAGGACATCAAAGTCAAGCTTAAGGAGTCAAGAAATCTTCCCAAAGGAACTGAGTCTCAAAGAATGTATAGAGTTGAGCAAACAAAGAATATCCTCCATGCTGCACTAGTTACCTTCCTAAAACCCAAATCCTATTGTGCTGTATTGCTGTATTAGTCTGCTAGGGCTGCCATAACAAAATACTACACACCAGGTGGCTTAAATAACAGAATTTTATTCTCTCACAGTTCTGGAGGCTGGAAGTCTGAGATCAAGGTGCCTCCAGAGTTGGTTTCTGATGAAGCCTCCCTTCCGGGCTTCTAGATGGCCACCTTCTCACTGCATCCTCACATGGCAGAGGGAGAAAGCTTTAGTGTCTCTTCCCCATCTTGTAAGGACACCAGTCCTATTGTATTAGGGCCCTAATGACCTCATTTAACTTTACCTCCCTAAAGGATCTGTTTCCAAATAGAGTTACACTGAGGGTTAGGGCTTCAACATAGGAATTGCAGGAGTGGGGGTGGAAATGACACAATTCAGTCCATACACCTACTTTTGTTCTTTTTCCCCTGGCTCTCCATTTCTGCAGGATGGAGACCAGACTCTCCAGCATGGTATTCAAGTTCTTTTCCAGTCTGACTATAACCTGACTGGCTTCTACCACTCTCCTTCCTCCTTCCCCTATACCCCACCCTACCCCCAATGCAGGCTACTCAGTACTGTTGGTTCTCACCACTAGGCTTGGGCATATTATGTACCCCTCCCCACATGTGCTACCGAAGTGGTAAATGGGTAAAATATATTTTTTCTAAACCTAAATATGCACATTATACTGTGATATCTGCCAAATTGTACATTAAGTCAAGTGGGTCCTGCAATGCAGTATAAAGAAGATTCTATTATGTTGAGAGTACAAGATAAGAGACCTAACCAAGCAGCAAGCCAGCAGTATAGAAAGAGAATATTACTGAAACTGTGCCTTGTGAGTATATAGGAGAGCTGAATCAGTTTGGTACGATACAGTTCTAGTCAAACAATGCCATGGTGAAAAAAGCAAGAGAATTGTGTAATAACTGAAGGCTCTTACAGCTATCCGCAGATACTGTTGTGATGTGGTACTCATAACACCCAATTTAGTGAGTATATACCATGTGCTATATATATTAAAGTAAGCACTGTATATGCATCAACTCATATTCTCCTTAAAATAGCCTCATGATGATTATTCCCATTTAATCAAACAAGGCTTAAATGATTTTCCAAAGTTCCCACAACTGGTAAGTGGCCGAGCCTAGATTCAAAGCCTGTCTCCTAACTCCAAAGCCTGTGAGACTCATTGTGTTGTAATGATTGCTGGCCACGGCGTTGTTCAGCTATGCTGCCAAATATTCTAAAATTCAAAACTGTGGTATGAATACAAGTATGAGAAACGGTGACTATACGCTCTTTCTTCAACCTACAATGCACTTTCGTGTCTCTACCTAAAATGCTGTCCCCCATTTACCTTCAAGGCCCAGCTCAAATGCAACTTCTCTGTGAAGCTTTCCCAGAGGGGACTTAGAGACAACAGAATGAATAGCTCCCTTCTCTGTGCTCTCAGAGCAAGTCACGATCTGTGTTATAGGTAATTGCGTTATAGGTATTGTGTTATAGGTATGTTTCTGTCCTTCCTGCTAAATTCCAGGCACCATAGGGTTTGGAAGTCTGACTCGGCCACTTACTATATGAGTGACCTTGAGCAGCCTATTTAATTAACCCCTGTGAGACTCAGCTTTCCTCAGGTAGAGAAGGAGGAATGATAAAAATATCCCCCTCATTGAGTTGGTATAAGATATGTAAAGCGCTGGGCTGTTGTTTTCTCTCAACAAATGTTAACTCTCTTTTCCTCCATGAGGGCAGAGGTCATTTCTTATTTACTTAACTCTCGTGCTTTTCCGGCTATTGAAACTCAGTAAATATCGATATTTGTTGATTGAATAAATAAATGCATAACTGAATTAATCAGTGAACATATGCTGTACACAGTGATAACACCACTTGGGTTAGCCTTTTGTACATATACACATCTGGCAAATTTTTCTAGGCTGGCAATTTTTGCAAGAATGTTCCCCAAAGCTAGTCTGTTTGCAAGTCTGCTTTAGGACCAATTTAGCATATCCCCTCACATCTCGGTTTTGCTTTTACCTCGTGGGTCTATATATGATGGGAGGAAATGTGACTCCCTGTAATCACTAAGACATAGAATCTACTTTTGGACACTGCTGTTTTTCTAAGTCCGTAGTACTCTCTCTGCATTGCTGCCACCACCATCCTAGAATTCTTACCTTAATGGCAGAACATAAATGGGGAGGTGGGAGGTTCTAGGTAACTAATAAAACATTTACAATGATCTATTCAATTTGAGAATCTTCTACATATTTTGAACATATACATTTGTATAAGTAAAATGCCTGTTATAATTTTCATTATAAAAAGCGAAAAAATATTTCCCATCAAGTCTCTTAAAGGTTTTTTCTTCCACTTTCTCCTTAAAATTAATGAAAATCTAAAAATTTATCTCTGTCTCTCCTAAAAGTACTTTTATAGCTTTTTCTCCCCAACTGATACTGATTTTTCAGTTACTAAACTTTTAAAACTTTAATGTTATCCTCCATTTTGGAATATTTTCCAGGTATACCTTATAAATGCTTTTGGTTAGTGGACAAAATGCTATTAATCACAAGTACTATTTCTGCGATGGATATCCATGGCAGAAAATCAAGAACAATTTGAGTCTGTCAAGATTAAATGGCTTACCATGTCCATAAAGGAAACCTTATAGCACTCTACTGGACCATTATTCTTCCTTTGAGAGTTCTAAAGTAGTCTGAAAACATTATAAGAAATGAATAGTCAGCTAATTCTTTGAAATCATAAAACTAATTTGCTTTTTAGTTTTGCCACCTTTAAGAAAGCTCTTTAGCTGATTATCTCTTTATGAAAAGAATTATAAATGATTCATTTGCTGGGAGGAGGAAGAAAAGATCAGAGCAGTACTTTAAGGCATGTATATAGATGACGTATTTAGAAATGTCCATCTAGAATCAGAGTTTTAACGTGAGTGAATATAAACTAAAGATTTTCACAAGGAAAATATGCAATCTGCAGAACAACAATAAATATATACTCTTTATTGGGAATGAGGTTTTAATCTGTTCAGTCACACAACCTGTACAACCAATACTGACCATAGTGTAAGTCTTCCTCAAAAGTCAATTTGCTATATGGTGCTTCAGTGAACCAGAAGCAAATCATGCTATGATGAGAACATTCTTAGAAAAAGAGTCTAAGAAGTTTCACAAAGGTGTATTTTTAGACACCGAATCATGAAAGTGGAAAACTTTAACATTATCCTCCATTATCTTACACTTTCAAAGGGATGCTCAGAATCATTATAAGTCAGTTTTGTAGAGCCAAACCAAAGATACAATAAACTTCCTCAGTGTCATTGCCCAGGATGCTCAGATAAAAGAAAATCCTCTTTGTTGTCAAATTGCCCAGGAATGGCTTCCCAGACAAACCAAATTTTTCTCAGTCACAGTGTTATCTGGCTTTGTTTTAATTTTACTTTCCTGCCCTCATGTAATAATAACAAAGTTCCTTTTCCTCCATAAAATAAATACCATTAGGAAGTGGTGGATTTCTCCTTCACCAACAAAAGATACTTATTTAAATTCTTGTTGTCCCTAATTTGTCAAAGAATTCAAGAGGAAGAATCATAAAAACAGACTGTGCATTCACAGTAACGAGCAAATGTTGTTGGTAGTAAATGATAATTAAAAGATTGCATAAATATGAATCACTCTTTTAAATCCTCTATTGTACCACTTTGTTTTGAAACGTTATTCAATCTTGGGAAACATTTTCAGTTGACAGGTGAGGTTCCCCTCTTAATCTTCTTTAGCAACATCTATGAAAAGATACTCAGGGTAAGAAATGAGATTTGAGATCAAATAGCTGAATTCATTGCCCCAGGCAGACCCAGCCCCAGAGTTGGTTAGGGTCATGCCCCAAATGCATTGCATCCTCTTTTTTCCAAAGATCTGTATACTTTCTCTTCTGTATACATTCACCCTAAGAACAAAATAAAAGCATTTTAAGCCCTGCAGTACAATTAGGCAAGGACCCATACTATCTATCTCCTGGTAAAACATGATTAAACTACTGAACACAGAATGAAGCAAAAAAGGATGGTGTATTTTTTAAAATAAAGGCAGAACTATCAATTTGATTCCAGCTACAGGAAGCCTTATTGTTCAAATTTGTAAACACCTTATAAGCAGTAGGGTGAATCAAATAGAATTTATTGAAGAACTGGGTAATTCTGTGGATCAGGTAACTCAGAAAATACAACATACCTGAAATCAAATCCATAATCTGCCTTTTCCCTTTGCCTCTATCAAGATGAAAAGATATGTAGGTAAGTTATATTGGAGCCAGAGAAGAAAATTTAAAATTTTATGTATCTATATTTACTTCACCATTTAATCACTTTCTATGCTAAGGTATTTTAGTCACCATAGGTGTGGTCAAGCATACCCTCGGAGCCTGAGGTGATACAGCCGTTTGTCTATTTGGCTCCTGAGATTGTGCAGTTCCCCAAGCCACTGTGTTGGTAATATAGTCAATCCTCATTATTCACAATTCCATATTTGCAAATTCACTTACTAGCTCACTAGCAACAGTTTATTTGTAACCCCAAAATCAATACCTGTAGCACTTTCATGGTCATTGGAGGACATTCACAGAGCAGAGAAAATTTGAGTTGCCCAACACATGTTCCTAGCTGAGGTTGAACAAGGCAATGTTCTGCCTTCTTGTTTCAGCTCATACTGTGAACAGTATCCTTTTTGCAGTTATTAAATGCCACGTTTTTTGCTTTTTTTTTTTTGATGATTTCACTGTTTTAAATAGCCTCCAAGTGCTGAAGTACTGTCTAGTGTTCTTAAGTACAAGCAGGTTGGGATATGCCTTATGGAGAAAATACATGCATTAGATAAGCTTTATTCAGACATGAGTTATAAGTGCTGCTGGCTATGAGCTCAATGTTGATGAATCAACAAGGTATTTTAAATAAGGTGTCTATAAAGAGAAATACACATAAAACAAGGCTATACATTGATCCATTGGTGAAATGTTGTGATCAAAGACAGGCAGGAACCTAGGAGACATGATCAGCTTGGCGACAATGAGTCTACAGTTTCTTCCGCTTGAAAATGCTTTTCTCCCGTTTCTCCCTTTAGCTAATGCCTACTTGTATTTAAAAACAATTCAAAAATAGTCACATTCAAGTCTTTCTTCATCCTTATATATTCCCCAGGCTGATAACAAATGCCCCTTCTTTTGCGCTTCCCTAGTACCCTGTGCATTCCCCAGTCATAATCACTGACATATAGTACTGTGGTGTTCTTGAGGTATGTACTGTGGTGTAGTTGAGGTATTTCTCCTGCAGGCTCTAAGTTTCTTAAGGAAAAGGATCATGACTTCTTCGACTTTATAATCACAGGACCTGACAAATATCAGATGATCTCCTAACCTACCAAATAAATGCTTATGAGTGAATAAATAGATGAGTTAACTTGTCTGGACCAGAATCCTGCATGATAGTCCAGTTCCTTGAGCTGGCTGGCATATGAGGTACTCATTAATAGGAGGACGGTCCAAAATAGGATTCACCAAGACTCAGAGGCCTCACAGACTCAGAGGTAATGAACAGACACGTAGTCACTTGTGAAAAGGTTGTGCAAGCAACAGACAAGAGTGGAAATAGTCTGTAGGCCACAGAAGAAAGTCACAGTCAATGAGCATTAACAGTTCTCTGAAGGAAACGATACCAGGAAAAGGCAATAAATGGAAATTTAAGATCATGGTGCCAAGGTTCAACAGCATGTAAAAGAAATCTTGACGTGGGAATTAGAATTCAGCATCAGGAGTAGAAAATAAGTCAAGGCCACTGTCCCAGACTGTCGGGGATACTAGACAAAGAAACAAGACAAGGACTTGAACACATGGGACAAGACAATATTCTATATAGTAGAAATTTGGTGCAGAGATAGGCTTGGTTTTAAAATTTAAAAAAAAAAAGCAAATTCCTAGAAGCATGTACCTTTCCCCCAAACTCCAATCACATCCCTAAACTTTTGTGTCATTCCCTACTGCCATACCCAGAAAACTACTTTAGAGCCATCAATATATGAGACAATTCACCTAACTATAGTAATTTTTTCTTGGCCAAGCCAAAAGATACTGATCAAAAATCAATTTACCAATAATTGATTCTATTGTTGAGATAAACTCTTAACTATTTAAGGAAGAAAAAGGCATATTTTCATTGTAACACTAATTTGGTAATTTATTTGAAAAAACTTAGAAGTTATTTAAGATATTTTATCTAAACTTTGAAACTTTTATTTTAAAGAATAAATTTTTAGAGCACTGAATAAGTAAAAACAGAAAGAAAAAAGATAGTTCTTAATTGTGGTTATAAAGTTTTATATATTACCTTTGCATTCTCTGGGGTTTATGGCCATAAATGTTCCCAATAGATATAATGTAGATGTTGGAGTAGGTGTAGACATTAGTCTCTATGTGTGAAGTTGAATTGGACATTGTATGGGTCTCAATGCATACAGGTGAGGGCCCTGCACTGAAGTGTAGAGTCAGAAGGCCAAACTGAACTTTACAGAATGTTTGCCCAAAGCAGTTGAAAAGTTTGTAGCCTTAAAAAAAGAAGAGACATAGGCAAGGAAAGGGCCAAAGCTGAAGAGACAATGTCAAGCTCAGGCAAGAAGAGCCAAGCAAAGACATCAACAGTAGGATAAGACCCCAAGCCAAAAGTTAGGAGAATCTGATTTGGAAAAATTGTGCAAGATTCACTCAACAAATATTTATTGAGTGAACATTAAAATTCAAATCTCACTTATTGCTTTTTTAAAGAATAAGTGCCTTTTAAAGCAAGCATTAAAGCAGCTTTTCACTTTGCTGTACACCTGGCATTGTGCTGGACACTGGAGAACAATGATGAACGGCAACAAAAAACAGGATACAAACTCTGTCCTTATCTGAAACTTGCAATTTAATTAAGGAGAGAGATACTTATGAAGAATTTTACATGATATTAGAGGAACATTTAATAGGGCAGTATTGAGCCAACCAAAAGTGTCAGGGAGAATTTCTGTGAAGGTTAAGCTGAGATTCGAAGGAAGAGTGGGCATTAATTAGGCCAGAAGGAGCAGTGGAGGGAGCACTACGGGAGCATTCCGGACCGTAGAAACAGCATAGCACATGTCCAAAGCTGAATGGCCAGTGTGGTGATGGGAAGGTTAGGCCATAGTACATAAACAATAAGAAACCATTGAAAGGTTTTAAGTTGGGGGATGATAATATCAGATTTGTTTGAAAAAATTCAAGAGAATGAATTAAAAGTGGCTGGAGCAGAAGTGGGGAAACCAGAGTGAAGGCCATTGCAATCATCCAGTTGGGAGGTGATGGTAGCTTGGATTAGGAAAAAGTAGATAGATTTAAGAGATATTCAGGAAGTAAAATAAGTAGGACTTCCGTTGTGTATTGGATATGGATGGTGAGGCATAGCAAGGTATCAAAGATAACATAGTTTTCTGGCTTGCACAACAGGATGGATGGTGCCATTCTCTGAAACAAGGAACGTTAAATAAAGGTCAGGTGTTAGGGGCTTTGGGGGAAGGCGGAAGGGGTTAGAAGTTCAGTTTTAGACTCATGGAGTGTGCCTTTGAGATAAGCAATGATAAGCCTATTCGAGCTGTCAAATAGGCCTGTGGGCTAAATATATGGGCTAGAGAAGTATGGGCCAGAGATGAGATAGAGTCATCTGGATGGAGAATCCCCCACCCTCTCCTTCGTACAACCTAATGGGCAGGACAGGAGAGACATACCTGAAAGATGAGGTCAGTCCCATTCACCCATTCATCATATCTGTGTGACCATCAACATGATGAAAACATTAAAGACTCAGCAGTTACTTGTTTGCTAAGGACAAGTCTTGGTAATTATCGTTGACCGAATCATCAATAGTATATAATTCAATCACATATAGAAGTATCTTTAATATATCTATACTTTATTGAATTTAAAGGTGTAATAATTCATTTTATGCTCATACTGTTCTCAACATGAAAGTTCAAATCTCACTTATTGCTTTTTTTAAAAAATAAGTGCCTTTTAAAGCAACATTAAAGTAGTTTTTCACTTTGCTGTACACCTGAAACTAACACAACATTGTAAATCAACGATACTCCAATAAAAATTTTAAAAAATTAAAAACAAGCTGGGGGAATTTAAAAAATAAATAAATAAAGCAGTTTTTAAAAAGAGCTATGCAGGACTTCCCTGGTGGTCCAGTGGTTAAGAATCCACCTTCCAATGCAGGGGACGTGGGTTCCATCCCTGGTCAGGGAACTAAGATTCCACATGCCACGGGGCAACTAAGCCTGTGTGCCACAACTACAGAGTCCACGCGCTGTGGAGCCCATACACCACAACTACAGAGCTCATGCACTGCAACTACTGAGCCTGCACACTCTGGAGCCCGTGCGCCACGACTGGAGACAAGCCGGCGTGCCGCAGTGAAGACCCGACGCAGCTAAACATAAATAAATAAATAAATAAATAAATAAATATTTAAAAAAGGAAAAGTATTTAAAAAAATAAAATAAGAGCTATGCTCTTCAGGTAATTACTATTGGTTTTGCATTAAAATATATGTAACAGAATTAAGAAAAAATATGTAACAGAACCAAGAAAATACACATTTTTTTCTTTTTCAAAACAGATAAATTCATATTTTATCAAAACCTACATTTAAGAAAAATTGTTGACTCCCTTTTATGTAATGACTGATATGTTTCTCTCATTTTAGTAAGCCACTATTTTTCAAATGAAAATTATATATGCCCAAGCTGGGAATTGAGCCAGGATCAGGCAATTTTCAGGAGGTATGAAAATGTGCTTAGACGTGCATTTTTTTCTGCAAGTCAGCATTCTTCCTCCCTCCGATTAATAATCCTCTAACATCCACTCCCATAGATGACTGCCTTTAGATCTACCTTCTAAATATCAGATTAGAGCTGGAGAAAGCCTTTTCTCTGATTAGTCAGGCTATCTTTTAAAGTACATGGTAGATCATTTGCGGGCCAAGAGTTCTGCATCTTATTATTATAGTAGATATAAATTTACTATATGGAAGTTGTAGAATCTACATAGCAGATTTCAATTAATAGACACAGGGAATGGTAGTAAATTCATAGAGTAAATTCACAGTTGAAGCATTCTGCTATCAAAATCAACAGGCCAAGAGGCACATACTGCCTTTTGGAATCAAGCCCAAATGTGAGACATAGTTTTACCTTAAGCCAACAGTAATGCTAACCTTCCCCAACTGCATTTTGTAACAGAACAGGAATAGAAGCTACTGAAGATTGACTGTGTAGAATAAGAACTAAGACTCCCTTGTGATTCCATCGGGCATTTAACTTGCAATTATTGGCATAGAGATAAAACTTAAATTCTGGAGCCTCAAGAAAAACATCAGATAATGTTCTCTAATCTCTGTAAAACCACAGAACTTGGTTCTGCTTAGGTAATATTCTAAAATTGGAATGTACTGTAATTCTCATTTTATACTTATAATCAAAAGTCATCATAAATATTTAGCGTACATTAAATAAGATCTTAGAAAGTTCATCAGTTTATAGGTACCACTATAGTTTGACTATTCTTTACCCTTTAACCACTTTTTGCAAAGTGCTACATGATCCCATAAAATAAGTAAATTAACTTTGATCAAGCAGACTTCACTCTGGATTAGCTCCCCCTGCTGTGTATTCCCATAGCACACATTTTCCACTAGAATATAAATTTTTCTGTGAGAGCAGAGACTGTCTTCTTCACCATGGTTAATCCTAATTAATTCTTCATTTCCAGAATCAAGATTGAATAAAGAAACCATTCTGTTACTGTGTGTGTATGTGTGTGTAAGTGTGCCACAATCTCTACTATGTGTTTTAAGTAGTATAGCAAAAGAAGCATGGAGTCAAACAGAACTGAGAATGAGTTTGAATCCTTGGCTCTGGCAGTTACTAGGTACCTAATTAATGTTAAGTGACCCTGAGAAAAGTTGTTAATTTTTATGTTGGTTGAGTTCCTTCTATTTGTAAGGAGACAATAATATCATCTACCTCAGGATTAAAGGAATTACACAAAGCCTGACATCCAGCAAGTACCCAATGAAAGTTTGTTTTTATCTTCTCTGCTTTCCCTCTTTTTTTAACCCATAATTGAAAAATAAAATTTTAAGAAGTACAAAATAAGCTTTAGCATTAAATGAAATGGTTTGACCAAAGTGGTAAATCTCAAAGGTTGATGAGTAGATTATGAAAGACATGGTCACCCAGGTATCCACATCCTGATTAAACGACACAATCAGGACTGGCTTGCTCATACTGTAAAGAGACTCTCACATATTTTTCTTAACCCTATCTTCATCATCTGCAAAAAGAAAAATTACCACTGAAGGTATATTTTGAAATTTCAACTATGGAGCAAAATGTGTGGGCAAAGTTAATTTAACCATTGCACGTAAATAAAATATAATTAAATTTTATCATAATGCCTCTCTCTACAAATATAGATTAAGAGGTAAATGTCATGATAATTCTGCAGCTCTAGATCAGTGCAGGTCAGGGTTCTCAATTAGAACCCTGTCAAAAATCAAGGGAGAAAAGAATATTACTATATTCCACTATATACATACCCTTTGCAACAGTTCTTGGAAACCTAGAAAAAGACTCTGGTATAGAAGCTAACTTAGAAGCCAAGGTTATTAGAAGTAGTGGATAGTACAGCAAGTAGACCCAACTCAATCCAAGGCAAGCCCAACCAATGAGCTAAATATTGACTAAAATTAGTTGAAATGAAAAATATGGCGCTAATCTGCATAAGTACTATAGGTTTGGTTTGTTTGTTTATTTTGTTTTCGTGTTTGAGTAAATAGGTCTTTTTTTCCCTTGCAATAGTTTGGTAAGTTACTAGGAAATCGTCCATTTCATCTACATTTTCAAATTTATTTGTGTGAAGGATTCATGGTGTTTTTAATCATCTTTGTACTCTCTGCTGAGCTCTAGTTATTACCCCTTTTCATTTCTAATCATTTGCATCCTTTTTTCTTAAGTAATTATATCAAAGGATTATCTATTTTAATAGTCTTTTCAAAAAACCAACATTTGTTTTTATTATCCTCTGTCATTATTTTTGTTTCCTATGTTATCAGTTCTTGATTTTTATTACTTCTCCCTTCAATTTTGGGTTAGTTCTTATTTTCATTCTAACTTCCTTCCCTTCTCACTTTGTTTCTTAATTTTCCACTTTCTCTCTTTTCTAATATAAGTATTTATAGTTATAACTAGCCCTCAAAGTACTATTTTAGCTGCAACTCACAAGCTATCTAATGTTTTCATTATTATTGCACTTTAAGTATTTTTAAATTTTTATTTTGATTTATAGTTTGTCCCATGAAGTATTTAGAAGTATGCTTTTTAATTTCCAAATCTGTGAAGTCTTCTTATCTCTTTTTTATTTCTAACTTATTAATATTGAGGTCAGAAATATAGTTCCTATCTTCTACTAAATCAAGTATAAACAGAGCTATCTTTATGTCAATGTCCTCAGCATGATGCCATTCAACTATCCTATCCTATATACCTCTATTCCCCAAAACAAACATCTTGTCCCAGTCAAGCGAGGCTTATCGCCATCTTTCAGCAACTCTAAGTTTGTTCCTGCCTCTACATCTCCATTTATTTTTAATTGGATGAACTGCTATCTGCTTTTCATCACTGAGCATGCTTTTTGTATCATGATCATTAAGCTGCTCCCCTAGCTGCCTTTCTCCCTTTGATGTATTATCTTTAAATCCTTAGATTATTTATTTTAGAGGTCCTTTAGGGTTCTTCTAAAATTTTTACATGTTTTAAAATCTTAAACTTATATTAAGATTTTAGATTCAGCAATGAATTTGTGTAAATATTATTTTCCTTTATGTGCTTTTTTTCACACGTTTTAATGGTTGTGTCATGAGCATGTATTGCATTGATAGCCAATGGAAAGAATAAATACTTTTTAATTTCTACTTGAGTTAATATATTTCCCCCAGTGCTTCCTAGTCTATTTTCTTCAAGTGTTTTTCCTTTTCCAACCATCTGCTCCTCTCACCAGAGAATAGTAATATTTTTGAGAACTAACTACACAGCATATATACTCTAAGTCCTTTACTCATATCCTTATTTAATCATCAGAACAGCTTTGTCTGAGAAGCTTTATAATTACCGATGAGGAAGCTGAAGCACAAACATGTAAGTGACTTTTTCAAGGTCACACCGCTAAAATATAGTAAAGACAGTTTGAACCTGGGTCCATCTGACAGTGGAGCCAATGTGCTTCACTACTATACCACACTGGTTTCAAGAGTTTCTAGATTCTCTAGGTATCGGGATGGTTGCCAGGTAACTAAGCAAAGAGCTTATTGAATTGGAAACAGTTCAATACTCTTCTAAGATATTCTTAAGATTAAATTCAGTAATTAGTCTCCTATACTGTGGTGGTCAAGAGAAATTTTCTTTTGGTAATGTAGATAGGTAATCAGAGAAATAAACACTACCATATGCTATCTTTGATGAATGTTTCAGTCAAAAATTTTTAATCATAATACAAGGAAGAAACGCATTTTTCATATGAGAACCAGGTCTTGAGAAGAAAGGACCTTTCTTTTAGAGTCTAGTGCTTATTAAGAGCTTTTTTATAACTGAAATTTAACTGAGGAAAATGTTTATAATACACTGGAGAATTTGTAGAGGAATTTCTACTGCATAAAGGGCAAGTAATATCTTAGATATCCCTCCTTGTTTCTCCTTTCTTCCTTCCAACTCTAGTCACTAACTCACCTGTAGGTAAGAGGTTGAATCATCAAAAATCCTCCATGCCTGTACACAGAAGGTGGGTAATCCATCCTTTCCTCCTTTTTCCCACTCTTTCACATTTTGAAAGCATTGAAAAAAAATTTTTATATAATAATAATAGCTACCATTTATTGAATATCCACTGTATGCCATGCATTGTTAAGCAATGTTTGTATTATCTCCAATTTTCACAACCTTCCTTATAGATGAGAAATCAATACTCAGAGAAGTGGTTCTTTGATTTACCCAAGGTCACAAACCTCTAACAAATGGGATAGTGATTACATTGGAAGGAGGAAAGGAGGAACCAGGAGGAATAGTTAAGATATTACTTGCCATTAATCACAGAGCAGAATTGGGGTTCAGACCCAAATGTATTTGACTCCACTAATCTATGTTACCACCCAAATTGTTTGGCTCTGAAAAGCCAAAAATAGAGAACTCAGCAGCTTAATCCTTGAAGTGGCACTAAAATTCATTAACCTTCTATGAGATATTAAATGTATAAATGATCATATCCTAACTTACTAAAATCACTTTTTATTCTGTAATTTATTTTTTCGGGAGTAGGATATAACTATAAGTAATATGACTAAAATGTATAATATAAGAAAATATCCAGCATTAAAATATTATAAATATATTATGATACATAACTCTTGGGGATATAATATACAAATTATGACTATAATAAAAAATACTGTACTGGTATATTTGAAAGTTGCTAAGAGAATATATCCTAAAAGTTTTCATCAAAAGTTAAAAAAAGGCTTCCCTGGTGGCGCAGTGGTTGAGAGTCCGCCTGCCGATGCAGGGGACACGGGTTCGTGCCCTGGTCCGGGAGGATCCCACATGCCGCGAAGCGGCTGGGCCCGTGAGCCATGGGCGCTGAGCCTGCGCGTCTGAAGCCTGTGCTCCGCAACGGGAGAGGCCACAGCAGTGAGAGGCCCGCGTACCGCAAAAAAAAAAAAAAAAGTAAAAACAATTTTGTAGTTATATGAGATGATGGATGGTAACTAAACTCAAGTACTAATCATTTCACAATATGTATACATGTCAAGTCATTACGCTGTACACCTTGAACTTACACAGTGTTGTATGCCAGTTATATCACAACAAAAACTGAAAAAAAATTATAAATTCTGACCCCCTTATGCTATTATTTTAAGAATTAATAAATGATTTAAATGTCTTATAAATTCCATTAATGAACACAACCGAAACACCATGGTTAGAAATGAGAATTCTTTTGTTGTTATGAAATTAACAAGTAAATTATTTATCCCTACTAATAAGGTAAATTGTAAGAATTTTCTCTTACCACTGAATGTATTTAGTTATCCTGGCAGAGATTTCTTAGAATAGTTGGCACTGTTTTTGTTCTGATGACACAGTTGCCTACAGTAGTTTTGTTATGCATTCCCAGGAAACATGTCCAGGAAGCAGAAATCAAATCATATTTGAAAACTTTGTTTCTGGTGCATTATATTAAAAAACGGATTAACTTTTGTAATATAATATAATCCATTATAATAAAAAAGTACCTGAAATCAAAATTTAAATGAATGACTTTTTTACCCTACTATTATTTAAAGTCTTATAACTAAATATTTGTTCATTTATATTAGAAGCATTATGACAATATAACTTGCCTGTGACTACCCAATAGTTACACAGAAAATAATCATATAGTTTTGTTCATAGGGGATTTTAAGAACTAAACTTACCCACTGTTTAATTTCACTTTCTAAAACTTTTTTTTTTTTGCTTAGACTAATGATTGTGCATTAGTGTAATGGGTTCATTCATATATAATGACAAATCAATTCAACAAAAATTCATTGAGTATCATTTACAAGGCACTGTTAAGCTCTAAGGAAGGATAAAAGGATGAGTAACACTCTGAAAGAGACATGGTAGCAACTATGAGATAAAGCAGGGAAAGTAATATCAATACTGTAATAAGGGTATAAAGTGCTGTGTAATCACAGTATGGGAGCATTTAATTCCCACTGAGTACATGTGTAATGGGGGGAAAGAAACTAACATTGAATATCTACACTGAAAATATCCCAGGTCTTTTTCTATAGACATTATTTTATTCAATCCATAGCAAATTGACAGGTATTTTTAAATTAGCTTAGTTTTTCAGAAACAGAATCACAGAAAACTAACTTATGGTTACGAAAGGGGAAAGGTGCGGGGGAGGGATAAACTGGGAGTTTGGGAATGACATATACACACTACTATACTTTTAAAATAGATAACCAACAAGAACATATTTTATAGCACAGGGAACTCTGCTCAATATTCTGTAATAACCTAAATGGGAAAAGAATTTGAAAAAGAATAGATACCAGTATATGTATAACTGGAAAAAAAATAAGCTTAGCTTTTAAAAGACCCTGAATTTTTTTTCCTTTCAATCTCTGTGATACATGATGCCTTAAATTCAAGTAAAAAGAAGAAATCTTGTCCCAAAATAAATAAAATTAAAACTCTGTAGGCTCTTAAAAGGCAAGATTAATATGACTTGAGCGGAACGAAGCAAAGCCAAAGCAGCAGTGTACTCTGCCGATTACTCGTGCAGCAGCACAGCCCCTCCTCCCACGTCTCGGTGGAGCGTGCCTGAGCTTTGCAGCTTCTCTTGCAGCCATGAGGACTAAAGACTCATCCTGAGGAATTACTTAGTAATATGCAGCCTCCAGGGCTTTGCACACCCTGTTTCCTCTGCCTCGAAAGCTTTCTTCCCCATCCCATCTGTACTGTTATCTGGTGACTACGCTTTCAGGCCTAATCTTGGACATCACCTCCACTGGGATATCTTCTCTGAGTTTCCCCCACAGATACATACACACCTTCATCTGAACCTCCTCGGTTCTCTTATTTCATCCTATTCTAATCCCGTTGTAGTATATGTGAGGTGAGACTATTGTCTTTTTCTCCACAAGTCTGCCATCACCTGGCAGGCAAGAATGGTATTTTGTTCAGCCCCTAGCACAGTAATGTTGCATCATAGGTGCTCATTACAGATTGAAATGTGTCCCACCAAAAAAGGAGACATGTTGAAGTCCTAACCCCCAGTACCATGAAAAGTGACCTCATTTGGAAATAGAATCATTGTGTTTAAAATTAGTTAAGAAGTTAATACTAGAGTAGGGTGGGCCCCTAATTCAACATGACTGGTGTCCTCATAGGACAACCATGTGAAGACAGGGAGAAAGCAACATGCCACCGAAAGCAGAGATTAGAGCTACACAGCTGCCAGCCAAAGAAAGCCCCAGGTTGCCAGCAAATGACCAGAAGCTAGGAAGAGGCAAGGAAGGATGCCCCTACAGGTTTCAGAGGGAGCATGGCCCTGCTGACACCTTGTTTTGGACTTCTAGCCTCCAGAACCATGTGACAATAAATATCTGTTGTTTTAAGCCATCTAGATTTTGATACTTCGTTACTGCAGCCCTAGGAAAATAATGCAGTGCTTAATAAATTTGAATGGATGGATAGATGACAGAATTTTTACCGAAATATGACAAATCTATGTCCATTCTCAGTTATATCTTCCTTCTAGCCTTGATCTAAGCGGAGCTTCTTTCATTTTATTTGGCCATTTGAACCTACAAGTTTGATTTGTCAGATTCTCAGATTTCTTTCTCCTCTTGTTCACAAACACTCCAGATGCGATTTTCTGCCTCGCCATCTCCAATACTGAACATAACTGTATTCTATGAAAAAAATTTTGTACCCATATTTGCCTCTTTGTATACAGTCTATATCTTGATAAATCTTTGTGCCTGCACTAAAATAGTGGGGGGTTTTGTTTTGTTTTGTTTTTTACTCTTAAGAAAACTCACCTGAGGATGCGCATGTCTCAATATCTTAAGACAGAGGAGCAATGGCGTGTGAGATTCTGTTCTGTATGTACGCTACTTAGAAGAGCCCTCTTGCCATGGATGTCCATGGCAGCATGCTGTTTGAGCTGGCTGATTTTGTGTCTTGCTACCATTTAGTGGCAATTTAGTGTGGTGGCCAATAGCTTGGGCTTTGTTTTCAAGTAGAGCTGGTATCAAATCCAGTTCTGCCACTTAAAACCTTGAGTAAGGTATTTAACCTTAGTATTCTTCACATTCCTCATATATAAAATGGGATGATAGTGATGTCAAAATTCTGAGTTACTATAAGAAAATAATGATAAAACATATCAAGTTCTTAGTATGGTTCATGTAGTAAAGTCAATAAAAGTTATTATATGGGCAAGAAAAATTCTCTCCATTTAGAATCAAATTCAAATTATTTTGTAAAGCAGCATCCTCTGGAATAAAAACTGAATTGTGTTATAAATGAAAAGTATAAAACTATCATGGAAAAAATTTTTAATTCTGCCCCAAAATACAAGAAGGAAAATGGAAAAAATCCTACCCCCACCATGGACACATAGCTTTATTATTGAGTCAAAAGACTCATCTGCTCTTTTTTTTTTTTTCCTTTAAACAGGCTAAAAAGAGAGATGAGATTATCCAACTCTTAAAAAAACAAAGAGAAGAAAGGATCTCGGTGAGACTGATAGTGAGACATTCAGATAAACCTTGGGGCAGGGCGGGGTGGGGGTGGTGGTGATATGAACTATGGGAAATTCTGAGAGGTTTTATAGCTTTACTCCCTAAATCTAGGTATGCTGGAGGGGGCAGGGCATAGACATCAGATAACCTGACAGTCCTTGATAAACCAAAGATATCTCCACAGTGTGCAACTCTGCTGGCACAGAAATGGTGCTCTTGTCTCTGGGCTTATTGTCACATGTTGTAAAGCCGTAGGATATTAACATGGGCTACTTCATTGCTAGTATTTGTTTTACAATGATTGATCTTGCTTAGATCCTACAAAAAAAAATGCTAAATGAAGAGGAAAAAACAATAAAAGCAATAGCACCGCATACACTTCCGGATGTACAAACACACTCTCCTGAATGAACCCCCTAATCTGGACCATTTCTAACCCCACAGTCTCCAGGTTTAAGAAGCTGGTCATTATAAACTCTGTGATAATTTTACCTCAGATTTTTTTCAAGTAAGTAAATTTCAGTCAGTGCAAGAACTAAAAATTTTCCTTTTTTATTTTTATTTTGTTTTGTTTTAGAAAGAACTGGTTTCCCTTCCTTATAAACCAAAAGCCAAAGTACACAAAGCAAAGTAAGTTTACTTCTGTCAAAGAAGTGCTTCTTTTTTTTTTTCAATCAGTTTGCTCCCTACCTTCAAATCTTCTAAAAACCCACCCACTGTTTTAGAGATTTCTTGCCTTGAGAAAACTTTCTTCTGCTCATCTACATTAAAACCTGTGCCCACTTACATGTCTGTGCAACATGCAAGTATAAACTGGTGCAAACAGGAGAGTAGATCAACCTCGAGTCTGTACACATTCTCTTCCCCTCCTTTCTCATCCTGGGTAATTGTATTCACCTGCCATCACTCCCCTTCAGTACCCCTAACACCTACCCACACCTAGCCCTGCCATCTTTGGCAGATCAGCAGGTCTTCTAGATTATCAACTCTGATACCACCAAAGGCATACCTAAGCTTGCTAAATCTAAGTTTATGTAGCAAGGGCTCTAGCTTCACAGTGATGGGTTAATAGCCTTATCACCGGAATAATGTTAGAGCAGCACCAGGAACATGGTCCAGAAGAGTTTAAAGGAAACCGGCTATCACTGGTTAATCACGAAAGAATCCCTAATAAAAAATGTAAATGTCTTCATTATTGTATTCTGATTGAAACCCAATGTGGCTAACTCAACATTAATTTGACAAATATTTATTTGCATACTACATTCAGGGAAAAACAAAAAGTAATAGAATTTTTATTCTTATCTAATTGGTATTGAGGCTGACTTCCTTGAATGTTATCAGATGTTATTAGTGAAAAATTAATATGTCTATGCTGATTTTTAAAACTTCTGAAAAAATGGAAGGATCACTTAATCACCTGGCTATATTGTCTATACAATGTTCAACAACTTAATTTCTTGCTTTTCAGCTAGATGATTTGACTTAGCTTCTAAGGGTGAAGCAAAACTAGTCCAGTCAAAAGTTTACTTATCTGATTCAGATAATGAAGATTGCTACTTGAATTGTATCAACAGATCTGTCTGGGTACCTTAGATTTCTGTGCATATTTTTATAGGAGTGATCAGAACAGTCCTGTTACTATCCATGTAGATTCACCTAAGAGTAAAACAGTATTTCACAACTTGAACGGATAATTCTCTTAATGATTTAAGTGCTTACCTAATTCCTTTTGTGTACCAGGTTGGCCTCCCTCCTGTGTCCTGAAGCCTTGAATTCTATTCCATTTCACTGTGACATCTTCTTCCCCTGAGCTTCTTACACAGTCACTGTCTGCACCATTCTTTTGGCAGTTAGTCATGCACTACTTTGTGCCCATATTTTATAATTATTCAACTCTTATTATCTCTTAAGTTGTTATTTAACTTTTCACATATTTTTTACTCGTCTATGACTATATTGTAAGTTCCGTGAGAAACTGGGTCACCCAAAGTGCCTAGCACACTGCCTCCATGTAGGAATTCAGAAAATATTTGTTACCCCCCATCAAATTTTTTTTTTTGGCCATGCCAAGTGGCTTCCAGGATCTTAGCTCCCCAACAGGGATTGAACCTGGGCCCGACGGCGAAGGCGCCAAGTCCTAACCACTGGACTACCAGGGAATTCCCTGTAACAAAAAATTTTAGCTAAAAAATGTCATGTAGTTCAGCATTAGCTAATTTAGAAAGTGGTGTTTCTATACTGTACAGTAATTTGTAAACATTTTTTAATTTGTGAAATATCTTAAACACAATTTTAATTTTGCCCTCTTTTTCCTCCCTCCATCCTTTCCTATCTACCCAAACTTTCCCCACATATACAGATATGCCCTTACCATCACTCCTTCATCAGATCTTAGGATACTCCAGGTTCCCTTCTGTCAGAAAGAAAGAACTAGAAAGTGTGTACATAGTAAAGTTTCAGTGGCACTATGTTTTTTTATCCAATATTTGCATCGTAAAAGAGGGCTGACAAGAAGGAACAATGGGTCATCCAAAGAAATCAATCACCAATGATGAAATCTCAGAGGTTTGACTCAGGTAAGCACAATATATTTAAGTTTAGGAAGTCTGCTCCTGTGCCCTTCAGGTCACACTTGACAGTGGAATGACCACTCCTCCCATACAGATGTTTACACTTGATTGCAAAATCTAAGGCATAGTCAGAATGCAAGACAGTAAATCTTTATTGGAGAAACTTTCAAAAGTTTTTTTCATGCCACGTTGTGTTCACAACTACAGAGTTCTGTGTATTGGAACTGATTCATGTTACTGCCAACAGGAAAGTGATTTCAGAGTCAGATAAAGAAGACCAGGAAGAAGTCAAAGCCTTGGACTAATTTGATTGACACATGGGAGAGGATGGCTCACTTAGATCTTCACTTTTGAAACAACCTGCTCTTACATCAGGATCATTGGAATCAGTTAAATTAGACAAAGAAATAAAAGTTAAATATGTAGCACTTCTAGGAATTTTACCAGTTATTGAATACTTGTGTCTATTTTACTTAGTGAATATCACTGTATTTGGTACCACACAGTAATCGTCTCTCTCATCTTATACATTCACAAACTCCTCTTTATCTTGTTTTCATTTGAAGTGTATTTCCAAAATTGCTATATTTGGTCTATGTTATGAATATCAGATAAACAAGAAACAGGGGCTTTATGTGCTTCAACTTGCAGACCACCAGTAAAAACAGTTAATAAGGAAATAGAGATGAAAGGTCAGTCCTGAAAACTTTAAAGTCTTCTTGCAGTAAAAAAAAAAAAAATCCATTTCCCAAAATTTGGTTTACTCAGTTTCTGGAACATGTCTAAAGTCAGAAGTGAATTGCTTCTAGTTCTGTGACTAGCTGGCTCAACATTCCTTTGTCTTATTTATTTATACTTTTTTTTATACAGCAGGTTCTTATTAGTCATCAATTTTATACACATCAGTGTATACATGTCAATCCCAATCGCCCAATTCATCACACCACCACCACCCCTCCACTTTCCCCGCTTGGTGTCCATACATTTGTTCTCTACATCTGTGTCTCAGTTTCTGCCCTGCAAACCAGTTCATCTGTACCATTTTTCTAGGTTCCACATATATGCGTTAATATACGATATTTGTTTTTCTCTTTCTAACTTACTTCACTCTGTATGACAGTCTCTAGATCCATCCACGTCTCAACAAATGACCCAATTTCATTCCTTTTTCTGGCCGAGTAATATTCCATTGTATATATGTACCACATCTTCTTTATCCATTCGTCTGTCGATGGGCATTTAGGTTGCTTCCATGTCCTGGCTATTGTAAATAGTGCGGCAGTGAACATTGGGGTGCATGTGTCTTTTTGAATTATGGTTTTCTCTGGGTATATGCCCAGTAGTGGGATTGCTGGGTCATATGATAATTCTATTTTTAGTTTTTTAAGGAACCTCCATAGTGGCTGTATCAATTTACATTCCCACCAACAGTGCAAGAGGGTTCCCTTTTCTCCACACCCTCTCCAGCATTTGTTGTTTGTAGATTTTCTGATGATTCCCATTCTAACTGGTGTGAGGTGATACCTCATTGTAGTTTTATTTTGTTTGTTTGTTTTTAATATTTATTTATTTATTTTTGGCTGTGTTGGGTCTTCGTTTCTGTGCGAGGGCTTTCTCTAGTTGCAGTGAGCGGGGGCCATTCTTCATCGCAGTGTGTGGGCCTCTCTTGTTGCGGAGCACAAGCTCCAGATGCACAGGCTCAGTAGTTGTGGCTCACAGGCCTAGTTGCTCTGTGGCATGTGGGATCCCCCCAGACCAGGGCTCGAACCCATGTCCCCTGCATTGGCAGGCAGATTCTCAAGCACTGCGCCACCAGGGAAGCCCCTCATTGTAGTTTTGATTTGTGGTTCTCTAATAATTAGTGATGTTGAGCAGCTTTTCATGTGCTTCTTGGCCATCTGTATGTCTTCTTTGGAGAAATGTCTATTTAGGTCTTCTGCCCATTTTTTGATTGGTTTTTTTTTTTTTAATATCGAGCTGCATGAGCTGTTTATATATTTTGGAGGTTAATCCTTTGTCCATTGATTCGTTTGCAAATATTTTCTCCCATTCTGAGGGCTGTCTTTTCGTCTTGTTTATGGTTTCCTTTGCTGTGCAAAAGCTTTGAAGTTTCATTAGGTCCCATTTGTTTATTTTTGTTTTTATTTCCATTACTCTAGGAGGTGGATCAAAAAAGATCTTGAGGTTCAACATTCCTTTGTCTTATACACATGGACATAATCCCAGTGCCAATCTCCCTCACTTTCAAAGATCATTCCCTTTGGTATATATTGGAAAAGAGAAGGTTAAGACTTTGTCCCTTCTGCATTGTCCAACTGGCAGACCTACTCAGGGATGTACATGCAGCTCCAGGGCTCCAGCTCTATTTAGGACCACCGTGCACTTCACTCCTGGCCTCCACCTGCAAGTCCTGGACGTAACCTCAGTACAATGCATCTCCCATTCACAGTGCCAGCAGCGGAGCCAGTGATCCACTGGTCAGAACTTAATCATTAGGGACATACCAAATCATTAGGGACATCCCAGCCTGCAAGGGAGGCTGGGAAATAGTCTTTAATGGGAGTGGATGCAGGGACACCTGCCTAGTTCGAATTCAAGGACTCTATCACTAAAAGAAATGTTTCTGCCACAACACTATTTGGAGAAAAAATGTTTTGAACAGAAGGAAGGTAATCAGGCTTAGAGAAGGGAAATTTAGAAAGTTACAAAATTAGTAATCTCATCTCAGCATTATCAAGAATAAAAGTTACCCTGTCAGGGTGATGTTTTTCACTGCCAGACAGATAGCTCTCTCTTGTGAAGATGGACATAGCAGGCTATCAAAGCCTAAACTTTCAATCCATATAGCTAATTCCCTTTGCTCTGATTCCATGCTCACTGAGAAATCTTCTTTCGCCCAGAGGGAGAGTATGTGCTCAACAGGCCAAGGCAAACATCGGTTTACCTGATGATTCTACTTCTCAACAGGTAAATATATTAGTCACTTAGACTGGGTTTGAGCTTGTCAAACTAAGGGTTGGACCCTGGACCAAGACAATTTTACCAAGAAAAATTCTACATTATGAGCCTTCTCAGCAACCAGTGTTCCCCCAGTGACACCTCTCTGCATTACCAAGTGTAATGGTCAGGTATTGCTGCAACAGTACTGAATAACAAAGTGATCATAAACATTTATTATTGCTCACATATCTGTAGGTCAACGGAGGATTTGGCTGATCTAAGTTTGGCCAGATAGCTCCGCTTCAGGCTGCAGGGGCAGGTCTGCTTCTTGCTACATGTCCGTTGATTGACAGAGGCAGCTCTGCCCCACATATCTTCTTCGGGATATACCTGGACCAGTGGCATATCTGAGCTATGTTCCTCTCAGAGAGTGGCAGAGAAGCAAGAGAACAACAAAAACACGTGAGGCCATTACCAGTCTAGGCTCAGAAATTTCTGGCTCATTCTGTTGGCCAAACAAGTCACACAGTCAAACACAAGGACAAAGGATGGGGAAGTATACTCTGCCCCTTTAGTAAGAAGAATTTTAAAGTCACACAGTAAAGGGTGTGGTTACAGGGTGGGGTGAAGAATTGGGGTCACTGTTGTAATCTGCATTAGGTTAACTGCATATCTTAACCAAGTCTATCTGGACCAAGGGCCAGGGTATCAGAGGGAGAACTCAGGGCACAATTTAATTATTTGGGCCAAGGTAACAGCTTCTCCAAGTTATAGCAGATGTTATAATATTGGAAATAAATCCTTTGCAATTTACATTAAGTGCTCAGCTATCTGCACACTTACATATCTAGTTGCCTTATCAAACCTTCACAAGTTAAGGTAACTTTTATTGTTGCCAAGAGTTAACTGATTTAGGCAAAGAAACTTGCTGAAATCCACACAGACATTAAGTGAAGAAAAGCAGGACTGGAAACAGAATATCTGATGCCAACTCAGGTGCTTCTATTCACCATATCAGCTCCCCTTTGGTTGTTTTGATTATCAGGAATTTCTAAAAAGAATGTATTTTGGATGTGAAATGTTCTAATTCAGACATAAAGATGGGCTGTAAATGAACTTGCCATAAACATCAGCCCTCTTCCTGCCAATGCTGCTGCTTTCTGCAGTAGCAGAGCTTCCCAGTATTACCAGCTGATACTGAAACAGATCCCCCAGCCTGTGCTCAATCAGGCCTGTTTGTCTAAAATTGCAAGGGCTCAATCTGAGACCAAAACTCAGAAGTCAGTGGCCCAGATGGGGCTTCTGCCATGCTTCACAAGAGCATGGTACAGGGGAAAAGGCAAATCAGACCCACCTCCCAGCACTTAGTACTTTAGTTTTTGGACAGGAGGCTCACTTTATTATTTGAATGTATTTGAAAACATTTTGTTTACAACAAGAAGTAAATGTAAAACACGACTATTGTAGGAGTTTAGAAAAAGGAGCACACATTGAGGGCTGGGTTGGTGAGGAAAGCTTTTCCAAAGGAAATGAGGTCACTCTTTCCTGGGGGAAAAGTGAGGGGGTCATCTCCTTTCTACCACAAGGCTGAACAATCACCTACACCCATGTGCCCTGCAAAAAGTACTATTATTTCCTTGCTGGGCTCAAGAACACCCTTTGGCTTCTGGGAAGTCCACTCTCCTCTCGCCCAGAACTCCAACTTTGCCCCTCTGGACGCTATCCACGCTGTCCCAAAATTTGCCGGGCCAGTGGTCACCCTGCCTACCTGAGCATCTGTTCTCTTCATCCGCCATTCCTTTCTCAGGTGTAGCCCTGAGTGCCTGGACAGCGGCCTACCGAGCCCTGGCAGGTCTCAGAGTTTGCCTCTCCCAACTGCGGAGCCTAGGACGCTGGGAAACTGGCTGTGCCCCTGAGGAGTGGAGGCAAGATGCGGTCGTGTTTTCAGCCACAGTGCGGTCTTCATCGGATTTCGGAGAAGCCAGTCTTGGATTTCCTCGTCCCCGCTCCCTGGGCAAACGCAGCATTTCCATGGGAAGCTCGAATTGGGGTGGGGAGCTGGCTCCCCTCCTCTGCTCGCTCCCCTCGGGCGGGCGGGGTGTCTGGCACCGAGCGCGCTGGAGGAGGCCCTGGAGGGGGCGGGCCAGCCGGCGGGGCTGCCCTCTCCGCAGTGACGTCCCAGAGGGCGGAGGGGCGACGGACTGGCTCCGCGCCCTCCCCGCCTCCTCTGGGCGCCGGGTCCGTCGGTCCTCTGGAGATGCTGCTGCCGCCCGCCGTTGAAGTTGCGGGGCACGCCGCTGCCGGTCTTCCCGCTCCACCGCCTTAGCGCCCCGGCGTCCGAAGGCGCACCCGAGCCGGGCCATGCAGCCGGGAGCGGCGCTGCAGGCCGTGCTGCTGGCAGTGCTGCTGGCAGGGCTCCGGGTCGCGACGGGTCGCCTGCTAAGCGGTGAGTGCGCGCGCGCTGGGGCGGGGGCTGGTTCCCGGGCGCTGGGCTGCGGCACCCACTGCACCCCACCTAAGGCTGACCGTCCTTAGGGCTACGGTGCCTCTTCTCTGGCCCTCCGCGGAGTGGGTGGAGGGGTGGCGCCCCCGCCCCACCAATGGACTTAGCCCTGCGGCGGTCCCTACTTCTAGAGGGGCAATCGCCCGGCTGCTGAGCCTAGCGCCGGTTCCCTGCGTGTCCTGGACCGCGCGAAGTCCGTTCCCCGCCCAGGGCTGCCATAATACCGAGAGACGTAGGCTAGATGGGGCAGTGAGCAAACTGCCCCGGTAGGCGCCCCCTCGGTCCGCTCCACTGAGAGCGGCGCAGTAGTCCCCGGGACCCCCACGCAGGGCTTGTCCTGCCCACCAGGGAGGTCTCCTGTCCCGGGAGACGGTGCGTACAGTAGGGATTCTGGATCGGCTGTGCCGTGGGAACCCCAGCCCGTTACTCCTGGTCTCTTCTGGGGGGAAAGGATCCAGCGCCTGGAATAAGAGCGCTTAGAGATCGGGAAAGAAGCCTAGTTAGCGCGGGGCAAGCCCCGCCTGACTCAGGGGAATGACTCTCTCTGCTTCCTTCCTCCTGTCGTGTCACTGCAGCCTCGGACTTGGACCTCAGAGGAGGTACAGTGCTCTGGCTCCTTGCCTCTTCCATTTGTTCTGCATGTCGAGACGGGGCGGTGCGGGGTGGGGGGCGGCGGAGGGGATGTCCGTTCCCCTGTCTCAGGTTTCCTTCGCAGGCAACAGATTGGCCAAGAGGGATGGAGGGGAATGAAAACCTCCGCTCCGTTATCGGTGCTTCCGAAGCTGATTGAAGGAATCTAAAGTTGGTTTCAGGATGGGGTGGGGTGCAGGGTGGCAAAATGGGAGGGTAACCGAATTCAGCTGTTTGGGTGACGGCTGCACGGGCTCTGTCCTCGGTGGCCGCCCTTCCCCTTCCTGCAAATGAGAGGAGAGAAACACTTCCTGAAGGCAGGGGGACCAGATGCACCCTGGGCCTTCTTCCAGCTCTGGCTCCCTCTGGCACTCACTGGCTGACTTGGGATGTGTGGCCAGGCTGGGCCATACAGGAAACTCGTTTAAGGTGTTATGTTTTCCCTTGATAATCCAACGATGGAAAAGTGGGGACTGCCAGTAAATTCAACTCCACCTTGGGGGTGCCTGGGGCTCATTTGTTTTTCCTCTGCTGCCTCATTTGGAGCCACCTTTAAGGACTCATAAAGCTGAGCTGACCCAGCCTTCTCCCCAGGGAGCATCTCAGCCACAGCTTCTCTGGCCAGTGGTCCCTAGTCTCTCTGGAACACCTCCTTAGCGAGAATGTCCCACTTTTGAGGCCTCCTAATTTGCTGATGGAGCAGTCCTGTTAGAATTTCTCTATTCAGCAAAAGGAGAAAAGTGACAGAGAAAGGGAGAAGAAGCGAAACTTTTACAACTTGTTTATTGAAAATTTCTTTACAAAGGCGATGAAAGAAGAAACTGAAAATAAGAATTCACAGGGGCTTTCCAGATTATCTGTATGTGCTCTGTTCCCATTTAAGCACTGAAAATGCAGTTAACTGCCTGTGGCCTTTTGCTCTGTATTCTGGACAATTTGGGGAATAACTAATGCTATCTGGCTCTGTGCACAGTTGCAAAACAAATTAGGAAAATGAGAACATTCTATGAGAGCTGGGAAGAGTTTCCCAAACCAAAATCCTTTATTCCTCGCTCTATGGCAGTAATTCACGCCCACAGCCCACAGACTGGCTCTGCATTGCAAGGGATTCCCCTTGTTGAAATCTGGTTTTCACTGTACATCTGGATCCAGAAACATGCTGTGTGTTCCTGTGGGTTAGGAAGCGGCAAGTGTTTCTGTATTCCCAGCACCTAGCACAGTGCCAGGCATGAGCGTACATGCAATACATACTGACTTAACGAAGGAGCGATGAGGCTAATGTTTTGGGTGCAGCACGGCTTTAGACACCCAGACACAAGCCAGGGTGGTGTGTACTGGTGAACGATTTTTTATCCGTCCTCAGTAGAATCTCATCCATTTGTCCTTGATGGTCTTCAGCCCTTCGGGTGTCAGTCAGATGAGACATATTACATGGGCTCCCAGTGCAACCTGAGCCTGTGGTGGCGTGGGGAGCAGAGTTCAGTGGTTATGGCTGTGACTTTGTAATCAGATCTGGGTTCTGACTCAAGTCATGCTATGGATAGCTTATGTGGCCTTAGCCAGACTAATTTCTCTGAGCCTCAGTTTTCTCATCTGTAAAATGGGGCATAAACAATATCTACAACAGTGGATTACTATGAGTGTTCAATGAGATAAGGTATGTATGTAAATGCAAAAGCCCTTAGCATAGTACATGACACACAGTAAGAGTTCACTGAACTTTAGCTGTTGACTTTAGGCAAGACCAGTAGCAGAAAACCCCATGGATCTGATGCTTTTATCTTCTGCTTATACCGTAGACTGGGTGAATATTCAGTCCTGCTATTGATACATACGCAGAGGGTTCCAGGGTAGAGGAGCCCACGCCTAACTTCAGAATGCCTCTCTTACCTGAAGGAACCCCCAAACAGAGATAACTCACTTTAAGCCACACTTAGTCTCCTGCGACTCCCTAATGGCATGGAAGTGTTATTTGTTTGCCTTTAAGTGAAACCATACATCTTCATCTACCTCTCTTTTAAAGATTAATTTTAAATGTCTGCTTTTCAATAATCTGTAATGGAACAAAGAAAACATGGAGTCTAAATCACTGTGTCTCCACACTGGAAGGGGTATTAATTTGCTCTGAGAGCTTAATGACACTAAAACAAGCCACTGATGAGTAATCAGAATTCCTGAAGCTTCATTCAGATGCCTCCAAGCGTCCCTGCTCTGGTATATGTTGGGGGCACTAAAATAGGTAGGCTTCTTTTTTTCTCTAGGTCAGCCAGTCTGCCGGGGAGGAACACAGAAGCCTTGTTATGAAGTCATCTACTTCCACGATGCTTCTCGAAGACTGAACTTTGAGGAAGCCAGAGCAGCCTGCAGGAGAGATGGGGGCCAGCTAGTCAGCATCGAGTCTGAAGATGAACAGAGACTGATAGAAAAGTTCATTGAAAACCTCCTGGCTTCTGATGGTGATTTCTGGATTGGGCTTAGGAGGCGTGAAGAGAAACAAAGCAATGGCACAGCCTGCCAGGACCTTTATGCCTGGATCGATGGCAGCACAGCAACATTTAGGTAAGTGTGTGGAACTCACAGCAGCTAACTCACTTGATGTAGCTGCAAAAAGAGGCAGGCTGGATCCACAGTGCCAGTCAGTGTGGAAGAGAAGTCCCAGCCAGGCAGAGCCCTGAAGGGATAGCAGTACTGGCAGGGCCACTGACCAAAGCAGTGGGGCGAAGGTGGTAAATCAGCCTTAACCTAGGCCCAGAGAACTCTGTCCAGGAGGGTGGCCCAGAAGCACAGCTTCAGTGGCATACAATGCTTGAAGTCAGTCGTTCTGGCTGCCCGGCCTTTTGGACTAGAACCCCAGTGAGAGATTTTTTTTTTTAATTTTTATTGGAGTATAGTTGATTTACTATGTTGTGTTAGTTTCAGGTGTACAGCAAAGTGAATCAGTTATACGTACACATATATCCACTCTTTTTTAGATTCTTTTCCCATCTAGGCCATTACAGAGTATTGAGTAGAGTTCCCTGTGCTATACAGTAGGTCTTTATCAGTTATTTATTTTATATATACTAGTGTGGATATGTCAATCCCAATCTCCTTATCCCTCCCCCTACCCCCTTACACCCTGGTAACCATACATTTGTTTTCTACATCTGTGACTCTATTTCTGTTTTGTAAATAAGTTCATTTGTACCCTTTTTTTAGATTCCACATATAAGTGATATCATATATTTGTCTTTCTCTGTCTGACTTACTTCACTCAGTATGACAATCTCTAGGTCCATCCATGTTGCTTCAAATGGCATTATTTTGCTCTTTTTTATGGCTGAGTAATATTCCATTGTATATATGTACCACATCTTTTATCCCTTCCTCTGTTGATGGACATTTAGGTTGCTCCCATGTCTTGGCTATTGTAAACAGTACTGCAGTGAACATTGGGGTGCATGTGTCTTTTCGAATTATGGTTTTCTCTAGGTGTATGCCCAGGAGTGGGATTGCTGACCCAGTGAGAGATTGAAGGCCTGTGGGGCTGAAGGGCCCCAGACTGCAGGAAATTATGATGACAGGCAAGAAATTAGAGCCAAGATCTAATTCTCTGGATTGACCAAGAGGGGACTTAAGGAAGCCTGCAGTTTGTAGAGCCCTTCTAAACCCACAGCACTGGACTCACTTCACACACCTGCCCCCCAGCACCATGGCATTGCCATCGTCCCTCCCTAAGAAAAGCAGTGACGTGGAAGAAAGTCAAAAAATATCAAAATTAAAAGGCAGGCATAAGACTGGAAAAATGTTGTAAGAAATTTAACAGTTATGATCTTTTTACAATAAAGAGTTAATATAAGTCAAAAAGCACTAAAAGTTTATATTAAGTCAGTAAAACCCCAAAAGATAAAGGGGCAAAAGACCTGAGCAAACAGTTCACAAAATAGAAAATCTAACTGGTAAACAGTCATATGGGGAAAACATTTAAACTCATTTTCAATCAAAAGAATGAAGATTAGAATATATCTTTATTACCTATTCCATTCAAGACAGCATGAAGTTCACCCATTATGCTATTCAGATCCACACCTTCATCTAAGTTCCAGGAGTCATTCCTCCAAGATTCTCGTGGGCCTCTCTCCTGGGAGAAACTTTAGAAAGGAAGCTTAGGAGGAACTACACTCCCCACCACTGCAGCTGGTCCCAGCGCCACGACTGATATTTATTGACCCCCCTCCTGCTCTGTGCAGTCTAGATTCCCCTCACCCTCTGTTCGGGGAGCCTCAATGGCTCTCTTACCTTGTGGCAGGACCCAGACCCTCGTCCCTGAAGAGTGTGAGGCCTAGTCGACTTGCATTGCTTATGCTGGAGTGATTTCATTTTTCTGCTTACCATCAAAATGGGGCACATGAGTACCAACAGGTACCCAAGTAGATAACCTGGCTGTCAAACATATCTCTCCCTGCTTGTAACAGCCGAGACACCTTCGCCTCATGATTAGGGTCCTGCAAAGAGAATGACTCCTCTTCTTGCCTGCTGGTTCCTGGACACAAGAATCCCCAAATGTCCAAGTGGCAGCCATTGTTCATAGTTCAATAACACTCTTGCTGTATCTTCTGGTAGAAGGATTCCCCCAGAATATACCAGGACCTCTAAACCCACAGAGCTCAGCATTGCAGAGACAAGAAACACAAATTCCCCAAGTAAGTACTACCAGTGAAGGTAAGCAGGGCTACTCCTCCTTTCATAAGCTATAGCTTTACGAAATGTATTTCTTAAAGAATAAGACCTGAAAGTCAAAATTACTTCTTTATCCACGGGCTGCAGAATGGATGTTGTGGTACCAGGCATGAAGACGACACTAATCTCCTTGTACATCTCCATCAGAGCTCTTGGGTGACCAGGTGCATTGTCAAGGAGCAGTAATACTTGGAAACGAATCTTTTCTTCTGACAGTAAGTCTCAACAGTGGGCTTAAAATGTTCAGTAAATCATATTGTAAACAGTTGTGCAGCCATCCAGGCTTTGTTGTTCCATTTATAGAGCAAAGGCAGAGTAGATTTAGCATAATTCTTAAGGGTCCTAGGATTTTTGGAATGATCACTGAGAACTGGTTTCAACTTAAAGTCACCAGCTGCATTAGTTTCTAACACGAGTCATTCCGCTCTTTGAAGCCAAGCATTGACTTCTCCTCTCTAGCTACGAAAGTCCTAGATGGTATCTTCTATTATAAGGCTGTTTTGTCTACACTGAAAATCTGCTGTTTAGTTTAGCCACCTTCATGAATTATCTTAGCTAGGTCTTCTGGATAACTTGCTGCAGCTTCTACATCAGCATTTACTGCTTCACCTTGCATTTTTCTGTTATAGAGAGGCCTTTTTTCCTTAACCTCATGAACCAACCTCTGTTAGCTTCAAACTTTTCTTCTACATCCCTTGGCTCCCAGACCCCAGAATACTCTTGGATGACACAGGATGATACAAAGGTCAGTGATTCAAAATGTGCACTGTGTCTTGGAGGATGCTGGCTCATCCTCACAAAGTATTGCCTCTAAGCTAGTGCTTCAGCTGTGTTTTCAACAAGTTCATCCATCACTCTGTCAAACTGGCAGCTTCAGGATGGGTGAATATGTGATGTGACTAGTAAATCCCCTGCCTACGCCCACATCTCCTTTGCTATAAACTAGGTTTTTTGGTCTGATGAGATCTTATTTGGAATTCTGTGCTGGTAGATCAAAGACTATGTAAGCATTTGGATAGTGGTGCTAAGGCCTTGAGGCTAGAAAGGCAAACCCATACCCAGATTGTATGTCTATTCCTATCAACATGAATCATTGCCCCTTTCAGGATGGAAGGAGTCCAATGTAGTCAACTTGCTACCAGGTTCTAGGCTTGTCTCTGTTCCCAGCAGACTGGTTGTTGGGCAGTAGCTAGATCAGCCTTGGTGAGTGGGAACGGCTACTGTTGAGCCCATGCATGGCCTCCATCCCTGCCACCATGGCTACCCTAGTATGTATCTATTATACCAGAGCTGGGGCAGCTGATAACAGGCTGGCTGACATCAACTGGCTAAGTCATTTTGTCTCCCTGGTTGTTTAGTGCCTCTTCCGTGCTAGAGGCTTTTTGGTGGGCTTTAACATATGATAGATTTTCATACTTTACCCCTACTCCCATATGTCTATTCACATCACTCTATCCAAGAGCTCCTTGTCCGCAGTCTTCCACTCTTTATCCTTTTAGACTTCTAATCAACTGGCTAAGCTCTTTGCCTTTACCCCTGAGTTTTTATATAGTCTAATCTCTAATAACTTCTCTTTCTATACTAAGTGGTTAACTAGGTATATCAGCTAAGCTCTGGCCATTGGGAGGATGTTTCCTTAACACTTGATCTTTCAGAACCACCTCTGAGTGAGACTGTAGTACAGCTGCTGCCCATTTGGAGTTGTACCCCCATGCTTGGCTGACCTATCCATGAACCAAGCTTAGGCTGCCTTTATCAGCTAGTCATAAGGGATTCCTCTATGCAGCTATAGGTGTAAGCTGAGGGACAGGCTCTGGTACAACAGTGGTAGATGTCATGGCAGTCTGCTATACCTGTTCATACAGTGCCATCTGGTCCTAAATATACCTCTTCCAACTTGTAATGAATTGATTCCAGGCCTGCCTAATCTTTTGACTAGGTACGTCTGACAGTGTCTCTCTTACATTGAGCAAGTGGATTGCATGTTCTCTTGGTGCTCCTTGCCTAGTATCAAGCCAGGAGTTGCTTTGCAAAAGGTGATTTTTTTCTCATCTATAGATGATATGGCCTTGCTGTAGAATCTTAAGAGTTTGCATTGTGATTCTCTCATTGGAGCTTGTACAGATTCTATATGGCATTATTTTTCTCACCACTGATACCTCTAATAATAGGGTCTGATGGATCGTATGGCCCAAGTGGGAAGTCTGCTTCCATCACAGCCTAGAACTGCTTCAGAATCCTTTTCTGCTCTGGACCGCACTCAGAGACACCTGTCTTTCATGTCAACTGGTATATAGGCCAGAGCAGTATTCCCAGGTGTGAAATATGCCACCTCTAGAACCCAAAGAGACCTTCCCCAGGCTATGCTTCCTTCTTAAAATTATTGCAAGACACTTCAAATTATTGTGAGATGAAGTAATTTGACCTTTAATTTGAAAGGGGTGTTCTGACATTCTCTATATCACTAGACACCTACCCAGTTTCATGAAGTAACAGGCCCCTGAATCTTCAAACGTTTACCTCCAACCCTTGGAGCACTTGAGTCTTACTAAGGCCTCCAGTCCTTGCTCATCTGGTTCAGTTAGCGTGATGTCAGCAACATGGTGGACCAGTGTGATTTTTTGCAAGATATCCAGGCAGTCTCTTTTCACATCATATTATGACCGAGGGTAGGAAAATTAGTATAGTCCTGAGGAAAGACCATAAAGGTATACTGATGTCCATTCCAAATAAATGCAGACTGTTTTCTGATTCTCTTTCTGATACAGGTGAAAAAGAATGTACTCACCAAATCTGCATATTAGGTACCCAAGGACGTGTTAAGCAGCTCTAGCAAAGATACCACAAATGGCATAGTAGGTACAATTGAGACTTCTAGTTGGTTGAATTTGTGCTACTCCAGTGTCATCCTTCAGGATCTGCCCGGTTTTTGCAGGAGCCAGACTAGTGAATTATATAGAGATATGACAGGGAATACCATCCTTGCATCCTCTAGGTCTCTAGGAGTGGCACTACTTTCTGTCATCTTCGCCTGGATAAGATATTGTTTTCTATTTACTATCTTGGAGAGAATAGGGAAGAATGCAGTTTCAGAGGCTTCCACTTGACCTTCTCCACTATTATAGCTCTTACCCCATAAGTTTTCAATTCATATATTTTAGGACTGGGGAATGACCACTGGATGGGTCCACTGTGAGCTGGTCCTGATCTCAGAGAGACAGCAGTGAGTGGTCCTGAAGAGAGATCTTAGTTCCCTGCCCAGGAATTGAACCTGGGCAGCCTGGATGAAAACCAGGTATCCTAGCCACTAGTCCACCAGGGGCTAGAGGCTAGAAGCAAAGTTCCCCTAGCTGTTACCCCCACTGGAAAATGTGTTTCTCAAGGAGACAAAAACTATAAAAGCAGGTACAAAGTTTATTATTAGAGACACAGCATAACATGTGGGAGAGCACACAGAGAAGCAGTTCGTTTATTTAAGACAGAAGCAAGGCAGAAATACACACCTAGAGAGAAAGGGTTCGGGCATGCTCTCTAATGAGGAGCGCGGTAAAGAGGTGATTTAAATCCCTTATATAGGATAGTCCTTCTGGGTCTTTGTTTACCTTTGGCCAATTCTCTACTTCTTTCACACCTGACCAGTCCTAGGACCCTCCCTTATATGCATGTGCGACTTTTTGCTAAGATGGATTCCACCACAGAGGCCTGTGGGGATATGTCCACACTTATTATGGTGTGGCGCCCCCTCCCTTTTTGACCCTCAAGGAACCTTTCTGTGCATGTGCAGACAAAGAAGTTTTCCTTGACCTCAGGAATGGTCATCTTATCTCTTTATTCCTGCAGAGCTCAGCTTCTGCCACTAGCCTTGTCCTTGGAGTGTCTGGGTGAGAACAAAGCTTCAATTTTATTCCACTTGACAAACACCAGCTGTCCGGCCCAGGGGCCCATCTATCTCCCATTTCAGTCCTGGGCCAGAACTCCATTTACTACTTAGCCTCAATATGCTCCCACTCAAAAGGGTAGTTTTAATGACACTTCAAGTCTTTGGGTATCAGTGTTGACTTGCACTCTGTGTCCAGCAGTCTTTGTAATATTTGGGTATTCCTCTTTCTCCAGCATATGGTTACTTGAGTAAATGGCCATAGGTCCCTTTGGGAGAATAGAGGAAATTACCATGTGCACCTACTGTGGTGTTGCAGGGTCTTCCTCCTTCTAGCAGTGAGTTCCAAGCCTGAAACCTGGCTCAAGTCCAGTAACTAGATGCCAGGCATAATATTCCAACCATTCCATCACCTGTGAAATAAAATAACATAAAGCCATAGGGCCAGTGGAGAGGAGAACAGACAAGCAGGAGGTCTACCAACAGGGTTGGAAAATTGCCTGGAGGTGACTAATGAGGTGCAGAGCCCAGCCCCAGTCAGGATCTCCAGCTCTCCAGACAGTGTCCAAGCAGACTTGCAAGCTCAGCTACCATCCAGGCGAATTCAACCCAGTGGATTCAGCAGAGGATTTTCCTTTTGGTGAACTGCAGCACAAGACTCAAGCAGAGCCATATGAGGGTGCTACACAGAGAGCTGTCTCTTAGCTGTCTCCTAAGGAGGGGCTCTGACAAGAGCTAGGCAGGGCAGCAGGGCTCATCTCAATAGCCTGAGCATCAGGGGAGATCTGGGCCCCGGAAGGAAACTGCTTAGGTGAGTAACAGGCGAACTACAAAGCCCAGCCCTGAGTCAGCACATGAGGTGGGTGCTCGCAGCATTTAAACTATCTATGGAATCTAAGGCTTTAATCTGGCGCCCACATATCCAACTGGGTGGCAGCATCATTTAATTTCAAGTACCATTGGGGCTGCTAGTGCACCCTGTCCAGGAGCTAGGGAAACAGAGACAAGAAATCAGGCGGCAGAGGCTGACAGAAGGGCTCATCAGCCTGATGAAGTAGAAACAACTTAAAACCTGAAGAAGACTACTTGGGCCTCTCGCTTTTGCCCCCACCCCATCTCTTGCTTTGAAGCCTCTACATGTCGGAAAGTCTCGCTCAGATGCTTGAATTTTCTATCCGCTCCTCAGAGCTAGGAAGGCAGCTATGGCTGTTGAAAAGCATGGGGAGATGGAAGCAAGGCAAGCTCTGGATGAGATAAGCCATGCCTCTCTCAATGCATCTGATTTCTAAAAAAAAGAGAAACAAAACCCAGTGAGCCGAAAGCAAAAAAGAAATAAGATCATCCAGACTTGCCCTGCTGGCTGCTTTTTCTCATAATTCCTTTGCAGACATTATATGGTAATATATCCCTCCCTGCAAAGGCAAATGTCAGATGATTGATTGTGATGTCCCTATTAGAAAGCGTGGTTCTACTTACTGGAAGCACTTCAGTTCCTCCCTGTCTCTTAAGTTCCTGGCTTAGTGGAACTTGATAGGAAAACAAAGGCTTTGAAGTCTTGTGGTATCCTTCTCCAGTTGCCTCCACTGTTGACCCCTTTCCTACAGGAACTGGTATGTGGATGAGCCTTCATGCGGCAGCGAGGTCTGCGTGGTCATGTACCATCAGCCATCAGCACCCGCCGGAATCGGGGGCCCCTACATGTTCCAGTGGAACGACGACCGATGCACCATGAAGAACAATTTCATCTGCAAATATTCCGCTGGTAATGAATCCTCTCTCAAGTTATATGGCTGAATTCTCAACCTCCTCTCTCATTTCATAAGCAGCTGCTGCTTCCAGGAATTTGTCACGTGGTCTCTGCGAAAGCTTGTTGCAAATGCCAGCAGTGTTAAACATTGGGAGTTCTTGTGAAGGGAGATGTAGTGACACTTCCTCACTGAGGAATAATTCTAGCACAGGAGAGGGGTATTAGATGCTAAGAGAAAGGATGAAGAAATGAAAGGGTCTAATTTATGTATGATAAGGCAAGAATTATGAGAACTTCAAGAAACAAAAAGCCCTCCAAGTGGACAATTATAATTCTTATTCCTTCGAGATATGAGATTGTATGCTGTAAGACCTTGGAATACAGTAAGTCCCTACATACGAACCTTCTTCAAGTTGTGAACTTTCAAAGATGCGAACCTACGTTTGCATGTCCAGTCCCGTAAGTTAGTTCACGTGTCTGGCGTACGTTGTCACATACGCACATCCTCTACAAGTGGTTGTGCTTTTGTGTACTTTACTGTACAGTACTGTATAGAGTATAGTAGTACAGTATCTTTATTTCAAGCCCAGGATGTCCTGAAGCAAGTGTAAAAGCAGTGGCGATGCAGCTGGTACTGTACTTTACCATAAGATTTAAAATGTACTGTACTGTAAGATTTAAAATGTTTTCTTTATGTTTTCTGTTTGTTTTTTATGTATTATTTGTCCGAAAAGTATTATAAGCCTATTACAGTACAGTACTATATAGCCGATTGTGTTAGTTGGATACCTAGGCTAACGTCGTTGGACTTACAAATGTGCTCTCCGAACGGAACTCGTTCGTATGTAGTGGACTTACTGTAAAGAAGAAATATGAAAGGAAGCTGGCCATTGTTCCTGCAAGTCTTCTACCAGCCACGTGACATTATTTTCTGGGGCTTTAGGGAAACAGAATAATGACCAGAGGAGGTAGATGATAAAATACACCAATTTTACTGACACTGGGCAGATAGAAGTCACTTTGATGAGCAGGGCATCATCCTGCTCCGTAGGGCACCCTCTAAATACATGCCTTGCAAATTTAACTGACGTTTGCTTCTAAATCTGTGAAGGGTTTTGAATTGGCTACAAGCCTGTAGTCTCACTGTGCTGAGGTTTCCCAAACTCCTCCATTATGTTGGACTTTGATCTAAACGTGAAGTGATTTTTGATCTGTTATGGAAGTTTCTCATCTCCCTGAAGCCAACTGCTTGACCCCAATTCTGCATCCTTTCCTGACAGAAGTAGAATGACTTGTTAGTTACATCTATTGAGGGACTAAATCCTGTCATTTTTAAATTGTCTGAATTTGGCTGTGCTTTTGCTGCTGAAGTTGTTTTTCCTCCCTCTTCACCCCTTCAGATGAATTCTCTCCAAAGACCTGGCCTTCCCCACCATACAGAGTTGTCTCAGGCAGGGAGGTTGCAAGGACTGAGGCTGGCTTAGCAGGGCACATTTTTAGAGCAATTAAAGCAAGGCGCTTGTTACAAACTGGCTGCCCATCACTTTTGTTCCTCATATCCTATTATCTCCATGATTTAAAATGTTGTACTTCTTAAATATTTTCTGAAATGTGAGATTTTGACATTTGTTTTCATAGCCTTTTATTTTTGTACTTTGAACCTAGTTAGGTTTTGTTTTTAATCATAATCCTTATTAATTTTGCTACTGCCTGATTTAGACTGAGTCCTGGCAGGAAAAAGGTGGCACACTCAAAGGGTTTAATGAGAAGAGTATAATAAAATGATGTTTGCCAAGGTGTGGGCACAGAGCATGAGATGGTGAAGTGCCCAGGAATTAGCTACAATGGGAAGTTGTTACTACCCCCAGGTTTCAAGGAGCAAAGGGGAGGGACTCCAGAGAAAGCTTGGAGTCATGGAAGAGGAGCCGCCCAATAGGAGCTGTAACCAGAGAACGCAGCTACTGTCAAACCACAGTGACGTGCGAAGGGGGCCTGGGGGATAACTGCCAGGACCCCTCTCTTCTCCTACTCTCTAATCTCCTGCTTCTGCCTCCTACTGGTTAAGTCCAATCAAGAACCAAAGGACAGGACTTCCCTGGTGGAGCAGTGGTTAAGAATCCACCTGCCAATGCAGGGGACATGGGTTTGAGAAGGTCCAGGAAGGTCTTTCCTGGTCCAGGATGATCCCACATGCTGTGGAGCAACTAAGCCCGCACGCCGCAACTACTGAGCCTGCGTGCTGCAACTACTGAAGCCTGCATACCTAGAGCCCATACTCCACAACAAGAGAAGCCACTGCAGTGAGAAGCCCACGCATTGCAATGAAGATTAGCCCCCGCTCTCCCCCTCTCTGCAACTAGAGAAAGCCCACGTGCAGCAGCGAAGACCCAACGCAGCCAAAAAAGAGCAAAAGGACAAGGGAGCCTCAAGACACAGTCCATAGAGTTCAGCCTCCAGGACACAGAGAAGGACCAAGAATAGATCCAGCAGAGAGAAGTGGGCACACAGAAAAAGACTAACACATTGCCTTTACGTGGCCCCCCTCCTCAGGATAAGTTCACACACCTCAGCACGCCATAAAAAATTGGCTTGATCAGACCCTTGCCTGTCTCCAGCCCCAGTTCTTACCACTCTTATTCCTCCCCGATCCCATTCCCCTCTGCCCCCTGTGAAGTTCCCCAAGAGCTCTTAACTGCTGTTTCCAGTGCTTGGAACACCCTTCCCTCTTTCCTGGTCAGCTCATTCTCAGCCTTCAGGTTCAGGTTCAACATCACCTTCTCTCGTCACAACCAAGTGCAGTAGGTGATCCTTGATGATAATGATGATGATGACAATGGTGATTTTCTATAAGGGGCGTTATTAGGACAATCTGCAGAATTTGAATAAGATCTGTCGATTGGTTAATATATATATCAATGTTGATTTCTTGGTTTTGATAATTGTACTATGGTTATGTTGGAGTATTGCCCCTCTCCCATCTTAAATACACACTGAAGTATTTAGGGAGTAAAGGGTAACTATGACTGCAACTTATTCTCAGGAAAAAAGTTATGGATGCGTCTGTATGTGAATATATATGTGTATGTGTGTGTGTGTACAGATTTGGATATAGACTTGTAGCTATAAATATATAGGATATATATAAAGAGAGAGAGAATAATCATATAAATGAAACGTGATAAAATGGTAACATTTTGGTGAAGGATACATGGGAATTCTTTGTACTAGTCTTGCAAATTTCCATAAATCTGAAATTATTTCCAAATAAGAAGTTTTAAAAAATCACTTCCTCTGGGAAGCATCCAGGGCCCCTCAAAACTAGGTTAAGTGTTCCTCCCATGAGGATCATAATACACACAGTACTTTAACTGCCTGTTTACAAGTTTGTCCCCTTCACTATATGTTTGGCATGAGGTCTGGAAATATACATGTTTGACCAGTTAATCCCTGCGCTTGATGGGCTAGGGGAAGGTCACCCAGTATGGTTGCAACAGGATGGCACAACATCCCACTATACCAGAGGGCAAGGGACAGGTTGAAAGATAGCATCTAAAACTAGATTTGACAACATGACCACATAGAGTAGGTGGTATGCTAGCCAGATCTGATCACTTGCTTCCACCTGGGGTGTGCTAAAGGCATAGATGCATTCAGTGGAAATCAGAGACAAATCATCTGAGGCCATGTGTCACAGACCATTGCAGCAATCGATGGAAGTGCTGCGTTAATTTGCCATGTTCACTGCAGTTTTGCCCAGTGGATTGAACTATGGAGGGACAAGAAAATGACTACATCATGTAATGTCTTTGAATATATGATGTATTGCAATATATCACAAAATTAACGTGTTAATATTCTCCTGTACTTCCCCATCCTGTATAATATAAGTTCCTTAGAGGGCTGGGACTACTTTTCACTTGCTATTGTATCTCTAATACCTAGCACAGAGTTTGTCTCCTTGTGATTTTAATTTTTCATTTGAATTTTTAAAATTAAAATCCCAGTTCAGTTACTTATTAGCTGTGAGATTTGAGCAAGGTGTTTAATCTCCCTGTACCTGAGTCTCCTTGCGTGCAAATTCAGAACCGCACTCACCTCATCAGGCTCTTATCAGGATAAATTGTGTTTGTTTTTAATAAAACATTTAGAGCATGATGCTGTTTCTATCATATAGCAGACATTTTTAATAAATGAATGGATTTGCATCATCTGTACACACACACACGATTAAAAGTTTCCTTTCTGCATAAAACTTCAGAATAGCTTTGACATCCTGGCCTTAGGACTGTGAATTCTAAAATTTTGACCTTATGGACCCTGACGCTCTGAACCCAGAGCATCTGATCAGTGTAGAGTCACCGCCAGTACAAAAGGCTGACACACTTTCAGCCAAAAGTAAAAACATTGATGTAGGTGGTCTGTGCAGCCCGACTCTCCTGAGGCTCTTAGAAATATTTTAAATGACCCGTGTTCTAGATCACCAGGCTCTGCCTTGGGGCTGGCCATGGTCTCCTTGGTCCCGGGCCACTTCCACTGCTTGGAGATCAGTACTTGTTGCTCTAAAATATCCCCAATAGGAATTGATCAAGTGTCTTGGATTGCTTTACAACAGCGCAGGCCTGGGTGTAGCCGGGGAGGAGTGGGGATTATTGTTGAAACCAGATTAGCCATATGTTCCTAAGAGTTAAAGCTGCGTGATGGTACATAGGGGTTCATTATACTGATCTTTCCACTTTTGCGTATATTTGGAAATTCTCATATTTAAAACTCTTAGTTTTAAAACTAAAAAGTTTACTTTTTAAAAAAGAAAAAGTGCCCAAGTAAAACTGGGGAAAGGCTAGTCTTTGTGCAGAAGAGATTCTTTGGACTTACTAACCTGGTTTCTAGTGTCTGATAATACTAAATGAAATTTATTGGACAACTGAATGAACAAATAAATGGATGCCATGCTCTGGCCATCTTCATTCAGATGGCATGGAAATTTACTTATTGCTCTCATTCTTGTTTCTTTCTGCTATAGAGAAACCAACAGCTCCTTCTACAAGGCCTGGAGGTAAGACTGTCAATTGAGATTTGAGTTAATTTGGGCTGTTTCACAGCTTTCGAAGCTTTTCACAGGTTTAGAACCACATGTTCTTTAAACCAGATTATTCAGCAGAAAGACCACTGGTGTTAACCCTGACCCTTTGGACAGGTATATGCCACACTGGACATGGCCAGTAGTTCATTAATCTCACTAGCGTTGTCTTTCTCTCAAATATCTGAAAAGTAATAGTTGCAAATTCAGTTTGGGATGTTACTTGTCATTACTGACAATATGAAAGGAATAATCCAGTCTAATGATCCAAGAAGCAAGTCAAACTGATAATTTATGGTCCTAGAAGTGAGTTGTTGGCCCTTCCCCTTGGCACTTCAGTACGTTATGGGCCTTGATGTCAGCTGCCTGCTGGTTGTGTCCGTACATGATTCTTCGCAGCAAGTCTCACCAGAAAGATAAAGACAAGTAAACTCTAGGTCAGCAAATTCAATTCTTTTACTTCCCTGGGTTTATAAATGGCACTGGTCACAATGCTGGTGCTTTTTGGCATCCCACCCTGAAGCTGGTAGGACCTCAGAGAATATCTGGATTTTGATGCCTTTCTCCAGGTTCTCAAGTCCATGTGTCTCTCTCCAGGTGAAGGAACAGAGACAGCAATGCCCATAATTCCAGAAGACACAGAGAAAGAAGATGCCACAGAAACACTGAAAGAAAGCAAAGGTATGTACAGAACTCTCCCAGAGAAAAATAGATAATAGGACTCTCCTGATCACGAATTCCCCATGATTATATACCCTACTTGGTTCTTTCCCACAGCGACTTAAAAATAGAACCAGACAGAGCACTTATGACTTTGTAAAAACTGCATTATATGTTAGATTTTGTCAGTGAAATACACAAATGGAGCTATCCTAAGACAATTGGGGCGATTAGACAAGACAGAAGGTAAAAAAAGATCTGCATGAAGACAGATGAGGCTTGAGAACCTCCCAGAAGTTGTTTGGGGGGAGGGGAACTAGAGAATGGATGTAGAGAAATAAGAGCAGAAAGACCCAGGCCATGATTAATATTTCTTTACGAGACAAACAGAGGAAATGGACATAAAAGATAAAAGAAAATGGAGTGATAAATTGGAGTGCTAATTGGAGTGCTAACCTCAACTCTCACCTCGAGTTTCAAGAGGGAGATCAGGGCTGGTTACTAGACTTATCATGGTGATCATTTCATAATGTATGCAAATGTCAAATCAGTATAGAATACATCTGAAACTAACATAATATTATATGTCAACTATATTTCAATTAAGACAAAAAAGAAAGATCTGAGTTTTGTCACTGGGCAAATTTTTAAAAAACACTTAATTTTTCAGTTTAGTTATTTGCATAATAGAAGTAATAACATTTTTCTCACCTACCTGAGAGCATTTCTGTGTCCATAAAATGAAACAGGATAGTGCAGTACTGCAATTCAGTTGTGACACTAGCCACCCCATGTTACCACAGACCCTACAGGTTAAGGGCTCAGTCCCCATCAAGACTGCCCTCACTTCAGATATCAGCCACAAGTTCAGGGGTCCCCAGTCCACCCACACTTCTAATCAACTGGCTACAATTCCAGGGAGTGCCCCATCGCGTTCAATAATTCACTAGAACAACTTACAGAACTCAGGAAAACACCATACCTATGACTATGTTTTATTATAAAGGTTACAAATCAGAAGCAGCCAGGTGAAACACATACAGTAAGGTCTGGGAGGGTCTCGAATGGGGACTCTCTGTGTCCTCTCCCTGTGGAACCAGGATGGGTAATCACCTTCCCGGCAAATCAACGTGTTCACCAGCCGGAAGGCTCCACCGCGCTTTGGCGTGCAGAGATTTTCTTAAGGTCTCATTACGTAGCACAGTTGATTTGATCGTTGGCCGTGTAATTGAACTCACCCCCTAGGCCCCAACAGCCCCCATCCTGAGACATCTCTGTCAGTATAAACTCTGATCTGGTCTGAAGGGCTCATGAATAAGGAAGTTACTCCTATTTCCGAGAAATTCCAAAGATTTAGAGCCTCCCGCCCAGGTACCAGGGACAAAGCCCAGTCAAATTCTTTATTATACAACAGATGTAATGTGTGAAAATGCTTTTTAAAAAATCCAAAGTGCTGTGCAGCAGTGGGTGGCATTTTTATTGCTCATTGTTACTACGGTGGTATTTAAAGTAGGTTTTGTTTGGAGGGTTTTTTTTGGTGGTTGTCAGGTTTGTAGCCTCACAGAAAAACAAAGCCACGGCCTCTGGATGGTTGAGAATCTTAACCAGTAAGAGTAGGAAAGGGATCAGTCCCCAATCATTGATTCCTCCCAAAGCCCCTTGAGGGAAAATTCTCTGGTTCTAAGACTTAAGTCTTAGGAAAGGTAAGGATGGTAGATCTCTAAGTGCCCTCCGCAGTCGCTGCTCATGGGCCCAGCTGGATCCAGTTATCGGTCAGAAACGTCAGTAAGGCTCTACAGTCTGATTCATGTGTTACACATGACCTTCTCATTCCTGGCAATAACACCGAGACTTCTGGCTTGTTTCTTTTTTCCTCCCTCTCCCCGATCCCACCTTGGAAACTACTGTTTCTGTCCTTAGAGTCAAAGACACCAGCACCCCCAAGCAGCCTCATCTTTGTTAACAAAGAGGAAGAATGAGAAAAGAGATAACCTCTTTCGTCTGAAAAAAATTCTTAATTAACAAAACTGCCCATCTTATATTTGCAAGAAACCCAAAAATGTAAACTTCTTTTCTCTCTGTTACTTCAGATAATAGGACAGGTAGAAAAGCCTCATTTATTGAAACTGGAAGACTTTGCTGTCTGGGTAACCATATCTGTTTCCTTCCAGAATGCGCTCCTTGGAATGCTCTGTGTTGATTATGCTTTTTTAAGTCTGTTTTGAAGCACACAGAAACACCACCAGTGCTGATAAAGTGTGCTTTTCTTTTCAGAAGCTGCCTTGAATCTTGCCTACATCCTAATCCCCAGCGTCCCCCTTCTCTTCTTTGTGGTCACCACAGGTGTATGTTGGGTTTGGATCTGTAGAAGGAGGCAAGTAAAACCTTCATCATGTAAACCTTTGTGTTTTCTGAACTCTTCAAGATTTGGACTTCATTAACAGCCATGGCAGCTCCAAGACAATCACTTCTACAGATTTGAGAGTAAATTTTCTGATGGGCTCAAGGCACTCAGAATTACTAAGCATTGTGCTTAGCTATGATTAAGAGAGTGATCTTACATTCTTTAATTTTTGTGTGTGTGGAAGATTTTAAACGACTTGAGGGGTGAGACTGTGTTATTCATCTGTGCATCCACACATCACTCAGCAAAGTGCTCTCATGCATGTATGCACTCACTCCAGGAATGCTTGTTGGGTGAGTGAAGGAATGAATAGTGAGCCCTTTGAAAACGACTGTTCCAAAGCCTGGCAAACCACTGAAACTAAACCACTTAATTCAAAATGAAATAGCCAAATCCTTTTAATTGACTTTTAATTGAATTCACAAGTGTAGATTGCTACAAAATAGCTGCACTAAGTAGCCTAAAGCACCTCTGTTAGTGGATCATGTGCCACCATTGTTGAGGTAACCAGAGGTCTTCTCAGCTACCTTTTTATTCCCCATCATCATGGTCTACATAGAAGAAGGAAAGCAAAGGTGCAGTTTAAGACTTGACTCACTTTGATGACCAATTTGAGATAAACTAGTAAGATTCCAATGAAGATCCTGCTTCATTTAATAATAACTTCCTTATAGGATTATTAGAAGAATTAAAGCAGTTAATATATGCAGAATGAGTATATAGTAAGCACTCAAAACTGTTATCTCTTCCTATGATCATTTTCATTAGTTAATTCCTTTTAACCTAAAAATAGAGTTCAGTTCAAAAACTTGCAAATATATTTTCTAACTGCTTACTCTGTGGTTGGGTCTTGATTTCCCTCCCTTACCTATCTATTTAGCACCTCACCACAATGTGGGATTGTGGCTTTGAAGCTGGAGTCTGTCTCGGGGTTTTAACCATTTTTGTGCCACAGACCCCTGTAGCAGTCTGGTGAAGCCTACGGATCACTTCCCAGAACAATATTTTTAAATGCATAAAATAAATCACACTGGATTACAAGGGAAGGAATAATGCTGTTATATAGTTTAGCAAAATATCTCCAACAACTAATGTGAAACGGTAATACACGTGCTCCTTTATTAATGCTTCTTTATTTAGTGGTGAGTATAAGTATCATAATACTGAAGTAGCGATGAGCATAAAATATTTTAAGACATCTTAAGTCATAACTGTGATGTGATATGAAAATATCTATGATTTCCGTTGGTGAACAAGTCAAGACATTACTAGTGGGAATTCCCTGATGGCCCAGTGGTTAGGACTCCGTGCTTTCACTGCCGAGAGGAGCTAAGATCCCACAAGCCGAGTGGTGCAGCCAAAAAGAAAAAAACAGAAACAAAAACAAAAAAAGCTATTACGACTCAGGTTAACTGCCCACATTCAAAACTGAAGGACAAGCTCAATTTCACTTAGAGATGGATTTTTTTAAATGTGATATTTTCCCCCATGCAATTCTATCCATGGACCCTCTGGAGTCTCTGGGGATCCCAGAGTCATCACCTCCGTTCTGTGCTCTGGCAGCAGTGAGTGATAGATACATAACAACACTTTCCTCTTTTATTCCCACCCCACCCGAAACCTTGACCTGTAGGTTGAGGCAGGTGAGAAGTGCAGTGTAGTGACTGCCCAGAATGACCCCCTCCTGCCTGCACAGGGGCACCGGGATGTTCTCAGTCCCCTTGTCCACTGAGCCCTGGTTCTCTTTACTCCTAGGAAACGGGGGCAGCCAGGCCCCAGCACGAAGGAGCAGCGCCCCACCTGGCCCGCTCCTCAGCCGGGGAACAGCCCGGACCTAGAGGTTTACAATGTCATACGAAAGCAGAGCGAAGCTGATCTAGCCGAGACCCGGCCGGACCTGAAGAACATCTCATTCCGAGCGCGCTCGCGAGAGGCCACTCCCGACACTGTGTCCTGTGACTATGACAACGTGGCCATGAACCCATCCGAAAGCGGGTTCGTGACGCTGGTGAGCATGGAGAGTGGCTTCGTGACCAACGACGTTTATGAGTTCTCCCCAGACCGAGTGGGAAGGAGCAAGGAGGCCGAGTGGGTGGAAAATGAAATATATGGTTATTAGGATGCACAAACGAACCCTGAACTGACAAGAATGGGAAAGAAGAGAGAAGCAAAAGTCTATTTTCTATAAGGAAAACACTCAGAAGGTCTGTGAAAGTGCTCAGATCAGGTCCTGGGGGTGAGCATGAGATCCCCTGTTGGAGCCGCAGTTTGGGCTATATCCCTTATCCCAGTCCCTCACCTGGCTGGAACTTCTGAGAAAGCACCTTGTCCAGCGTCTGGCACATAATAGAAAATAAACAACTGATTGTTACAACTGACTTTCAAGGGACAGTGCTTTCACTGGCGGGTGGGGTGGGGGTGGGGTAGTTGCTGTGGAGCTTGGGAAACCAGCCTCTAGGTTCTGTTTCTCTTGCTCTGTACAGCAGCAAACATCATCACAAAGAGACAGAAAGTACAGAATCTTTTCAAAGCCCGCCTATGCCAGCCTCGAGCTGGGCTGCGCAACAGCAATTCTTATATCTATTTTTTTCAAAGAATCAAATCAAATAAAAAGCAGGAAACAGAATGTTAGTCAGTCTGTGTCTACAGCCCTTCTTCTGCATGTGGCCTCTGGGGACCGTTTTTTCTTTTTCCTGACATCCAAACTTGGAAATATCTGACTTGGAAACACTTTAGAAACTGAAAATGAAGTTTGAATCTAGGCTTCTCGGCTTATTTGTGATCCCAGCCCTGTTACCGCACGTTGTTCTGTTTGTGTGTTTGTTTTACTGCAGCATCAACATAGCATTAGTAATAATGCTAATTATTTTACCTTTTTGTTTTCGGGATCTGACTATTTCAAAAACTTTTGGACTCAAATGCAGAGAAAAGTCACCTAACATCAGTCATTTACCAGACGAAGTTCTGAAGGTCATTATTTAAATCACCAACAACATCCCTCTATCAGCTTAATAATCTTAGTATTTTAACCATTCCTCGTATGTCTTGTTTTTGAATAGTTTGTAACTTTGCCTGACACATGGAGCCCCAATCTAGACAGAGTAAGCTCGTCTGGGTCGGAGCAGTATCAAATGTAGTGGATTCTAAGCAATGCCAATTACCTGCCTTACCAAGGCAGGGAGCAGGGGGGAAAACAAAAACATCATTTATGCCTGCTTCAGGGAAGTGTGTTCTGTGGCATTAACAATATTGCAAGCAAAAAGAGTGACCATATAGTCTGAAGGACTGATTCATTGTCCAAAACACTGAAGTTCCCACTTTGCATCAGACTTCCTGGCTCTGTGATCTGTGCCTTTATCCGCCTCGGTTCCCCTATGCTCTGGCCCCTCCTAGGCTGCAAGCACCATGAAAGCAGGGATCCAATCTGCCCTGCCAGCCATATACCTCCTGCACCCAAGACAGTGCCTTGCGTAGAGTAAACCATCAATACTCGTTGGACGGATGAACAGTTCCTCTTTCAGAGTGATGTAAAATTACCCGCATATTTCAGCTTAAAAGTCTGTAGGACCCGATTTTCACACTCTACCTGGATGGGGGGAGGATATTGAGTTATTTTAGTTTGAAAAGCACTCCTACTGCCTGGGAAGAAGGAAGCATTAGTAACAAGTAAACAGAAGCTAGTTAACAACTTAATTATGTCACTAAAACTTAAAATGAGGACCCATTCTTAAGGCTATAATCAGAGCTAACCCTCTGCATCTTCCTTTTGTCATTAGTGTCTTGTCTCCGCTGGGAACCACAGATCTCTTATTCTGTGTTTGCACACAGCCAGTCATACCCTGTATTTACATTATTCAATTTCTTTTTTCCTCCTCAGATTTCTTAGCTTGAACTTAGCCAACTCCATTTCTATCTCTGATTAATTACACTTCACCAGTTTAACAAGCAGCTGTTAAATGTGAAGCAATATGTCCAAACTGAACATTGAGCTTACCCGTCCTGGTATCGTTTGAAAATTTAGTTAACCTCATTCATCATTTAAAACCATAGTTTCCAGCTTTTTTTTTTTTTCACTGTGACACACAATAGATGAAATGAATGTATCAGATAATTCCTTGGATCTATCCATTTAAAAATAATTTCTTGAATACCTACTATGTGCCTGCCACACACTGTGCCAGATGTGACACAGCCGGATGTCAGGCTAAGGCTTAGACAAGTGGGATTGTAGGTTATGTACATTTCCCAACATGGTATTTATAAAGCTCTTTTTTTTTCTCCTGTTATACATTCATTCATTCATTCAAAAAGTTTTCACATACGTACTTTGTGTCAGGAAATATGCTAAGATCTAGGCATATAATGGTAAATAAGACAGACACAGGCTCCATCCATGGAGCTTACATTCTAGTAGGGAATGAAGCCACATCAGAACACAAGTGAGTGAAAGAGAATTTGCTGTAATCAGTTTTTGTTTTTTTTTAAATTGTGTGCAGCTCTTTCTAGTCTCCCTCCCCTTTCCCTTCCCTTCCCTTCTTTCCTGTTCTTTAACCTTTCGGTCCTGAAGCCATTAGGCAAGTCAGAGGAAGGTAGCGTCCATGTCCGGGGACATGGGGGGACTTGGTGACTTAGATCAGAGTGTCACGGTGGAGCAGGATGAGGAAGATGTCCATGCAGAGCAGAAGTCTGGTTCGGGTGTGGCCCAAGTGAGTGAGGAGGCCATCCACACAGGCCGAGGGGCAGCAGCTACGATGGGAGATGGGCTGCACAGTGGCGTTGATGAAACAAGTAAGCATGCTAAGGGTAAGAAGTGCCAGGCTTCTCACCATCGGAGAAGGGAGTTGCAGATATGAAAAAAGAGAAAACTGGAGTGGGCTCCGTGATATTAGATTGAAATTAGAAATATCGGTGTGATCTCATGATTTTCAATATACCATGTATATATATACATATATCCTCTAGCTGGCACTCAGATCTTGGCTTCTAAATAACATTCTTCAGTAAAATAAACCAGGGCTCCTTTTTTTTTTATTCAATACTCCAGTTCCTTCATGGTTTTGGTTTTTTGTTTTGTTGGTTTTCTTTGTTTTTATCAAAGGGCTCCTTTTTTAATTGAAGTAAAGCTGAATTACAAAAGAGCTCCTTGAAAAAATTGCTGATTCCGTGGCCAGAGTAGGGAAAATACTAGATTAGCTTGGAAAATTTTTTTGTGCAGGAAAGCAAGGAAGTATCCAAGAATGATGGATATGTGTCAGCAGATCACAGGAGCCAGCTTACAGTGGGCAGCATTGGCCAAATGTGGGATAATTTCAGCATCAAAATAAATAATTATAGTGATAGATTATAAACCACTGGATAAACAGGAAACCTTGCTGACATAAAATAATAAATGAATAACCTAATAGTGGATTGCAAACTGTAGAAAGAGTTACCAGATGAAGGCCTAGGAAATAGCATGCCCAGAGATGGAAAAGCAACAAAGCCAATTCTGTACACCCCCTCCTTTTTTTTCCTTTAAAGAATAGTAAGTGGTTAGTAATTGCTAACTAATCTCTTTATTTTTGAATTCTGAGTTTGAACAGCAGAATGAAATAATGTCTATACTGAGTCACCGGAGCAAGGGCATCAGGAGAAACCAGTTTTTCAAAATAGAATAAGAACAGGTAGGGCTTTCCTGGTGGTCCAGTGGTTAAGACTCCATGCTTCCACTGCAGGGGGTAAGAGTTCAATCCCTGGTCGGGGAACTAAGATCCCACGGGCGGCACAGCCAAAAGAAAAGACCAAGTATAGGTTTCAAAAATACAAAGTTATTAAATATGTATTATCACAGAATAGACACTAAAGAGTTTTCTATCAATATAATGAGTTATATACTTTAGCAAAATTTAGAGCCCATCAAGGGCTCAAAATTTGTGCTATTCCATTCTTATTTTTTCTCTTATGGCTTGTGTTTGGTTCAAGGCAATATCAAGCAGAGTCCATACTTGTTTGGCTGAACTGTTGTAATTAGAGGAAAATGCCAGTGAACATTTCATGTAAGGCAACTTTTGCTAGGAAGTTAGAAGCTGCTTTAATTGTTTCCACCACCAGGTGGCAGTGTTAGGGTACCATAGAAATTTTACTTACTACTGTACTGATGTTTATTGGTTTCTGACAAGTGACTTTCTGCAACTATAAGGGAAAGGGAAGTAAAAATGATATAAGGAGAAATAAGACAGTACAATGAAGTAGTTAAAATCCTGGATTCTAGAAGCAGAGTGTCTAGGTTCTAAATCCTGCTTCTGCCACTTACTGGCTGTGCAATCTTGAACAAACTACTAAATTACTTAAGCCTCATTTTCCTCATCTTTAAAATGAGGGTAACATTACCTACCTAAAAGTGTTGTGAGAATAAAATCACGAATATATTCAAAGCATTGACACATGTTAATGTGTTGAATTGCGTCCACCAAAATTCATTCGTTGAAGTCCTAATCTCCAGTACATCAAACTGTGACCCTCTCTGGAGATAGGGTCACTGCAGACATAATTAGTTCACAAGAATGAAGTTATTCAGGTGGACTCTAATCCAATATGGTCAGTGTCCTCTTAAAAAGGGAAAACTTGGACACAGACACTCACAGAGGGAGAGCATCATGTGAAGATGAGGGCAGACTTGGGGTGATGATTCTACAAGCCAAGGACCACCAGAGATGGCCAGCAACCACCAGAAGCTAGGGGAGAAGCATGGAACAGATTCTGCCTCAGAACCCTTGGAAGAAACCAACCCTACCAACACCTTGATCTCAGACTTCCAGCCTCCAAAACTGTGAGACAATACTCTTCTGTTGTTTAAGCCTCCCAGTCTGTGGTACTTTGTTACAGCAGCCTTGGGAAACAAACAGCACGTGAAAAGTACTAATTCATATTAGCTGTTATTAGCCCTGAACACTTTTAATATAACTGTACCAAGGCAACAAAACCATTTCTACTGTAAATTAAAGTGCATTTTCCAGCTGTCAGGGATTTATATCCTACACACACACACACACACACACACACACACACACACACACACACACCACCCAAATCATGACATACTATGGAGCAAGAGAGAGCAAAACTCCCAACACAGGGAGGGGGATTTCAGTGAAACACAGGAAGATACCTGCTGACAATGAGAATTATAAGGTCTTCATTCTCTGAGGAAGCTCACACAGAGGCCACATGACCCCCGAGAGGGGGTAGGATTTGGAGCCCTGTGGTTTTGAGCTTCCCAGCCACACCCTGTAAAACTGTTAGTTCTTCTTAGCAGAGGGGGCCTCCTGCTGGTTGGAGAGTTGAATTTAATAACTGTAGCATCACTCTTCATCTCAGGGCATGAATTTCAGTCATTTTCCTTTGACCCTAGAAAAGCTGGGAAAGGAAAGGGGGCAAAGAAGCTTGGTGGTAGGTTTTTTTTTTCCTCTACCAAGATCTAGAATCTCTAACAGCCAGTTTTATTAAAGACTGAGATCAGTTAGGTAGTATTAAGGCTGAGGAACTCTGCCCCTAAACCCCACTCCCAATCCTATGCCGCACGTGTCCTCAACATTTTACCCTGAGCCCTACCCCACAGACAATGAATATAAGAGTCTTGAATAAATTAATCTGGAATAGGAAGCACTTCAAGTTGTCATACTTGGCAGATAACTCACCCCAAATCATCCCTTCCTCAGGCTCAAAGAAGGGACTTGGGCCCACTGGGTGGGCTGGAGGGCTGTCAGCAGTTAGGGGAATTTGGAGCTGTCTCTTTTGCATGTATGATAAAGAGAACATAGGAAACATTACCTACGAGGTAATGGGCTGGATTGGAATTTTAACTAAAAGGAATTATGGATGTGGGGACTTTGTTTGGTTGTGAAATGAACCAACCAACCAGAAAAGACATCTTGAGACAACTGAAAAAGACACCTTCCGTCCCACTCTGTTTTGTCTAGCTAACTCTAATTTGTCCTTTATGACTCCATCTTCAAGCTTACTTTTTTCCATAAGGCCTTCTCTGATTTCTGTACTTATCTGTCTTAATTACATGGAGCAGCACAGTGTCAGGAACTTTGTATGTTCACCTCTGCATCCTCAGCATCTAGTTCAATGCCTGGCCCGAAACTTGTCTTCCTGATTGGGCTGAAAGCACCTTGAGATCAAAATATTTATCTGATTGATTTTCATATCTTTCCAGAGTGCCAAGAATAAAGCTTCATACACAGTAGGAGACCAATAAATACTTGTTAAATATACAAAGGACAAAATGTAACAAGCGAGTTCTTTCTTTCTATATTTCAAGGGAAAATATAATAAATAATCATGATACCGGAGCCAAACAAATCCAAAGGAACCTCCAGAAACAAAAATGTGCAAGTGTGCCAAGAGGTTTTACCGAGTAAGTCCATATGGGATTTTAAAAAACAACACAGTGCTGCTGGACTTTATTGTGAATTGAATGTGCCAATACCAATGCTGAAGAAGCCATCCCTAAAGCCAAATACCAGCATTTGTTTCCCAAACACTGACTAAAACAAATATTTTTCAGTTGCCATAGCTTTGGGATATATTTTTGACATGCACACTGAACACAACAAATGATATGGAAACTCTGGCCCCTTTCATCTCTGTTTGACATTAAGGAACCCAACCTCACTAGGGAGGCCAGAAAACACCAGCTTCACAACTACAAAGATAACGTTCCTTGGGTCCAGGCTGCCAACCCCAGTACCATCATTGTGATGATTTGTCATTTCTACCAGCAGTATGTGCTGTAAAATTGTACACAGCTTCCAAGTAGCCTTCAGGTTTGGAAACTAGCTAAAATTAGACTAAGCCCTGTGTCTCTGCATGAAAGCAGTAACAATATCTTTAATACTGTGTGTAGTCCTTCTATATTATTTTAATTTTTTATTATGGAAATTTAAGAGCATATACAAAATTAGAGAGAAGCTGTTCACCCAGCTTCAACAATTACCAATTGTGAAAGGAGAACTCAAGACACAGAACCATTAAGAAAAGACTTTTTACTTTCACTATTTTGCAAGGGAGACGATACTTCAGAACAACTGTGTTCTCCAAACCAAGAACATAGCAGGTATTTAGAGAAAAAATGAGAAGTTGCCAGGATTACAGTCAGATATCAATATTGCAAAAATCAGGAATAAAGTTGTTTGTATTAGGTTGTTAGCAGCTTACAAGGAAGGTTCAGGTCTTCATTCAGAGGCTAGTGTTAGAATGTTTCTGACTTTTTTTAGTTTATTTAAAAATGCCAAATGTTCGAAGTTTCTTTCTTTCTTTCTTTGCTGCAGTGGGGTGGGTTTTGACTGTGGTACATGATGACCTAAGTCAAGAGGGCAGCAGAACAAGTATCACTCCTGCTTGCTTGGTGAGTTCCTGTCCCTGAAGCATAGGCATATAGGTTTGTTCAGCAACTTTCTGATTCATGTCATTAACTTGGTGGGTTTTTCCTATCTGGCCAGTTTAATTTATATAGCAATCACAAGAGGTATTGATTCATATGCAAAGATTTCCTTACTGTATGGTTTAAAAGAACTAAAGTCTTGTGATGAATTAACATCTGTCTAGAGGTTTCATAAAGCTCCTAGTCATACTTTGATCCCATCAGCATTACAGAAGTACTGTGTTTGAATCGATGTTATCCACTTGTCCTTTCTATGTCTGGGAAAAAAAGGCATCCAGTTTGCCTCTACCAAGATTTACCTGCAGTAAGTGTATAACTGGGGTGCTGTTCCTTCTCTGAGATCCCCAAGTCAGCCAATGTTCCTTGTCTGTCAGGAAGTAGCATTCTTTATTAACTGTAAGGCCAAGATTCCACTAGCCATAGAACACGTACAGGTAAGTTTTCTGGAAGGATTTTGTAGGCATCATTTCCAAATATTCAACTGCAGTCCTTGTTCCTTAATAGTGAGCTTAGCATACCTAATTAAATGAGATTTGTTTTTGATTGTGACATTTCTGTTAACAAATTTTTATTCAATCCCAATAGAAAAAAGACAGATTTGTTCTGAACCTATGTAAATAATGACATGGTCATGAAAAAGTAAAGGGAAGCAAAACATGGCACTTTGTGTACCAATAATTGTTCTGTGTAGTTTTACAGACAAAGCCAATCAGTAGTGTTACTATTTTCCTCAGAATCATTTTTCTTAGTGATCATCTTGCAATATATACAAGTATGAAATCACTGTTGTACATCCGAAACTAACATAATGTTATATGTCAATTATATTTCAATTTTTAAAATAAAATGTTGTAAGTTTAAAAAAATCATTTTTCTTAGGTTTCCCTCTTGATTTATTACCTTATCATTTTCTAAGATATTTTATAGATTTTTTTTCCTGAACTCTGGGAGACCAATTGCAATAAGACACCATTTAAAAGTGTTTTGTTCCACTTTGTACATAGTTAGCTTGTTAAATCAAAAATTAGTGCTGAATCAGGAAGAAAGGGGTGTTCTTTTTTGCCCAATAGAATATATCAATAGAATATTAGTCATAAACAAGTATTTCATCTTAATTTCCTTCCATCCTAGATAATTAATTTCTTATCTTGTAATCTTGGTATATAATTGGGCATCCACTATCACAAAATCATCTGCTTTTGAACTAAAAAAAAAAAGGTCCTGGAAATCCTCAGTCATCATTCAACCATGCACTTGGTGACATCAGCTTAGAGTGGAAAGCCTGTACCTGTGAATCTATTCCAGTTGGTATCAATAGTAAAGAGTACAGGCTTCAGGCCTTTCCTGAGGTTATGATTCTTTTAACGTTTCTTCCAGAAGACTCCATTACTGGTCTATAGTGTAATAACAGGTGCGTTTCGGCAAGTGTTAAGGAAAGAAGAAACCACCTCTTGATGACAGGACTGAATGGCTTGGGTTAATGTACTATAATAACTAACAGTATCTACAAGAAGACAAGTGAGACATAATGCATAAATATTTTATAAGGGTTTAATCAATAATTACCCTGAGAGTAGTAATAATATGGACAAATAGGGCATTGACAGATCTCCAGGGTCTTTTAGTTTATTCCATTAAGTGTGTATTTTATTGTAACTAATTGACACAGGTGTTTTTTTTTAATTAATTTTTATTGGAGTATAGTTTCTTTACAATGTTGTGTTAGTTTCTACTATACAGCAAAATGAATCAGCTATACATATACATATATCCCCTCTTTTTCAGATTTCCTTCCCATTAAGTCACCACAGTGCGTTAAACAGAGTTCCCTGTGCTATACACCAGCAGTCCCCAACCTTTTTGGCACCAGGTACTGGTTTCGTGGAAGACAATTTTTCCACGGACCTGGCTGCGGGGTGGGGTAGGGTTTGTTCAGGTGGCAATGCGAGCAATGGGGAGCAATGGGGAGCGGCAGATGAAGCTTCACTCGCTCGCCCACTGCTCACCTCCTGCTGTGCAGCCCAGTTCCTCACGGGCCATGGACTAGTACTGGTCCGCGGACTGGGGTTTGGGGACCCCTGCTATACAGTATGTTCTCATTAGTTATCTATTTTATACATAGTATCAATAGTGTATATGTGTCAATCCCAATCTCCCAATTCCTCCCACCCCTCCTTCTCCCTTGGTAGCCATACATTTGTTCTCTACATCTGTGTCTCTATTTCTGCTTTGCAGATAAGATCATCTATACCATTTTTCTAGATTCCACATATATGTGTTAATATACAATATTTGTTTTTCTCTTTCCGACTTACTTCACTCTGTATGACACTCTCTAGGCCCATCCACGTCTCTACAAAGGACCTAATTTCTTTCCTTTTTATGGCTGAGTAATATTCCATTGTATACATGTACCATACCTTTATCCATTCTTCTGCTGATGGGCAATTTAGGTTGCTTCCATGTCCTGGCTATTGTAAATAGTGCTGCAATGACCATCGGTGTGCATGAGGCACAGGAATTTTAAAATACAAAGCTGTGAATAAATTTTGTTGACAGTTATCATGTTGGGGTTTGCACATGAGCATGAGTATGCTCTATTCATCCTGAAGCCACACAATTGCTGAAACATGTTCATTTTAATATAACATAACATTATAACATATGTAATATAACATACAACATGTAGTATAACATATAACATATTTAATATAACATAACAAATTTAATAACATCTTACTTGTATGCTTTGTATACAACTGACCTATGGAGGTTGATTTGCCAGCTCTTCCCACACTATGGACTTGACAAACAGCTCTCACAATGAGACAGGCTGGGACCTGGAACCCTTTGCTGGGACCTGGGACCCTTTGCTGCCGTGCTGCAATGCTTGCACCTGGACACACCTCTCCTCAAGCAACAAAATACAAAGAAACTGACTAAAAATAACTGCCTGCATATGGGGCAAATTCTGGACCCAAAAGATACAAAGAGACCAAAAAGCCCAGCTGCCACTTTTGAAGAGCCTGGAGCAAAAACAGGGTGTTGGGAACAAAAGCACGGTACTGAGCTGCTTCCTGCACACAACACCACCAGAGACCAGCAGACCACCTAAGTCACCTCTCTGGCCGGACACCTGGACACACCCCTACCTTCACCCCATATAAGGAACAAGCTTGCTCCACCTTGGGGAGCGAGCAAACAAAAGAACTGTTGTTTGTTCTCTCTTCCCTCTGCTGCAGCAGGGGCCGCAGTAAAGCCTTGCCTGAATTTCTTGTCAGTCCTCTGATCAATTTCTATTGATTGGGGAAGGCCAGCAACCCTGGTTGGTAATAACAATACAGAGAATACCAAGGGCTCCTGATGATTTCTAGCACCCCTCCTTTTACAAAATGAGAAAGTAAATCTTTGGTGCTGTCCAGCAGCTCTCTGAGAAACCTCAAAGACAGTTTGATTCTCAAAGACGTCTGAGCAGTTTTCTTGTTTGAAATTTGGGGCCTGAATTTGTAGAAGTCAGTATAAAAATTTGTCAGATAGACAAGATGGGCACATAAATCACATGTGCCTAACCAAGAAACTGTTATAGTCTTGGTTATAGTGAAAATACACACCAGCAAATAACAGTAAGTCCTACGAACTGTAGCCTTTTCAGAAGTAGATTTTTGTTAAAAAGTTATTAAGTTGCATGACCAAAAAAATTCGCAAAATGTTAACAGGCTCTCCCGTAAGTATATTTTAGTGACCCCTGGAATTTCTGCTAACTTTTAGAATAACTTTTTGCTGTTTCTTTTTCAAAGCAGAATGAATACAAGAAGCTCAATGTTCTTGTGAAATACCTAACTTTCTCTTCATCATCTGTAAACTCCCTTCACTTAATAATTTTAATATTCCAACATGGCATACATTTAGACATATAAAAATAAATATACAGGGACTTCCCTGGTGGCACAGTGGTTAAGAATCTGCCTGCTAATGCAGGGGACATGGGTTCAATCCCTGGTCTGGGAAGATCCCACATGCCGCAGAGCAACTAAGCCCATGCACCACAACTACTGAGCCCATGTGCCACAACTACTGAAGCCTGCACACCTAGAGCCCCAGCTCTGCAACAAGAGAAGCCACTGCAATGAGAAGCCTGCACACCACAACGAAGAGTAGCCCCCTAACAGCAACTAAAGAAAGCCCACGTGCAGCAACGAAGACCCAACGCAGACAAAAATAAATTTTTAAAAATTCTTTAAAAAATAAATAAATATACAGTTAAATGGCAAATATGAAGCTTTTAATTTTAACTTTAAAACCTATTGATCTTAACAGAATAATATGACATAATGTTTATCCACATTAAATTTATCGTCTTAATAAAACTGTAACATTCTTCTTGAAGAATAAATGAAATATATCCATTATCTTGTACCCACACCTGTATCTCTTTCCATGACTGTACAGCCACAACTGCTATGCATATTAGTTCCAACTTCAACCAAAGTTACCAGCTTCTGCTCTCTCAAAGGCCCAGGGGAAACTAGGTGATGGGTAACTAAGAAGGATCTATTATACACAAGCACCTTAGCAGAAAAGCAAGGCCCAGGGAAGGTGATTTTGTGCCCCACAAGCCGTATTACATATCCATTTTGCATGTTTTAAAGTGGCAAAAATGAATACATGACCTAACACAGCCCAGATTTTTGCTTTCTTAGTCAGTCTTGTTCCATCCAAAACTCCACCCACTTCCACCTCACACCAGGTTACTTTGAAGCAAATCCCAGGCATATCATTTCACCTCTAAATATTTCTGTGTGGATCTTTAAAAAATAAAGACTCTTTTTAGGCTGTAAACATGACCATAACACAATTATCAAATGGAAAAATTACCAATAATTCCTTAATATCATCAAATATCCAACATCAAATATCCATCAAATATCCGATCAGCATCCACATTTCCCCAATTATCTTGTAAATATTTTCAGCTTCTTTATTTGACTTGGGATCCAAATAAGACACATTGCAACTGAGCGATATGTCTTTTAAATCAACTTTAATCTATAGGTTTCTCTGCCATACTTTTTTTTTCCCTTGCAATTTTTTTTTAAAGATAGCAGGTTAATTGTCTGTAGAATTTCCCATAAACTGAGTTTGCTGACTGCATCCCTATGGTGTCATTTAACTTGTTTTCTATCCCTTATGTTTCCTGTAAATTGTTAGTTGCATCTAAAGTTTTAATCAGATTCCAGTTCAATGTAGGTGGTTTTGGGTTTTGGTTTTACAAGATGTGTAGTAAAGAACTTAATCTTGTCCCAAAGGAATCCAGCTTTTGGTTCCTGAAAGGTAATCTCTAAGCTCTTGCAATATCATCCCTGATAAAAAAGGTTTTTGTTTAGGGCTTCCCTGGTGGTGCAGTGGTTGAGAGTCCTCCTGCCGATGCAGGGGACACAGGTTCGTGCCCCGGTCCAGGAAGATCCCACATGCCACGCAGCAGCTGGGCCCGTGAGCCATGGCCGCTGAGCCTGCGCGTCCGGAGCCTGTGCTCCGCAACGGGAGACGCCACAACAGTGAGAGCCCCGCGTACCGCCAAAAAAAAAAAAAAAAAAAAATGTTTTTGTTTGCCTGGGGGCCTTGGGTCACACATAATTGGCTCAACTTTGGAGGGCCTGGAGACTGAGAAGTCATATGGCCAGTCAAAACTCTGCAGAGGAAGGTTCAGGTGAGCTTCCCCTATTAGCAATAATCTGGGCATATTGTCACACATCGATTCTGGGAAAGTTACGGTGTCCACAGCTCTGTGAGGAGAAGACAACTGGAACATTCATATTTGGAATTTTCCTGGCCTCTGCCCTATGCACTTTTTTCCTTGATTACTTTTAATCTGTATCCTTTTGATATAGTAAACCATAATGATTAGTATAACAGCTTTCAGTGAGTTCTTATAGAGAATTATCAAAACTAAGGGTGCTTTTGGAAATTCCCAACTTGCAATTGATGTTAGAAGTGAGAATTGTCTTAAGGACTGCCCCCTAAACTTCCCACAAGACCACTACAGAGTGGTCAGCCATTGATGACCATGGCTTAATGCCATTAAATCTTCAGGGATTGCCAAATGGTGATGTTTTATTTCTATCATCTCTGTATTCGTTTTCCCCTCATCATCTATCTAAATCATATAAAGATAGATATAGATATCTATAGCTACCTATAGATATCTGATATATATTATATAGGAATAACAGGAAAAATACTTATTTTCTTCATCAGTTTTCAAATCAATGAGGTAGTTCCTTGCATCTTCCATCCAAAGTGTCAATGACTTGGATTTTTCATGTCTTTATGTCACGAATGTAAGCATCAATTCATTGAGTGATTATCGTTATTGATACTCATAATCTGGCCATCTTTAACCAGTCTGGGTGCTAGGAGTGCTCATTGCCCTGAGCACTGGGTCTGTTTCTAGGCCTTTTCAGTGGACAGAGCTAGGAAAATTTTTTTCATACATATCATTCATTCATACTGATACTTCCAATTCAAAATTAGAAGTACACGGATAATCCTTCTATTTTTGTAGAAGTTTGGAAACTCGTGGACCCTATCAGAGTTCCTGAAAGCTATCTGATTAAGACTTTTTTAAATTTCATTAAGTTTACACTTTGGGGGGGGTTACAAAAAATAAAGGGAAAACTTTGCAGGAAAGTGTTCAAAAATATCCAAAACATTCAAATGAGAAGGAAACTTAGGGATCACCTAATAACCAAAAAACTCTCATTTATAAATGAGGAAAGGGGGGCCTAGCAAAGTTCAATGAACTTGTGCCAAGTTTCAGAACTACTTCGTGCCCAAGGCAGAACTAGGACCAGGCCACCTAACTCCTAATATTATTGTTTTTTTCTGACTCTTATCCCTAGGGTTACCACTCTCATGTTGCAGAACTGAAAAATAGAGCAGAGCAGAACAGAAAGGAATATGGAGCTCAATTAGGATTTCATAATGCCTTGGAGGAACCGATGGAGGAACCGAGAACTCAGAGCACAGACCTGCACGAAGGAAGCACTACTTACCCACCTTCGGCAGAAGATGTTCGTTTGGTTGTTCTTCCAAAGCACTATTAGGTTGCGCTGTGTCCTCTCTCCTTCCCTTTTGGCAATAGCCAAGCAGCCTCATACTAGGTTGGCCAAGGTAGGGCCATCTCAGCAGAGTAGAAGAGTTTTAGCCAGCCCACTCAGGAACAGAATTAATGACATGGTCTCATTAGTGCCACACACAAAAAGAATCCATCAAGCTGGCGACTTGGTGTAATGCCTCACTCCTCTTCAAATGAAGGATTTTAAAAGGATTTACCAGTTTGCAAGGCGGAAATAGAGACACAGATGTAGAGAACAAACAAACGTATGGACACCAAGGGGGGAAAGTGGTGGGGGTGGTGGTGGGATGAACTGGGAGATTGGGATTGACATGTATACACTAATATGTATAAAATGGAGAACTAATAAGAACCTGCTGTATTCTTAAATAAAAATAAATAAAATAAAATAACAGAAAAAGAAAAGGATTTTGTCAGTCCCTCCCCAGGCATACTAATCTTGTCCAACTCTCAACTGCTTGTTACCTCTTTCAGTGCTTCTTAAACCTTTCCACTGAAGAACTGAGAGAGAAGAGTATCAGCTGCACACAGCACAGCACACACACACGCACGCACGCACGCACACACGCACGCACGCACGCACGCACGCAGGGGCACTCGTCTGTGTAAATGCGCAGCCCTGGGAAAGTGACCCAACACAACCTTTGGGAAATAGACATTCTCCAAAGCACTATGTCTATCTTATTTGTTTAAATCTCACACCTACTCTGTTTTTCATATATAAATGAAAACTTTAAAAAATAAATAAAGGGCCTTCCCTGGTGGCGCAGTGGTTGAGAGTCCGCCTGCCGATGCAGGGGACGTGGGTTCGTGCCCCGGTCCGGGAAGATCCCACATGCCGCGGAGCGGCTGGGCCCGTGAGCCATGGCCGCTGAGCCTGTGCGTCTGGAGCCTTGCTCCACAACGGGAGAGGCCACAACAGTGAGAGGCCCGCGTACAGCAAAAAAATAATAATAATAAATTAATTAATTAATTAAAACTTAAAAGGGAAAATTTATATTCCAGAAGATGCAGTATATTTAAGAAACGCTTTAAGAAATCCCTCCCCCTCCTCAATCATGGCACATGTCTTACATTCCCATTTGAAAAACCCCTACTTGAGAAACTTATATAATAAATTTTTATTGCTCTGAGGTAGAATTCATACTCTTAAAGGTAATTTAATATTTTTTTAATTTGTATTTTTCTGCTCACTCAACCAATATTTATAGAGTATCTACTATTTTTCTTGCTCTTATTTTAGTAAAATCACTAATTAAAGTGTTATAATGAAGACACTCACATGATTTGTGCTTTCTTGACAATAATGATATAAAAGTAAGTGTACTCAAACTGTACAAAATGTTACTATATTTTCATCATAAAGGTAAATTAAATGTAAAAACAATGTAAAATTATTTTTCATAAAATGTCAAAGTTATGTCTCTTCTAAAATATTCAAAGGCATCTATAAAAATTAAAGGGGGGGCTTCCCTGGTGGCGCAGTGGTTGAGAGTCTGCCTGCTGATGCAGGAGAGGTGGGTTCGTGCCCCGGTCCGGGAAGATCCCACATGCCGCGGAGCGGCTGGGCCCGTGAGCCATGGCCGCTGAGCCTGCGCGTCCGGAGCCTGTGCTCCCCAACGGGAGAGGCCACAACAGTGAGAGGCCCGCGTACTGCAAAAAAAAAAAAATCTAAAAAAAAAAAAAAAAAATTAAAGGGGAAAGCATAAATTAAAATTAACAAATGTCAACATTTTAAATTAAATATTTTAAATTTAATTTTTGAAAATTTAATTAACTGTTACTAATAGGTTTATAAAAATAAAATGATTCTTCATTCAGAATTTACTGTCCTTCTAGCTGCCAATGCAAACAATTGGCATCACGCTTCATAAACATTTTAATTAAACTCCATATGTACAGTTTAAGAGGGATGTGAATTACTTTATGTTGCAAAATATTCTTCAGCCACCATGTGCAATAGTTGTGAAATCACCCTAAATTTGTGAACACAAAAGAAGCAAGACAAGTGTACACTCAGCGGTATTGGAGACCAATAATTGGAATATGGGAAAATGTAGTCATTCTTATTGAAAGAGAAGTTTGAAGAATTGATTAATTTGTCTTTCCTCTTATCCAAGCACTTCCATCACCCAATGCTCCCCAGATTTCCCAGCACTGTGGGACCCTGTCTTTGCAAACAGCTCGACCCACAAACCTCCCCAGCATTCCGAGGCAGGCAGCAAGAGATGTGGGAAAACGTTTACCTGGGGGTTAAACAGTGTTGGTTATTAAAGTGGATATTTAGGCTTATGGCCGTGCTATGTAAATGCTGAATGCCCAAGTGAAGGAGGGCCCAGGTGCTCTTTAATACTCTGTGGTGGGGTGGGGGAGTTCTGACATGCAAGGCCCTCTAAAGCCAGGGCAGACCTGCTCGCCCCAGTCTGAGAGCCGTCAGAAGCCTCCAGTACATAAACATGATGGAGTAGAAAGAGTAGGTGTGACGTGACCGCCCTGTACTCTGCTCCAGAGAGAATACAGAGTGAGAAGAGGACCTAGAAACAAAGAGTTTACAAAGTGCTTTTGTTACCGAGTCCAAGCTCTCTCTGCTCGCTGCACAACAGGCCAATAAAGCGGGGATGAGGTGCTGAGGCAAGGAATACGACTTTATTCCGGCAGACCGAGAAGATGGCAGACTAATATCTCAAATTAACCACTCTATAGGGGTTTGGATGCCAGTTTCTTTTATAGCACAGAGAGGGGGAGGAGGTGGGGAAGTAAAGTAAAAAAGCCATAAGTTTTGCAAATATACCCTGGAATGGCCAGCTTCAGGGAGGGGACGTGTTAATTTCCGCTGTCTTGCAGCCATCCACAGGTGGACAGGGTCCGGATGTTTCCCTGAACAAAGGCACTTTGGTTTGACATTCAGGCAGAGGGGCGGGGTTCCCTAAGGCAGGTCAGTATGTATAGACAGTATCCTTTTAGTGAACAAAAGCAACAGGAAGCAAAGGTTAAAGTAAAAGAAACAGATCCAACATGTAGTGAGATTTGGCTCTTCCCTGTTCCACTTTCTCATGCATTATCTACCGACCCAGTGAGGTTAGTATATAGAGCAGACATGATTATTACTATTTTACAAATAAGGAAACTGAGGCACAAACTAAATTGACGTGATTCTCCAATGGTAACCTAGCCACCACTTGGTGGAGCTGAGATCAGAACCCAGGGCTCCTGGCTCCCTGCCCACGGAACCTGCTGCTCCTGTCTGCTTCCTGATGCTCAGAGTTTCTTCTATATTTCTGTCAGGGTTTTGTTAGTTGAAAAGAATAAAAGAACCATGTTGTTTTGCCCTCTTCAGTGTTTAAGGATTTGGAGGTTCAGGGGTAGAGGAAAAGGGAAGTCACTTTTTTTTTTTTTTTAAAAGATGTTGGGGGTAGGAGTTTATTTATTTATTTATTTTTGCTGTGTTGGGTCTTCGTTTCTGTGTGAGGGCTTTCTCTAGTTGTGGCAAGCGGGGACCACTCTTCATTGCAGTGCGCAGGCCTCTCACTATCGCAGCCTCTCTTGTTGCGGAGCACAGGCTCCAGACGCGCAGGCTCAGTAGTTGTGGCTCACGGGCCTAGTTGCTCCGCGGCATGTGGGATCCTCCCAGACCAGGGCTCGAACCCGTGTCCCCTGCATTAGCAGGCAGATTCTCAACCACTGTGCCACCAGGGAAGCCCAGGGAAGTCATTTTAACAGATGTTTTCTGAACTTATTGAACTTCAACATCTTGGAACTAACATACACTGAAATGTTTCCCGTCAAATAGTGATTATGTGCACAACAATAAAATTACTGTATTTGGTCTTCTGGGGAGTGGTCAGCATCTTCTTTCATCCTTTTGATTTGAATTTCCTTGGACTACTGGATGGGGATGTTTTCCGTCCTTACATGGCAATTTGAGAAAGGGTAGCTAAGTAGCATAATTGATATTTACCATGTGGTATGCACTATTTGGGAGTTGGGGGCTGAACCTGACAGAAAATTAAACATGATTTCTGCCTCAGAGGTCCTCATTTTACTCTGATGAATAGATTTGGCAAGTAAACACAGGAAGAAGAGAATCCCAACTTCAAGGGAAATGGGGTAGAGGTACACCCAAAAAGACACCTGTCTGTGGGATTACCTAATAAATTTAATTTGGATGATGAGTTAAAGAAAGTTAATAGACTTTTAAGCTATAAAGCAAAGGCTACAAATGCTGCCTCTAAAGCCGATCTCCACACCTCCAATCGTCTTCCCCCAAAGTTTCCATACAAGTCATTGTACGGCATCTGTCCACAAACCAGGTTCTTGGTGACATTCTGTCTTCTTCACAAAAAATACATACTCCTCTCTCTTTCTCACTGTCAATTCTGCATTCCCAAAAAAATCAGGGCACTAGAAATAAGCATCAACTTATCTTTACTCACAGGGATGGATGGATGCCTATTTAGGAAGACACTTATGACAAAATGTGGCTAACCAGTAGAGGGGGCCTGGGCTTCACATTTGATGTGCTTTAAAGACACAAGAAACCAGAAAGAAGGGTGTCTGGGTGAGGTCACAAAGCAGAATAAATCAGGTGTAGAACACGTTTACAACCACTCAAAAGGTTTTGTGAACATTGTCTCTATATCTATACATTCCTGCGTGGGCATATGGAAAAGGAACATTATGCAGACTAAAGGAATGAATCACTCCTGATCCAACAGTGCATGACATTTCTTACTTGAGCTCTCTTGCATTCAAATTCTTATTACTCAATGATTCTTCATTTTTACACAGTTTTTCCATTATGACACACATGGGCAAATTCCTCAACTTGCCATGGCATACTTTGACAAAACGCTTAAATGAACTCTTTGGTGAACTCTTACCTTCACATATCTAGAGATTGTTATCCTCAGCACAACAATTACTCTAGGTTGGTATACTAGTGGTTAAAACAATCTTAATGACCAGGAGCCTAGCCCAGTTGTAAGGGCTAGGCCCTAGAGTCAAACAGATGAAACTGCACATTCTGGAATCTGCCACATGCCAGCTTTGTGGACTCAAGCAAGTTATGTTAACTCACTAAGATTTGATTCATCTGTAAAAAGGAAATCATAATACATAAAATTTTCTTTATTTTTAAATTGGGGTATAGTTGTTTTACAATGTTGTGTTAGTTTCTACTGTACAGCTAAGTTAAACAGAGTTCCCTGTGCATTACAGCATGTTCTCATTATTTGTCTATTTTATACATATTAGTGTATATATGTTAGTTCCAATCTCCCAATTCATCCCACCACCCCCTTTCCCCCCCTTGGTGTCCATACGTTTGTTCTCTACATCTGTGTCTCTTTGAGCCAATCTCTCAGAAGAGTAGGTACTGAAAAGTCTTGACTGCAGAATATGAGATGGAGTAAAAGGAAGAAAGGAAGTTTAACAGCGAGTCAGGTGAAGGAGGGGAAGAATAACTGGATATGTATTTTATGAAAATTCAAATGATTAAAGAAATGGCCATCCAATATTTATTGATTGAGCCAGCAGTTAAAGGTGGACTAGGCACTGACATGCTAATATTACAGCACATTAACTTTTTAGTCTGTGGTTTGACACAATGGTTATTGTAGTAAAAGGCATTTTTACATTAAGTTGTATGTAAATTGTATGTAAATGTACATTGAAATGCTATACATACAGATGAGCAAACAGAACACTAATGGAAAACAAAAAAAATGTGAAGGACTAGGTCTTGGAATAGAAAACATTTTCTACAGGATATGGGAAGCAAGTATCAGACATCCTGGTCTTAGCTCTCCCAGTTCCCACCTTCCTGTCCTCTCAGGACACTTAAATAAATTCTTTTTGTGGTTTAGCCTCAAAAAAAAAAAATCATAGTAGTAACGAAAAATAGGATTGTTGGGTGGATTAATGATAACTAATAATAAAAGCAAAACATGTGAGGGAGTTGATATTGTTCTTGGTTTTCCACTCAAGAGCACAGAATTGGATTATCTTTGATTTGTAACACTCCCTCATCACGGGTCTAAGCATGGTCCTCTTTTGTTTTTATTTATATAAACTATGTACTTATATATGAATTTGCTTATTATTATTAATAATTTAAATACATGTGAACCAACCACCCAATACAAGAATTAGAACATTAACAATCATTTACACCCACCTATGGGCTTCTCCCCAGTCTATTCCTCTACTTCCCCTTCCTTGAATCTTGCAGTTATTATTATAACTTGTTTTTGAAATTATAGCTTTATCACATTTGTATTCCTAATAATTCTATTGTTCAATTTTCTTTGTTTTCAACATTATAAAAGAGCTTCAGGCTCTATAAAATATGAGGGAATTTCCTTTTTAAAAAAATTTTATTGCTCAGGTTATTCATATTTTTGCTTCTAGCTATTTATTTTGCTATATAATATGCCGTTGTGTGAAATTACCACAATTTATCTGTTGTCTATTGATAAGTATTTGGGTCGTTTCAGGTATTTATCTTGCTAAGAGTGCAATAAGTGCTGCTGGGAACATTCTTGTTTATGTCTCCTATTGTACATAGAGTTTTTCTTGGGTATATACCTAAAAGTAGCATTGTTGAGTTAATATGGAAATGTTCAACATCAGATAACAACAAACTTTGCAAAGTGGTCGTACCCAGCTAATTCATATTCTCTCCAATATGTGACATTGTCCACTTCTTAATTTTTGCCCATTGAATGGGTATAAGTTGGTATCTCGTTGTGGTTTTAATATGCCTTCCCAATAAATAATGAAGTTGACCTTCTCATAATGATTTTATTGATCATCTGTGTTTTCTCCTCTGTGAAATTCTTGTTTGTATTTCTTGCCCATTGTCTATTGGATTGTTTGCTATTTCCTTATTAATTTGAGGAAACCTCTATATATTCTTGCTAGTAATCCTTTGTTGGTTAGTTGGGTTGCAAATATCCTCTTCCAGTTGGTACCTTCTCTCTTTTCTTTCATAAGATATCTTTTGGTGTTCAGATCTTAATTTTAATGTCATCAGATTTCTCTTTTATGGTTAGAGGGTTTTTTATGTGTCTTTAATAAATTCTTCCCTACCTCAAAGTCAGAAATGTATTTACCTATATTTTCTAATAAAATTTACAAAATTTTACTTTTAACATTTAAGTCCTTAATTTATCTGGAGTTCATTTTTACAAACGACTTAAGGAAGGAATCAATATCATTTTTTCCATTATAGATCACCAGTTTTTACAGATACATTTATTGAATAGTCCCTCCATTCTCCATTGATCTGCCAGGTCACATCTGTCATATACCAAAATTCCATATATACATGGGTTTGGTTCTGAGTTTTCTACCTGCCCAAAGTTTATTTTTCTATTTCTGAACAAATATCATGCTTTATATACTACAGCTTCAAAATAAACCCTGTTGGCTAATAAAGCAAATCTCCCCTCCCTACTCCTCTATAGAAATGTTTGACTTCTTGGTCCTTTATTCTTTCACATAGTTGTTTTTTTAATTATTTATTTATTTTTGGCTGCATTGGGTCACCTTTGCGGTGTGTGGGCTTTCTCTAGTTGTGGCTAGTGGGGGCTACTCTTCGTTGTGTTGCACGGGCTTTTCATTGTGCTGGCTTCTCTTGTTGCCGAGCACAGGCTGTAGGTGCTCAGGCTTCAGTAGTTGTGGCACATGGGCTCAGTAGTTGTGGCACAGAGGTTTAGTTGCTCCACGGCATGTGGGATCTTCCCAGACCAGGGCTTGAACCCGTGTCCCCTGCAATGGCAGGCGGATTCTTAACCTCTGTGCCACAAGGGAAGTCCTCACATAAATTTTAGAATAAACTATCACATTCCATTAAAATCCTACTGAAATTTTTGTTGGAATTGCATTAAGTCTATGAGCCAATATGAGGAGAATTGAAATATTTATAATATTAAAGTTTTTTTCCATTTAAGAAATAAGAAATATGTATCATAGTATTTCTCTTTATTTATTTAGGACTTCTTTAATGAATCTCAATAGTTTTAAATTTTCTCCAAGGAGGTCCTGCACATCTTTTTAAAAATTTTTATTCCTATATATCTGATTTTTTAAATATATCATAAGTGATATCTTCTTTTAAATTACATTTTATGGTTATTTGTTACTGGTGTATAGAAATGAACTGACTTTGCTAAATTCTCCTATTATTTCTAATAATATAATACTTTGCCCCAGGTGTCTTTGATTTTCTACGAGGCTATCATGTCATCAGCAAATAATTGGCAATTCTATTTCTTCTTTTCCGATCCTTATGCCTCTACTTTCTTTTTCTTGCCTTATTGCACTAGCTAAAAATGTCAATACAAGGTTGAATAGAAATGATGATACTGGGCACCCTTAATCATTCCCGATGTTAAATGGAGTGCTCCTACTGTTTCCCCATGTTTGCCATAACATAATTTTCCTTCATTAGGTTAAGCAAATTCTTGATTTGCTAAGAATTTTTATCATGAATTTATGCTCGATTTCTATGAAATATTTCTCAAAACCTTTTAAGATAATCATGTTATTTTGTCCTTAAAGCTGTTAATGTTGTGAACTACATGGTATATTTTACTTTTATACTCTGTTGGACTTAGTTTGCAAATATTTTATTTAGGATTTCTACACTTAAAATCCTCAGGAAATTATCTGTAATTTTCTTTTCTCATATTATCTTTTCCTTTGAAAAATCAAGATTATATGGGCAAGTTGGACATACCCTGGCCTGGGTCGGACAGCAGAGGTGACAGACCTCTGCTGGCCCCAGTAATGATGGCGATGTTTCACGACGAGGTGGAGACTGAGGACTTCCAACATGACGAGGACTCGGAGAAGTACTTCTACCCCTGCCCATGTGGGAGTAACTTCTGCATCACCAAGGAAGATCTGGAGAATAGGGAAGACGTGGTAACGTGCCCTAGCTGCTCTCTCATTATAAAAGTGACTTATGACAAAAATCAGTTTACATGTGGAGAGACAGTCCCAGCCCCTTCCACCAACGAAGAACTAGTTAAATGTTGAAGAAGACTTTAGGACTCCAAAGCCTGAACTTTGGGGAATGAGCCAAGATGGAAAACTCAAATGCAAAGTCACTGACTTCTTCATGGTGACAGTCATTTTTTAGTTTGCTGGTCCATAGAGTGTGGATTCTTCCCATTGGCTGCCAAGTTGAAGAAGTAAGTCCACCACATGACATACCTGGATTTTATGCCTAGAACTTTGAATTGGACGTGCTCTTAATTTTCCATCCAAACTTAAAGAAGGTAATTTCAAATCAGTGCTTTCTTTCTCTCAGTTTTGTTATTTTTATATCTTACACCTAATTACTTCATTATCTGATAACAGCTTCATCTACCTCAAAGTCATTAGGATTCTTTAATTTAAAAAGAGATTTTAGGGTTTCCCTGGTGGCGCAGTGGTTGAGAGTCCGCCTGCCGATGCAGGGGACACGGGTTCGTGCCCCGGTCCGGGAAGATCCCACATGCCGCAGAGCGACTAGGCCCGTGAGCCATGGTCACTGAGCCTGCACGTCTGGAGCCTGTGCTCCGCAACGGGAGAGGCCACAACAGTGACAGGCCTGCATACCACAAAAAAAAAAAAAAGAGAGAGATCTTATTTTTTATTTGGTTAAAAAAAAAGATTATATGGCCTCATAAATAAGTTGGGAGTATTCCCTCCTTTTCTAGTCTTTATTACAGTTTGTACTAAGTTTAATATGGTATGTTCCTTGAAAGTTTAGTAGAATTGCCTGCAAAATCACTTGGCCTAAAGTTTTATTTGTGAGATGATTTTTTAAATTACTTTAATTTCTTAAAGTTATGGCACTATTAAGGTCTTCTATTTCTTCTTAATTCATTTGGTAGATTATATTTTTCTAGGAAGTTGTCCATTTCATTTTCTTCAAATGCATTTCTATAGTGTGGAGATGATATTACAAACAATAACATTGACATATTTTGCTCTTATCTCATTCATGCTCCAGACTCCTGAGGTTTTAAAGTTGAGATTAAAAGATGATAAGAAAATACTAGTTTTTAAATTACTTTTCTTTTTTTTCCTTGATCACTCTTGCCACAGGCTTGCCTATTTTATTAGTTTTTTCAAAGAATCAACTTTTGGCTCTGTTGATCTTCTGTATTGTTATTTTTGTTTCCATTTCATTAATTTTGCTATTATTTTACTCATCCTTCCTTCTACTTTCTTTAAATTTATTCTGTTTTTTTTTTCTATCTTAAAAAAGTGTCTAACTTAAAGACATCACCTTTTGATATTGTGTAGAACTTAACTCTAGGTTATGGTAGACATAATTTCTCATTTTCTTTTCTTTGGTCTTTGGTAGTTTTTGAAAGACAACACCAAACTTTATCCAAGTATTTAATTATCTTTATGTCATACACCTCTAGTAGCATCTCCTGGATTTGCTTCTTTTCTTATTTGAGGACATTTTCCAATACTCTTTTCTATATGGGTCTTTGTGTGACAAACCTTTTGAGACCTTATGTGCCTGAAAATATTTTTATTATACCCTCACATTTAAATGACAATTTGGCTGGATATAAATTTAGGCTCAATGTTCTTTTGTCTTTTCAATATTTTAAAAATATTACCATTATCTTCTTTTTGCTCATGAAAAGTCTGAGATCCTGGTGATTCTTATTCCTTGGTGATTGATCTGCTCTATCTCTCTAGAAAATTTTAGAATTTTATTTTTGCCTGTAAAACTTCCATTTCATTATAATATTGCCAGGGTTAGTTTCTTCTTATTGCTCTTGTTTGGAACTGCATAAATACATCATCATTCATCTTTCTTTAATTCTAGGCAATTTATTTCCATTTCTTCAAGTATTTCCTCTTCTTCCTTTTTATTTTCCTCTTCTCCTGACACTCCTATTTTCTGTGAGTTGAAGTTCACATTCCAATTCAATCTTCTTTATCTCTTAGCTTTTATTTCATATATTCTTTTTTTTTTTTTGGTGTGGGGGGGTACTCAGGCCTCTCACTGTTGTGGCCTCTCCCGTTGCGGAGCACAGGCTCTGGACGCGCAGGCTCAGCAGCCATGGCTCACGGGCCCAGCCACTCCGCGGCATGTGGGATCTTCCCAGACCGGGGCACGAACCCGTGTCCCCTGCATCGGCAGGCGGACTCTCAACCACTGTGCCACCAGGGAAGCCTTATTTCATATATTCTTTTTCTTTATTCTTCCTTTCTTCCTTCCAGGAGAGCTCTTTAATCTGATCTTCTAGCTCACTAATTTGTTTTTCAGCTACATCTATTCTAGCATCCATCTCTGTTCTTTCTACTATTATGAACATAATTTTCATGCCTAGTATTTCCTCTTGACTTTTATGATTTCCTTATCAGTTATTTATTATGCTTATTTTATATTTGTTAACCATTGGATTTAACATATTTGCTTTCTGGTGGCATCTGTAATCCAGGTTGTTGCTTTCTTTTCAAGTAGTTTTTCTCCTGAGATATCTCATTACCTTGGCCTTTGAGCATATATTTCTCTGATGCTATCAGCTGTTCTGTCTTAGCATTTGGTACGGGAAAAGACCAAAGGGCATATCCCAGTCTGTGTCAACATCCAGTGAGATCAAGGAGAGGGGAAGGGATAGCATTAAAGTGGAGAACTCCAAGCACCAGACTACATAATTAATTGCTCAGGCTGTGTATCATGCCACCAAATAACTCTTAAGATCAAGGCACTATTTTTAGAACCCATCCCACCCTCCACCCCTCAAGGAGAAGCAGCCTTGAAAGGAAGTACTCCTAGGTGCTAGAGGGAGTTGAGGGTAGAGGGAGGTGTGAGTAAACATTCAAGGTCCATCAATCCCCACCAGTTTTCCACACTCTGGCTTCTGTTCTGCCCTGATTGTTATTCTTGAGGACACTTAGACCAGCAGTCTGAGCCTCTATCGCTAATTTCCACACAACTCTCCTGCCCTAGGCTTCAGATGTACACACACACACACACACACACACACACACACACACACACACACACACCAGTTCAAAACAGGCTTCCTTGTCCCTGGGGATTTCTCTGGAGTTTTTCCCCAGTATTTCCTACAGTTCCTCTGAGATTGATCTTGGGGTCAGCAGCCAGCCTGTGGTAATTCTCTACCTTGGCAAAATTGGAGGTTTTACATAGGTTTATATTAGACAAAATTGTGAAACAAGTATACTCTGGAACTTTAGGTGCAACGGGACAGCCCAATATTCAAAATCTCCATTACAACGCTTGCCTACCTGAGCCTCCCTTTCCCATCATCAGCCAAAGGTCTCTGCTATTCCTAATGGTCTTCATATTCCATTAATGATGCTTATCTTTTCCCTATGCAAACACCGAATTAACCCAATCATGAAGCTAATGGAAAAAAATGAGAATAGCAGAGTAGAAGGAGGCCTAGAGACTTTCTCTCCAGGTAACAAAAGTGCATTTCTATAGCGGTTTTTGGAAGGCTATTCATTTACTTTGTTTAATCCAAAAGAATAAGGTTGTGTAGAAAGAAGGAGTAGGCTGCTGGAGGAGACTTTTTAGACAAATATAATCTTTCAGCTTTCAAATTTCACTGCGTATAATCACACATCCATATAACATTATAATTCTTATTCATGCTTATAAGCTAACAACAACAATAGCATGTCAACTTTTCCCATTTTAAGTCTAATGGATCAAAATGTACTTCATGATTTATAGGACCTTATGTAATATGGTCCTAACCTACCCTTTCAGCCCCATGCCTCTATCTCTATTCTTCTATTCAGTTGGAATGTTTTCAGCTTCTTCCCACCTCAAGATATTCAGAAATCTTTTACTTACACTGGTAAGTCTCTCCCCACCTGTCATCCCCTGGCTTACTCCTACTGATTCTTCAGCTCTCACCTTAAATGTCACTTCCTTAGGAAAACTTCTTGACCCCCAACCCCCGAGACTGAATCAGGATTCCATGTTACACAAACTCATAGCAAGCAGTAGTTTTCCTTTAGAGAATTTATCATAATTATAGTTAACTAATGAAATATGTGAAGAAGAGGAGAATTGGTATAATATACTGCGAAGTAGAAAATAAAGAATTTTTATTCATTTTTTTGAACACATATATACTGAAAACTTACTGTGTTCCAGGCATTGTGTTAAGTAACTGGGAATACAGTGGGGAAAGAGGTAGACCATTCCTCTTCACTTTAATCATCCATTCTTGAGGATATCCCCTGGATATTAGGATCACCTAAAATAATATCTCATTCAAATATACTAGCATAGACATAACTCCTTCTCAAGAAATTTCATGTCCTTACTCTCATCTCATTTATGCTCTAGACGCTTGAGCCCTCCATTTGCCCATCAGTCTCCCTTCCTTTTCTTATCTTCACTTTTTTCTCTATCCCGACTACATGATACTTGTTTTCAGTGTTTTTTCTTGCCAAATCCTCAACTCCCTTGACATTCTGTAGGATCCACTCAGCAAGCTTAAGCCCTGTAGCAATCTGACACCCAGGCGACCAAACATGGTTACAAAAAGTCCCATGACCATGTGGATTGGTATTTCTACCAATTCATGTTTTTCTCACTTCAGCTGGAGATTCTTATTGCTCAGGAAGTTTTCTATGTGTTCTGATCAATTTCCTCTCCCATTCTCATAGCAGCTTTTTCAAACTTTCACAACTCATCTATATGCTCCAATGCCCCACTCTAACACTGCGGATAATCTGCTTCTTACTTCACAGAGGAAACCGATGCCAAGAGTAAACTTCCTGGACTGCAAACTACCTACTTACCTGCAGTCAAAATTGCCCTTGCTTCCTTCCCCCACCCACATCAGAGTAAAGGAGGCATCTCACCTCCTGACTCTTGCATTCAAGATTTCATTGCCTTCCATAGATGATCTCTAATCACCTTTATTTCAATTTTTCTCTCTTCTTACTCTTTCCAAAAATGCTCAACTTCTACCATTTAAAAATAAAACAAAACACAAAACTTCTCTTGACTCTGCATCCTCTTCTATCTTCGTTCCTCCACAGATAAATTTCTTGAAAGAACAGTCTACATTCACTCTTCTTCACCTCTTCCCACTCACACCAGTTTGGCTTCCGCCCTCAGTACTCTGAAATCCTCTGCAAAGATCATCAATTATCTCTTCATGACTAAATCCAATGAATTCATCTTTATCTTGCTTGACATCTTTTCAGAGATTGAAAGTACTCCCTTCTTCTTGAAATTCTCCTCCTTTAAACTCTCTTTTCCCTAGACTTTTAAAAAATGTTTTCCCATCTTGATCCATTCTCCTTTTATTTCTCTGGCCTCTCCTCCTTGCCCACTCCTGTGAGTGCTAAACAAATGCTGTAGGATTCTGTCTTCTCCTTAACTCTTTTTGAGGGGGAGGTAGGGGGGGAGTTTTTAATTGGCTTGTTTTTGTATTTTATTATCTTTAGACCAGGAACTAAGCAAATGAATATATTCCTCAGTCTTGAAGACCAAAAATAAATGCAAATTTTAAAATAACTTTTGTAGATACAAATATAAGAAATTTAAATTCAACAAACACTTAATCTAAAAGTATCTGCTAAGGTTAGGTTAAAATTAATAGTCACCAAATTTGGATACGATTATATTTAAAAACTGAAACTTACATATTCACAGCTCCTAAAATATACCTACGAAACCAAAAAGAACAGGTCCAAAAAGAACTAGTAAGTTAGAGGCTAATATAGTGCCAGTTTTCATAATATAACACACTTTCCAAGACTGAAGATTAGAAAAGAATGACTCTTTACTTACTTGTAAGGTTTATTCCCTTAAGAGATGAGTCACAATGGCAAAAACTCAAAACCTGGCCCCCATGAATCTGTGGGCTTATCTCCTTGAGCTGTAAGTAATAGGCTCCGAGACTAGACTAGCAGAAGGCAATAAGTAGCTGCAAAATCTTTTCCTTCAATCTTGATATTCCCATTGCATGATACCATCCACATCCTTGACTTCAACTATCAGTGCCCTCAAGTCTCTAAATTTTCAGCCTAGATCTCCTCGCCAAGCTCCAGAATTATGTATCCAGAACTTGTAAATGGCAGGGCAGAATATCTGACTCCTAGCACAACTCATTTTGCTTCAGTAGACAGACATAATATATATTGATTTCTACAATGATTTAACAGGCTTTCAGAGTATCTTTATATGTATTAGAGAAATAAGGACTGAATGTCTGAATGAAATTGATTATGTGCTCTTTGAGGGCTGGGTCCTTATTTCACCCACCTTAGTGCCCAGCAGAGTGAATGGCACATGGTAAGCTCTCAGTAACTGATTACATCTGTTCACTCCTGTTAAAAACCTGGTAGCAATCTTCAGCATCCCTCTCCCGATCCTTACATCTCATCGCTGCCACAGTTGGAATCCATCGCTCCAGCAGTTTCCTGCCCAGCTGCAACTTTGCAGCAGTCTGTCTAGAAGGGGAAGAAGGAGCCCTCCATGACCTGGTCCCACGTATCTTCCCATTCTATCTGTGGACACTCTCATCGAGTCTCGACATTCACAACTGATGGTAGGTACCTGAGCACATCTTGTTTCTTCATACCTTCGGGACCATTGCTCATGCTGTTTTGTCTTCAAATGCTCGTCCGATCTTTTTTCAGCTGGCTAACTCTTAGTAGGATTTACAACTCAAGTTTCATCTTTTAGAAGCCTCTCCTGCGAACCTTTAAACTTAGTCAACTCTCCTCTGAGCTCCCTGTGCAAACCTCTTAACTCTCACCTCTTTAAGTATTTGTTTATGTATCCACCCTCCTCATAGTAATCCTTTGAGGCAGGTGGACTGTTTAACAGATGAGAAATTGAGGCAGAAAAAGGCTAAGCAACTTTCCCAAGGTCACCAGCTAGTAAGTAGTAGACCTACAAGTTATACCTCGGCTATCAGATTTCAGAGTTCCCATTCTAAACCATAAATTCTCAAGGAGAGAGACTGCACCTTATTCATGTTTGCATCCCCAGTGTCTACCATGGTGCATAGCACATAAACGCAATAAATGTCAAACTAAACAGCATTTGTTGAATTCTGCTGAAAAGTTAAAGGAATTTAAAAAATGACTTAAGATATGATCCTTACCCTCAAAGAAGTGCACAACTTAGTGGGGTTAAGGAAGATTAGTAAAATACTGCAATAATAGAAAAGAATGAACTAAAGGGAAATTAACTGAGAGTGGGGTAGTTTATATATTGAAACACTGGTATTAGAATGTTGAGGACCCTCTTTAAAATCTTACCCCAGCAGTACTAGACATAGGATCTTCCTGGAACTCATGGTTATATGAAAATTCAAATCAAGTGAATGTTGACGCATAAATTGTTGGAAGTCAAATTAGAAGATGTCTAGTGACAAGCTCTAAAAGTCGGGCCCAGGCTTTGCCCTATTCACTAGTTTACCAATCCAGTTATGAACCTACTATGAGCCATACACTTGTACTAGGAGTGGTGATACAAAGAATAATGACTGCAATAATGACATAGAAAATGATGGTAGAATTTGTAAATGACTCAGAGAACTAAGATTAGGTAACATGATAGATGGCAGAGTGAAGAATCAAAATAATTTTATTATCTGGAACAGTAAGCAAAATCAACAAGATGACATTTTAACTATCAGAATTTCCATTTACATTTTTAAAAAAGCAATTACCCAAGAAAATGGTAACAATAATTGTTATTTTGAAAGACCCAGAGGTTTAAGTTGGCTTTAATCTTAACTGTAGGCTGTGGCTGCTAAAAAAGAAAACTAGCACAATCTTTGGCTGCACTCGTACCAGCAGAGTGTCTGGATCAAAGGAGGGACTAGTCAATGGCCAGTATTCGATACAGCTTAGACTGTGCCTGGGTTACCACATTCAGTTTTGGGAATGATACTTTAAGAGAGACTTTGACAAACCAGAGTCCAGTGAAGCACAAGAAGAAAGAGTAGTGGGCTAGAAACATAGTCAACTAGCTAGCGAATTTAGGAATGTTTTGCTTGGAGAACTGAAGAAAGAATATTTTCTACTGATATGAACTGCCCCACATAGATTACACGTGAGACATGTAGTGAAGCATGAAGTATGAAACAGTAAACCAAGGCTTGATGCCATCTGTCAAGTGTCTAGGGATTTCTGTATCAGATGGGAAGATGAACTCATATGATTCTAAGATCCCTTTAAAATTTAAGATCCTAAGGAAATCTGTCATCTGGGAGGAGACACAAAATTTTTGAAATTATTTCAAAAGTTTAGAGAGAACCATACATTTTTTCATTTAGAGAAGCTTCATCACAGCTAAAACCACACTGAAAAAGTTAAAACCAGGGCATGGTTACCCATCCCTTAAAAGAGCCAAAGAAAGCTTTCCTTAAATAATGTCAGTCCACTAGTTTATTTCCATAATGGTACCTTAAACATAGTGGCACCCACATGTTCATTAACCTGACAGATTTATGCATATTTCAGGAATACCTGTATTTTATAATAATAACAAGTACTTAGAATTGGCACAGGTCAGTGATTTGGATTTTTCTGATGTACTTTCTGCCTTCTGTAATATAAAAAACAAAGTATTCATTCTAGCTTTGTAATCTATTTTTTTCTAAGCAAAGTTATTGAATAAAGCCTTCACCAATTTTTGATTTGAACTAACTAACTCTAAATTCAGGCCTGAGCCTACCAGTGTATTGACTTTTCTTCGGTCCTGAAATGATCAAACAGTAAAAATGCAGATGTTGTTCATGATCAAGGAAACATACGATACCTATTTTGTTTTTCAAGTTCATGGGATCTGCTTCAGCAAAGTATGCACAACACTATGAGCCACGAAGTTTTCTTTCCTCATATTTCAAATTATTCTTTCATTACCTCTTTGCTAACTCCTCTCCCATTCCACATTTTTATTCTAAGTCCATTTTATTCTAAGTATGTTATAGAATTAATTCTTATCTCAGACTTTCACCATTTTCTTAATTCGTTCTATGAGTACATACTTTTGCTTTTTAAAGTGTAATCTTAACATTTTTTTTTAGCAACTCAATGGCAAATATAGTGGACTCACAGCCTTAGCTGGGAATGTTGCATTTTAAAGGCCAAGCAAATAGGAAATTTGATGACTAGAGCACTCTACCTCACCGATACAAAAACTGGAGATGAAAAAGGTGGGAATTGTATGAAGCCTCTCTTATTTTCCCTTTTCTCCCTTTTTCCTTATTCTTTTTCCCAAGGGGCAGGGTGGTGGTGGTGTGTGTGCGTGGGGGTGGGGGGGAGGGTGGAGTAGGGAGAGAGAAAGAAGAAAGAAGAGAAAAAAGAAAGAGAGAAAAAGGCAAGAGGAAAGCAAAACTTGGATAATATTAATAATTGCTAAACTGTATACAATTATCAATTAATGGAAGCAAAAGCACATAAGAGACATACGGGGTTGAAACTGGAGAGGGAGAAGATCTTTGGGACCTAGGAAACAGAGCTGAATCATGTATTCCAAGGTTGCAATATTCTAACAGTCCACATGTACTTCTTCAGGGTTACATTGACAACCTACCAGTAATTTTCAGTGGCCACCCCACTGCATTTCCAAGTGGTCAAGATTTATTTTTTGGCCCAGCCCCTCCTACCTCTCCCCCACCTCTGGCCTCTCTTTCTCTAACTTCTAGACACTTAGCACCCTCACACTGAACTCTGGTTTGCCAGAAACCTTTTGGTATTCACTGCCAATCCTTTCTCTTCTTTCCAGCCCCAAATCAAGTCTTATTCCCAGATTGCACAAGGAGGTAGTTGGCCTGATTATCTGATTAAAATAATCAGATAGAAATGAATCTTAATTTCTGTCCAAAAGACATACTTAATTTCTGTTCAAAAGAAGGAGATTGTTAGCTCTAGTGGGTCTCTATGTGTATTTTTTGGTTAAGTAAGTAGCTTTTCATCAGATTCCTAAAGGAACCCATTCACAGAGCAATTAAAACACATTAATCTAATTGGAAAAAGGGTATACAGGAACTATTTTTGACTGGGGTACATATGTGGGCTCCTGGTCTACTTAGATGAATCCTCATATACTACTGCCAGCGATCATCAGTCTTATAACCACCTCTCCTCAACCCTGGCCCCAATTTCCTTCTCACTTTTACAAACAACATAACTCACAGTAGAATAAGGTATTGCTTAGGAAGAGTGAAGAGCAAGGGCTTCCCTGGTGGCACAGTGGTTGAGAATCTGCCTGCCAATGCAGGGGACACAGGTTCGAGCCCTGGTCTGGGAAGATCCCACATGCCGCGGAGCAACTAGGCCCGTGAGCCACAACTACGGAGCCTGCGCGTCTGGAGCCTATGCTCCGCAACAAGAGAGGCCGCGATAGTGAGAGGCCTACGCACCGCGATGAAGAGTGGCCCCCTCTCGCCGCAATTGGAGAAGGCCCTCGCACAGAAATGAAGACCCAACACAGCCAAAAATAAATAAAAATAAAATAATAAAAAAGAACAGTGAAGGGCAGAAGCACAGTGAGCAGGTGGAGGTCCCAAGAGCCAGACGATCTTACACAAAGAATATAAAATAAAGTAAAATAATAACATAAGATTAATGAAATAAAATGTATACAAATATATATTAATTTTAATTTAAAAATTTTAAACTACAGAAGCGTTGCAAGAACAATACCATGAATTACCATATACCCTTTACCTAGATTTATCAATTTAACATTTTGCCACATTTGCCTTATCTATCTTTCCTAAACTATTTGAGAGCAGGTCACATATAACAAAACTTTTATCCCTAAATACTTCAGTGTGTATCTCTTAATAAGGGTACTCTTTTTCAAAACAACAGCACAAGCATAAAATTGAAAAAGCTTAACATTTAAATGATACTATTGGGACTTCCTTCGTGGCACAGTGGTTAAGAATCCGCCTGCCAATTCAGGGGACACGAGTTCGAGCCTTGGTCCAGGAAGATCCCACATGTGGTGGAGCAACTAAGACTGTGCACCACAACTACTGAGCCTGTGTTCTAGAGCCTGCGAGCCACAACTACTGAAGCCCGTGCACCTAGAGCCCGTGCTCCGCAACAAGAGAAGCCACCACAATGAAAAGTCTGCGCATCACAAGGAAGAGTAGCCCCCTCACCCCCTGCTCACTGCAACTAAAGAAAGCCCACGAGCAGCAATGAAGACTCAATGCAGCCAAAAATAAATAAATAAATTTATATAAATAAATAATATCCAATATGCAATCCATAGGCAAATTTAATAGAAAATATTCCTTTCTAGCGCTTTTCTCCCAATCCAGCGTCACATATTGCCTTTGGTGACATGTCTCTTTAATCTCTTAAATCTAGAACAGTTCCACAGTCTTTCAGGACACTGATCCAGACCAATGGCTGGATAGAATGTTTCTCAAGTTGCATTTTTTTCTGATTGTTTCTTTGTGATTAGATTCAGAAGATGTATTTTTGACAGGAATACTACAAAAGAGATACGGTATACTTCTCAGTACCTTACATCAGGAGGTACATCATGTCATTTTGTCCCATAATTGGTGACATTAACTTTGACCATTTAGTTATGGTGGTGTGTGAGATTTCTCCACCCTGAAAGTACTGTTTTTATCCCTTTGTAATGAATAAGAAATCTGAGGATACTTTGAGATTGTGTAAACATCCTTTTCCCCAGCAAAATTTCACCCAATGATTTTTAACATCTATTGATAATTCTATCTGAGTCAATTACTACTATATGGTTGAAAAATGGTGATTTCCTAATTTCATCATTTCTTGTATGTATATTAGTTGACATTCCACTATCAAGAATTGTCATTTCTTCCCCCCTCCCAATACTTATTTAACATTGTAAGAACAAGTAAGCTCCCATGGATTCTTTTTTTTTAAATTCATTGTTATAATCCATTTCCATCATTATTCATTCGTGATGCTCAAATTGTCCCAGATGGGTAAGTAGAGTTACCTTCAAACTGGCTCCTGTTTCCTTTTTTTTTTTTTTTTTTTTTTTGCGGTACGCGGGCCTCTTACTGTTGTGGCCTCTCCCGTTGCGGAGCACAGGCTCCGGACGCGCAGACTCAGCGGCCATGGCCCACGGGCCTAGCCGCTCCGCGGCATGTGGGATCTTCCCAGACCAGGGCACGAACCCGTGTCCCCTGCATCGGCAGGCGGACTCTCAACCACTGCGCCACCAAGGAAGCCCTCCTGTTTCCTTTTGACACATCCTCATCATTCTTTGAAAATCTTGCTTTATGGGACAAGATTTTCAAGGGCATTTTATACTTTCCCTCCCTCTGTCTGGGAATCAGCCATTTCTCCAGAGTCTGGTTCTTTTTATTGGAGACTGGCATTTAGAAACCAAGGTCTAAGGACACATAATATGTTTCAAAATATTAAAATAACACTATCTGTTTCCTTGGGTCACCATATGGAAGATTGGTGCGGCGATATGCAATCCTGATTCTAGCATTACCTGTGTGACTTTGGCAATTCCCTGCATTCCCTGGGGTTGACTCCTCATCTGAAAAGAAATTGGATTAAATAAGTATTTCTTAACCTTTTCCCGGTCACCAACATGTTTGAGAATCTGATAAATCTATAGTCCCATCTCCCCAGAGGCAAGCTCAAAGAGGCAAAAAATTGCACACATTTTAGGGGGTTCGGTCTCCAAAGCCCATTTGAGGCTTCAAATCCCTGGATTAGGTGATCTCCAAGGTCTCATCAACGCTGACATTCTGTGAGTCTACAAGCGCCCGCGATGCTGTCAGAATGATTCTTAAGAGACATCAAATTTGGAGGGATTTATATAGAAACAGATGAAAAAGGATACAAAGAAAGGAGCCTGTGAGCAATGTATTGCTCAGCTACAGTTCTTTGCCCTTTCCAAATTTAGGACGCACAGTAGTCATAGGTGAGAGGTTTTGGCGGGAAGGTCCCCGGGTGGGCGGGGAACGCCGGGGTGGGGTAAGGAGACCCGAGCCAGACCCAGGTTTCTGCAGCCCTCCGCTCCGCCCACCAGGGCTCGCTCTTGCCCTTCGGCTGGGTGGCCGAGGATCTGGGCGGGCCGGGCTGCTATCCCGCCCCTGGCAGCGGCGAGGCAACGGGGAGCATGGAGGGCGCCGGAGCCCGGAAGAAACGCGCCGTCCAGGCCCCGCCCATCTGCCCTCCCTCACACCCGCCCGCCCGCGGACGTCCGCGGTGCTCCGGTCGCCATGGTGACCAATCGAGGCCCAGTCCCGCCCCCGCCCCTCTTCCCCGGCCCCCTGACGTCGGCGCACGTCAGCGGCGGCGCGCGCCTGGCTGGGCCCTGCGGAGCGGGAGGGACTGAGCGAAGGAGTGAGCGGAGCGGCCGTCGCCCGAGCGGAGCTGAGCAGCCAGCCAGCCTGCCCGCCGCCCTCCAGCCCGCGCTCCAGTCCGCAGTGTCTAGCAGCGGGGCCCAGCATGGTCATGGCGGATGGCCCGAGGCACTTGCAGCGCGGGCCGGTCCGGGTGGGGTTCTACGAAATCGAGGGCACGCTGGGGAAAGGCAACTTCGCCGTGGTGAAGCTGGGGCGACACCGGATCACCAGGACGGAGGTGCGGCCCGGGGCTCGGCGGGAGCGTCCGAGGCGAGGGTTCTGGAGAGGAGCTTGACCGAGAGGGGCGGCCGCAGCGGGGGCCTGGGGAGATCCGAGAGGCCGGGTCACTAGCTGAGGCGAGAGGGCCTGGGAGTATGAGGACCCAGGAGGTCCAGGGGTCGGTGAGCGCCGCAGCGACCGGGGCCGCGTCACCCGGACCCCAGTGTCGTCCGATTGGAAGCCCGACCAGCAGGGGCTTTGCCTTTCCTAGGCCACCACCGTGGCCACACGGAATTTCACCCAGAGCCTCCCACCCGAGCCGTGACCTGGTCTGTGGCCTCCGCTCTGGAGCCCAAGTTCCGCGTCTTCCCTGCTTTCAGCTGGGGGTGGGGTGGGAGGGGAAGTCTCCGTGCTCCTGGGCTGCGCGGTGAGAGACGTTGCCAGCCCCGAGGAGGGGACCGCCTGTGCTCGGACTCCCCGGACTGGGCTTCGCGCGGCTCCCGGGATCCCGGCGCCCCTCCCCCGCGCGAGGAAGGGGCCACTGGCCGGGAATGCCCGGGCCGCCACTGTCCATCTTCTCTTTCTCTTTTTGCCAGACAGTATCTCTGACTTAGTGTCAGGCTAGTTTGATCTCGTGCCTGAGGCATTTCCACCTATTACTCCAGACAATAGAGCTGGTTAAAATGGTCATCTCTGCATTTGCACAGTTAGTGGGTTGGTCTTTCTTATCCTAGGTTATCCCTTTACCAGGTGTGCATTCTGGCTGTGAGTACGCGTTCCTTAAGCCGCAGCATATTCTGCCTCTCTACTCATAAAGCCCTCGACTGCTTCCTGACGGTGAAGCTAGCATCCCCCCCTCCATTGCACATTCTAATGCACCGCACATATTTTCTCGCAAGTCTCTGTTCTTACCTAACCCGCCCCCCCTTCCTTTCACCGCTTCGAGCTGCTCTCCTCAGGGTCTCTATTTTAAGACGTGCAAATTAAATACTTTAGAAAAACGGTAGAAACAAAACCGTTCTTTAGAATAAAACCTTGTGTTTTTGACGTACTCTACTGTGCCTCATTGTAGTTGTTCTGGAGTTTCACCCTTTTTCAGTTTTTTTCTTTCTTCCAGTTTTCATCCTATTCAGTGTTTCCCCTTATTAGTGCGAAATGTACCAGAGTTCGGATATGAACGTAGAATTCTTTTTCAGAATGGCTGTGTAAGGTAAAGGACATTTGAAAACTAGAGGGATTTTTGTAGCTGTTGTTCTTAGAAGTTTTGCTGAATGTGAAGAATTCCATTTCCAAAAAGAAGGGGCATATGTCATTGTGTCATCCTCACTTTTTGCCCTCCCCTGCTTATCCGGAGGCAGCCGAAATCCGGCTTATGTTTTTAGCATCAGGACCAAAATCACAAATTTTCCTCTCACAAATTTACCAGAGTTAGAAATTTAGGTTAAGTTTGTATTGATAAATAATGTGACTATAGTGAGATTACTTAATCTGATCCCAGCATTTTTAAAAACGAAGAAAGAAGTTAATTGCATTCCTCCAAAGAACGATGGCCCAATGCCATGCTATTTGCCCTTTAATTACGTGAAAAGAAGGCATTTGTAATGGATATTTTTATATGGGTCCTTGCTTAATGACTCTAAAAATCAAACAAATTTCACAAAGGACTTCTACAGAACTTTTGAACTAGATTGTTAGGTGGTTGAATTCCAAACCCATCAGCACATAACATTTTTTTCTCATCAGCTCTTATAAGTATTAATTGAAAGATTTAATTGTCAGCTGTTACTTATTAGGTCAAATTTAGGTAATATAGTATCTATTTAAGAACTGCTTAAGGGGAGCTGATAAGTGACTGACACTTTTTCTTGAGGTTGTCCTTTCAAACCGTAACTTTTAAACTGATATATTTTGTAGGGCTAGGGGGCAGTGTGGAGTAGTATCATGGTTTGGCTATCAGTGAGATCAACGCATTTGTAATTGAAGGCACAGGTCAGATCATGAAAGAGCACTCAGATCCTGAATTGTGTGCATAGTATATTTGTGTAAAATGATTTAAAGTAAAAGCTAAATTTCTAGTCCGTAGAACCCATCTATCGTTGCTTTTCTAAGAAAGTGTTCTTAACATTTAAAAAGAAATAGTGTGAATTTAAGATGGGTGGGTATGAGTGTTGTGGTAATTTACTGTAACTGGAGATATTAAAGATGAGAGGGGTGAGGGAGATAGCAAGGCATTGATGAAGAGAAAAGTTCCTGTACATGTCAAGTTTTATAAAGTTGCTCTGTGAACTTTTGTGGTAATTTTCGTTAAGAATTGTTTAGCACAGATGCAATTGTTTCTTACTGTAGTTTGCTATTTGTTAATGAGGATTTAAAGCAGTATTTTTTATCTTTATTCACTGGGTAAATATTTGTATCTTTAATAAATACAACAACTACCTCAAATACTATAAGTAAGATGGATAGTGGAAACTTTAAAGTGTTGTTTAACATTATTTGAGGTTCTCATTGCTGAACATACAGTAATTATAGTGAGAACAATTAATATGGCATAAAGAACAATATCAATAAAATATGATTATACTTACTGCTTAGAAAGATTTCTTCAATATAGTATGCACTGACATCAGTATTAGTTTGTGTGTTTTAAAATGTAAGGGTCTTGGGCTTCCCTGGTGGCGCAGTGGTTGAGAGTCCGCCTGCCGATTCAGGGGACACAGGTTCGTGCCCCGGTCCGGGAAGATCACACATGCCACGGAGCGGCTGGGCCCGTGAGCCACGGCCGCTGAGCCTGCGCGTCCGGAGCCTGTGCTCCGCAACGGGAGAGGCCACAGCGGTGAAAGGCCCGCGTACCGCAAAAAATAAATAAAATAAAATGTAAGGGTCTTTTTTCCCAAGTTTGAACTCCAGGCAAATTTTAGGGTTCAGTTTGAACAGCTAAGTGATGAACAGTTGGACCCTTTTATTTTTAATTGGTTCTCCGTCTCTTGTTCTGTATCACTGAAAAATGATGTATTTTCACAGAGCTTGGGAGATCCAATACTGCCTTTTAGGTGGAAAAAAAAAAATCAGTAGACAAAAGATATCTTCATTTTGGTCTAATCTATCAAATAGCTTAACATTGTTTAAGAAATATAATTACATCATCATCTGAAGCAGTGTTCTAATGTTAGATCTCTATGTAAATTTTACACACAAAAGGGAAGGCAGGTGATGGTAGAATCCAGCTTCTTAATATAATACTTCATAAAAGCTTTGTAGTATTGGTTTGTGATTTATGAATTAGAGTAGCTAATTTTATAAAATTAACATAATGGAAAAAGAATAGTAGCATTTAGACTGTTAAACTATTTTAGGCAGTAGTGGTTGCTAGTTTGCTATGCTGTGAGTGTCCTTGAGAAGTGTATTTTATTAATACTGCACTAGTAAAGAACTTTTTCCCTCTAACTAAGCATATGACTAGTTTTTTGTTGTTGTTTTTTTGTCTGTTAAATAAAATTTCAGAAAAGCCATTTGTGCCCTTAAACTTTTTTGTCTCTATAAAAGAAACATAATCTTGCTGTAGAAAATATCAAGAAGAATATAGTGCACAAAAAAGTACATGTGTAATTCCTCCCTCAGTGGAAATAAATCATTCTTAACATTATGGTATATTTCCCTCCAGTCTTTCTTTTTTTTTTAATGCTTTTTTTTCCCCATAGATGAGATCACATGGTAGATATACTTATATAAATTGTATCTTCTTTTTCCACTTATCATTATAGCCTAAACATTTTGCTTATTATATATAACTTTATTAAACATTTTTAATAGCTGCATAATGTTCTACCTTGTAGATGAATCCTATTTTACTTAACAGTTTTCTTATTTAACATTATGCAGTTTCAAGTTTTCACTTACAATAAATAATTTGCAGTGAATAATTTTTATGTATATAACTCTGTATCTGCATTTTCAGTTATTTTAAGGGGGAGAGATTGGAGGTAAATTCCTAGAAGGGAAATTACCAAGTAAGAAGGTATTGTTTTTACATTAAAGAAATAGTGTATTTTTATTATCAAATCTATCATGTTTATTATTGAACATTTTTAAAAGTGAAGATAAATGAAAAGAATTAACTATAATATCACCACCCAGAGATAACCATCATTAGTTATTTTCACACCTTTTCTGTGATAATTGAGTTTTCCTCAATACCATACCTCTTGTGTTGCTTGGCTAAAGAGCATACGAATGTGTGGTCCATGGAATCTTAAAGATATTTCACACAGATTCTGAAAATTATTTTATTAAAATGGCATGTAGGTATTACTTATAATTAAGAAAATCTGGAATATAAAGCATAGCAAGGGACTTTCAAAAACTGCTTTTTTCACTGAAAATCATTCTGTGTGCATTTGGGCACTTTTATATTTAGGCATAATTCGTAAACTAACTACTACCTTAAAATGTAAGCATTTTTAAAGCTTTCCAAATAGTTAAGTACAAAATTGCATTTTTAGAGCAAAGGTAGAAACAAAAGAAGGGCATATTACACCCTGATTATGGTATTTCTTGAGGAAGAGAACTCAATTTTTTAATACATTTGAATTTTATATTTTGCTTTAAAATTTTAAGACTCCTCTCTGTAGTCTTGGTGTTAATCTTGTTCTATAAAATATTCCAGATGTCAAGAAGCAGCTGTACTATGTGCAACAGGAGGAATTGTTACCAAATAAGTTAACCAGTAATGTTTGTATCTAGGCCTATGTATGATCTTTAACTGTGTGTTGAAATAAAAATTAGATTTTTCATGGAACATATATGCTTTACTAGAAATTGTTCTTTAGTTTCTTGGCACTCCAGACAAGTAAAATTTGTCAAGTTTATTCTGCTACATATTGTTCAGAATGATGTGTTCTTTGGGAGGAGGGGGAGACAAACATGCAAAATACGAGTTGTATAAATTTTTATATTCTGTAGAAATGCTTAACAGGGTTTCATGCATTCTGCTTTTAATTCCACTGGGAAATTCTGTCCCAGTCATCAGGCAATTAAGAAACCATTTATTTGGAAATAACTGAAACTGGCCTCGATTCCTGGATTCACATGATGTTATTTGATTTATGGCCCACTACTGATGGCAGATTCATTTCCTTGGAGCCAAATGGATTCCAGAAATTCATTAAGATATCTTTCTTTCCTCTTTAGTGTACCTAATACCTCTTCTACTTTCCACCTCCATATTTTTAAAATATGTCATTTATGTAAAAGTTCCTTTATACAGGACATTTGTGGAGAATGCCTTCTCACCCTTCAAAGAGAAGCAGCCCATATATCCAGTTTGAGTTTATTGGAAGCGTGAAAGATGGTTACATTTGGGAATTTCATCAGAAACTTTTCATTTTAAAAAACATTTAAAAAATACTTTAAACAGGTTAACATGGGAATCTTGGATGAATTAAACTGAAAATTTGTTTTTTCTTCTTTAAAGTAAACATAGTATTTATGTGTTTTTCCCCCAATTACAAAAGATATGTATGTTCTTTGTAGACATTGTTGAAAAACTTGAAGAAGAAAATAAACATTTCTATTTTAATTCCACCATCCAGACCAAGAGACAACCACTGTTAATATTTGGTTCATATACTCTTAGCTATTCACATATATTTTATATATATATATATATATAAAATAAAATTGATGTCATCTATACATATAATCTGTGTTTTTTACTAAATCTGTTATTAACATTTTCCCATTTAAAAAAATAATGTCTAAAAGCATGGTTAAATAATATCCTTGCATTTGACTCTCTGTATTTCATTTAATCAATTTCCTGTTATTGAACATTTAGATTATTTCTCTCTCTTGCTGTTTCTCTTTCTAAAATAATATTTCAGAGCACATTCCTGTATATACATCTTTGTGCATCTATCTGATTATTTCCTCAGGGTAATCCCATAGCAGTGGAATTCTTGGGTCAGGGAGTATGTCCTTACATCCATATCTGATGGCATGAGATGCCAAATTACCTCCAAAATAGGAGTACCTAGTAATTTTTGTCAGGAAGAATACATAATTTTTAAATCTTTCCCAGTTTGATAGGGAAAAACAATATTTTTATTTGAATTTGCATTTCTTTGATTTACTTTGATTACAGTTTTATAAGATGACTGTTTACATTTCTTTTGTGAATTGCTTTTTGTCTTTGGGCCAGTTTTTTTAATTGAGTTTTCTTTTTGTTGATTTATTTAAGTACTTTTTAAGATAGATTATTTTTTGTTTGTTTGTTTGTTTGTTTTTGTGGTACGCGGGCCCCTCACTGTTGTGGCCTCTCCCGTTGTGGAGCGCAGGCTCAGCGGCCATGGCTCACGGGCCCAGCCGCTCCGTGGCATGTGGGATCTTCCTGGACCAGGGCATGAAGCCGTGTCCCCTGCATCGGCAGGCAGACTCTCAACCACTGCGCCACCAGGGAAGCCCTAAGATAGATTATTTTTAATCACTTCGTTTTATAGTCTTAAAAATTCTCTGTTCAATTTTTATGGATCTAAAAGTGTAGTGACATTTACCTTTCCTCCAATCTCTTTTCCTTACACACCATTATAAAAGTCAGATTAAATTTTAATGAGGATTTATTTTATTGTGTAAATTCTTACATTTTAAAAGTCAAATTTTAAACTGGAAAAAAAGTTTATTTATTCTTAAAGGATAACTGGAGAACTCCATGTCAGTTTTATTACTGCTTTCAGAAACCCTTTCATTGTAGACCACTCAATCACAATCACTATTCAATCAAACAATAGGCTGGTATGTTCTGATTCTACCTGTGATTTAATGTATAAGCTTGAAAAGTGCGTTCACTTTTTTAATTTCAGAGGTCTAATTATATGGTAAGGATTTTGCTCCTTGGTACTTCAGAAGGACAGTGTAGAATTAGTGTATTAGTAGTAAATAGCACTGAACCACATATTACCTGAGACAGCAAACATATGTTAATCCCTTCTGATTTTTTACTAGAAGGATAGCTCTTATTGTGTAACTCCTTATAAAGTCCCCCAAAGCCAGTTTTGTGTGTGGTTTCTTTAAGTGCATGAGATTAATATTTCTTTTATGAGAAGTGAAATAATTGTTTCTAAAAGTATCAAAAAGTGTACCATTACCATTAAATTACATTTTGAAACTCGAAAAAATCCCTTTTATCCATCAGCTTAACACTATTTCATTTCTGCTCTTACATTTAATTCTTTGTCTTTGCAAATTTGTGTTTTACATAGTTGTTACTTTTACTTTTTTTTTTTGCTTAACATTGTTGGAAACATTTCTATGTATATAGTCTTCATAATTAATATTTAAATCTTATTAAATAATATAACCATTTTATAGAGAACTTAGAGAAATAATAAAATGAAAATGACTAATGTTTCACAGATGGAGAAGTTAGCATATATAATAAATATAACTTCATTTCACTTTTCTTTTTTTTTCTTATTAAAAAAGTAGTTCATGCTCATTGAAGAAAAATTGCACTGAAAAGTAAATCAGGAAAATAAAATAATTCATGATTTTTTTTTTCACCCACCAATAACATTTTTGTCATATTTATATCTAGTTTTTATTGGTCTTTTTCTATATATACCTTGTGTTGAGACTGCAATGATATCCTCATTTTTTAATTTAATATTTTAGTCTCGTCATTTCTCCATATTATTAAAAGGAACTATTTTAATAGCTGTATAACGGTCATAATATAAACCTACCATAAATCATGTACTTATTTCCCAATTATTGTTTCTATTTTTTATATTATAAGCAATACTCTTGAATATATTTACACACAAATCTTCATCATCATTTCAGATTATTTTCTACAAATAAATGCTCAGAAATAGAAGCCTTAGGCTAAATGGGATGGATGATTTTTAAGGTTCTTGCAAAAGATTGCCAAATCACCTTCCAGAAAAATTATAACCTATTTTATATTCCTACTAACAGTATATAAAAATGGCCATCTCATTGAATTTTAGCTCACAAGGGTGTTTTTTCATCTTTATGAATATAATTTGAAAAAGTATTTTTGAGATATAATTGACATATAACATTATATTAAGTATATATACATTTTCCTATTTATGAGGTTGAATATCCAGTGTTGCTACTTTACATGGGATTTAGTTTGATAGTAATTATTCTAGTTTATCCAATACGCTCTCCAAAGTTGTATAGGAAACCTTCCTTTTGTGTCCTAGCAGAAGAAATATTAATTTTTTATCACCATATAAATTCATTGAAGGTTTTTTTAAGATATTGTATGCATAATTGGGAATTAGTTGAATAATTTAGATGAGCAACACCAAAAATGGATCCTTTGATTTGGAGTCCCTTGCTTGACTTTGTTGTAACCATGAGATTTTGTCCTTGGTACTATGTTCAGAACTAAGTAGAGAAGGGATGCAGAGAGGAAGTTCCCAGAAATCTAAGTTCATAGTTATCTTTTGTGTGTGTGTGTGTGTGTGTGTTTTGCGGTACGCGGACCTTTTTCACTGTTGTGGCCTCTCCCGCTGCGGAGCACAGGCTCCGGATGCGCAGGCTCAGCGGCCATGGCTTATGGGCCCAGCCGCTGCGCAGCATGTGGGATCTTCCCAGACTGGGGCACGAACCCGTGTCCCCTGCATCGGCAGGCGGACTCTCAACCACTGCGCCACCAGGGTAAGCCCCATAGTTATCTTTAAAATGAACTAGTGGAGCACAGCTCTTTTGTAAATTCAGAATTTCGTACAACATTGGGGAAATCCTCCAATGCAGATGTTTGTTGTTCATTAAATTTGTTTTCCAAAATGTGTTCTCTTTGTTCTCACAGACCTATTAAGTTCCTTGAAGGTAGGAATCATATGTTGTTCATTTTTGTATTCTGGACATAATTCCGGGCATACAACAGGTGCTCAGTAAATGTGTGAATAATAGGCTCATTGAAGAGTGAAAAGATGGAACTTGAAGTTAGAAGGCCTGTGGGTTATTTCCCATTAATTCACTTGAGCTTTAGAACCTTTGTAGATTATGTAACATCTTTTGAACCTCAGTTTCATCAACTCATGAGTGTACTGCTTGTTCCATTTACTTCAAAAAATTGAGATATAAATGAGATAAAATATATGAAAGTATCATGTTAAATTAAAAAGTGCTGTACAATTGTGAAAGTCATCATCATATTTCTGGGAAGTACTTGGTAAAGAGTCCCATTGTTAAGAAATTACCTGGAAGAGTATAGCAGAGATGACTACCTGATCACCAAAACTCCACTCTTTCCTCTTCTTCCTGGACCTACAGCTCAAATGTTTCTTGGCCTCCCTTACATTTAGGTATGGTCATATGACTAAGTTTTAACTATTGTGTGTCACTTCCAGGACTGGCCCATAAAAACCTCTCAGGAGGGCTCCTCCAAGCTTTTTTCTCCTTCTGTCTGACTGGAATGGGGACAACCTTCAGGGTTGTCTGTCCTTTTTTTTCTTTGGCCATGAGCTGCGTGGCTTGTGGGATCTTAGTTCCCCGACCAGGGATTGAACCCGGGCCCCCTGAAGTGAAAGCACAGAGTCCTAGCCACTGGACCACCTGGGAATTCCCAGGACTGTCTATCCTTTACCCTTTACCACCTTTATTTAACCCTTTAAAGGTAATAAAGACTCCTTGTATACATCGTATGACTGCATGGAAGAGGGCTACCTGCTAACTTCTTTATCCGTCCAGTTTTGCTGCATGAAAAATAAACTTCCGTTGTGTTCAAATCAGTGTACGTTTTGGGGTCTACTTGTTATAGCAGTTAGACTAGCCCTGACTATTACAAGGAGCATGCTAACACACAATCTACTTTTTCATAATCCTCTGAAAGCAGCCTTACAAACAAGGGGTAACAGTGTGAAGATATAAATATATAGCCTTGTGGTCCACATACATACAGTCTGTGACCCGAGATAAAATTGAGGAGAGAATTATATTTTGTCATTAGAGAATTTTTTGGCTGAGAACAGTTAAATAATGAGTTTATAACTTAATAAAATTTAATTAGGTAACATATATTTTTCACTTTTTCATTATTTGAGGCCCAGATTCCAAAAGAGCATCAAAGAGGAGAAATCTCTTGGTAATACCTCACTTTAATTGGTATTTAGTATTTAAACTTTTTCTTTAACATTAAATATGATGCTCAAGATATATATAATAAAAAATTTTCTTAATGACAGTAACCATGCTGAGATTTTTAAAACCATGATTCCTTTCTATTTATTTATTTTTTCTGTTTATTAGATAATTGTGACCCACTTCATTATAAAAGCTTTTTGTTAGGGAGGGACTACTGGTATGTAGATGCACTCCAGAAATTGTAGGGCAAGAAATTTTCTTCAAAATATGCATGTCTATGAAACTCCATGTTACCTTCCTAAGGAATGTTGAGGAAATTAAAATATACACTTATCTTTTTATCTGGCAGCTTTTACCCAAAGTTACCCAAAATAACTGATAATCCTGTATTCTATCATACTGTAGTTGGGCAGGGCGGTCATCTTACATGTATTGGTTTGAGGTGGTTCAATAATGTTCCTACTAGCAAGTACAATATTAATCAGTCACTCCTCTAGCAGTCAAAGTTTAGCACTTTTTACTTTCTAGAATATTTTGATATGGGGATAAATACCACCAAACATAATGAAAATAGCTATCACAAAACCTGCAAACTTTACTGCCTAGAGAAGGAGCTACCCCCTTTCTTCTTAGGCAATAAATTTAATTTTACTTGTCATGTTTAGTAATCTTATTTCCCTTGGGAAGCTTGAGTTCTTCTATGAGTTACAATTAATTCAAATTAGGAAACAAGCTATGGACAGCAAAATAGAAATAGAGAAAGGTAAGAAGTAAACTTTACTGTAGAACTTTAAGAGATAACAGGAAAGGACAGGGCAACTGTAATGAAAGAAGAAAAAATGTATTAACAGGAGCCTAAGGGAATTAAGTGAGTTGACAGGTTGAGTCCTATTTTCTTGATTACCTTTTAGGAGTATTGAACTATTATACCACATACAATAATTGATATAAAAAATTACCCTGGGGCTTCCCTGGTGGCGCAGTGGTTGAGAGTCCGCCTGCCGATGCAGGGGACACGGGTTCGTGCCCCGATCCGGGAAGATCCCACATGCCGCGGAGCGGCTGGGCCCGTGAGCCATGGCCGCTGAGCCTGCGCGTCCAGAGCCTGTGCTCCGCAACGGGAGAGGCCACAACAGTGAGAGGCCCGCGTACCGCAAAAAAAAAAAAAAAAAAAAAAAAATTACCCTGAAACAACAACATAAGACCGAATTATGTTCAGAATGCTTTTGGGTAGAATGTGAAGTACATTTCAGAGTTTTTTCAGAACTTGTTAAAGTTTGGGTAGTTCCCAATTTTCTGAAAGTTTTATCTGAGTCAGAATAGCTTATTTCCTAACCAAATGCCAAATACTAATTTAAAAAAATTAGTTCTTTTTGGTTCCATGAAGAAAGTACGCGATTGTTGATTTCTGACTACCTAGTTATTCACCTTCAGATGCATTTCCTTCAAATTGTTAACTTTTGAGTGGTTTGGGTTCCTATCTAGTTATGACAGGAAGAGGCCACATTTTTTGAAATCAAATTCCTTTAAGGAAGTAAAAATTTAGTGTGATTACTAACATTTGAGTTTTTGCACTTGATTTTTAAAACAAAATTTAATCCAATTGGTATCTTTTCATGTAGATGAGTTTTAATTATTTACACTTAGTTTTTTTCCAGAAAGGTGTATCTCTATGCTTTGGAACCTATCACTTGCTTTTCTAGAACAATTGTATTTCAGTATAAAAGAAGCTGTCTTTTACTTGGCTGATCATTTGTTTATAGGTACTTTGCAGTGGGATGATAACTAATTGAAACTGCTGAGATTTTATTTTTTCGGTTTTTAAGTGGAATAAGGAGTTACAGTTGTACTGAAAGAGAAATATGTTTTATTCAAGTATCTTTGCAGGGTTATTCTTCATAGCACATTAGAGACACTCCCAAACAATCTGCCACAGTGCCTTATACATGGTAGATGTTTAAGAAATACTTGTTGAATGATGAATGAATGAGCATTGAATTTAAGCTAGTTATCATCGTCACAGGGACCTACAGGCGAAGTCTTAGATGTCATTTTTTTAAAAGATTCTTAACTGGAAATGTTAACCATTGTATACTAATTGTATTTATTTGTGTCTGGGATGCAGGTGGCGATAAAAATAATAGATAAGTCTCAGCTGGATGCAGTGAACCTTGAGAAAATCTACCGAGAAGTACAAATAATGAAAATGTTAGACCACCCTCACATAATCAAACTTTATCAGGTATGACTTAGCTTTACACCTCTCCATGCTTTTTACATTCAATACTCTATTTTACATCATCATTTTTCTCTTTTATGTTAGTTTTTTTAGTCTATAAAAAGATAACTATATGCTTTTATTCATCTGAATACATCCATTTTTCTATATTTAAATTAAAAATTAAGAAATAAAAAACTGCTAGCAGCTTAATTTTAAGTTGTCTCTCAGACTGTAAGTTATTTGATTGCCAAGTTTGTAGTTGTGCGTTTATGATAACATGCTTAAACCTACTGGGTTTTGGTGGTGGTAACATTAATGAGGATATGGCAGTTTTGCTTACTTAAAAAATATATTGTTTATGTTTTATGAAATACAAAGGCTAAAATAGTATATTACTTAGTGGCATACTTTATAATACCTAGAGCCAAATGTTTATTTTGGAGGGGGTTCTTTTATCAGATAAAGTAAATAAGTTACTTTTTTTTAATTAAGTTTATTAAGATACAGTTTTGTTAAAGTAAGCTGCACCTCTTTCAAGTGTAAAGCCATGTTTTTTTTGTTGTTGTTTTTTAAAATTTATTTTATTTTTGGCTGTGTTGGGTCTTCACTGCTGTGCGTGGGCTTTCTCTAGCTGTGGTGAGCGGGGACAACTCTTCATTGCGGTTCGCAGGCTTCTCATTGTGGTGGCTTCTCTTGTTGCGGAGCATGGGCTCTAGGTGCACAGGCTTCAGTAGTTGTAGCACACGGGCTCAGTAGTTGTGCCTTGCGGGCTCTAGAGCGCAGGCTCAGTAGTTGTGGCGCACAGCTTTAGTTGCTCCACAGCATGTGGGATCTTCCCGGACCAGGGCTCGAACCCGTGTCCCCTGCATTGGCAGGTGGATTCTTAACCACTGCACCACCAGGGAAGCCCAAGCCATGTTTTTGTAAAAGGAAGATTTTTCTCAGATTTTTGAAGAGTAATTTATATTTAAGAATGATAATGTAATATAAAACCCTTTTTTATATTTCTATTCCTTAATATTTAGAATTTTTATATTGGAAAACTGTTTTTAAGCTAAAATGTTACAGTATGCTAGTCTATGACTTTGATCTCTAAGTATGATGTGTGTACCTAGTGGTGTGCTGGGCTCAGCCTGTACTTGCTTGTGAGAGCTGATTGTTAAATTTTCAGAACTTTTGTGAGCCAGTTAACACCATGTTAGTGTCAATAGCTCAAAATCAGCGATGGTAGGAGTATTTTTACACCACAGAAATTGGTTTACAAGTCAGGCTCTTTTTTTTTTCCTCAGAGAGCTAGTGCTAGCACGCTACTCTGTGCACTCAAATTGGTTAGCACAAGTATTCCTTGGGGTATAATAAGAAAATATTAGAACTTCTAATTCTGTTAATCTTTTATATTTATCTTCTTGTGTGCCTCTTATAATGTATATAATATATTTATAAAATGGCACAAGTATGTAATTTGTGTCTCTATGTGTATATACTCATAAATATATATACATATATGTGTATATATACATTTACCTCTATACATACATACATGTATATATTTGACTAAATGACTTTATCAATAGAGATTTATAATGTAAACCATGTGGAGACCATTGGAGAGCATTACTGCTAGTTGAGAATGAGAGACTATGGTGTGCCACTCAAAACAATTCCTAAAACTGCAGAGGGCCTCTTAGAGCAAAGTTATGTCAGAGTGTTTCTCCCCTTAGGCTTCTTCTTTTTTTCCCTAAAGAGGATACTTATAAGAAACTAATCACATCCTTAGAAGTCTGATGACCCATAACTCAAACTGAGGTTAAAACTACCATGATTCTTCAACTATACTTCAATTAAAAAACAAAACAAACAAACCAAAAAACTACCACGATTCACATGATAATTCTGTCTTTATATGAACTCCAATAATCAGTTACATTAACTTACTGTTGGAGTTGTTTAGACCCAAATTGTAGGTAGCTCTTAGTTTTCAGACCTGTTTTAGGAATAGTCCTAAACTTAAATGTTAGAGCAAAATTAGTTTTTAGCCTTTCAGTAGATAGCACTTAAATATTACATTGTTAGCATGTGCCAGTATGTATGTTCCTTTCTGAATTTAGAAAAACTAATTTAAATAAAAGTGTATAGCAGTGGAGCTATGAAGAAGCTTTTGAACAATGTTTTAAAATAACAGTACTTTGTAAAAATATGAAAGTATAGTAGCTAGGTTACTTTGTGCCAGATTAGCTAGGTTACAGGCCAGATTACCTGAGCTCTATTTTATAAGCTCTACCATATAAACACAGCTAGAAAAGTCAGTGAGGAGGTAAAAAGTTGATCTTCAAAATTCCTGTTACCTATATTAGTATTTTTCAAACATGAATGTGCATTGTAGTCACCTGAAGATTTTGTTAAAATGATAATTCTTTGTCAGTAGGTCTGGCATGGGATCTGAGATTTTGCATTTCTAACAGAAGCCTGGGCAGTGCCGCTGCTCTTGCTGCTGGTCTGTGGACCACATTTGGAAGATGAAGGGTCTAGATTTTTCACAAAAATATTAGCATAAGGATATTGTCAGTCTTGTAAACCTCACCAGCTTCTGAATTATTCATAACTTGATACTTTTATTAGTAGTTTTAATTTAGGTAACTCCGTAGAATGTTGCAATCTTTTCCTGTGAGACTAATGTGGAATTATTTATCAATAGGTAATGGAGACCAAAAGCATGTTGTACCTTGTGACAGAATATGCCAAAAATGGAGAAATTTTTGGTAAGCACATTTCTTTCCATTTTTTTTTAAATTTGAAAATGTCAGTAAGCTTTATGAATAGAGTATCTTCTATTAATTCTCCTGCTTATTTAAAAGTTGCTAACATGAATTAGAAATTTTTAAGCATTAGAACATAATAAAATATCCAGTAAGCTAAAGATATGGAATATAATTTAGTCTCTTGTATTTATGATATTAAAGCTATTGCTTAATTCTTTCATCTGTGTTAGAGAGATTGGAGAATCAAAGATAGGGGGAAACTTTCAGTCATATTGCAAAGGAGATTTTCTTTCATTTATCTTCCTTTTTACCTTTCTTTCCAGGGTAAAGATAGTCAGATATTTATTGAGCTTGTACTATGTCTCAGACATTGTACTAGGTGTAGGGGATACAGTGGTGACCTAAATAACACAGTCCCTGCTATTGTGGATCTTATAGTTTAGTAAGCTGTTAACTTTAGCTATAAGACCTCTGGGAAGTCACTAAACTTCTCTGGGACTCAGTTCCTTTGTCTCTAATAAAAAAATATTTGATTAATTGGTTTCTATGATCCACTCTAACCCTTAAAAAATTATAACTATTTTATTGGTTTTAGCTTTCATCTATTTTATTTTTACTTTATGGAGCAAGAACACTGTAGGTAGTCTAAATGTTTTGTTTTTTAACCTAAATTTAGTCCGAAATTGTTTTTTAAACAGCTTTATTGAAGAATTCACATACAGTAAATTGCGCACATATAATGTGTACAATTTAATAAGTTTTCACACACAGATGTATGAAACAGACCACCACCACAGAAGTTTCTTTGTGACCCTTTGTAATCTTTCTTGCCCCACCTCACCACCAGGCAAGCACTGATTTGTTTTCTGTCACTATAGATTAGTTTATGTCTTCTACAGTTTTATTATATAAAGGTGCTTATATAGTCTGTACCCTTTCTTTGTCTGGCTTCTTTTTCTCAGTTTAATTATTTTATGATTCATCCATTTTGTTGCATGTAATAACATATCGTTTCATTTTATTGTAAGTAGTATCCAATTTTGTAAATATACCCCAAGTTGCTTATCAATTCATGTATGGATAGACATTTGAATTGGTTTCAGTTTGGGGCTGTTACACATGAATTGCTATGAACATTCATGTACAAGTCTTTAACTTACAGTCTACCCTCAAGTAATATTCACCACTTCACATAGAGTGTAAGAACCTGGCAATAATATACTTCTGTTTAACCCTTCCTCACCGTTATTTCTTTGTCATACATTTTATTTATACCTATTTTATAAAACACAAAATACAGTGTCATTAATTTTGTTTAAAAAGTCAATTATGTTTTAAAGAGATTTCAATATTATAAAAAATCTTATACATTTACTAGTGGAGTTACCATTGCCACATCTCTGTATGTAGATGCATGTTTTCATCTTCATTCCTTTATATGGATACATATTTTTATCTGGCATCATTTTTCTTCTGCCTGAAGGACTTTATTTAGCATTTCTTGCAGTGGAGGTCTGTTGGCAATGAAATCTTTCAGCTCTTGTATGTCTAAAATAATCCTTATTTTGTCTATTTTTAAATGATATTCGTACTGGGTATGTAATTCTAGGTTGACTTTTTTCCTTTCAGTGCTTTAAAGATATTGCTCCACTGTCTTCTCATTTGCATTATTCCTGACAAGAAATCTGCTGTCATCCTTTTCCTTTATTCTTCTGTATATAATGTGCCTTTTTTTCCCTCTGGCTGCTTTCAGGATTTTCTGTTTACCACTGGTTTTAACAGTTTGATTATGATGTGCCTTTGTGTGGTTTTCTTCATGATTCTTATGGTTGGTGTTCATTGAGCTCCTTGAATCTGTGAATGTTAAGTTTCCATCAGATTCAAAAAATTTTCAGCTATTATTTTGCTGGCCTCTTTGTCAAAGACTCCAGTTGCACATAGATTAGGCTGTTTGAAATCCTCCCACTGCTCACTGATTCCAATTTTGAAAATTCCTCTTTCTGTCTGTATTTCATTTTGGATAGTTGCTATTTCTATGTCTTCAAGTTATTTAAATTCTTTAGCTATTTGTTTCAACTAGAAGCTTCTTAGCTGAAGTGGTGTGGGCTTTGAAGCCAAAAAGATCTGGTCTGCAATGCTGGCTATACCATATTAATTGTCTTTCAAGAAATCTTTATTGAAAGCTGACTATATGTCCCACACTGTTCTGTGTGGGAAGAGTACCACAATGAAGAAAACAGACAAAAATTCCTTTTCTCAGGAACCTTGCCTTTCAGTGTGGGGAGAGAGACAATATGCAAAATAAGTAAACTGTATAGTGTACTAGATGGTGGTACATGCTATAGCAATAAAGCAAGGAAGGGGGCATGTGGAGTGGGAGAGTTGATTGCAATATGAAATAGAGTGGTCAGGGAAGGCCTCGCTGACATTTGAACAGACTAGAAAGTACAGCCATATAGATATGGGGAAGAGAGGGTGGCCCAAGGAGAGGGAAGAATAAATGCAAAGCCCCTGAGGCAGCAGTGTGCTTGGTGTGTTCAAGGAATAGCAGGAAGTCCAGTGTAGGTGGAGAGAAGCAAGCAAGAGGGAAGAGCAAGAGCTAGCAAGGAGGAATATTAGAAAGGTCAGACGAGGTCAGAAAAGTAAATGGGAGGCAGGAGTGGGGCAGATTTGGGGGCTTTGTAGACCATGTAAGGACTTTGGCTCTTACCTTGAATAAAATTAGGGAACCATTAGAGAGGTGTTTGAACAAAGAAGTGATTGTATCTAAGCTAACATTTTAAAAGCATCACTGGCTGCTGTGTTGAGAATAGATTGTAGTGAGCAAGGATGGAAACAGGGAGACCAGGTAGGAGACCAGTAGTCCCAAGTGAGAGATGATTATGGCTCAGGCCAGGGTAGCAGTAGTGTACATGGTGCCAGGTGGTCACTCACGGGATGTTTTGAATGAGTAGAATCAGTAGGATTTCTTGAGAGATGGAGACCACCCAAGTAGAGAATATGATTAGGAAAGAGACCAATGTCTGATCCCCAAGGCACTCAAACATTAAAACCTCAGGAAAATAGAAAGAACTAGCAAAGAAGACAGAGAAGAAAACCAAGAGAATGCAATGTCTTGGAAACCAAATGAAGAAAGTGTTCTCAGGAGGATAGAGTGAACATCTCTGTCAGATGCTGCTGATAGTCAAGAGACATAAAGAATGACAATTGACCATTGTATCTGTTTTGGTGGAGTGAGTGAGCCAAAGCTACACTGAAGAGCAGATGAGAGAGGAAAATGGAGAGAGCCAAACAGAAAACTCTTAAAAGGATTTCCACTTCAAAAAGGGAGAAAAAGAAATGAGAAGGTAGTTGAGGTCAAGGGAAGGATTTTGTTTGTTTTTTGCGGTACGTGGGCCTCTCACTGTTGTGGCCTCTCCCATTGCGGAGCACAGGCTCCGGACGCGCAGGCCCAGCGGCCATGGCTCACGGGCCCAGCCACTCCGCGGCATGTGGGATCTTCCCGGACTGGGGCACGAATCCGTGTCCCCTGCATCGGCAGGCGGACTCTCAACCACTGCGCCACCAGGGAAGCCCCATTGGAATATTTTTTAAAGCTCCGGGCTGTAGTTTTATGAGTAAACTAGATAGAAATGGCTATTATATGTTAGGTGTCATTTCTATGAAAATAGAATATTCTAAGTTGCTACTTCTTGCTAAGACCATTGATGATGAAGGTTTGGATCACATTGTTTTATATAAATTGAAGCATAATTTGGGGATTTTTCATGTAAAATAGCTAGAGTAAATATGGAAGATAAGACAGAGTAAACTGTAGTTTCAAGTAATTACAGGCAAAGCCAGCGAGTTTCTAAGGTGGAGCCCATGAAGACAGTAAAATAGAAGTGGGAAGATGCAGTCCATGGAACATTAATCAAGTAATGAAAAATATGTATAATGTTTTAAGTGAATTCTGAGCCAAAATGTTTTCAGTCTGTTTTAGATGAAACAGAACCACAGAAACAATATTCAACTATGTATTAAGCACTATATATTAAGATTTAATGTTCATGTTTATAATGTTGGAATTACTCTTTACAAATATACCTTTAGTGCCTCCTCTGTGCGGGAGGGCATTGTGTTCCTTTTTTTTCCCTTAGTTTTGTATTTAGGTGGCCAGCAAGTCATACTCTGTGTTCTTGAAAAATAACTTGAAATTAAACCCTTGTGTTTCCACAGTCATCACCTTTATCTAGGCTTTCATCCCCTCATGTCTCAATTATGAAGACCTCATGTTTTACCACGCCCTATTTCTTTTCCAGTCAAGTACATTTCTGATATATTTCCTGTTTAATCTTCCCCAACTATTATTTTTGTTATATTACTACTGTGTTCATTAACCTTTACTTACCTTCCTATTATTTATTGGATAAAATTCAGAATCTTCAATCTGCAAATAGGATAACTCAACTAAGTAAATGGATGTGCCCAGCTATTCCTTACATAGGTCTACAGATTATCCTTAGGTAAGGAAAACCAAATTGCCTCAATTAATAATCAGTCTCCCTCCCTTCCTTCCTTCCTTCCTTCCTTTCTTTCTCTCTTCCTTCCTTTCTTCCTTCCTTCCTCCCTCCCTCCCTCCCTTCTTCCCTCTCTCTGTTTGTTTCTTTCTTCCTTTCCATTTTTCTTGGTCTGTATCTTTCTATCTTACAAGTTTTTATTTTTACAAAAGTTAAACATGTACTAAAGTAAGAAGTCAAATAATTCTGCAAGATTCGTTACCAAAAAATACCTGTTGCCCATCCTCTTCCCCACCCCCATTTCCCTTTCTCAGAGGCAACCACTTGTACTTCTTTCAGCTGATTAATTTAGATTTACCTCCATTTTCCTAAGTAATATGCTTATATTGCAGCTTCTGGCTTTTTCTGTTTAAGGCACAATCTTTTGATAGTTTTTGAATTCTTTCCCTACTGCTATAAGTAAGAAGCATATGTTAGAGAGGTGTTAGGAGCAGTTGTGGAAGACCTTGAGAGTTTGGATAAAGGGTTAGGATTATTTGTCAGAGTGGGCATTTGTGAGCCAGAAGGTGGTGAAGAGCCAAAAGGTGATGATATGTGTAAGGACTTTTAGGAAGATAAGTCCAGCAGGTGTGTGTAGTCTGAATTAGAGGAGAGGAAGGAGGCTATTTAGGGGACTGTTTTTATTTTCTAGAGGTAAGAGGCTAAATGCCTAGATTAAGATGTTAGTTGTTAGATTCATGAGAAAAGATTTTATGCAAAAGGCATTTCCACAATAGCAACAAGCCATATTTATTGAGTACTCCCTCTTTGTTGGGTACTATTTAAAATACTTTACATAATTTATTTATTGAAACCTCACAAAAACCTTGTAAGATAGGCACTGAAAGATTCAATAATTTGTCCAAAGTCACACAGCAAATAAGTGGGAGAGTTTGAATTTGAACCATGCAATTCCAGAGGCTGTACATTAATAATTACTATCTGCCATCTCTCAAGAGTTCTTATTGACTGTCAAGAGGAAAACATCGAGAGTTAGGATTTAAAGCAAATGTGACTGAAGAATATTTGTGATGTGGTTGACAGCAATAGAGAGGCCTCGTTCCCAACTAAAAAATTACAAATTAGATTTTAGATGTACTGTTGGAAATAACATCAGGACATTTAGTTTGATGTGAGCTGTTGGCAGTTGAAGATAGAAACAGGTAACCTTCAAAAGAGAACTTAAATTCAACACTAAAAAGACAAACAACCCAATTTAACAAACGTGCAAAAGACTGGAACCAAACACTTCACAAAAGAAGATATATAAATGGCCAATAAGCACATGAAAAATTACTAAATGTTATTAGTCATCAGAGAAATGCAAATTAAAAGCTACAATGAGATAACATTACATATCAACTAGAATGGTTAAAATTTAAAAGATTATATGAAATGTTAGGAGGATATAAAGCAGCTAGTATTCTCATTCATTGCTGGTGGGAGTGTAACATGGTGCAGCCACTTGGGAGAGCTATTTTTCAGTTTTTTACAAAGTTAAGCTTATATCTATCCTGTTACTGAGCAATTCAGTTCCTAGGTATTTACTCAAGAAAAATGAAAACAAATATTCATAAAGTGACTTGTACAAGAATATTCATATAGCAACCTTTTTCACAAGCAGGAACAACCCAAATGTCCATCTGCAGGAAAATGTATCCAAAACAAATTGTGGTATAGCACAAATTGTGGTATAGCACTACAGCAGTACAGGAAGATGACACAGCAATAAAAAGGAATAAACTACTTATACATGCAGCAACATAAACAAGCTGCTAAAACAGGCAACAATAATAATATTACAAGGGGCTTTCCTGGTGGCTCAGTGGTTGAGAATCCGCCTACCAATGCAGGGCACAGGGGTTCAAGCCCTGGTCCGGGAAGATCCCACATGCCACGGAGCAACTAAGCCCGTGCACCACAACTACTGAGCCTGCACTTTAGAGCCCACGAGCCACAACTACTGAGCCCGTGAACCACAACTACTGAGCCCGCATGCCACACTACTGAAGCCTGTGCACCTAGAACCTGTGCTCCGCAACAAGAGAAGCCACCGCAATGAGAAGCCCACGCACCACAGCGAAGAGTAGCCCCCATTCGCCACAACTAGAGAAAGCCCGCACGCAGCAACAAAGACCCAACGCAGCCAAAAATAAAAATAAATAAATAAGTAATAATAATAATAATGTTACAAGAAGCTGAAAAGTGGTTGTCTCTTTTCACTCTTTCTGAGGAGAGGGGAAAATTGACTGCAAAGGGATAAGAGGGAACTGTCTTGAGTGATGGAACTGTTTATTTTTGTTTTGAGTGGTGGTTATATAGAGTATGCCATTATCAGAACTCATCTAAGTAACCACCTAAGAATTTGCATTTTATTGTATGTAATTTATACCTCAGTAAATCCTTTTCTGTCAAAAAAGGGGAGTTTAGTAATAGAGGTATAGATTTGACAATTATCTGTGTAGAAGTATGAGTGAAGCTATAATTAATAATGAGACCTCAGAGAGAAGGCAGCTAAGAAGTGAGTTTTGTTTATGCCTTCATTTAGGAGGCAGGTGGGTAAAGTGGAATTGGTAAAGTAGAAGAGTATCTTGGGAAGTAAGGGTAGTTTCTGGCCTGATTAGACAAGCGAGGGTTTAGAACGAAGAGGGGTATGTTTGGTCATTAAGAGATCATCAATGCTTTGAAGAGAGTACTTTTCAATAAATTGGGAGGTAAAGCCAAATTTCAAGAAGTTATGTACATATGGATGGTGAGAAAAGGGAGAAAGTATTATAAAATTATTTTGAGGTTTTTAAGGTAGAAAGAAGGAGAGAAGGAAAGAATTGAGGGATAATTGGGGTCTATAGAATTCAGTATTATATCATGCTTTTTTTGTGGTGTTGGTCTTGGTGTTTGAAGAAGCTAAAAAAGAAAAGAATATAGGCAGGAAAGAAGACACAGTTGGTGAAACAAGGGTAAACAAGAGACAGTGGGATCAAGAGCACAGAGGGCATGGTTAGCTTAGAGGAGAGGAATTCCTTCTTTGAGAAAGTGTGCATGGGTGCAGTTACAGTGAGAATTAGAGCTTGTGCTAAGGATATGGCTACAGAGGTACTTCGGAGGAAATAGCAGGAAGATGTATTTGTTAATATAGAATAGATTTAATTCATTCTGTAATGTAGCAGATGAGACATCAGGGAAAGAGCAATACATTAGACATAAGGTTTAGAGCAGCTGGCGGTGTTCATATGACAGTCAAGGGATGAATAAAAGCGTCAGTGATTAGCTTTGTGGGAGGGAGTTCATGGTAGACTCATAGTCAGCAGTGCTTTCCAACCCAGGAGGGGAAAGAGTAGACAGTATGAATGGCCCACGTTGGAGAATGGAATGGTACAGGACAAATGCATGTAGGACTTGAGCAGTGTTGAAGTGGCTGACCATGAGATCCAAGTTGAGGAGGGAGATAAGTGAAACAGCAAAGGGGTCTCATGAGCTGAGAACAGAACAGTGGAGCGACTGAAGGTTAAGAAGAGGGTGAAGTACTTTTGGAGAAAACATTCATATACAAAAAAATAAAAACTCTAACCTTGAGTCTGTACATAACTTCCCAGCAGCTTGCCACTTTCAAGTTCTCTTCTGCTCCTGGCACTGATTGCCCTAACTGCGCCCTGCTAATTCAGGAAAGGCCGTAGGTCTTTGCACTCTCCTCATCTGTTCCTTCTTTGCATAGAGAGAGGTTTCCTGTGCCATCTGGTTTTCTTGCTTCATCTGACTAGGTTTAGGCCAAAAAAGTGATTTTGGTGGCGTGCTGAGAATGCATCTACAGTGCATGATTCATGCATTATGAGGCTACGGTGTTTATGCCCTTTATTTTTGTTTCGTTAATTAGATTGCACCTCATTCCATAAATGGCTGAGGTAGCTTTAAGTGAAAATAATGCAAAAACAATAATTGTAAAATATAAACAAGAATAAAGAACTGAATCAGAAAACACATGTAAGAGTAGAAAACAACCACGGGAGGTGGGGGAAGTGAACACAAATATGCAGGCAGTAAGGGCCTAAGAGCTTCAGGTTTGGCTGTAAGCTTTCTGGCTGTCAGAATGAAAAGAAGATATAGTCATTTACAGAATTTTATCTAAAAGAAAGAAAGGTACCTATTCTTCAAAGAAAGGAAAACTTTTCTTGGTAGTAAATTCTAGAATAAATTTTTCCTTTGGGGTTACTTATGAGAGGTACTAAGTAAGCCATATTTTTAAAACAAAAATCCAGTTAAAACTGTTAAAACTTTTCAGAGGCTTCATTGGTTTTGGAATAAAGTCCAGGAATCTTAACAAGGCCAACAAGGATGATTACACTGTACACATCTGAGCCTTAAAAACAGTAACAGTAAAGACTGTCATTCCTTGAACATTTGTCAAGTGCTAGGCATTGTGCTAAGTCCTATACATTTACTGTGCCACTTCGTCCTCTCAAAAATCTTTTAAGGTAGGGACTAGTAATATCTCCATATTACAATAGTGGAAACTGAGGAACAGGTTAAACCATTTGCCAGGTCGCAGAGCACTCAAGCAAATAAGCGACTTAACCAAGGCCTGAAGCCGTAGTCTGTCTTCAGAGCCTAAGTTGTGAATGACTCTACTATACTAACTGGTTATATGCCTTCTTAAAGTTTTTTGAACTTAACAAGCTTCTTCTGTCAGTGACATCACACATTACTCTTTCTTCTGCGGGAAGGATTCTCTGCCCTCCCCTATCCCCTTAAGCATGTCAGTTAATTGAATCTTGAAGGATATAATTGATTTAATCATAATTAATTAAATTATCATTAAAACTAAAGACAGGCAAAGCATGTAACAGTTTTGTCCACGATGGCGTATATAACTGTTCTTGATAGAGCTTCTTGAGTTGCTTTGATCCCATATTCCTTCCTCATCTTTAATGGAAGTAGGAAGCATTTAAGCCCCCTGTCTTCAGTACTTTGGAAACTGGCTAGTGGACTTACCAAATCTAATGACCAAATCTAATCTAATGACCACGAAACCCATAACTATTCAGATCTTCATTTTGATTCTCAAAATAGAATGCATGAATTTCTGATTCCAAATCTGTGCTCCTGTTGATCTGGAGCCCTAGAGCGCTCTTTGCACTCTACATATTCAAGTCTTGCCTTTTTTAAAGGCCTAGTTGAAGTTCCATCTCTTCAGTAAAGTCTTTCTCAATGAATTCTATCCACATTAATTTCCTCTTTTGAAAGCATCTAAGTCTCTTTCCTGCACAACTCACTTTAGAATTTGTTTACATACTGCCTTTCATTGTTATTTAAGGTCTTCTTGTGTATCTCTTTATCTCTACTAGATTGTAAGCTTCTGCTGAGGACTTAGCACAATACACAGCATTTTATAAACACTTGTTGAATGAATGGTGTAATAGTCTACTTTGGCCTTATACACCTTGTTTACTCGGTGAAGACAACAGGTGAACACTGTTAGATGAAGTAGTCTGAAGGTACTTCTTTGTTCAGATTTTGAAAGGAGTTTTCTGTCGGACTACTCTACAGGAGATAAACATGAATGAGGAAATACTAACTGAATCAAGGGAGAAAACTGGCTTCCTCTAGTGTACTGAGCAGTTTTTGAGTACTTACTGGTAGTTACCACCCTACAGTTATATTCTTTCTTCCAACTCCCACGCCTCCCTAAAATAAGCTTTTTGGAGTATAATGATAAATAAGAGCATATACATTTAATCTGAGTAATTTTTGTTTCCCATTTCTTATATAGCAGTTGGTGCTCATCTCTGAAGGATATTATTTTCTTAATCTAGCAGCATGGAGTATGTAATGGCAAATGAATTTGCTAAAAAGAGCCTAGAGTTAGTTATAAATATAAGGTTTTGACTCAAATTTTCCTTTGGAATCAAAGGTGTGATTAATGAAAGTTATTCTGGATTCCTACATTCTTTAGAGCTCTTTCTCATGTTTGTCCATGTGGTTACACACAGAAAATGGTGCAAAATCTTAGGGTGGTCACCTTGTCAGACCGTTTCGGCACTGTTCAAACAATTAAACCGGCAGTCAGCAGATTCCGGCCTGGTAATTAAATTACCCAAGGCCTTTGTTTTCAGATTTCTGCTCCTTGATATTCTGTGTCTTTCCAGGCCAAGCATGTGCCTGAGGTTTATTGATTCATTTCCTGTCTTTCCCTTTCAGTGGTAACGTATTAGGATGCTGGCTCTGGTGACTGAAAAAGGGCTTTGTTTTAGCCAAAATACCTTTAGACACTTGGTTACTCAGAGAAACTAAGTGACAATTTTTGCGGCCTTTAGTTACTATCTTAACAGCATAAAGGTAATGTTAGAAGAGTTGTTCATTTGCCTTTCATTATACGTTTAAATAAACTTTGAAGGTTCTGCTCACTTTATAGCACCAGTATGACTCTAACTTAAGTTTTAATTCTTTGGGTTTTGAAATTATTAACCAGGGTTCCAGGTGCGGTAGTGCTTAAATCTGTCCTCACTTCTCCAATTTCTTCCATCAGTGCTTTACTTTTGACCTTCATTATTTCTCACTTTAATTACTTCAGCAGCCTAAGGTCTCTTTGGCTCCAGATCTGTACCTCTTCTAATCCGTCTTCCATGTTGCTGTCAAAATGGTCGTTCTAAAATGCAGATCTGATCCTTGTCAGTTTTCTGCTTAAAATATTTCTATTGTTCCTCATTGCCTTTAGTGTATAAAATCAGGATTTCATATAGAATTAATGTAATAATGTAGCCCCTATCTACCTTCCCAATGACATCCCCCTCACATGTTTTATGAGCTTAATTAACTGAACATAATCTATTGTGCAGATGTATCGGCAAATGTTGCTTTCACGTGCCTGAGGATAGATGTCAATGTAGAAAGATATTAAATTGGTGTGTACTTCAGAAGGGGTATGTAAATGTTGAGTTCACACAGATAAAATTAGCCTGTCCTTGGACATAAAATTTAGGATATTTCCTTTTGAATTTTTATTAGACACTTGTAACAGTTACTTTATCTAATTGGATTACTTATAAATTTTTCTAGTTAACTTTTAGGGACTGCTAACTGCATGAAAGAGCCGCCATGATTCATGATCCAAAAAGTTGCTGTTGGTCTCCCCTCATCTTTTTAAAATTCGATCAGACATTAAAAGAAAAATCCCAAGTGAGGTCTGTGTGCTAGTCCTAGATCTGACTTCTAATACAAACATCGTGGGGTGAGCCATATAACATTTCTGAACCTCAGTGTCTTCTAGAAATGAGGGAATTGTTTATTAAGTACTATGTGTTTGATACTATGCCTAGTGTGGGGGATTGAAAAGAAAAAAATTAGTGACTTGACTACTGTACTAGAAGAGTTCATGGTCAGTTTTCTAGGTCTAAAGAGCTGATGTCTACAAATCTTAGGTAACAGTTTTCTGAACATTTGATGAATGAAATGGATTTGTCAGAAATGATTAAATAAATTGTTTTTAAGCTTCACATGTTTGGAAATATAAGCATAACAGGCCTTAATTGAATAGACTAGTTTCTGAAAAGCAGTCCAGTTTTCCTGTTAACTTCTGTATTAATTTCAGCTATCTCCTGCTGATTATTGGCAGCTTGCCTTTAGTTATGGTTCAAAGCTGACATTCTGTTCTGTGAGCAGTGAGCTTCTCCCATGTCTGGCAGCTGTAGCTGCAGCTAGGCTACAGTGAAGGGAGAGGGAGAAGCATCAGCTCTTCTGCTCTTGGCCATAACCATACCCAGCCGAATTCTGTTAATGTGAGGCTTTGGCAGTCTGTGTTTTCTGTGTCTTTAAACATGAATTTCTATTAAGTGAACCATTGTATTTAGGAATTTCAGTAAGGTTGAATTAATTCAGAGAAAGCTATTTCTTTGTTTGTGAAAGGGGAGAACCAGAGGTAGAATTTATCTGCTGATTAAGGTGGTAAGAGAGAGAGATTTCCTACTTAGAGTAAATGGGGAAACCATAGTCCACATAGGGAATGATCTTTTCTTCCCCTTTTGGAGAATATTCTTCTTTCAGAAAAAGGTATCTGAAAGAGACCACTGAGACCTTATACATCTGAAAATGCCTGCATTTTATCCTCATACATGAATAGTCTGTGCTATTGCTCCATGTCTACTTTTGAAATTTTTTTTTTTAATTTCTGTCACAGGAATACATTGTTTAGAGAGGGTCTGTTGTATATCAGATACAGTTCTAGGTGCTCAGAACACATCAATAAACATATAGTCCTTTCCGTCTTAGACCTTATATTTTAGTGAGAGTGTTTTAGGTTGGGTGGATTAAAAGAAAATGTACTATGTCACTGTTTCAGAGAAGGTAAGAAGGGTAGGAAAACGAGGATGGGGATGAAGATTTGTTCCTTTATAAAAGGTGGTCAAGGAAAGCCTCTCTGATACATATTTGAGCAGAAACCTGAAGAAAGGTTGTATAGGAGTAAATATTTGAAACCTTACATGCCTTGAGATCTTGCATGTCATCCATAATATTTAATAGTTTGTCTTGGAATCGAATTTTAAGTTGGAAATACTTTCCCTTCAGAGTAATGAGGACATTGTCCCATTATTTTGTAGTTTCCAGGATTGCTTTTGAAAAGCTTTGAGTGATCCAGTTCCTGATGCTTTGTTGAGAATTATTGGTTTTTGTCTGTGAGTTCCTACGATCTTCTCTTTGTCCCCAGTCTTCTGAAATTCCACAATGATACAACTTAGTGTAGGTCTGTTTTGCTTCAGAGTGTTGAGCTATTGGTGAGCCCTTTTAATCTGGAAACTCATATACTTTGGTTCTAGAAAATTGCCTTGAATTACTTAGTTGATGGTTTCCTTCCCTAATTTTCTTTTTCTTCTCTCTCACGAATGCCTATTATTCAGATATTGACCGTCCTGGACTGGCTCTTGAATTTTCTTTTCTTTTTTATTCTCCTGTTATCCATGTTTTTGTCTTTCTGTTCTGCTTTCTGGGGATTTTATAAAAGTTTTCTTCCAACTTTTCTTTGGCTATCATATTTTTGATATCTGTAAGTTTATTTCTTTCCCTGATTGTTCCTTTAAAAGGAACACCTGTTTCTTATTTGATGATTTTACAATTTCTTAGCTCTCTGAGAACAATAATTTTGCTGCATTTTCTTCTCCTTTTTTCCTCCAGTTTGATTTTTTTCTGTTGTTGTGGTTTATGTATTTTATGTTAGGAGGCCTTTTTAGATGATTACTAGACGTATTTGGTTGTCAATTCCTGGCAAGAACGAGGAACTAAGAAGCTGACTAGAAACTAAGCCAGTGGATGGGATTTGTCAGCTATGAGTTTAACTATAGGAGTGATCTGACTGTGTTCTTTCATTAGAGATACCCAGTGTTTGTATATTCACTCTTGAGTGGACAAGAAGATTCTTCCAGTCTTCTACCAAGAGGGTAAAAGCTTGGTTACCTCATGGGTAAGGAAGACTGAGGCATGTCAGTATCCAGTATGCATATGTTTATGTAATCCTCTTGTTTTCAGTGGTATCCCTGTCCTCAGCTGTGCCTAGGATCCCTAGTTTAGGAACCCTCTGTTTTAGTCTCTCAAGAGACTAAGCCTCCAGATTTCTACTGGAGTAGAAGTCAGGGCACACACCCAGTTACGTAGAATGAGGGTTGAGATTTGGGGATTGAATTGCTTCTTAAAACGTCTTCAGCTGATCACCCTTAGTTTAACTTCACTCATACCAACTTTCAGAGTTCCTTGTGCCATCAGTTCCTGAGTTTTGGGGGAATTCTTCTGGGTCAGTTATACTGATTCAAGGTATTTTCCATTGCTGAGGCTTCAGGTTTCTCAAGTCAATTGAGGTTTGTATTTCAACACTGAAGCTTTTTGTTTCCAAGTTCTACAATTGGTTCTTTTTCCCATTTCCTATTTTTTTTTCTTAGATGTGATTTATTCCCTTATGTCTGGGAAGATAGTAAACATATATACTTATCTCTAGATGTTCCTTTTTTTCTCATCACTGTGTTTTCCTTTAAATACTTGAACATAATTAAAATAACCCTTTTATTGTTAGTTTTTGATAATTCCGTCATTTATATCATATCTGGGTCTGTTTCTATGGTCTGTTTTTCTCCTGGCTATAGGTTACATTTTCCTGCTTTTTGTTATGTCTAGTGCTTTTTTTTATTGGATGCCAGACATTGTGAACTTTACATTGTCAAGTCTTTGGATTTTGTCATCTTTTCTTAAAGAGTGTTGAGATTTGGTAGGCAGTTAAGTTACTTATAGTTCTTTTTGATCCTTTCAGGTTTTGTTAGGGTGGATGTTAAAGTATAACCTTTACACTAGAAACAATTTAGCCTCACTACTAAGGTCTCTACTTGAGTGCCTTGAATGATCAGTGAGAACTCTCCACTTTGGCTGGTGGAAATTTGAATGATCTCAGCCCTATGTGAGCTCTGGGAACTATGTAGCTCACAGCACCCCAGTCATTCCTTGCCCAACCTTGTAGAATTTGATCTTGTACACACATATCTTAGAATTTAGCAAAGACCTAATGGCATCCCATGCAGATTTGTGAACTTTTTTTTTTTTCTGCGTCACTCCCTCCTCTCCAGAACTTAGCCCCACATCTTCCAGAAACCTGAGACTTCTTGAATTCTCATTTCTGCCTCCTCTACTCCGCAAGACACCCGTGCTCTGCTTGGGATCTCGATCTCTGACCCTGCTCTGAAGTTCAGAGTGTGCCTCCACACAGAAAGTCAGGAGATCGTAGGCCTCACCTTGTTTGTTTCCCCTCTCTTAGGAATCATAGGTCTGTGTTGCCTTTTGTCCAGTGCCTAAACACTGTTTTTTATTGGATGCCAGACATTGTCAACTTTACATTGTCAAGTCTTTGGATTTTGTCATCTTTTCTTAAAAGTTGTTTTATATATTTTGGCCAGTTTTCTAGTTGTTTTAAATAAAGGGTACATCTGGTTCCTGTTCTATATTATGGCTAGAAGTGGAAGTCAACATACTTATTTTAAAATCCTATCCCAATTATATTTTTAACTCTTTCTTTAGGTGTGTTTGTTGATTGAGCTTGTTTTCTGTCTTAAATGAGATTTATATTCCTCATGCATTTGCTCATCCTTTGATTACATATGTATTTTTATAATTGAAATTCCTTGTTAGACTCTTCTCTGCCTCTGTTTATGCAGCTTGCTTGGGAAGAGGGCTAAAACCTGCCTCAATTTTCAGTGAGAGTAAAGGAGCTAGTAGAAGTATTTCTGGGCTAGATATCCTGGTGGCTGATCTATTGGGAATGAATGTTTCCTTTTCTTTCTAGGTATCACCAGTCTCCTAGGACACCGCCCTGTCTCTCTAAGATCTTATACACAGTACTCCCTCCTGGGGTCATATACCCTCTGTCACTGCCAGGAGTGTTATGCAGGGGATGAATACAGGCTGATTTGAGTTGGCTGCACCCACTGTGGTATTCCAACTAATAATGCTGTTGATTACCCCTTGGTCCTCTTCTGTTCCTATATTCCGCCTTTGGGCATGGAGCACTGATAGTTCTGTGGCCATTTTGTATCTGTATTACCTTTGAAGATCCATATTGATCTTACCCTTGATTTTTCTCTTTAGTTTGATGTAGTCTGTTGTAAATCACAGAATATCCCCAGCTTCTAGCTCTTCAATTCCTTATGTTCTCAGTTGACGACTAATTAATTTTCAGTCATTTCCAGGATTCGATGTAGCAGGGGAAAACTGGCTAGTTCTCAGTTTTAGTTTTGCTAGTGAAGCACGCAAACTAATCTCTTTTGGTCCTGTGTTCAGTCATTTTTAATAGATTTGCTTTTCATTAAATATCAGAATTTTTAAAAAATATCTAGCTTCACTACTGGCAAAGTAAACGATAAGTATTACAACATCTTCTCTTTGCTTCATTATCCCACTATGGGCCATTTATTTGGCTCTTGATTCAAGAAATAATTATCAGGTTTCTTACCTAGGTATTTGAGGGGGAGGGTACTGTCTAAAGAAAGAATTAAAGATACAGCTATGCAAGAATATGGTATGTGATAAATGCTATTAGAAAGTATGAGAAAAGTTCTGAAGAAAGTCAGGAAAAAACAGACAATCATAACAAGCAGAGATAATTTGCAGGGTGAAGAGTTAACAAACTCAGTGACAATATAGCATCTGGGAAAGGTTTATCAGTGACCAACCACATGGCCAAGTCTACTTGCTTATTTTTAGTCCTCATTCTTTGTCTTCACTGCAGCAATCTGACACACAGTAAGCACTCTCTTTTTCTTGGAAATTCTTTTCTATGACAGGTTTCTTTTCCTGCTTAAGACTTGTCTACCTGTCTCATTTTTCCGTCCCCTAAGAGAAGGAATTCTGTACATTCTCTCACTGTGAGCTCCTCTATTCTGAAGGCTTCAGTGCCTCTAGGAAGATGATTCTCAAATTTTTGACCTGAGCCTTTGCATTAGCCTGACCTCCAGATCCTTACTTTCTACCTTGATATCTGGAGAATAAATTATAAAACTGAGCATATTCTCTTCTAAATAAGCTCTACCTATATCCAAAAGTCTGTCACCAGTTTGACAATTCTTATCACCACTGAATGTCTTTGACTCAGTCGTCTTCTTTATGTTATTATCTCCTTAGTTGCCTAGTCTTATAATTTTTTTCTTTAAAATGTTTTTCATTTCTGCTCTTTGTATTTCTATTACCTTAACCCTCATTTCATCTCTCATTAATTCACCTCCAGCTCATGATTAGCATTCTAAGTGCTCTCTCGCCTCTAGTAGTCCCTTACCAATCTATCCTATGCACAGTTGCCAGTTTAATCTAAAACAAATTCATTCACATTCTCATGGTTTTGTCTGTTGTAAAGTACCATTATCAGTTTATGTATCTTCTACTCCACTCTGAGTTTCTTGAGGGCAGGATCAATATCTATTCATTTTCTGTATCCTCAGCACCTAGTAAAGTGCCTTACACATAATAGGCACTCAGTAGTTGAATGAATGAGGTAGGGCTTGTTTCGATTTTAAGGTATATTAACGTTTTGAGGTATAGAGTAGTCAGGCAATCATTACAAATGTATGAATAGATTTTATTTTTCAATAACAACCTTTTGATAATAGCAAAAAATCTTTGAATATTGATTTTACTGATTCATGAAAAGTAGGCAGTACCTTGAGAGCCAAAAATAATAATAAAAATAACCAATTGGCATTATAGTAAGACAACATATTTAACACCTACCAGTGTCAAAGAAATGTAGAAAATCCTATTTTCCCACAAGGAACTGAGAAAAAGGGAAGCATTTTTCCTAACATATTAGCCACATGGCATATATCTCACGCTTTAGGTGACTGCTCTCAGGACTTCTGCTGTTGAGAGCAGTATTATTATCATTGATTTTGGAAAATTTAGATTTGCTTGAAATGAGAAAAGCTCTGCTACCTGTTAGTTTCACCTGTTAGTTTATTTGCAAACTTATATTCTAAATGTACAATATGTCTCATGCTGCGTAAAGTAAAGGAATCTGAAGAAAAGGAAAACTAAAAGACTCACAAACTGTTGTGGGAAGGTTTTGCTTCTCCGTGGTTTGAGGAATTTGATTTACAAATCTAACACTGTCAATACGTTCTTGACTAACATACTTAAAAGCTTTCTGGACCTCTATTATTTATTTCAATTGGAATATGTGGTTACAAAAAATCAGAAAACCATAAAAGCCATTTCCATTTTTTGTTCCTATCCAGTCATTCTTCATTTACATGTTTTCCTTTTCTTTAAATTGAAGTATACTGGGAATTCCCTGGAGGTCCAGTGGTTAGAACTTGGTGTTCTCACTGCCGGGGCCTGGGTTTGATCACTGGTCAGGGAACTAAGATCCTGCAAGCCGCGGGGTGCAGCCAAAAAAAATATAAATAAAAATTGAATTATAATTTATGTACAATAAAGTACACATATCTTAAGTTTATAGCTTGATGAATTTTCTACTTATGATTCCTCTTAGGTACACATCTCCTAGGACAGGACAGAGAACATTTCCACTACCCTAGAAAGCTCCCTCATGTTCCCTCCCAGTCTGTATCCTCACAAAGTAACCATTAGCCTGATCTGTGTCACCATAGATTAGTTTTGCCTGTTTTTGCATTTCAGATAAATGGAATACTCTTTTATGTCTACTTCTTTTATTGAACCTATGTCTGTGAGATTCATCCATGTTATTGTATGTATCAGTAGTTCATTCTTTTAAGTTTACCTTTTTCACAAGAATAATACATTTTTTGAAGAAATTTTGGAAAATATGTAAAAGGTAGGGGTAGAAGTGGGGAGAAGAGAGAAGAAGACCCAAGACAAGTATTACTAAATTTTGGTTTATTTCCTTCAACTTTTATTCTCTGTATATGCACATAGTTTTCAGTAGTTAGAATCATGTTATTTAAGTTATTATGTATCCATTTTTTATTACATAACATATAAATATTTTTATTGCATAACATATAAGACTCTGAGCAAAGCCAGTTGTCCTTCTGTTTAGCCCAGGCTGAAATTACTAATAGGCTAGAATTTTCACTTACTCATTTAGTAATTCAACACATATTTGTTCAGCCTCTGTTTTTTGTTGAGTGCTGTTCCAGTCACCATTCCAGGTACTAGGAGTAGAGCAGTGGACAAGACAGGCCAAGTCCCTGCTCTTCTGGAGGTTACACTCTACACTAGGGGAAGATGAATATTAAACAAGTAAAAGTAAACAAGAAATTTTCAGGTAGCAATAAGTGCTATGAAGATAATACATAGATATGAAGCTACAGGAACTCTCATATACTCTTGATAGTATGTAAATTATTAAGTAAACTAAAATATAAATATACCTTGTGACCCAGAAATTTTGGGGGGGTGTTCTTTTTTTTTTTAATTGAAGTATAGTTGATTTACAAAATTGTGTTAGTTTCAGGTGTACAGCACTGTGATTCAGTATTTTCGCAGATTATATTTCATTATAGATTATTATAAGATAATGGGTATAATACCCTGTGCTGTACAATAGATCCTCGTTGCTTATCTGTTTTATATATAATAGTTTGTATCTGTTAATCCCATACCCCTAACTTGTCCTTCACCCCTGTCCTCTCCCCTTGGGTAACCACAAGTTCATTTTCTATATCTGTGAGTCTGTTTCTATTTACGTATACATTCATTTGTATTTTTTTTTTTAGATTCCACATATAAGTGATATCATATAGTATTTATCTTTGTCTGACTTATTTACTAAACGTAATATTCTCTTGGTCCATCCACATTGCTGCAGATGGCAGTATTTTGCTCTTTTTATGGCTGAGTAATATTCCATTTTGTGTATATGTGTGTGTGTGTGTATCTGTGTGTGTGTGTGTGTGTGCGCATGCGCACGCACATGCGCGAATGCCACATCCTCTTAATCCAGTTGTCTGTTGATGGGTGCTTGGGTTGCTTTCATGTCTTGGCTGTTGTAAATAGTGCTGCTCTGAACATTGGGGCAGAAATTTCATTCTGTTTCATGTATATATAGATAAGAATGCACCTAAAAGAATGTTCATAACAGTATTGTTTTAATAGTCCCAAACTGGAAGCACCAAAATGTCTACCAACAGTAGGATGGATAAATACATTGTAGTATATTTATACAACAGAATACTATACAGCAATAAAAACCAATGTACTACACTCTGTGAATGAGTCTTAAAAACATGTTATTGTAGGAAAAAAAACAGACACAGAAGAACACATTCTATTTATATAAAACCCCAAAATATGTAAAAACCAAGCTATATTGTTTGAGGATATATACTGAGATAGTAAAAGAACATTATTTTTTAAAAAAGAAGTGATTGCCGTAAAAGTCAGAATAGGGTTAGCTCTGGGGAGAAGGAGGAAGTTGTGACTAGGAAGGGGAACGTGTCGGGGAGGTGCTTCTGGCGTGCTGGAAATGTTCTGTTGCTTGACCTTAGTGGTGCTCATATAGGTATTTATAATCATTAAACTACATGTTTATGTTTTAAGCGCTTTTCCATTTGTGTTTTAGATTTCAAGCAAAGCAATGGGATGATAGCATAAGTATAGTTTGTGTGTGTGTTTCTGTGATTTGACAGCTTTGTTAAGGTATAATTGACATACAGTAAATTGTACATTTAAACTATTCAACTGGAAAAATCTGGGCATATGTATTAACCCATGAAACCATCACCACAATCAAGATAATGAACGGGTCCCCCACCCCCTCAGCGCTTCGTCATATCCCTTTGTAATCCTTCCCTCTCACCTGTTCCCCCTCCTAACCCCCTACCCCCAGGCAACCACTGATTTGCTTTCTGTCATTATAGATTAGCCTTCTAGAATCTGATATAAATGGAATCATGTATACACACACACACACTCTCATTGTTGTCTGGCTTCTTTCACTCAGCATAATTATTTTGAGATTCATCCATATTGTTGCATGTATCAGTAGTTCATTCCTTTTAATGCTGAGTTGTATTCCCTTCTCTCTGGATATAACACAATTTGTTTATCCATTCACCTGTTGATGGATATTTGGGTTGTTTCCAATTTCTAGCTATTGCAAATAAAATTGTTATAGGTATCCATGTACAAATCTGTGTATAGATATATACTTACTTTTCTCTTGGTTAAATACCAATGAATGGAATGGCTAGCTAATATGATAGGTGTGTATTTAACTTCCTAAGAAATATAAGTATACCTATGTAGCCCCCTAATATCTTGTGAAAATATTTTCAGTTCAATAAATATATTCCTATAAAATTATTTTAAGTCACTTTGTAGTAGTCCATCAATTAAACATGATATAGTGTATTTAACCAATTCTTTGTAGGTGGACATTTAGATTTTTTCTACTATCATAAAAAAACATTACCATAAATGTCCTTCAAACTAAATCTTTGAATATATTCTTAATTATTTCTTTAAGATAAATGCCTAGAAATGAAATTGCTTAGCCAAACATTCGAGCTTTTGTTACAGATTGCCTTCTAGACATGACAAATTGAATCTTCATCAGTCAGATTTTTTCATTTGAATACTAAATTATGTCAGATATAGTTAGTCAAAACTATATTTTAGACACAGTTAGTCAAAATATTCCTTTTGTGTAATGAAACACTTTCTTTACTTTCTTTAGGATTTATAGGTGAAAATAAGTTTAGAATCTTAAAAATGGTTTATTCTGTTTGTGTCATTTAGTGAATTTCTCTTTCTGAATCAACTGTGGCTATGAAAGAATTACCCTTGGAATTAGGTAATCTGTGAAGTTAAGGGATAAATTGTTAAGAGATTAAAAGTATAAATTGCAGAATAGTATGTATGGTATGCTTGCATTTAGGTTTTCAAATATATTACTATCTAACACTATTTAAAGAGGTTTAATAATATGTTTCATGTTGATATGAAATATTTATATAACAAATATATTTATATGTAATGCATATAATTCATTATACATACATATTTTCAAGACATAGGGCAAAGTTTAGAAAATTTGAATTGAGCTGTAAAGTGTGGGATTTTGGGGAGCTTTCATTTGTACTTTGTGTGTTTCTGTGTTTGAAGTCTTTTCACAATGAGTATGCACAGCTTTTACTGTCGGGCAAAAAAAGTATATTTTTGTTTGGAAAAATATGAGACAGCTCTGCAATTAACCTCAGAAGACATTTTAGAGTGTAGATCTTTTGGAGAAGGTCCAACTAGATGGAAAGCTGTGACAAGTATATCCTATTACTGGAATATATGTCTTATTTATCAATTATGGTCTCCCAGTCAGTATTTGTATTCTTGAATTGTTACTCAGCAAAATATATACTTTTTACTCTTCCCTAAATTCTGTCAGGCTACACATATTTTTTAATTGATATGTTATGTAGCTTGTCAGTTCCAGTGTTCGAGCGCCTATTATAATTCAGCATGCTGCAGCTGGTTAGGGGAGTGTCACATAGTTTCGTTTTTTTTTCTGCGCATTTGTCTCTCCATCTGTGAGTACAGTATTTTGTTGAGCCTTGCACATATTCCATGTATCTGTCTATACTCCGACTTTGAATCTCTTAATCATATAGTATACACTTTAGCTGGTGACCACTGTGTTCTAAAATAATATATTCTTATTGCAAGTACGTAGCAAATTTTCCCCCCAGATCAGGTAACATCTTGTCTACCAAGATAACCACGGGTAACCAAGTCAAGGTATTTGAATACTTAAAGTTTATAATACTACAGTGGCAAAGTCACTTAACTAGATACCAGGAGACCCATATAATTATCCTAGCTCTATTATGTACTTAAGGAGCTACATCATCTACTTGGGGCTGGTAATACTTGCTTGTTGAGGTAACCTAACAAGGAAGAATCATTCATGAGGATTAAGCAATATAATATAAGTGAGAGTATTTTATAAATGATAAGAACAATGCAGATGAAGTTCTGACACTTACATCTACTTTCGCTATTGTGTGGGAGTCCCTGTAACGTCACAGGGGGTGGTGGTGCTGGGAACGCAGAAGGTAGATATTGCTAGTACTTTTTCAACATCACTTTTTTGTGGCTGACAAGATCTTTTCTCCAGAATAGGTCCTTGATTTTTAAAACAATTTTTAACTGTTCTAGGAGCACTCGTAAGTCTTTGTACATCCAGAAGTGGATTAGGGAATGAAAAGAGGCAGAAAATATCATAGTCTTTAACTAATAAACACATATTCAAGGCACATACAAATGCAGTAGTACCTTCTCAACATTGACTATAAATAGTTCGTTAGCCCTGAAAGCTTTATTACTTGACTGTGAGTCTATAGATTCTTCGCTCATAAAACATTGGATTAGTGGATGTATACACTTTATGTCAATATGCTAACCAGCTAAAATATTGCTTAATATCCTTAATTTACATATATTTTAAATCTTAGCCGTAGCAATTAATTATCCTTTTCTTTGGCTTTTCTGAGCGACTAAATTTCAACTCATGAATTAGTTCAACTATCTCTGTTCTGAACTTTCTGAACAAGTAGAAGAAAAATCTCTGACCTTTATAGAAACACATGACTTTAATTATCAGTAGTTATATATTCTGCCTGCTATTCTTTAAGACTTCGAAACAAGAATTTTGACTTCTGTATTGAAAGTCAATAAGAAAAAACTCTTATGAAAATAGCATTCCCCTGAAAAGCAGAAATGCTTCTTGCTTATTATCTTTAAAATACTTATTTGCACCTGTTACAGAAATTGTAATGATGTAATGCTCTAGTAGAGATATAAAATCTTTGGCATAATTATCAGTTTGGGGAAAGTAAAGGCTAGGCATCAGCATCTAAAAATATTATAAGCATTTTGTTGATCTTCTTAAATAATCATTCTCAACCTCTTCTATTTTTCCTGTTCAGACCTCCAGTAATTCAAATGGCAAAATATACATTCTTTGAATTGACCATGTTGCTTGTTTTTCCCTAAGTTATTTTATGTTTAAAATTGGGAAAATACTTTTCATAAAATCATATAAAGTTAGTGAAAGTAAAAATAATAAGCTTAAAGAAAGGTTGTATTCAATAGAGCTAAAACCAAAGTGAGCTCTACTTTTATGTTTACCTAATAATATGGTTGGTCTCAGTAGGCATGTATTTTCTAGAAATAGTACTCGTTCGTTATGAGTTTCAGCATAGAGGAAAAGTTGTGTTTTCTACCTTCAATATTATATATTAATATATATATTATATATAAAAATGAAATAGATTTTTGCTTTTATTGGATGTCTTTTAAGTCTTGTTAAGAGCACTTCTGAGTTCTAGATTTATAATATTGTTAAGTTGCTTCAAGCTACATATTCTTTGCTGAAATGCTTAATATTTCACATATCATATGCAAGAAAGATTGGTTTTTAATTCACTAAAGTAAAATTAAATAATCGTAATTTAAATTTGAGTTAATGTAGTGATCTGTAGGAATTAGATAGGTTTTAACTGAGATCTAATGGAAAACTTGCTTGTTTTTAGTTTTAGTGTTTTGCGTTTTTTTAAGATAAAATAATGTGCTTACTTCTTTTTGGTCCAGTAGATGTGTATAAAGGTAACATTGTTTGTACATTCATTCATTCATTCATTCAACAGGTATACAGAAAACACCTACAATATGGCAGACACTTCAGTTTGATTAATTTGCTTCAGTATAATAAGTTGTGATTTTGGCTTTGTCAATGGCAAATATATTACTCTGGCCAGCATAACTGCAGGCTCGGTAGTGTCTGGTGGGCTGATAATTTTAATGGAAGTAATTTGCTACTCCAAGAGCATTACATAAATACTACATAAGAGTAATTATTAACTGTACCAAGGAGCCAATATCAGCTCTTTATACAAATATGTATCCCATATAACTGTGATTGAAGATGATGCATGGGTGTTTGTAAGATCTCATCTAGACATACCATTTCTTTAAAAATCTGTCAGATTTATTGAGTATACACTGAAAAACATACAGTAATAAAACAGATAAATATTATTTATATATATAAATGTATGTAAGTGTATATATATATGTATATGTATATATAAACAATATGTGTATAAATATATGACATTGTTTTATATATGTGAAAACAATGCAGTCAAATCCTAAGTTCACACAGAACACACATGTAACTTTAAATCTTGCCATTGGCTACACTAAATCTATGGGAAATTGGTGGCTAGGGAACTATGAGTAAAATTCATCACTTCTGACTTTTAAACACCTTTATTTTTTTAATATTTATTTATTTATCTATTTATTTATTTATTTGGCTGCGTCGGGTCTTTCATTGCAGTGCGCAGGCTTCTCTCTAGTTGTGGCGCACAGGCTCCAGAGCGCACGGGCTCAGTAGTTGCGGTGTGCGGGCTCAGTTGTCCTGCGGCATGTGGGATCTTAGTTCCCCAACCAGGGATCAAACCTGGGTCCCCTGCATTGGAAGGTGGATCCTTAACCAGTGGACCACCAGAGAAGTCCCTTAAACACCTTTATAATCAAACGGGTCACACATATGTGGGGTGGGGATGAGGATGGAGGGAGGGAAAAAATGACAGAAATTGATAGAACACCAAAATCAAATCACCTAGTTTGCAGTTTTGCCAAGAATCTTGTGATAGACAGTATGTCATTAATATCATCTTGGGGCTGTGGGCTGCCTTTGGCTCACCACTTCAGTTTTAAACAAATTGTCATGAAAAACATGGACCGCTTAGATATGAATGAGAGTAACTTGAATTCGCGTAAGAGGGCATCTAACTAAGTAAATGCTTAGAGAGACGGAACCAACCAGATTCAGATGGTCTTGATTAGAAAAGCTAATTTTTAAATTATTGTTAATAAAGCTGATAACAATAATTGGCATTTATTGAGTCATTACCATGTGCCAGGCACTCTGCCAACTGCTTCGTACCTCTTGTCTCATTTAAACTTCACAAAGGTGAATGTGTTATCATTATCCTCATATAGGTGAAGAAAGGGAGACTCAGTGGTAAAATAAAATTTGCCCATGGTACTATAGTGAATAAGCGAAAAAGGTAGGATTCAAACCCAGATGTGTCTTGACTAAAAAAACTCATGTTTTTAACCATTATAACAGTGTTTCTCAAAGTATGTTTTGTAGACAACAGGTATCAAAATTATATATAATTTTAATATTATGTATAATTTATATACAATATATAAAGATTATACTGGCTAACTATATAAAAAGATTTCTAGGTCCCGTACTAGACCTGCTGAATCAGATTTCTTGGATATGGGATCCAGGGCTCTGCATTTTTAACAAGCTTCCCAATGTGATTCTTATGAACACTAATGTGTGAGAACAACTGTACTATACTATATTGCTATGTAGTTTGGTTTTTTTTGTTTGTTTGTTTGTTTTGCGGTACGCGGGCCTCTCACTGTTGTGGCCTCTCCCGTTGCGGAGCACAGGCTCCGGGCGCGCAGGCTCAGTGGCCATGGCTCACGGGCCCAGCCGCTCCACGGCATGTGGGATCTTCCCGGACTGGGGCACGAACCTGTGTTCCCTGCATCGGCAGGCAGACTCTCAACCACTGCGCCACCAGGGAAGCCCTGCTATGTAGTTTGAGTACGCAAATAATAAGGACTGATGGGTAGGAGGATGAAGGATATTTCTGACATTATGAATGATACATATGAAGTAATGGAAGAGTGAATAACTTCCATATGGACTGGCAATATTTGTAATATTGGAAAACATAGGTTGTGATATAGAGGACTTGGAGGATGTTGAAGTCTAATTTAAAGATTAACACAGTGCTTTAGAAAAGAAGGAAATTCCCAGTAGATTGAACAGAGTTGGATGCCAACTTCTTCTGCTCCATTAACACCTTGCTCACTCACACCTGTATCGTAATGCTGAAACATTCTATTTCAGCTCTTTCCTTCATTAAACTGTTCTTGAGACTAGATATTATGTTTTATTTGCTGTTGTGTCCCCATCTCTTAGCCTAGTTCCTAGTACATACAGATCCCTAATAAATGTCAGATTGTCTCAGTTTTTTTTCTTTTAGAACTTTTGGAAGGCCCAAACTGGGACGGAGTCCTTTCTGGGTTAACTTTTAGAAATTTGAGAGCCTTTAGCGTCACCTCCCTATCTAAACCCACAGATCCAAGGAAGAGCTTCAAGCTGTGACTTGGCTTCCATGAATCAACAATTGAAGTTTAACCCAACCTTGAATCCTGAGCCTTTCCAGATGCCCCAAGAAGAAAATTTCCAGGAAGACACAGTAGTCTGTCTTCCTGCTCAGCAGAACTGATACAGGGCTTAGTAACTTGACCCTCAGCCATGGGACCAGCTACCTTTCCCCTCCACCAGAAGGATCACCCCAAGAGCAGGACAGACAGGAGACCATCCAACAGTAGAGGTAATAGGAAAAGACATTGATACTTCAATTCTGAAAAGACAATTTAGTTGGAGATCCTTCAGTCAGAGCATACATTATAAAAATAACTTTAGACTTGAATTTGAATGTTGTCATTTCTGGAATCATCCTGGGAACCACAAAATGAGGAAAGCAGCCTCTCATTCTTCCTCCTTAGCTCAGAAATGCTCAGTAACTTGATCCTCAGCCCTTGTTCCATCCTTCCTCTGCACTAGAAGAATTCTTCCAACAGCAGGAGAGAGAAGAGACAATCCAAATAGAAAGGCAGTGGGAAAGGGACTTGACATGTTCAGAGAGGGGCTTCTAACACCGGTTTAATGAAGGCTTGTTTCCTCGCGGGTTGGATTTCAGATTACATACAGATAATGATTGTACATATTGCCTTGCACAGAAGCTTTCTAAGAACTTAAAACAGTGAGGAATCATCAGTTGTAGGAACAAGATGCAGATTTGTGCCAAAGACTGGTATCAGAAAGTAGATTCGATCCAATTTCAGAGCCAATACCAAAATGTTCCACTAGTAATTTTAGGGTCTGTGTGGGGCAAGCTGGGAGGTTTCTGTAATGCAAGTTGTCTTTTTCTCTTTTCAGTTCTGTCTTTCTTCCCCTTCCTTGTTATTTGCAATTTATAGGTTACCTATCTATGTAGATTGAACGCCTTTCTGATTTCAGTTTGCTTTATTCCATTTTATTGATTAGTCATTCTTTGGCACCTGCAGGTGTATATTAGAATTCTACAGTCAATTATAAGATGTGATCCACTGTTAAGAATTTGAAACAAAAAACTGTGAGGAAAGCAAAAATAGAAATTGTTTAGGTAAAACATGATTGTGATAAAGTATATGTTAGTAAATATTTCTTGGTCTGTAACAATGACCTTATTATTTCCTCTTAAAGGAATTTCTGCTGTGTTACTTCAGCGTTTTTCAGTGCAAATTAAACACATTTAAAGGAGAGAGAAAAGTCTTAGAGAAGCTCCAATAATGGAGTGAATCCTCATGGGAAAAAGAAACATAGATGTCAGGGTTAGAGTAGCTGATTTACTTTTCTCTGCTAAACATTTCATTTGCTTGTTGAAATCTCTGATTATTGTATGATCTCCTCTCTGCAGGTTTGTACTCTTTGCAATATAGAATGCTCCAAGATTTTAGTCATTATTATTCAAACAGTATTTGGCCATTGTCAGATTGTTTAGCCAAAATAGATACTATTTTCTTACCTCTTTCTACTTATTTCTTGACTTAGTTGTATGATTTTGTTATTTGGTACTCTGTTTATAATTCTATCTGTATAAAAACCTAATTGAAATGAAATGTAAATTCTTTAATATTGTGCTGTGTTTAATCAGTATAACTTTTTAATGTGCTGTTTTACAAGTCTAAGACAGGCATCTCAAGTAGCTTTTAAATTAGTTCCCCACACCTAAATGCAAGTGAGAATTGTACATTTTCCTGCTTGTCATCAACTGCTTCTTCTCCTCAGTCTTAACCATGTTTCACTAACCATGTCCATCTGTTATGTCTTATTAAGAATCTGTACACCCATCAGCTTCACTCTTTTAGAGGAGTATAGTATAAAAGCTTCATGGAGAATATGGCTTTATGTTTTATGTGAGGTGAAATTTCTTTTCCCAGGTAAGGATTGGTTTTATTTTTCACTGTAGATGCAGATCCTTTAGAACAGGGGTCCCCAACCCCTGGGCCGCGGGCCAGTAGTGGTCCTCAGCCTGTTAGGAACCAGGCCACACTGCAGGAGGTGAGCGGCGAGCAAGCAAAGCTTCATCTGCTTCTCCCCATCGCTCCCCATCACTCACATTACCGCCAGAACCATCCCCCCTCCCCCACCCCAGCCGTGGAAAAATTGTCGTCCATGAAACCGGTCCCAGGTGCCAAAAAGGTTGGGGGCTGCTGCTTTAGAAGATAATTATGAGTATGAAATCTGATTTCAGAATACAAATTCCTGGGACTTCTCTGGTGGTCCAGTGGTTAAGACTCCACGCTCCCAATGCAGGGGGCCCAGGTTCGTTCCCTGCTCAGGGAACTAGATCCCGCATGCCGCAACTAAAGATCCCGCATGCCGCAGCTAAGACCTGGTGCAGCCAAATAAATAAATAAGTATTTTTTAAAAAAAGAATACAAATTCCTTTGAGAGAAAAGCTAATCAGAATATTTAAAACATTATTCTGCAGTGTAGCAAACAATTTATTAGATTTATCAGCAGATCCTTCATATATAAACATATATATTTATCATATATAATAAATACTATATGAGAGATGGAGGATTTTTTTGGGGGGGGCGGGGATGGAGGATTTTTAAAGATTTTTTGAATTAAATTTAAATATTTAAATTAAATTTTTTTCTTGTTCCTTTGGTCACCTTATCTACCAGTAAAATCTGACATCCCAAGCTTCTATATATAGGTCAATAGATATCAGTAATTTTTTTTCTGTTTTTTATATTAACTATTGCTTAAAATCTGTGTGGGGAATCTACTGCTTACTTTTTTGGCTGTGCATACAGAGACTTTTTTTTTTTTTTTTGGCTGCATTGGGTCTTCGTTGCTGCGCACAGTCTCTCTCTAGTTGCGGAAAGCAGGGGCTACTATTTGTTGCAGTGCACTGGCTTCTCATTGCTGTAGCTTCTCGTTGTGGAGCTCGGGCTCTAGGCACATGGGCTTCAGTAGTTGCAGCACGCAGGCTCAGTAGTTGTGGCTTGCGGGCTCTAGAGCGCAGGCTCAGTAGTTATGGCACACAGGCTTAGTTGCTCTGTGGCATGTGGGATATTCCCGGACCAAGGCTCGAACCCATGTCCCCTGCATTGGCAGGCGGACTCTTAACTGCTGTGCCACCAGGGAAGTCCCTACAGGGACTTTTGATGATGATTATGACAGTGGTGATAGATGTTATTGAAAGAACAATGGCATGAAAAGCCTCTCCTGACTCCCTTATGCTAGGTAGGTTAGGCAGAGGTCCCTTCTCTGTGGTCCCATAATGGCCTATGCATAGCTCTCAGTGCTGTACTTGCCATTTTATAATTATATGCTTCTAGATCTGTCTCCCCTACTAAACCGAACTCCTTGGGGGCACAAATGTTTCTTATTTATGTTTGTATTTTCAGTACCTGGCAGAGTGCTTAGCCCACAGCATATTGTAAATATTATGTAAACGTTTATTGAGGAATTGAGAGTATTGACTCTCTAACGTTGACGGATTGCTGTTTTGAACTAAGATTGCACTTCGGTGGACCAAGATAGTCAGCCCAAAACATACTTATATTGCTTTTAACCATTTCTCTGTTATTAATAGTTAAGTTGTTTACTTAATAGAGAATGTGTTATTTTTCAATTTACCAAGAAAGTTTAACATCCTCAGTGTATTCTCATTACAGAACCAAATTTGTATTCCAAATTTGGGTCTGTATAATTTGACTCAGTATAGTCAAATGCTATACATAAGCCTTAACATAAGGATACTTTGTCCTGGTTATTATATGACTTCAAGCAAGTTTATTACCCATTCTCCTTATGTATAACTCACCAATTTCTACTTTACTACTCTATGAGGATAACTGACATACTAGTTATCGCCACTTTTATCTCTCTTTAGAGAAATCCATTAATGGAAAGAAACAGGGACATGTTATTCATAATGCAAAATAACCAATTCAGTTTGGTTCTGAAATGCATGTTAACATTTTTTAAGTGTCCGATCTGAAATTTTGTTTTGCGTTGTTTCTTACAAGTAATATATGATCTTTACTGTTAATCATTGGCATTCCAAGTAAAATAATTATGCTATGAAACTCTGACCTGAGTTGCTTAGTAAGCTAGTTGCCCAATTCAATTCCCATTCAGTTTTCTTACTTAACTTTTCTTAAAAACTTCTATTCCTCCTTCATTATAATATCATCACACATGTTCATTGTTTTTATACTTTAAACAAGATGTTTAGCTAACTCAAATTCTCCTTGAGAGAGAAGTAGGAACCCTTTAAAGTCTTTCTTTTATTATTTTAACCTGAAGATAGAAAAGGAAACCTCAATGTCCCTTTTGTTCTCCAACAGCCTAAGACTAAATTTATGCAAATATTTACTGGACATCTATGATAAGTCATTGTTCTTAGTGCTGTGGACTACAAATTGAATAAGATGTGTTTTCTGCTTTCTAGTCAATTGGAATAAATGAGACATATTCTTATAACAATGACAAAGCTTAAAGAGCAAGGCAGGATTTTTTTAAATAAGATGGCATTTGAGTTGGAACTTGAAGGACTATTCAAAGGATCTAGTTTCTCTGATTGATACCTTTGGATAACTCTTAGATTGCTGCTGCCCTTGCTGATAAACTCCCATTTTGGCTACAGTCTATCTTTCTATTTAAGTAAAGTATTACTGAATTGGTAATCCTTAAATTGATTTTGCATATATCTACTCTGATCCATTCATATGCTGATTTTATTAATTAGAATATGCTGCTATTCCTACTGCTATTCCTATCCTGCTATTCATACTCCTTTATGCTGCCTTCAAGGGTGGAAGAGAATTTAGAGTGGGGGGAGGTAAGTTTCAGATGAAGGTAACAGCATGAACTAAGGTACAGAGTTTGAAAATTTTGAGGTTTATATAGAGAACAAAGCAGTTCAGGTTGACTGGAGCAAATGGGGGAGGAAAGGTGGATAGTAGGAGAATATAGTAATGGGAAGAGATAGTAAGGGTGTAAAAGATGGGTTAAAACTATATATATTATGGAGTTCTGTATATTTAGTAGACTAAGAAGTAATATGGGCTTAATTAATGCTATAAACATGGAAGAACTGTTGAGAATTTTTAAATAGAAGGATGACATGATAGTTTTGCTTTAGAAAGATTACTTTGGATTGGAACTGGGAGATCCCAGAGCTATGGTGATCACCTTGACAAGTATTACAATAACCCAAGTGAAATGTAGTCAGGACTAATATGGGGTAACTCAGTTGGTGGGGGAGTGGAAGAAAGAAGCACCAGATGGGAGAAAGGTGGCAGAGAGAAAATGTCAAGCCCTGGCATTCTTTTCCAAAAGCATAAGAATAAGTGAAAGGTAAAAATGTGTCAGGAAAGGGTTTGAAAATCTAATGCCGGACCTGGGATACCTTTTAGAACATCTTTGACACATGATCTGTTCTCTTTTGGTGGCCAATTTGTTTGATACTGATCATGTGATCATTTTGTTCACTTTTTATTTTCTTTTATAATCTCATTTGTTAAGTTTTTACTATCACTGCATCCATTTTTTTTGTCCTTCATCCATTATTTTTGGCCCCTTTTATTTAGCAGCTTTAGTCTAATTTGACTTTCCTCTCTCCATCAACCCTCATGTGTCCTAAGACAGGGCTTGTTAAGTAGCAGAGAACACACTCAACCTAACTGTCATGAAGGAGAATGCAGTGACAGGTTACAGAGATGTCTTATGGTAATTCACGACTATGGAAAGATTAGCTGGGCATCATAGGAGCTAGAAAGCTGAAAGAATGTCTTTTTCTCGAAGGAGTAGTCTCATTCTTCCTAATGGCTTCTCTGCTTCTTGCTACACAGCTCCGTATTCCTCTTCTCTCTCTCTCCTAGCTGACTTCCTCTGCCTTCTTATTCCTTTTATAATGGCTCAGTCGAGTTTGAGTCTTTATATACTCTTTCAGTTCAGTTTCTCACAACTAACGGGCAGCTTCCCTCTTTGTCTCTTAGTCCTAGTATTTCCCAAGAGAAGGAATCTGATTTACCCAACTCACTCAATCCAAGTCCTAATATCCTTTCTGATCCAGCAGTCATTCAGCTACAGGTAATAAAAACCTGACTCAGATTGGCTGGACAAAGAGGAAATGTATTATCTCCTATAACAGGAAGTTCAGAGGAAGGGCAGCCTTTAGAGTTGGTTGATTGGAGACTCAGCAGTGTTATCAGGAACGCTGAGTTCCCTGCATCCCCTCACTCTGCCATCCTTGGGATTGGCTTTACCCTTAGTAAAATAGCTACAGCCATTCCAGGCATCACATCCAGATACAACGACATTCAGAAAAAGAAGTGGCCATTTCTTCCTATGGTCTTTTCTTAGGAGTGAGGAAATTTTTCCTAAAATCTGCCCTGGAAGTGAGCAGATTTTCCGTCGTGTCTCATTGACGAAATTTGCAGTTAAAGATTTGTTCGGGTTAATAAACTCTGTTGGTAGAAAAGAGAAGCCACCAGAATATATATATATATATATATATATTCCTGTCCTATCACTGGCAAGGGGAACGTGATTATATATAATATATATATAATTCCTGTCCTATCACTGGCAAGGGGAACGTGATTAAATCAGGCCCATCCCTGGAGTTGGAATGGAAGTCATTTCCCCCTGTGGTAAATGAAGCCTTATATTTGGAGAGTGAAAAGGAATGGTGGTCTATTGATGGGGACCCAAAAAAGTCCTTCTGTTCAAAGGTATATGTCCATGTACACTGGTATATAAGCTCTTCTTTAAAATGGAAATTATTGTGGGAATTTTACCTGAAGAAAATTGAAGTTCTATCAGGATGAAAGATAGTTTACTACAATTATCTTTGGGTGAGGTATGTGCCCCTTTCCCAGTTAGCTATGGCCTGGAGGGAGAGGTACAGTGTATAGAATATACATAATATAAAACAAAACCACTTTATACTATAAGTGAGGGCTCTCCCAGCAGGGCATGGCAGATAGGTACTATGAAATATATATGGTCTATACCTCTCTGGGATCCATTTTCTGAATTCTTACAGACACAATCCTTCCTCAGAGATTTTCAGTAATGAATACATTCATTTCAGTGAAACCGTGCTTCTTACTGTTGTCATGAAAAAACATTGAGTATTCAGTCACATAAAATTTTTGCAAAGTTTGGAATATAATTTAAAGAAGGTCACTTATTCACAATGAGGATTCCGTATAATAGTATAGTACCAGTAGAGATATTCTTGCCAAAACCTGAACCTAATAGATTTACTATCCAAGCTGTGTTATCTAATACGATTTTCAGAATTAATTTTTAGTAAGGAGTGTCACACTTTGCATGGCCTGCATCTTACTGAATTTGTGCATACTAATGAATCTAAAAATACTGAGTATCTACTATGAGAATCTCTTCTTGATACAGTATGCAAGCAAAAGATTCAAAATATAACATATGTTCATTGAAGAACAAGATTATTTATGGATCAAAAGGAAAACTAAAGTAGGTCAGAAGCCCAGAAAGCCTCTTCTTTTCAAATATATATGCCAATACACATATCTGCAGTTTGAGATGGGTTTTTCTTTTCTTTTATATTTATTTATTTATTTGTTTGTTTTGGCTGCTCCGGATCTTAGTTCTGGCACATGGGATCTCCGTTGCAGCTTGCGGGATCTTTCAGGTGCGGGATCTTTCAGCTTCCAGAGGAGAAACATGATGGAACCTCGGGAGCGAGCCAAGTTCAAGCACAAGTACAAAGTGAAGCTGGTGGAGAAGCGGGCGTTCCGCGAGATCCGTTGGTAGCTGCCACGGGATGTTGGAACCCCCGCCCTTCAATAAAGCACCTTCTGACCACCACCACCAACAACAAAAAAAACTCCTAAAAAGACTCCTAGAAAGCGTAGCAGATCTGGGCCCAGACGTGGCGGCTGTGGGGCGCTCCCTCTATCAGGTTTTGAGGCGGCTTGAGCGCCGGCATAGTGGGTGCTGAGGGGGTTGGACTGTCACCTTGCTGGGGGTTTTGGCTGTGTCCTGGGTGCTGGGCTGGGTGGGCGTGCGGCCGCCGGAGGCGAACAGAGCAATCAGGGCGTTCCAGGTGTTGATTCACACTGGCGGCTTCTTAGTTGCGGCATGCGGACTCATAGTTGCTGCGTACAGACTTCTTAGTTGCGGCGTGCATGCGGGATCTAGTTCCCCGACCAGGGATGGAACCCCCGCCCCCTGCATTGGGAGTGCCAACTCTTACCCACTGGACCACTAGGGAAGTTCCGAGCTGTTTTTTTTTCTTAATAAGCTTTGTTAGTAAGAAACCATAGAATGTAGAATAGGGATGGGGAAAGGAAGCAGGAAGGGCACCTAAGACAACTATATTTTTTACTTTTTTACCTAGAGCCCTGATGGTCACTTCTGAAAATGGTCTTAGGTACTTCCACAGGCCAGTATTTTTTACAGCATGTTTCGCAAAAGCTGATCCTTGACCTGCTCCTTGAAAAGGATTCATTCTGCAGTCACAAATAGTGGGAAATAACAAATTCTTCTCCAGGAGATTTATAATGCACATTAGTAAATTAAAGACTCTGAGAAGTAACACAAATTTCTCTAACCCTGTATTTTCCACACTTTCTTAATTACCAAGTCTCTCTTGTCATATAACATCTATTAACATCTTGCAGAGCATACTGAGAAACTGTTGAGGTCAGAGAGGAGTGTTCTTGAGCAGAGGAATAACATTATGAAAGCAGAGTTTTAGTAAGAACGACCTAATGATATGTAAGATGAATTGGAGACAGAAGAGATCGAAAGCCTAAAGTCCTGTTTGGAAGCTGTTGGAATAATTTGGTATGAAGAAGATGTCACAGATGGGATAATAATAGTGAATGTTTTCTATTCCTTAATTCAAATATTTATCAAGCCCAAACCGTGTGCCCAATATTGTTCTCGATCCAGGGGATACAGAAAAAAAAATTCAAAATCTTTGTCCTTGTGAAGTTTATTTGTGTCCTAAGAGACGAAAAAACAATAAACAAACAAATACGTAAAATGTGAAGCGGTGAAGAGTGCTAAAAAGAGAAATAAAGCAGAGTAAAGGTAGAGTCCTTGGGCAGTGGTTAGAGGGAGACCTTTCTGATGAGTGAACACATAAGCAAAGACCTGAATTAGGTTAGAAAGAGAGCAATGTGGATACCTAGGCAGAGGGAACAGCAATGCAAAAACTTTGAGATAGGAGCCCAGTGTGGCTAGAGCAGACTGAAGTGGAGGATGGTAGGAGAAGGGGAAAAGGAGCATGGGAAGGGACAGGAAATGAGTAAGATCACGGAAGGCCTTAAACATCTAATAAACCATGGTAAGGACTTCGGATTTTATACTGAGTGAGGCCGGAAGCCATTGGAGAGTTTTGAGCAGAGGAGTGACATAGTGTGACTTAGTTTTTAGGTGATCACTCTGACTTCTGCTTGGAGAACAGACTGGAGTGGAATTGCAGTGGAGACAAGGAGACTGGTTAGGACTATTGTCAAGGTCTAGACAAGAGATGACAGTGGCTTGGTCTCATGGGGTAGTGGTACAGGTGGTAGTAAGCAATTTGCTTAAAGATGAATTTTAAAGCTAAGAGTTGACAAGAATTTCTGTCAGTGATACCATGTGCCAGGTTTTATTTTAAGTGTTTAACACTAATTATTTAATCTTCATAAAAAACTTGTGAGGTAAGTACCGTTGTTATCTCTGTTTTACAATTGAGAGGACCACGGCACAGAAAAGTAGCTTGCCCAGGGTCATACAGCTAATAAGTGGTGGCACTGCATTTTGCACCCAGGCATCACAACTCCAGAACCTGTGCTCTATTATGTCATTCTGTCATCCTGGCCCCTACCCTCTCTAGGGAGGAATTAGAGGAAAACCTTGGGCCAGTACCAAGCAAACACTATATAATGCCTTCTGCCTTCTTCCATCCATCCGATATATGCAAAATTCACAAGAAATAAAATCAAAGTTTTTCTTCTTTAATCTGCTTATAAAACATTTGAGCTACATTCCACATAACCTTGTCCTTTTCCTTGTTTTTCTTTTTTTTTTTTTTTTTTTTTTTGGTGGTACGCGGGCCTCTCACTGTTGTGGCCTCTCCCGTTGCGGAGCACAGGCTCCAGACGCACAGGCTCAGTGGCCATGGCTCACGGGCCCAGCTGCTCTGCGGCATGTGGGATCTTCCCGGACTGGGGCACGAACCCGTGTCCCCTGCATCGGCAGGCGGACTCTCAACCACGGCGCCACCAGGGAAGCCCTGTTTTTCTATTTTTGAAAGACTTTGAAAGCGTCTCAGGGGAAATCATGTTTTCTGACTTTACCACAGGAAAACGTTGGGGCAGCATAAACTGGTGCTGGGCAGACTGGAGAGAGTGAGATAAGATTCCAGGTGTTCTTTTGGGGTTAATTCTGACAGTTCTTTGAAACATTCCCTCCCCACACACAACTTCTGTGAGAGAGATGGGATAGCAGTCAGGATGTTATAAATTGCCTTTTGTTTCCCAACTCCTGGTGGCCAAACTACTTTGAGTGATTCTGATGGTTGAAGCAGGAGAACGCTTACTGTTGCTCATTACCTTACTCTTATCTTCTCCTTTTTCTCCTTGGTTTGAGGGCTTCTGAGGAACTTCTGGGAGGGAGGAAGCAATCTTAGGAATTTACACATTTGAAATATTTTTTTCTGGTTTCTGATCTGGAATCTGAGGAGCTTGGAAGTCATCACTCCATCCTAACCACAAGTAAAAATCTGAACAAACTGAAAAATCAGCACAGAGCAAACCACTGCCCACCGCCCCAAATTAAAGCAGACAGGCAGATGCAGAGATCCACATCTTACCAGAGTAGAAGTCCACAGGAGAAACCTCTGAAGGAACCAGTACTGGGGTAAGAAAATCTGAATGATGAATTCTTGGAAGCTCAGTGTGGACAAGTCTGAGAGTTAAAAACTCCAGGGCGCAGGGTGGGTGGGTGTGGTCCACGCTTTTGTTTTAGAACTGTAGAATGCTTCCCTTTCCCCCACATCCCACCACCATACCACTGAAGCCTACTTACTGGAGTTCCTTTTACCCAGTCATCATGTCCAGCTTTCAACAAAAAAATTACAAGACATATTAAAAGGCAAAAACCACAGTTTGAAGAAATAGAGCAAACATCAGACCAGACTCAAATGAGACAGGGATGTTGGGATTATCAAACTGGGAATTTTTAACAACTATAATTAATATGCTAAGGACTCTAGTGGAAAAGTAGACAACATGCAAAAACAGATGAATAATATAAGCAAAGAGATGGAAATTCTGAGAAAGAATCAAAAATAAATGGTAGTGATCAAAAACACTGTAACAAAAATGAAGAATACCTTTGATGGACTTATTAGTAGACTGGACACAGTTGAGGAAAGACTCTCTGAGCTTAAGAATATATCAGTAGATGGGCTTCCCTGCTGGCGCAGTAGTTGAGAGTCCGCCTGCCGATGCAGGGGACATGGGTTCATGCCCCGGTCCGGGAAGATCCCACATGCCACGGAGCGGCTGGGCCCGTGGGCCATGGCCGCTGAGCCTGTGCGTCCGGAGCCTGTGCTCCGCAACGGGAGAGGCCACAACAGTGAGAGGCCTGCGTACCGCAAAAAAAAAAAAAAAAAGAATATATCAGTAGAAACTTCCAAAAGCAAAGAGAAAAAAATTATTTTTAAATGGAACAGAATATCCAAAATCTGTGGGAAAACTACAAAAGGTATAACATGAGTAATGGGAAAGGAGGAGGAGAAGAGAGTAAGGAACAGAAGCAGTATTTGAAGCAATAATAACTGAGAATTTGCTCCAAATTAATGTCAGACACCAAACCACAGATCCAGGAAGCTCAGAGGACACCAAGCAGCATAAATGCCAGAAAAACTATACCTAGGCCTGTTGTAATTCAAACTGCAGAAAATCAAAGATAAAGAAATAAATCTTGAAAGGAGGCTGGGATGAACTTACCTATAAAGGAAAGAAGATGAGAACTACATCCAGCTTCTCCAAGCAAGCAAGAAGTGAGTAGAGTAAAACATTTAAAGTGTTGAAAGAAATACTTTTCTCCAGTTGCATTGGCTGTAATCTAACCAAACAAATGAATGTTAAGTTAAATCTGACCCTTCTTCCACAATCCATTGAACCCTGTTCCTAAAATACTGGACTTGAGAGAATGTATGAAACAAGGAAGAAGGGAGTAGATCCAGATGCTGTAGGAATTTCATAGGATTTGGTGATGTATCAAGGGTGCTGTGAGGCAGGTATCGACCAGGGATGGGATGAAATGATGAGGGTAAGGCCAAAGTAGTTGTGAGATATTAGAATCAAAATTTAGAAATGCAGAGGACCACTGAGCCTACAGTTTTGTTTTGCATGGACTTTCGTTTTCCAAGTGTTGCTCAGTAGGTTACTGACCACCATTGAGGGTCAGAACCTTGGAGAGTTCCAAACTGAGCAGGGCAGGAGAAATACGCTCTATTGCACTGGCATGTAGTAGACAGGATAAAGACTCTTACAACTGATGCTGAAGCAACACTCTTGTTTGCTTTCTCTTGGTATCTCCAAGATTTAAAAGGCTGGTACCTCTGCCTCCCTACAGCCTCATGGAGATCTTGGTGGAGCTAGAGATTTCAGTCTATCTTGTGGAACATGCACAAAGCCATCACAGTTACAATAGGATTTTCATTAAATGCTGATGTTACAAGAGGGACATGGGGCTTTCAGACACCTGTGCTTTCTCCTAAGGACTATCCTAAGGTATCATATTGCTTCTCTGTGTTATTTACTTCTATTTTGAAATTAATCAAAATCCTTTTTGGGGCTGGGAGGGTAGATTTGCCTAAAAGTTGCTTTCTGGTAAACACTTATGTTTGGAACTGAAAGATAAAAAAAGATATTCTGTGTATTAGAGTTGATTTATAAAAGCTGAAGTAATTCAGACTATTAGCAGCAACAACAGACTTTTGCAATATAAATTGCAGGCTGACTAGCCTCCTCTAATATCAGTAATCTGGTTTGTTTATTTGTTTTTAGGGTACTAACATTATCCAAACATTTCTATTTTCATTGTTGTTCTCTTTCTCCTCAGTTTTAGGGCATGTTCATGGTTTTCACATCAGATTGATACATTTCTAATGCTTCAATTAAAGCTTAAAAATTTTTTAAAAGATTAAAAATCTTTTTTTTAACCAGTCTACATTTATGATGCCATATTTAGCTAAAAATAGGAACTTGAATGTACATTTTAGGAAACAGCTAACTAGTAACTCCTGGTGCTAACAATAGTAAAGGGCAGAAAGTCTTATGAAAATAGAACTTACTGCAGAGAATAACTATGACATATTTATCCTCTGTTACAGTTCGAAGATGTATTCATTATCTTTTTATACTACCTGAGAGAACAGGAGAGTTAGAGCAAATTCCTGAGTAGCTAACCGATTTGCAGTGCCAGAAATAAGTACAGTCTCTAAAAGGTGTGTGATTAAAAGAGTCTCCAGGATTGCATGAGCATTCTGATCAGATTTTAGAGATTAAAAAAAGGTTAGATTTAGTTATGGATAACACTAATACATATTAGGGAGAAAGATACAAGATTATACCAGAGATCTGTGTCTCTTTCAAGAGGCATCTTTAAAAATACTTATTAATGGCTATTACTGGTTATTTTAATTAAAGAGTATTATTTTGTTATATGATGCAGAAGACCCAGTTTGTGGTTGTGAACTGAATTTGGACTGAGACTTAATGTGTGGTTCACATCATACACATCAAAACATCAAGAGGCTAACTGCAGGAAACTTTTCAGATGGGCTGAGTAGAGGAGGGGAATTGTGTCCTGAGTATGAATTTGCAGCTGTGAAATTACAAGTGAAAACTACAAACTATGACAGAATGAAGGAGGGCCAGATGTCAAAGATGACTATGAGGGAACTACTGGCGCCATTAGTAGGAACGAGGAAGTTACAAAGAAAACCAGTAGGCAATGAGTTCCATTCGGAATATGTTAAGTATGAAGGATTGGGATGATATATTTACTAGATAGTTGGAAATTTTATTCATTTAACAAATATTTATCGAGCCCTAGAAATATCTTTTTTTTTTAACATTTGATGAGATTGAGAGTAATACGGGTTTCTTTCCTACTCCTATAATCCCAATAATGTGGTCCCTAGGTAGATTGTCTTAAGGAAATATTTTAAGCCATTTATATAAGATATAATAATTGCTTTTTTTCCCCCACCTCTGTGTTACACCTTATGATAATCACAAATTGATGGCTTACAAATTCAGACTGTTTTTAGTGTTGTTAAAAAAAAAATCTCGCTGTAAATGTATTAGGAAACATTGAATTGTGTGATCTGAATGATTAAATTACATGATTGTGATAATTATATCTCAATAAAGCTGTTAAAAAAAATTATTCCTCACTGCACACCTTTCTGAGTAGATGTGGTTTAAGATCACTAGGGAAAGACCATAGTTCCATATCAGTGGTAGAATTTGTGACATACAAATAAATTACATTGTATTTGAGAGAAAGAGAGAGTAGATACCACTTAGTTTTTAGAATGAAGTTTCAAGCTAGTTTTTAGAGTAGAAAATGTAGATATTTTTCCTTTAATCTCATCAACAAACATTGAGCACCTGTCCTACACAGCCAGGGGAGTCAGGAAATGTTTCCTTAAGGAGGTGATACTCTGAGATGAGTCTTGAAGGATGCGTAGGAATTAGTACAGTGAGGAGGGTGGAGATATTCAGAGGCAGCAGCCTGTGCAAGGGCAAATAGATGTGGGGAACTGCACTCAGTTTGGAATTACTAAAGGGAGGGGTGTGTGTCAGAGAGAGGGAGAAAAATCCTTCCATGTAAACACATAAAGATTCATCACAGTTCTTAACAGCTTCTTAGTATTTCAGAGTATGATTATATGCCATAAATTATTTAACCATTCCTCTATCAGTGGATGTTTAAATTGTTGCTTGGTTTGGGCTATTTCAAATAATATCGCACTGAACATACTTGTACACGTGTCCTTGCAAACTTGTGAATGTAATTCTGTCAAAGGTTAGGCCTTGGTTTTGATAGCATTGACAGATTTGAGTCATGACCAATCACACTTCATTGTATTGTATAATTTTTGAGTCAGTTGTTTTGATTAAATCAAAGGTGTTTTCAATTTCAGGTCATTTAGGGCCTTTTTCGGCCATGGTAAGGACTTTGGCTTTTACTCTGAGTAAAAGCCATTTTATATGGGAAGCCATGGGTGGATTTTGGGCAGAGGACTGATGTGATATTTTAAAATGTCTCTAAAGATCACTCTAGCTATTGTGTCAAGAATAGAAGACAGAGAGGCAAGGACAGAAGTAGGAAAACCAGTTAAGAAGCTACTGTAATTGTTCAGGCGGGAGATAATGGTGACTTGGACTAGAGGAGAAATGATAAAGAAAAATGGTAGGATTCCAGACATATGTCGAAGTTAGAGTTGACATGATTTGCTAATGGATTGTATGTGAAGAGAAATATTAACTCTCAGATGAAAGTTCTAGGCCTTTTCCTGAGTTGAGAAGATAGGGAGCGGTACAGGCTTAGGAGAAATGATCAAGTGTTCTATTTGGGGTATGTTAAGTATGAAATGCATATTAGTTATCCACGTGGAGTTGGTGAGTAGGCAGTTAATAGGTGAGGCTAGAGATCAGCATGGCCAATATTTTGTTAATAAATGAATGAAGCATTGATAGGTAAATCAGGAAGGAAATGTATAAGCAAAGTTTGAAAGAGAACAAGAATTACAGTTAACTCCTTTATTATGACTCACATACATGGTCCTTTTCTCTCTGTTTCCAGATAGGTCTCATTTTGACTCGAATAGAATTAAACTGGTAAGAGTTTGGAGAGGTGGGAAGGGGAGAATGCATTTGTCTGTATATATTTATTTCTCTCAGAATCTACCTGTATCTAAGAATGACAGTCCTCAGAAAAATAGTTGCTGTTAATCATTTTGTACAGAGATATTCTATCTTTATGGAATTGCTGTTTCATCAAAATGATTATAAAGAAAACCTCTTTTCATTTTGACTTGCATATTAAATTAGAAATGTTTTCCCACAAAAATCCCTAATAAGCTGAGTTGGAAAACCTCTTAGCAATTAAGATATTAATCACTTTGTGGTATACTGGTTATGGTAATTTACCCAGCCATAATGACTTTATGGTCATTAGACCTCAACTTTGCTTTGCCTTTTGAATGCATCATTTCCTTAACTTCCTAGCATCCTCTTTGATCTTGGCTATCCCTTTCTTACTGACTATAGACTACATTTCCAAACCCTACTCCACATTCTCAGTTCCCAAAGTATCTTTTCTACCTTTTATCTGTATGTTATGAGGATACCCATATTTGATAAAGCCTCATTCTCTTCATGGCACAAACTGCAACCTAATTATAGTAATTCAGAAGGCTGCCAGTTAAGTCTGTCATTTATCCGCGTGATGAAATTTTCTTTAGTAAACTCACTGCATCTGAATGATAAATCCATGCTGGCACTGATAGCTTAATCCTGTAGATTTCAAAGGATCGAATCCAAGGTCGTTGACAGATCTCACTGTTTTTTTCCAATTTGGTTAATAGACATCTTTATTTAGGCAAAACTTAATGGTTCACAAATATTTGAGTAGTACATAAGGTATTCTATTTGAACTGTTGGTAATACTAGCACATGATGGGCTTTAAAAATAGGGCAAGCTCAGAATTTCCCCAAGGCTTTAGCTTCAGCTCCTCCTAGAGTTACACAGCTCTAAAAGTCCATAGTATTATGAGACATGTTAAACTGCCACAGAATATTCTTTGATTATGCCTAGAATGTTTAGTTAACCTTAGAGCAGCAATTTTTTAAGTGCACAATCAGAATTATGAAGGAATCCATTTATTTTTTATTGTTAACATTCTCGTAATAATTGGCTAGTTGAATAGTGATTGGATTTAGCATGTCTTAACAAATTCCCAGAAAGTAAAATGGACTTACCATTAATCTTTTTTTCCTTTGTTCAAAGAGGAAGGAACAAGAGGATAGAAAAGATTGATTAGAAGGATAGGTCAGAGACTGTTGAGAAACTGCTAACTAAACAACAGCAACAAGGTAGTCAGAAAACTCTTGCTCTGAAATCTATATACAACACCACCTATGAGAGGATACGAGGACTTTTAATGCTTTTCCAGTCGTGGAGCCATGTTCTAACTTGGAAATGGAGCTTTGAGAAGGGTGCATTTTCTAAACTCTGTAGATCTGGACACTATTAGTTTTTGTTTTTTAACTCTACCTAACCTTACTGGTTTATTATAAAGGATACAAATGAACATCTGATGAAGAGGTACATAGGGTGAGATCTGGAAGAGTCCCAACCTACAGGAGCTTCTGTCCTCATAGACTTGGGTGTGCCACCCTCCCAGCACATGGATGTGTTTGCCAATTCTGAAGTTCATCAGATCTCCCTGTTTGTTTGGTTTTTTTGAATTTTATTTTATTTATTTTTTTATACAGCAGGATCTTATTAGTCATACATTTTATACACATCAGTGTATACATGTCAATCCCAATCGCCCAATTCATCACACCACCACCACCACCACCCCTCCACTTTCCCCGCTTGGTGTCCATACGTTTGTTCTCTACATCTGTTTCTCAGTTTCTGCCCTGCAAACCAGTTCATCTGTACCATTTTTCTAGGCTCCACACATATGTGTTAATATACGATATTTGTTTTTCTCTTTCTGACTTACTTCACTCTGTATGACAGTCTCTAGATCCATCCACGTCTCAACAAATGACCCAATTTCGTTCCTTTATATGGCTGAATAATATTCCATTGTATATATGTACCACATCTTCTTTATCCATTCATCTCTCGTTGGGCTTTTAGGTTGCTTCCATGACCTGGTTATTGTAAATAGCACAGCAGTGAACATTGGGGTGCATGTGTCTTTTTGAATTATGGTTTTCTGTGGGTATATGCCCAGTAGTGGTGTTGCTGGGTCATATGGTAATTCTATTTTTAGTTTTTTAAGGAACCTCCATACTGTTCTCCATAGTGGCTGTATCAATTTACATTCCCACCAACAGTGCAAGAGGGTTCCCTTTTCTCCACACCCTCTCCAGCATTTGTTGTTTGTAGATTTTCTGATAATGCCTATTTTAACCGGTGTGAGGTGATACCTCATTGTAGTTTTGATTTTCATTTCTCTAATAAGTAATGATGTTGAGCAGCTTTTCATGTGCTTCTTGGCCATCTGTGTGTCCTCTTTGGAGAAATGTCTGTTTAGGTCTTCTGCCCATTTTTTGATTGGATTGTTTGTTTTTTTAATATTGAGCTGCATGAGCGGTTTATATATTTTGGAGATTAATCCTTTGTCTGTTGATTAATTTGGAAATATTTTTTCCCATTCTGAGGGTTGTCTTTTCGTCTTGTTTGTAGTTTCCTTTGCTTTGCAAAAGCTTTTAAGTTTCATTAGGTCCCATTTGTTTATTTTTGTTTTTATTTCCATTACTTTAGGAGTTGGATCAAAAAAGATCTTGCTGTAATTTATGTCAAAGAGTGTTCTTCCTATGTTTTCCTCTAAGAATTTTATGGTGTCCGGGCTTACATTTAGGTCTCGAATCTATTTTGAGTTTATTTTTGTGTATGGTGTTACGGAGTGTTCTAATTTCATTCTTTTACATGTAGCTGTCCAGTTTTCCCAGCACCACTTATTGAAGAGACTGTCTTTTCTGCATTGTATATCCTTGCCTCCTCTGTCATAGATTAGTTGACCATAGGTGCATGGGTTTATCTCTGGGCTTTCTATCCTGTTCCATTGATCTGTATTTCTGTTTTTGTGCCAGTACCATATTGTCTTGATTACTGTAGCTTTGTAGTATAGTCTGAAGTCAGGAAGTCTGATTCCTCCAGCTCCGTTTTTTTCCCTCAAGACTGCTTTGGCTATTCGGAGTCTTTTGTGTCTCCATACAAATTTTAAGATTTTTTATTCTAGTTCTGTAAAAAATGCCATTGATAATTTGATAGGGATTACATTGAATCTGTAGATTGCTTTGGGTAGTATAAACATTTTCACAATATTGATTCTTCCAATCCAAGAACATGGTATATCTCTCCATCTGTTGGTATCATCTTTGATTTCTTTCAACAGCATCTTATAGTTTTCTGCATACAGGTCTTTTGTCTCTGTAGGTAGGTTTATTCCTAGGTATTTTATTCTTTTTGTTGCAGTGGTAAATAGGAGTGTTTCCTTAATATCTCTCTCAGATTTTTCATCATTAGTATATAGGAATGCAAGAGATTTCTGTGCATTAATTTTGTATCCTGTAACTTTACCAAATTCATTGATTAGCTCTAGTGGTTTCCTGGTGGCATCTTTAGGATTTTCTATGTATAATATCATGTCATCTGCTAACAGTGACGTTTTACTTCTTCTTTTCCAATTTGTATTCCTTTTATTTCTTTTTCTTCTCTGATTGCCATGGCTAGGACTTCCAAAACTATGTTGAATAATAGTGGCTGGAGTGGACATTCTTGTCTTGTTCCTGATCTTAGAGGAGATGCTTTCAGTTTTTCACCATTGAGAATGATGTTTGCTGTGGGTTTGTCATATATGGCCTTTATTATTTTGAGGGAGGTTCCCTCTATGCCCACTTTGTGGAGAGTTTTTATCAGAAATGGGTGTTGAATTTTGTCAAAAGCTTTTTCTGCAGCTACTGAGATGATCATATGGCTTTTCCTCTTCAATTTGTTAATGTGGTGTATCACATTGATTGATTTGCATATATTGAAGAACCTTTGCATCCCTGGGATAAATCCCACTTGATCATGGTGTATGATCCTTTTAATGTGTTGTTGGATTCTGTTTGCTAGTATTTTGTTGAGGATGTTTGCATCTATATTCATCAGTGATATTACTCTGTAATTTTCTTTTTTTTGTAATATCTTTTTCTGGTTTTGGTATCAGGGAGATGGTGGCCTCATAGAATGAATTTGGGAGTTTTCCTTCCTCTGCAGTTTTTTGGAAGACTTTGAGAAGGATGGGTGTTAGCTCTTCTCTAAATGTTTGATAGAATTCACCCGTGAAGCCATCTGGTCCTGGAGTTCTGTTTGTTGGAAGACTTTTAATCACAGTTTCAATTTCATTACTTGTGATTGGTCTGTTTGTATTTTCTGTTTCTTCATGGTTCGGTCTTGGAATGTTATACCTTTCTAAGAATTTGTCCATTTCTTCCAGGTTGTCCATTTTATTGTCATATAGTTGTTTGTAGTAATCTCTCATAATCCTTTGTATTTCTGCAATGTCAGTTGTGATTTCTCCTTTTCCATTTCTAATTTTATTGATTTGAGTCTTCTCTCTCTTTTTCTTGATGAGTCTGGCTAATGGTTTATCAATTTTGTTTATCTTCTCAAAGAACCAGCTTTTAGTTTTATTCATCTTTGCTATTGTTTTCTTTGCTTCTATTTCATTTATTTCTATTTTCATTTATTTCTGCTCTGATCTTTATGATTTCTTTCCTTCTGATAACTTTGGGTTTTGTTTGTTCTTTCTCTAGTTCCTTTAAGTGTAACATTAGATTGTTTATTTGACGTTTTTCTTGTTTCTTGAGGTAGGCTTGTATAGCTTTAAACTTCCCTCTTAGAACTGCTTTTGCTGCATCCCATAGGTTTTGGATCGTCGTGTTTTCATTGTCATTTGTCTCTAGGTATTTTTTGATTTCCTCTTTGATTTCTTCAGTGATCTCTTTGTTATTTAGTAACGTATTGTTTAGCCTCCATGTGTTTGTGCTTTTTACTTTTATTTCCCTGTAATTCATTTCTAATCTCATAGCATTGTGGTTAGAAAATATGCTTGATATGGTTTCAATTTTCCTAAATTTACTGAGGCTTGATTTGTGACCCAAGATGTGATCTATCCTGGAGAATATTCCGTGCGCACTTGAGAAGAAAGTGTAATCTGTGGTTTTTGGATGGAATGTCCTATAAATATCAAGTAAATCTATGTGGTCTATTGTGTCATTTAAAGCTTGTGTTTCCTTATTAATTTTCTGTTTGGATGATCTGTCCATTGCTGTAAGTGAGGTGTTAAAGTCCCCCATTATTATTGTGTTACTGTTGATTTCCTCTTTTAGAGCTGTTAGCAGTTGCTTTATGTATTGAGGTGCTCCTATGCTGGGTGCATATATATTTATAATTGTTATATCTTCTTCTTGGATTGATCCCTTGATCATTGTGTAGTGTCCTTCCTTGTCTCTTGTAACATTCTTTATTTTAAAATCTGTTTTATCTGATATGAGTATTGCTACTCCAGCTTTCTTTTGATTTCCATTTGCATGGAATATCTTTTTCCATCCCCTCACTTTCATTCTGAGTGTGTCCCTAGGTCTGAAGTGGGTCTCTTGTAGACCGCATATATATGGGTCTTGTTTTTGTATCCATTCAGCAAGCCTGTGTCTTTTGGTTGGAGCATTTAATCCATTCACGTTTAAGGTAATTATCGATATGTATGTTCCTATGACCATTTTCTTAATTGTTTTGGGTTTGTTTTTGTAGGTCCTTTTCTTCTCTTGTGTTTCCCACTTAGAGAAGTTCCTTTAGCATTTGTTGTAGAGCTGGTTTGGTGGTGCTGAATTCTCTTAGCTTTTGCTTGTCTGAAAAGCTTTTGATTTCTCCATCGAATCTGAATGAGATCTTTGCAGGGTAGAGTAATCTTAGTTGTATGTTCTTCCCTTTCATCACTTTAAGTATATCATGCCACTCCCTTCTGGCTTGTAGAGTTTCTGCTGAGAAATCAGCTGTTAACCTTATGGCAGTTCCCTTATATGTTATTTGTCGTTTTTCCCTTGCTGCTTTCAGTAATTTTTCTTTGTCTTTAAGTTTTGCCAGTTTGATTGCTATGTGTCTCAGCATGTTTCTCCTTGGGTTTATCCTGTGTGGGACGCTCTACACTTCCTGGGCTTGGGTGGCTATTTCCTTTCCCTCGTTAGGGAAGTCTTCGACTATAGTCTCTTCAAATATTTTCTCTGGCCCTTTCTCTCTCTCTTCTCCTTCTGAGACCCCTATAATGCAAATGTTGTTGCATTTACTGTTGTCCCAGAAGTCTCTTAGGCTGTCTTCATTTCTTTTCATTCTTTTTTCTTTATTCTGTTCCACAGCAGTGAATTCCACCATTCTTCCAGGTCACTTATCCGTTCTTCTGCCTCAGTTATTCTGCTATTGATTCCTTCTAGTGTAGTTTTCATTTCAGTTTTTGTGTTGTTCACCTCTGTTTGTTCTTTAATTCTTCTAGGTCTTTGTTAAACATTTCTTGCATCTTCTCCATCTTTGCCTCCATTCTTCTTGCTGGATCATCTTCACTATCATTATTCTGAATTATTTTTCTGGAAGGTTGCCTATCTCCACTTCATTTAGTTGTTTTTCTGGGGTTTTATCTTGTTCCTTCATCTGGTACATAGCCCTCTGCCTTTTCATCTTGTCTCTCTTTCTGTGAATGTGGTTTTTTTCCCACAGGCTGCAGGATTGTAGTTCTTCTTCTGCTGTCTGCCCTCTGGTGGATGAGGCTATCTAAGAGGCTTGTGCAAGTTTCCTGATGGGAGGGACTGGTGGTGGGTAGAGCTGGCTGTTGCTTTGGTGGGCAGAGCTCAGTAAAACTTTAATCCACTTGTCTGCTGATGGGTGGGGCTGGGTTCCCTTCCTGTTGGTTGTTTGGCCTGAGGCAATCCAACATCGGAGCCAGCCCACCCGGGTTCTTTGGTGGGGCTAATGGCAGACTCTGGGAGGGCTCACGCCAAGGAGTACTTCCCAGAACTTCTGCTGCCAGTGTCCTTGTCCTCACAGTGACACACAGCCACCCCCTGCCTCTGCAGGAGACCCTCCAACACTAGCAGGTAGGTCTGGTTCAGTCTCTTATGGGGTCACTGCTCCTTCCCCTGCGTCCCGATGCACACACTACTTTGTGTATTCCCTCCAAGAGTGGAGTCTCTGTCTCCCCCAGTCCTGTCGAAGTCCTGCAATCAAATCCTGCTAGCCTTCAAAGTCTGATTCTCTAGGAATTCCTCCTCCTGTTTCCGGACCCCCAGATTGGGAAGCCTGACATGGGACTCAGAACCTTCCTTCCAGTGGGTGGACTTCTGTGGTATGTGTTCTCCCATTTGTGAGTCACCCACCTAGCAGTTATGGGATTTGATTTTACTGTGATTGTGCCCCTCCTACCGTCTCATTGTGGCTTCTCCTTTGTCTTTGGATGTGGGGTATCTTTTTTGGTGAGTTCCAGTGTCTTCCTGTTGATGATTGTTCAGCAGTTAGTTGTGATGGCCACTATTAGTTTAAACTCTGGCTTTAATAAAATTTTCAGGTTAGTGAGAAAGGTATCAACCTGTGTCTTAGAGTGCTTTATTTTAAACTTTTGAGTGTCAGGAGTATGTGGTAATAGCATTTGGTTTTCCTGATAGTAATGATTAGAAACCCATGCTAATCTCTTTTCTGGTTAACCACACCTGTAACACAAGGCTAGCCAGTTAAACCACCTGGAGACATCATTAAATGTAAGAGTTGAATCTGCAAACCCGACTCTATGAAGTCATGTCCTGTGTCGAATATTAATGTTTCAAGGACCACAGGAGAAAACTTTGCTCAAGACTATACCTGTTCCTCTGTTATTCAGGATCATCACCACTAAATTCTTAGAACCAGTAGGGGTCATAAGCATTTACAGCTTTTCTCATGTTAAAAAGAAACATTTATTAATTAGCTATGTGATACAATTCAGAGGCCTTAATTGTATTTCTGTCACTCTGAGAACTCTTGTTTTGACACACTAATAGTAGCTTTATGAAATGTTAGCTCTTGTTATCTAAAACTATCAGAGGTAGGGATCCAGGCTTTCCTGCCTGTGTTAGACCCCTGAATACTGCCCAAACTAAAACCATTTACCTTTTATCTTTCCTGTGAGCTTCCTGGATTTGATCTGTTTTCTAGTAGTCATTTCCACCTAGGATTCTGTCCTTTCCGCGTCACTGCTGATTGAGTAGTAGCTTTAGAACTGCCACCCCAATACATCTAACTTCTCTCCAGCCCTAAACTAAGTGCCCTAGGGATTTTTGTACCATAAATTACAGAGAGAAGAGGTGCGATAAAAATAAACCAGGGGGGAACTGTACAGTTAAAAATGGTTAAGATGACAAATTTTGTTATGTATATTTTACCACAATAAAAAAATTTTCATAAATAAACCAAGGGAAATTTGAAGTCACATTTTTACACAAAGCTGATATCCACTGAAGTATTAATATTGAATTAAAAAGCAGCCTTAGAAATTGTATTAAGTATATTTAGAAACTGAGACCTAGAAAGGTTAAGTGATTTGCGTAAGAGCTGATAATAGAGCGTTTTCAACATTAGCCCATGTTGTTTCGGAGCTATCTTCTTTACTTACTTCCTTGACTTAGGAGTAGCCATAACTAACCCCTCCGCCTATTTTATCTTTCTTTGGAATTGAATCATAGTTGGTTCTTCAGAACCATGTCTAATCAGCACTGAACCTGGAAATAGGAGGCAGTGGGTAAGTCTAGGTGCTAATAGTGGGCAAACTGGCTTGGGAAAAGTGATCAATTGACCTCCTTCTGCGAGGAAACCAGACTAATCCTTTTTGTATCATCGTATGTAACAGAGACAAAAATTAATGTAGTCTACATGAGCAGTTCCCAACCAGTTTGTTCTTCAAGGCCAATCAAATTGGTTTTGATATCTAAAAGTCATCCAGGTGTGTAAAAATAATACAAGTGTACGTATAATAGGGAACACAAAATATTACATAAATTGTGTGACAAAAATGGCCAAAAGATTTCTTGGTACAATTGTAGTTCATTATATAGCTGAGCAGTCCTCTCTTTTCTAATATTGAAAATTTTATCAGTCATATTTCTGCTGTGATAATGTTACATAACTTCACAATTCAGTGATTTACATCAACAAATTTTTTGTCTGTGGGTCAGCTGGGGTCGCTTTATTTCAGGCTATATGTTGGGTTCAGATGTGCTCCACATGTTTCTCATTCTGAAGCATGCTCTTCTCACAGCGCTTGGTAGAAACACAAGGGATCAAGTCAAACCACACATATGCCCCATGACCAAGACCAAAGGCAATAGGGCGGGGATATATACCATCTATTCTACTGGGAAGCATTGCAGAGTTACACAACAGAGAGTATAGATATGTATAATCCTTTTACAGGAACAGAGTAAAGAAATGGGAACAAAATTCTACCACAGACACATTTCAACCTTGTAATGTCAGTTTGTTACTGAATTAACTGTCGTCTTTGATTTCTAAATAATTGAGCGAGTAGCTAGGGACTTGTTTTTTCCAGCTAGTCCTTTCCTTTCACTGTTCTCCTTTCTCCTCTCTGACAAGTGACCTCACAATGTCATTATTACTTACCTGTGTAGGACCCCAGGAAAAATACATTATAGTCAAGCCACTGGATGATAAACTAAGGGGCTTGACTTTTCCTGAATTTGTTTGGCCAAGAAACGTGATTTGCTCTTTAACTAATTTTGTTGCAAGAGCTTCATTGAAAAATTGTACTTGCCCAGACCAGCTTAAGCTACAGTCTTGAGTTCTCTGTGCACATTTCTGAATGAAGCAATATAGCCTGGCTTCATTGTTTTCCACTCTCAATTCACCTGAAGAACTCAATGAAAAAATAAAAGAAATATATTTGTCCTTTGAGTTATGAGTGAATGACAACAATGTCTTAGATCTCAAGTATTTGCTAACACTGTATCTTTAGAGTATATATACAGAAGACAAAATATTAAAATTAACAAGTTTTCTTCCTCCTTCATCAGCATCTTATTCTGTAAGCTTGGCATTTGAATCCTAATTCCTAAAAATTGCATGGTTTGGTAAACCACAGCCTGTTCTTTAGACTGTACTTCTTTCATTCTTAAGAAATAATTGCATATCAAAATCAAAATTGCTATCTGGATGTATTTATCTGTGTAAAGAATGTGTTCGAAGTGTGACCAGATTGCGTTTATAAATATTATTATAACACTACCATAAGTTGAGTAAATAGCACACAACATCAGTAGTTCAGTTTAGAGTGAGTCATTTATCAGTCCAGTCATATTCATTACTCGGAAATAATTCACAACAGACTTTGAGGTCCTATAAAGATGATAAAAATAGGTGAGATGAAAATACCTATTTAAGGAATTGTCTGGAATGTTTAATGCCATTGAGATGACATCATCATCTGGTAGTATTAAATATGACTGGGTACTTTCCTAGGCTATTCAGTTGACTTCTTTTTTTTTAATTATTGCCTTAAAAGCAGTTCTGGTACAGTTAATGAAATGTTACTACATATATTGAAATCAGTAAGAGAACCCAGCTCTTGCTCTGGAATTATATTGAGAGAGTTTATGATGTTTCAGACAGTATCTCATCTTATGTCTGTAAGCCTGACATCTCTTCTATTGTCTTGAAGAGCTAAAGTTTTTATTATTTAGCCTTCTTTTCTCATATGTATTATAAATTTGTTTGCATTATTAGGGACTGAATTTTATTTCCTTCTGGCTCTCACATCAGCCATCAGGACTGTTCCCACAGGGGTGCTTAAATCTTCTGTTTAAATTTTTGCTTTATGGAACTGTATTGCTTATTAATATAGAGTTCACAGTTTCAGATTATTTTTAAGTAATTTTAAAATGTAAGTTAGATAAGGTCTCTCACCTACTTAAAACCATTAACTAATGTCCCAATATTTTAAAATACAGACTCCCTCCTCAGGCTTCTAAATTCTTGCTGAGTTTGACCTTGCTTCTTCAGTTTCATCATATGCCTTCCCCTTTTCCTTGATCTTTATGCTTTAGCCTCATTGGTTTCTTCTGGGTTTCATGAGTGTGCCACATCTGTTCCTTGAATGCTTTTCTCCCCAGTTGAAATAGTACCTTCTCATAAAGGCCTCTCATGATCACCCTATATAAAGTAGCTCCCCCAGGTACTTTCCAGAGGATCACCCTATTTCTCTGGCATTTATTATACTTTAAAATTACAATTTTGTATTTGTCTACTTATTTATTTTTGTTTCCTCCAACCAAATACAAGTTTCATGAGGCCAAAGTGCTGAGCGTAGTGGCTGACACAAAGAGGTCACTAAAGTATTTGTTTTTGGTTTTTTTTTCTTTATTATTTTTTTTAACATTTTTATTGGAGTATAATTGCCTTACAATGGTTATGTTAGTTTCTGCTTTATAACAAAGTGAATCAGCTATACATATACATATATCCCCATATCTCCTCCCTCTTGCATCTCCCCCCCACCCTCCCTATCCCACCCCTCTAGGTATTTGTTGAATGAATGAATAAACAGATGACTCTTGTACTGTAAACTCACAATAGGGACTTCCCTGGTGGCACAGTGGTTAAGAATCCTCCTGCCAATGCAGGGGACACGGGTTCAAGCCCTGGTCCGGGAAGATCCCACATGCAGCGGAGCAACTAAGCCCGTGCACCACAACTACTGAGCCCACGTGCTGCAACTACTGAAGCCCATGTGCCTAGAGCCCATGATTCACAGGAAGAGAAGCCACTGCAATGAGAAACCCGTGCACCACAACAAAGAGTAGCCCCCACTCGCCACAACTAGAGAAAGCCCTCACACAGCAACGAAGACCCAACACAGCCAAAATATAAATTAATTAATTTATAAAAAATAAACTCACAATAAAATTTGACTTTTTCCTTAATTTGATTCCATGAGAGAGAAAGCGTTGTGCTTCAAGATTGACCTGAAAAGAATCAGTACAATTGAGGGCCCAAGTCTTCATATGCTACTGTGCTCATTATTCTTTTGCAATTGAATTTATTCTGATTCATAACTGAGATGTGTCTGTGTGTTTTTTTTAAGATCTGTACACATATATAGAAACTGGGCCAAAAATCATGTTCTTTTACTTGTTTATCTTTACAAGTCTTGCTTGATTTGCTGTATTTGAAATTGGAAATATATTTTTTTCTAATGCATATTTTGTGTTATAACTACTAGACTCTTACTAGACACTGCAGACAGCATATTTTCATGCAACAGGATAAAGAAATTGCTGTGTATAGATGGAAGTCAATAGGATAGATATGAAAATAAAACACTCTAAAAATATTCTTTGCCATAAAGTTAGAATTCATGTGTGGAGCAGTTAAGGTAGGACCCTCCCACAAAGAACAAAATTTGGGGGTTTTTTACTGAAAAATCCAGGTAGTCAGGGGTCTAAATAACTTTTCCTAGGTCACTTAGCAGTGAGAAGTAGAAGCAGCATGCATAATCAGGCTTGTCTGACTTCATAACTTTTTCTGCTATATTTTGATATCTTCCTAGGTACAAGGAAATCAGAGATTTATTTTACTTATTTGTTTTTTAAAGATACAACAATTTTTTGAAGTCATCAGTTTGTTTGCATCCATTACTATCATCAGATATTGCAGTCTGTTGGCTTCTATGTGTGGTTTATATGTAATGTTAGAAAAGTTTGACCATATTTGCTTTTAATTGTTGCTGAAAACTTAAAAGTAGAGTCACAGGAGTTGATTGTAAATAATCTTTAAAACTTTAAAGTCTGTAACTAAAAACTCATCTTCTCAGAAGATTGTGGTTTGTTTCAGTAGTTCCACATAGCTTGAAGAACTGATTCAGAGTCTAACAGATGCGAACAGTCTAATGTAGGGAAATTGCTGAAAGCACAATTAAATTGCCAGAGTATATACCACAAGCAACAATTTCCTTTAATTTTTGACAAACACCCAATTTGAAATGATTATATACTTACAAAAACAAACAGAAAAAAGCAAAATGTTTTAAAATCTATAGTTTCATATTCATAAATGTATCTCAAGGTTAAAAGTTTAATGTAATTTAATAGTATAAGTAATATTATAATCTAATATTTAAAATTAGGATAACCCATGTTATCCTAATTCAATATGGACCATACACCTAATCCATTTTCTATTAGTGTTTACAGTGTAAAGTGGTACATATATTAACGTGCTAAAGACTGTTTTTCAGGTTTTTATTTAATGGACCTTTACTTTCTTAATTATATTTTTTCCAAGAGTAGTTGGTTAGAACCAGCACAGGCTAAATTGACAAAGACTAGAGTCTTGATCTACAGTGAGATAGAGTTTTATTTTATAGTAATATTTTGTACTGATTAGAGGAAAGAAATGTTAGAGAAAAAGATGAATAGAGATTTGAATTTTGGGATGGAAAACTATGGATCTTCCAAGTATTTTGAAGAGAACAAATGAACCAATTTTGATTACCTTACTGGAGCTTCAGGATTCATAATGGTCACATTCCTGAACACACGATCTCTCTTCAAATTTAGTAGTTAGAAATGTGAAGTCTTTGTAAATTTGTGGGTTAGGAACCTCTGACTGGGATTTAATTATCTGAGGTGGGGTGTTTTTTTCAGGCTATTTAAGCATAAAATATTAAATTGGCATCAGCCTTTTTACTTTACTCCCAGATTAGATTGATGAAATTACAAATTAAATCTTTTTAACATAACATTAAATATTTAATTGCATAAAGTATTAATCTTTGGGACTGTTACTCAGCTCCAGCTTGAAGGGATGCTAATAATTTCTGGCCGAAGAGCATTAAGCTTAAAGGTAGTCATTCAAAGATTCTGACATTCCTGAAATCTGAGAAGAGTCAGCTGGCTGGGTTTCTCCACTTTGATAAGAGGCTGGGAAAACTGCTCCTTATCCCTGGGGAAAGATAAGGGATGCCACGTGGTGGTGGTGGTGGTGGTGATAATGATGATGATGATGTTGATGTTGATGATATTGAGAGCAACTAAGATTTACTGAGCATTTATTATGTCACACACTGTGCTCTGAAATCTAGACTTACAATCTATAAAAGCAATATGAAAACACTGATTAATTATACCATTTAAATCTTGAAACCTACTTATTGGGGCTTCAGCTATACTTAATTCAGGGGTTGGTAGAAGATGACTCTTGAATTTTTGAGGTTGAGTGACTGTAAGATGATAGTTATAGTGACTTAGAAGGTGGTAATGAAGTTTATAAAAAGAAGGATGAGCTCAGTCTTGATAGCACTGCAGTAGCAGAAAGAAAAATCTGTTTAAATACACAATAGAGTAGCTGCTGAAAGGTCAGATGTGCTTGGCGGATCTGGAGGTTATTTTTATAAAATTTCTAATCAGGGAATGAAATCCTCCAAGGAAGAATTTCCTAACCTTGATTAAACTTAAGATTTTATAGACCCCCTTGAAATTGCAAATAAAATTTTACGTGTGTGTTTGTATGTAAGTATAATTTTCATTAGATTCTCAATAGAGTCTGTGACCAGAAAGTTCCAGGCCAGATGTTAAGACATATTTTGACTGGAGTGACTGAAGAGGTATTCCTGAGACAGGCAATGAATGAGAAGAGTATGAAAGAAAACTAAAATCATCCAGCTAAGAATAAAGCAGATCAAAGATTACCCACAGGAAGGTGAGAGTTAATTCTAAGAGGGAAGGAGTATAGGAAAAGAAAAGCAAAAAGCCAGAACTATACTATGATAGTTTTATGTTGTTAGAAGAGAAAGAAGAGCCAGTTAGTGAAAGAGATGGAGGAAAACCAGACAGACACGGAATCGAACAGGGAGAGATGTTTATTTTGGAAACCAGTTAAGTATAAAATATAATTGAAAGGTCATAAAAGATGAGAACTGAGGAAAGGTAATTGGCTTTAGCCTAGGGAAGTTGCCAGGAACTTTAGAGCAATGTTGGTGGAGTGTGAAACATATCATAAGGGGCTAATGGGTAGATAGTAGTTAGAAAAGGAAGGTAGCCTGAGTCAACCCCTGAAAATATAATAACAACAACAATAGTAATAATCATAGTTGAAATAATAGCAGCTAATGTTTTGAGCACTTGTGTGTGTCAAGGCACCATGAAAAGGTTTTTTTCTTTTTTAATTGCTTTTTTTTCATTTAATCTTTACGTGAGGTGGATTCTATTATTATTCCCCTTTTTGGATTACCAAATGAAGGTTTTGGGAGGTTAAGTAATTTGCTTAAGTTCACATAGTTAGCAAGTTCGTAAAGACAGAATTTGAACCCAGGCAGCCTGACTCCTGAGCCTTCAATCTTAACACCGTACTATTAAATACTAAAAGTATCTGCAATGCTGTAAAAGGAATGTGGAAGATTTCTATATAATGCTACGAAGTGGAGAAAAGAAGGGATAAACGTTTTTGTGTGAGATATATGTACATATTTTCACATATAAAATGAAACACAGAAAGGGTAAACCAAACACTAATAAAAACAGTTACCTATAGGCAGAGGAAGGAAACAGGGATGGAAGCAAGTCTTCTCAGACTATATCTTATTACATTGTTTGTTTGTTATTTATTTTTGGCTGTATTGGGTCTTGGTTGCTGCGCACGGGCTTTCTCTAGTTGCAGTGAGCAGGGGGCTACTCTTCCTTGCAGTGTGCGGGCTTCTCGTTGCAGTGGCTTCTCTTGTTGTGGAGCATGAGCTCTAGGTGCGCGGGCGTCACTAGTTGTTGCACACAGGCTCAGTAGTTGTGGCATGCAGGCTCAGTAGTTGTGGCTCACGGGCTTAGTTGCTCCGTGGCATGTGGGATCTTCCCCGGGCCAGGACTTGAACCCGTGTCCCCTGCATTGGCAGGCGGATTCTTAACCACTGTGCCATCAGGGAAGTCCCTTATTACATAGTTTTAACTTCAGCATCATATTAAACAACAGGTAAGTATTTTACATGATCAAAAAATAAGGTTAAATCAAACAGGAGAAAGAAAGATAACCCCTAATATTTGTAAACAAACACATAAATATACTATCTTTATATCATGTTAGCAACACAACACACAGAACTAGCTTTTAAGTAACTTTAAAAGGTAGTATTTAGATAAAACAGTATATTCTTAGGACAATATAATGTCAAGATAAAAAGAGCTGCAAAGAAATGTTAGCTTTTCAACTTCATCAGTAATTTTCTTGTTAGTAGTAGTATTAGTATAGCTATTTTGAAACTATTTCATGTATTGTAGGATAAAGCAAGTAATTTATGTTAATGTTAAGAACCAGGATCTTTTATGTAAGAGAAAAAGAAATACAAATATAAAAATCAAAGAAAACTAATTCCTATAATGCCAAATTTGAAAGGGAATGAATTCATTTATTTTTTTTTTCCTCACTTATTTCCTAGTCTGTCCCTGAAAAGGCTTAGAAACAGTACCAACCCAGTAGTAGAAAGTGCCTTGAGCACCCAGATACCATTCCCCAGTAAAAACAACCAAGGCTTCTTGAAAAAAATTACTGATTCCTGGTTGGGGGCAGGAAGTATTCAAGATAAGCGTCAGACATTTTTATTATGCCAGAAGGCAACAAAGGCATTATTTCTGTGGTCACGTTTTAAAAAAAAAAAACAGTATAAAGGGGTTCCCACTGGTCAAAGATGGGAAAATTTGAGCATCAAAACGAGCGATGACTGTAGTTGATTGAAATAGTAGAACATGTAAAAATCCATGCAGTCATTATGATACTTTAGAGAATCATAAGAGAGAGAGAAAAAAAAGCAAGCTAAAAAATAAACACAAATCTTACTAGTTATCATTGGAAGTAGCTAGTGTGCCATCCTCTTACTCTGAAAATTGTTACTTAATGAGGAAGAATTAAGCATTCATACTTCTTGATCTGTTTTAGTTGTATTTCAGGATAACTAAATAGCCCTTACTGACAGCAGAAGAATTTCATCTAATAAATGTAGCAGGAATAAAACAAAATTAGAAACTCACAATTTCGTAACCCCAATGAAATAATTGATTAAGGTACCAATAAATATTAATATTAGTGCTGTGGTCTCAGTGTGGCCCCTGTTCCAATATCTTAAGCTTCCCCTGTGCACCTCTTAAAAATATATGAATTTCTGGGCCCTTTCCAACACCTACTTTATCAGGAACTCTGAAGGTAGGTCCCAGTAATTTGTTGTAACAAACCCACTAAGGGTTCTGATGTACACTGGAGCTTGAGGGCCATATTACAAGGAAAAGTGACGAGAATCTTTAATTGAAGGATCAAGGTATTACCACTCCCCCACCCCCGAACTCACTGATCAATCTTAGCATTCCTAAAAGCAGGAGAACCACATTATATTTATCCAAGTAGATGCGCCTATGACATATTCTCGCCACCCTCCAAAAAAAATTAAACCTGAATCTATTCTATACTTTATACTTGAATTCCAAATTATAGGAAATACGGAAGATAGAAGAATATGTTAAATAATATCATGAGGAAGCAAAGGACAAATCCAGAAATTCTATAGGACAGCTGACCCAGTTTCTTTAAGAAGTCAGTAGCATGGGGAAAAAAAAAGGAAGGTGGGGGTGTCAGTGGGGGGCTGTTCCAGAATAAAAGGATTGCAAAGACAAAATAAGCAAATACAAAATATACATCTTATTTGGATCCTGACTCAAATAAACCAGCTGGGGAGATTTGAATTCAAACTGCATATTAGATGGTATTAAAAGAGTTGTTCATTTTGTTAGGTGTGATAATGGTACTGTGGTTGTGTAAGAAAATGCCATTTATTTTAGAGATACGTAAAAAGTATTTAGGGTGAAACAAAATGATTTGCCTTAGGTTACTACAACAAAAAAGAAGAAGGAAGGAAAGGAGAGAGGGAAGAAGGAAGAAAAGGAAGGAAAAAAGGATAAATGAAGCAAGCATGGCAAAATGTTGATAACTTTTAAATCTGGAGGATTCATTATATTATTGGGTTGGCCAAAAGGTTCATTTGGTTTTTTCCGTAAGATGGCTCTGGAAGCACTTAGTTGTCCTTAACTTCATTCAAAACAATTTTGTTAGATTGTATGTGACAGTTGTCACATCAGCATGCATTTTAAAAAGACTTATCAAAATTGGCGAATTTTTGTGTAGCCATTTTAATATTAAAGATGGAAGAAAAAAAGCAACATTTTCAGCATATGCTTTATTATTTCAAGAAAGGTAAAAACGCAGCCGAAATGCAAAAAAAGATTTGTGCAGTGTACAGAGGAGGTGCTGTGACTGATCGAACGTGTCAAAAGTGGTTTGCGAAGTCTCGTGCTAGAGATTTCTCACTGGACGATGCTCCACAGTCAGGTAGACCAGTTGAAGTTGATAGTGAACAAATTGAGACATTAATTGGGAACAATCAATATTGTACCACGCGGGAGATAGCTGACGTACTCAAAAGATCCAAATCAAGCTCTAAAAATCATTTTCACCAGCTTGGTTATGTTAATCACTTTGATATTTGGGTTCCACATAAGTTAAGCAAAAAAACCTTCTGGACCGTATATCCACATGCAATTCTCTACTTAAACGTAATGAAAACGTTCCTTTTTTAAAACAAATTGTGACGGGCTATGAAAAGTGGACACTACAATAATGTGAAATGGGGGGCTTCCCTGGTGGCACAGTGGTTGAGAGTCCGCCTGCCGATGCAGGGGACACGGGTTCGTGCCCCTGTCCGGGAAGATCCCACGTGCAGCGGAGCGGCTGGGCCCGTGAGCCATGGCCGCAGAGCCTGCGCGTCCGGAGCCTGTGCTCCGCAACGGGAGAGGCCACAGCAGTGAGAGGCCCGCGTACCACAAAAAAAAATAATAATTAAAAAATAATAATAATGTGAAATGGAAGAGATCATGGGGCAAACGAAATGAACCACCACCAACCATACCAAAGGCCAGTCTTCGTCCAAAGAAGGTGATGTGTATATGGTGGGATTGGAAGGGAGTCCTCTATTATGAGCTCCTTCCGGAAAACCAAATGATTAATTCCAACAAGTACTGCTCCCAATTAGACCAACCGAAGGCAGCACTCAACGAAAAGCGTCCGGAATTAGTCAACAGAAAATGCATAATCTTCCATCAGGATAATGCAAGACCACGTGTTTCTTTGGCAAAAACTTACAGCTTGGCTGGGAAGTTCTGATTCATCCGCCATATTCACCAGATGTTGCACCTTGGATTTCCATTTATTTAGGTCTTTACAAAATTCTCTTAATGGAAAAAATTTCAATTCCCTGGAAGACTGTAAAAGGCACCTGGAACAGTTCTTTGCTCAAAGAGATAAAAAGTTTTGGGAAGATAGAATTATGAACTTGTCTGAAAAACGGCAGAAGGTAGTAGAACAGAAGGGTGAATACATTGTTCAATAAACTTCTTGGTAAAAATGAAAAATGTCTCTTTTATTTTTACTTAAAAACCGAAGACACTTTTTGGCCGACCCAATATTTTCTCTACTTTCATTTATGTTTGAAACTTCTATAATAAAAAATTTTAAATTTAAAATGCAGAAATACTTATTAGGATATATTTATTCCTGTGCTAGCCTTTATCACAGTTTATTATAATTGCCTGTTTACCTGTCTATCCCAGTATTTCTCAAATTATCAGTATTTCTCAAATTATCAGTATTGAAACACCAATTTTTTTGATTGGCCTGTCTGTCACAGACCATGGTTTTTGTAAAAATACAATAAAAATCAGTTACCGTAAGAGCAAAATTGGGGGGTGGGGGAGGACATACAAAATATAGCCTTAAAGAGTTTTCTTATTAAAACCAACAAACATAAAATTAAATTTCACTTAACAATCAGAACAAATGTAAACATAGGAAAGAAGAATTTTTTAAACTGTATCCAGTCATCAAAAATACACACATAGGCAATTAGTATAGAGAATTGCTATTACACTCATAAGGTTTTTTTTTTTAACATCTTTATTGGAGTATAATTGCTTTACAATGGTGTTAGTTTCTTCTGTATAACAAAGTGAATTAGCTATACATATACATTTATCCCCATTTCTTCTCCCTCTTGCATCTCCCTCCCACCCTCCCTATACCACCCCTCTAGGTGGACATAAAGCACCGAGCTGATCTCCCTGTGCCACGCAGCTGCTTCCCACTAGCTATCTGTTTTACATTTGGTAGTGTATATATGTCCATTGCCACTCTCTCACTTCGTCCCAGCTTACCCTTCCACCGCCCCATGTCCTCAAGTCCATTCTCTACATCTGTGTCTTTATTCCTGTCCTGCCCCGAGATTCTTCAGAACTTTTTTTTTCTTTAGATTCCATATATATGTGTTAGCGTACAGTATTTGTTTTTCTCTTTCTGACTTACTTCACTCTGTATGACAGTCTCTAGGTCCATCCACCTCACTGCAAATAACTCAATTTCATTTCTTTTTATGGCTGAGTAATATTCCATTGTATATATGTGCCACATCTTCTTTATCCAGTCGTCCAGTCAATGGGCATTTGGGTTGCTTCCATGACCTGGCTATTGTAAATAGTGCTGCAGTGAACATTGTGGTACATGACTCTTTTTGAATTATGGTTTTCTCGGGGTGTATGCCCAGTAGTGGGATTGCTGGGTCATATGGTAGTTCTATTTTTAGTTTTTTAAGGAACCTCCATACTGTTCTCCACAGTGGCTATATCAATTTACATTCTCACCAACAGTACAAGAGGGTTACCTTTTCTCCACACCCTCTCCAGCATTTATTGTTTGTAGATTTTTTGATGATGGCCCTTCTGACCGATGTGAGGTGATATCTTGTAGTTTTGATTTGCATTTCTCTAATGACTAGTGATGTTGAACATCCTTTATGTGTTTGTTGGCAATCTGTATATCTTCTTTGGAGAAATGTCTGTTTAGGTCTTCTGCGCATTTTTGGATTGGGTTGTTTGTTTTTCTGTTATTGAGCTGCATGAGCTGCTTGTAAATTTTGGAGATTAATCCTTTGTCGGTTGCTTCATTTGCAAATATTTTCTCCCATTCTGAGGGTTGTCTTTTCATCTTGTTTATGGTTTCCTTTGCTGTGCAAAAGCTTTTAAGTTTCATTAGGTCCCATTTGTTTATTTTTATTTCCATTTCTCTAGGAGGAGGTGGGTCAAAAAGGATCTTGCTGTGATTTATGTCATAGAGTGTTCTGCCTATGTTTTCCTCTAAGAGTTTTTATAGTGTCTGGCCTTACATTTAGGTCTTTAATCCATTTTGAGTTTATTTTTGTGTATGGTGTTAGGAAGTGTTCTAATTTCATTCTTTTACATGTAGCTGTCCAGTTTTCCCAGCACCACTTATTGAAGAGGCTGTCTTTTCTCCACTGTATATTCTTGCCTCCTTTATCAAAGATAAGGTGACCATATGTGTGTGGGTTTATCTCTGGGCATTCTATCCTGTTCCATTGATCGGTATTTCTGTTTTTGTGCCAGTACCATATTGTCTTGATTACTGTAGCTTTGTAATATCATCAGAAGTCTGGGAGCCTGATTCCTCCAGCTCCGTTTTTCTTTCTCAAGATCCTTTGGCTGTTCAGGGTCTTTTGTGTTTCCATACAAATTGTGAAATTTTTTGTTCTAGTTCTGTGAAAAATGCCATTGGTAGTTTGATAGGGATTGCATTGAATCTGTAGATTGGTTTGGGTAGTATAGTCATTTTCACAATGTTTATTCTTCCAATTCAAGAACATGGTATATCTCTCCATCTGTTTGTATCAACTTTAATTTCTTTCATCAATGTCTTATAGTTTTCTGCATACAGGTCTTTTGTCTCCTTAGGTAGGTTTATTCCTAGGTATTTTATTCTTTTTGTTGTAATGGTAAATGAAAGTGTTTCCTTAATTTCTCTTTCAGATTTTTCATCATTAGTGTATAGGAATGCAAGAGATTTCTGTGCATGAATTTTGTATCCTGCAACTTTACCAAATTCATTGATTAGCTCTAGTAGTTTTCTGGTAGCATCTTTCAGATTCTCTATGTATAGTATATAAGTTTTTTCTGTTACCATAATTAAGTAGTTTTTTAATGTGAAATGTGTGCTTTTTGCATGTTCTCTTTAGACCTTGTGCATTAATTTGAGCTTGGATTGATAACAGTGCCCCTCAATGGGGATGATATACTAAACCTAAACTGATGTAATTTGCAGCCACAGGTTTTTGCCTCAGTTACTTTCTCATCTCTCAGCAAATAGTATAGTTTTGGAGGATGTTTACACTGCAGAAATCAAAGAGTGGGGAAGATCATAGATATGCTTAAATACTTGCTGAGATTTTCACTTAAGAAGTGAAAATACCATCTCTTTAAATAGTTGGTCTCTTAATCTCTGGAACATGGATGTTGTCATTTTTCTCACTGTGTGTTACAGGCTTATTGACATGTGATGACTGTAGCTTCAAACGGTAATTTTAGGTTCAGATATACCACACCTTTGTTTTTCAGACAGTCCCCTTCCTGCCAGGCTTCAAAGCTTTTTCACCCCCTTGGCTGTAGCGGTTCCAGTTTGGACTGATCGCTTCAAAAAACAATTACTGTAGATTCTACTGTGCTTCCCAAGACTCATTTTGTAGGCAATAGTTCAGGTTATTTTTCCACATGTATTAACTTGTACTTGTTCACATTGGATCTGTTAGGTTTCTCTGTGTTGTCGAAATCTCAAAAATCTTTCCCATTGACCCATTGATGCAGAATTTTCAACAGGAAGAAATTTTGTCTATTTGGAGAAGTCAATCATTTGTGAAAAAATTGTCTCATTTAGTGATAGATACAGTTTAAGTAGCATTTGTGTGGAATATTAGGAAAGATATTACTAGCTAGCCAAAATATAATCCCTTACAGAAAACGTATTGCATTCCCCTTGGGAATTTCTGTTTGCCCAAGGATCCAATCCTTTATTAGATTTCCCAGCTCATCCAGTATAGAAATGAGGCTCTGGTTTACTCTTTTGAATAGAAAGCACACTGTTTACTTGCCAGTTTACTTAGACATAGTCGCTCTGATAACAGTTTGGACATTTTGGCTGAAAAGTCTACATATTAGTTCTTAAGTGATCCTTTTTTCCCCTTCACAAGTATGAATGGCTACTGTGTGTGCTCTGTAAAGGCAATGGGGAGTTGTGACGAGCTGATCATCTTGGTTTGTGATACTAGCAGATATAGAAAAATATACAAAATGTTCAGTTACATTTAAAGCCTATAACATGTAGAGTATAGCACTCCTACTCCACACTTTTATAATACTGTTTTTGGAGCGTTTCATGATACCATCCATATTAAGACACTAGTCAGACAAGTATTTAGTAAGTACTTCACTTGTGCTGTTTTGTGCATAGTGCTAAGCAGTGTGGGGAGTGCAGAAGAGAATGACATGGCCCCTATCCTCAGGAAGCTTAAATGATGGTATCTTTTATTTTCTTATACACAGAGTGTTAGAATTAGGGCTGTTTGTGTCTGCATGTGCACCCAGATGTGCACGCACATTGAGATATTATGATACATATACAGATAATTAAAGTGTGAGGCAGTGTGGTATAAGTGATAAGGAGTTCAGAGGAAAGAGATTACTACCTGAGTGATGAGGGACTGTTTTAGGGCATAGTGGCATTTGAGCAGGGTTTTGGAAGGATAGTTAGGATTTCAGTAGGAGTCTAGTAAAGAAGCTTGTTACAGTTTTAAAACAGTTTTTTTCAAAGTTTCTAGTTCCAGATCAGCCATTCACTTACCAGTTGTCTGAATTCAGCCAGATTACTTAATGACTCTGATCTTCAGTTTCCTCATCTACAAAATGGGAATTAGAGTAGTAGTTATCATAGAGGGCTTTTAGGAAGATTAAGTGAGATACTGTGACATGAACATGCTTTATAAACTGTAAAGTACTTTACAAATGTTAGTAAATTTTATAATAAATATTGAGGATGGCATGAGCCAAGGCATGGAATTTAAAAACTAGTAAAACCAAAGCCTGGAGCAGAAAATATGTGAAGGTGACTATAAATATTCATTCATTCATACAGTTCCTAACTTCATAAAATAATCTTAAATAGGAAAGCGTTTCAAGGTTTATGTTGACCCCCTTTCCCTCAAAAGACCATTTCAGAGGGCTTTTAGATCTTCAGGTAAAACTTGAATAAATTGTTTTTAGTTTTATTGAATTCATACAGAATTAATTCATACAGAATTAATTTTCAAATAAACTGCTTTAATAGATATTATAACATAGCACAAAAATAGCTAATGTATCTTGCACAGTATATTTCTTTAAAGAACATGGTTTTGAGAACAAGTCTGCATGTTTTGGGGTATATCAGAATTGCTCCACTGATTAGGAGAACAGGGTGAGAATTATTTAAGTTACTTTCAGGGACCATCGTATCTCCTTTTACAGGTGGTTTGTACAATAACTTCATGAATGGTTGTTTAAAGGAAAGATATCCCTCTTCTGATGAGATGTCAGAATTTATTCATGTTCTTTGTTTTAAATAAATTTTATTTTTAAAATGTCGTTAGGAAAAATATTCAATAAATTTTTCAACAAAGAACAGAGAGAGTGTTTGGGCTTTAAAAGACATTTTTTTAATTGAAGTATAGTTGATTTATAATATGATTATTGCAGGTTTACAACATATTGATTCAGTATTTTTACAGATTTACCCCATTTAAAGTTATTACAAAATATTGACTATATTTCCCTGTGCTGTACAATATATCCTGGTTGCTTGTTTATTTTATACATGATAGTTTGTATCTCTTAACCTAAAAAAGCATTTTGAATTGTACTGTGGATATTATGCCAGTTGCTATTGTCTGGTCTTGGGCTCTCTCCACGTATCTGGGCTCCAGTGAAAATATGATTAGAATTACTTTTCTCAGGGCAAGGAACTTGGAAAACAGCGTTTTACTTGAACACTAACTCTCATTATTAAAAGAACTCTTTTTGTTGTTTGTTTACTGTATGATATCACTTATATGTGGAATCTAAAAAATACAAGAAACTAGTGAATATAACAAAAAAGAAGCAGACTCAGATATAGGGAACAAAGTAGTGATTACCAGTGGGGAGAGGGAAGGAGGGAGGGGCAATATAGGGGTAACAGGATTAAGAGATACAGACTATTAGGTATAAAACAATCTACCAGGATATATTGTACAACACGGGGAATATAGCCTATATTTTATAGGCTAACTATAAATGGAGTATAACCTTTAGAAATTGTGGATTACTATATTGTACACCTGTAACTTACATGATATTGTACATCTACTATACATCAATTAAAAAAAAAAGGACCAACCCTCTCATTTTATGATTGAGGAAGTTGAGGCACAGAGAGGAAAAGGCACTTAGCCAAGACCTTGAACTTGAGTCTCTGTGTGCTGTATTTCCCTTCATTCATTCTTTTATTGTTATTGTTATTAACTAATTTTGAGATTCTAAAAAGCACTTTTTGAGAGGAAAAAAAAGAATCCTGAATACTAATAGTGGGGTTTTTTGGTGTGTGTGAATAATTCTCAATTCTTTCTTCTTTTACAGACTACCTTGCTAACCACGGCCGGTTAAATGAGTCTGAGGCGAGGCGCAAATTCTGGCAAATCCTATCTGCTGTTGATTACTGTCATGGTCGGAAGATTGTGCACCGTGACCTCAAGGCTGAAAATCTTCTGCTGGATAACAACATGAATATCAAAATAGCAGGTAACTGGGACACAGCTGGCTCTAACGTGATCAGATATGAGCCGTGGCACTCAGGGTGCAGAAACAGACCTTCAGGCAGAGATTCAGGAGCCTCCACCCATGACATCAAGCTCTCTCAGAATGTATTTTATTCATTTCCTTAGTCCTATGTGTAATAATGAAAAGTAAGGGAAATAAGTTCCTTATCAACGCACACTGTGGCAGGACTACGACTGGGGTCTGATTTGTATCCTCAGTCTGATTTGTGTTCAGGCCCCTTTGTGGCACTCCACTGAGTGTGTGATGATTGGAGGGGCTGATAGGGCTGGAGGAGTAGCATAGGTTGCTGGTGCTCTACCCTGCTCTCTTAATTATGACTGGTGGCTGCAAAGAGATTGTAGACAGAAGAATGACAAAGGAGCTAACGGCAGTAGAATGAGAAGCACCTTGCCTTCTTCTGATACAATAGGGTTTTGATTTATAACATGGTGACTAAGGATTATTTTGCTAGTTTTCCTCCTACCCTTTTCACAATTCGCAAAATCTTTTATAAATATTTTATATTCCAAGTTTCCTTTTTCACATGGTCAAAACTCTCATTCAGTCAATAAATATTTATGTGTCTGGTACTGTGCTATGCTAGGTACTAAGGATACAAATCAAAAAGTCATTTCCTGTGATCTTAAAAGTCTGGTGCGGAAATAAGAATAATGAAAATACAATATAATAGTTGCCAAAAAATATATGTACAGAGTGCAATAGGAATATAGATGTAGGAACATCAGTCTATCTGAGAAGTCAGGAAGCTGCACAAAGAAGGAACTCTTTGAACTAGGCTTGAGAGATGAGTTAGAAGCTTGCCAGGGAGGTAAACAGAAGTAGGACAGGTGAACTATGTAAATAACCACAGGTACAAGAGAGAGAAAGAGATTGAAATTGTAATGGTGGGGAACCATTGCTCAATATTAGTTAAATGTAAGATCTGTAGTTATGGGGGATTGATACAGGAAGAGCAGGTAGGCGAAGATCAGAATATGAAGGTCTTGAAGGCCATGAAAAAGATTTTAGAGTTTATTCTGTAGGTAATAGGGAGCATAGCCTATTGGAAATTTTAAGGCGGGGATGGAGATGAAGTGGGACTGGGACAAGATGATTAGATTTGCATGTTAGAAAGATGTCTCTCTGGCCACAGAGTGAAGATAGGTGGGAGATGGGGGTGAGACTGAAGACAGGAAGACTAATCAGGAACCTAATGCAGTATTCCAATTAAGAAAATGTGGGTGTGTGCTAGAGTACAGCAGTAGAGGTTGTAGGTGTGGGAAGGAGAGAGAGAGATTTATTCTGGTTAGGGTTTGGAAGAAAATAAGGGGCACAGAGCAAAAGCTTAGCAAAGTTGTAAGCGGTGGTGTTTTGTCTTAGGGTATTAAAGAGGGACAGAGGCATCCACATGAGAGAAGCTGACCAAGAAGTGGTTGACTAGCTAGGTTGGATACTCACTGGACTCACTAAGTTTAGGGAGAAAACAACTGCCTTAGTTTGCTTCACTGTGGTATAAAATATAAGTGAAAAGCCTCTGATTTGTACATTTAACTGGCTTATTTCTATGCCATTTATCATTCATTTTCAACTTGGGCATTTTAGAGAAGGCAAATAATTTTTACTTACTTTAACTTTTACTTACTTTAATTTTAATAATTAATTTTAAACGCCAATGTCACATTTGTTTCAGGGAAGTAATGGATTTTTCATTCTGTAGTCTGTGATTTTTTTTTTTTTCCTAATGGAATTGCCTGAATAAGACTGTTTTTTAAGTTAATTTGCTACATTCCCATTATATATGAAGATTTATACTGATTTATCTTTTTTGTTTTAAAAATACAGTATTAGTGTTTCTGTAATTTATAATGGGTGTTCATTTCTCCCAGTTTTCCTTCTTCTTTTGGCCCTTCCATTGGTCTCATTCATTTCACTCCTTTTTGCAAACTTTCTGTAGTGCACTTCACTGTAATTTTTTGTTTACTTCTCCTTGAAAGCATCAGCTGCCCTAAAATTGTCCTTCTCAGAGAGGACTCTTGTTTTTTTGAAGTTCTTTACTCTGTAGAAAGAAGGGGAAACCCCTGCTTCACCTTTACATTCCTTTATTGCCAAAACAAAACTTGCACCAAAAACAATACCTTAAAGGAGTTCTGGGAGTCATTTCAGGCAGAGAAAGAAAGGTTAGAGGTGGGAGTCATATGCTATAGGAATTACAGTGTCAAAATAGAACATCAAAAAACCTTGCAAACAAAATATGCAGAACATTCCATTAAGGTTATAACCAAGTTTTGCCTGGCTGTAATAATGTCTTCTATAATTCTAGCCTATAGTATAGGTAGATAAACCCAGTATTTCTGTCATTATGTGAAATCTAATTATTTGTTTGTTTTTGCTATTTTTATTTTTGAATATCTGAAATTCAAGGCCTTCTAATTTTTATCTAGAAGACAGGTAAAATCTCAGAGACCTAAAGTTGTTCTCTCTGGTTAAGCTAGTATCACAGCTAACATTTATTGAGCCTTCATTATTTGCAGGTACTCTGTTTTCAGATGAAAAAACTGAAACACAAAGAGATTAAATAACTTCCTAAGGCAGTTCAGATAATAAGTAGCAGACCTGGAATTCAAGCCTAGATCTCTCTGACCACAGTATCTGGCTTCTTCCACTGCACCATGTTGTATTTTCTAAACATTGTTTTTCAGTTATTCCTCAAGGAGTACTCACTAACTGAATTTTGGGTTCCATCATTCTATATTTATACATTTAGTGTCCTTAATTCCATATCTCACAAGTAGATACACACACACACATACATGTACACGCAGTATAGCTAAGTGTTCAAATTTCTTATTGCCCACATTTTTTTCACTGTCATCCTCACCACCATTTACCCCAAATTTTAGCAAATGTTTATTAAGTATCTACTATGCTCCTGGGCTAAATCCTGGAGATTCAAATATTTCAAGACAAAAACAACAGCAATACAAAAACACTCAACTCTGCTCTTACCTTAAGGAGTTAATCCAGAACCAGACCTTTAAGTAAATATAACATAAAAAGATAACTGTCATACAGGCTATGAGGCTGGGAGGACGACTAACTTGCCTGGAAGAATCAGGGAAATTATTAGCTAAGACTTGATTAAGAAGGAGGCATTTGTGGTGGGATTGGGGGAGAGAAGGAGAAAGGAGGAGAGTTTGTTGAGGGGGTGAGGTAGGGATGGCAGCTCTAGGCAAATGGATCAGCACATGCAAAGGCAGGCAGCCCAGAGAACTCAAAGTGTGTAGGGAAACTACAGACCAGGGCTAGTGGAGCATAAGTGCCAGTGAGGAATGATAGGAAAAGAGCCTGGACAGGTAGGCAGAGCCAGATCATGGAGGATTCCACATGTCATCAGAAGTTTAGATGTGTTCCAATGCTGTAAAAGAACTTCTCCAGGGTATTTGTTTTAATCCATAGATTTTTATAACTTTTTTATGGCCCTGCTTCCCTTTAAAAATATCATCTTCTGATCTCTGAGGATTCTTCTTGAATTTAAAGAAATCTAATACATGTAGGAAAGATGGGGCTCCATGGAAAAATTACAAAACCTCAGAATAAAATACAGAATTATTCTCTCAAATTATACTATCTCTGTTTATTCTGCTTATGAAGATCTCTTTAATTGCTAAATGGGCTGAATAAATGAACTGTTTTAACCATCTTGTATGTTGAAGTTGAAGAGAAGTGCAAACCAAAACTAGATTTAAATTAAAACATTTGTCTCTTTATAAGACAGAAAATGGAATAGAAGTATCAGACGTGGTTCATTTTAATAAATACAGAAACTTGGTTTTGAAATCAGCTTCTCGTTTATGCTCCTCCAGCGGGTAAAAACGTCAGACACTGGTGGGCCATGAATTCATCCACACCTGTGTGTGCTCATCGCCTCAATTATGAGACCTACAGCCATCGCAAAATACGAGTGTTAGGATATTCAGAGTAAGAGGCAGAATGCAAAGAAATTTTGGCTTTCATTAGTATTTTTTTTATATATAAATGTATTTATTTATTTTTGGCTGCATTGGGTCTTCGTTGCTGTGTGCAGGCTTTCTCTAGTTGCAGTGAAGCGGGAGCTGCTGTTCATTGCGGTGCACGGGCTTCTCACTGTGGTAGCTTCTCTTGTTGCGGAGCACGGGCTCTAGGCGCGCGGGCTTCAGTAGTTGTGGCACACAGGCTTAGTTACTCTGTGGCATGTGGGATCTTCCCGGACCAAGGCTCGAACCCATGTCCCCTGCATTGGCAGGCAGATTCTTAACCACTGCACCACCAGGGAAGTCCCTTTCATTGGTTTTGATAATTGCAGTACTGTTTCCTCCACGCTATTTTGGCTATGACTATTTAGGCATTAACTTGAGAGTAAATAGATGAAGGACATTTAGTTTTATTCTTCAACTTTCCTAATCTGAAATGTTTATAATGAATACTTAGATAAGAATTAATATGTATGAATTACTCGGAGGAGGTTTTCAGAAAATATCACAATTCAAACAAGGCTTCTCATAAAGAATGTGGAGTTTGATATCAGACAGTACTGGTACAAATTCTGGCTGTGCCATTAGTAGCTGTGTGACCTTGGGCTGATTAATTAACCTCACTGAGCCTAGGTTTCCAAATCTGTTAAACAGAGATTAATCCATTTCTCAGGAACATTGTAGGGATTAGTGATAATGTTAGACACAGAGAGGTCATAGGTAAGATTATGGGCTCTAGAGCCAGGCTACCTGGATTTGAACCCTGGCACTGCACTTACTAGCTGCATGACCTTGGACACATTACCTAACCTCTCTGTCCTCAGTTTCCTTATCAGTTAAGAGGGAATGACAGAAGTTCATATCTCATAGTGGTTATTAGTTAATATTTGCAAAGTTCTTAGAACAGTGCCTGGTACATAGTTAGTGCTAGCTAAGATTTTGTTAAATAAATTGGGGGCTTTTGTTTTGCTTTTTAATATATTTATTTATTTACTTATCTATTTTGGCTGTGCTGGGTCTTAGTTTCGGCATGCAGACTTCTCAGTTGCAGCATGTGGACTTCTCAGTTGCGGGATGCAGACTCTTAGTTGCGACATGAGGGCTCCTTAGTTGTGGCATGTGAACTCTTAGTTGTGGCATACATGCGGGATCTAGTTCCCCGACCAGGGATTGAACCCAGGCCCCCTGCATTGGGAACATGGAGTCTTACCCACTGGACCACCAGGGAAGTCCCAAATAAATTGTTAATTAAGGTTCCTGGCACCATGTAAACACTCATAAAAGGTAGCTATTATTTGTATTCAGTGTATAATTGATTCCATGTGAAAACAAATTCTGAAAAGTTTGATAGCCATATAACCCCCCCACCGTGTCTTTTTTTTTTAATTACCAAGGTTTAAAGCCTTATTAATACAAATCTCAGAGGTACAAGGAAAGTTTATCATTTATATTCTAAATTGTCTCTGCTTGATGTAAATTAATTTTTTTTCCCTTGGAGGAACCTTCAGTGTAATTAGTAATGTGATATAAGCCTGATTAATCTGACCTGTGCATCACAAGTCACTTGTCTTTAGCCCAAGAGGAATGCTTCCTTTCTGAATTGACCTATGATCTCTGAGTAGCCCATCATCTCTCATGACTGCTTCTAACAACCTTCCTGCTTATTAGAAGACCTTGAGACAGGGTTTCTGTATATATAATTCTAGTTTTGTGCCCTGGAACCGAAAAAGGGTGGGAGAGGCTGAAGCAGGTTTTGTTAGTGAAATATTTATTAAAAGTCTTCCATTTGTTATCCTCCTGCCACTAGTATTATGTAAAATGTGCAAAGAGCTTTTGCATCAGCAAACACAATGAGACCTTGTCTTTATCCTTCAAGCCTACTTAGCACTAGCCGCACATTAAGCCTGGAATATGGAAGACAGCTCAAAGGGTTTTGTTTCCTTTTGTTTTGTGTTTCCCCTCTTCACCTCCCTCCGCCTCCCCCACTCCATTTTGGGCTGAGGAAGAGCGTTTACTTGCTTCTTAGCTCACTGAACTCTCTCATTGAACAAATAGATGTCTCACAGTGGTCAGCAGAATCACATTTCCTCTCAACTGTGATGATTGTTCTTGTGTCCTCTTGTCAGGTAGGGAGGGAGTGACTGGTGTTTGGAAGTAAACTGTGCAGCTGGCCTCTTGCTGGTGGGCAACAAGGTATGCAGTGACGTCAGCGTTGGCTGATCGGTATTCAGTTTGTGCAGTGGGTCAGCTCCGTCTCCACACTCTACTACCTTTCATTTGTCCGCTTTCATTTCCTCATAATTGTCTTCTTCGTTCCTATTATAATAACTACAAAAGATGTGTAACTCTTCAGCAAGACTGGATATCTGAATTCTACTGGTAATTTTAGAAACAAGGATAAATTTAACCCTAAAACCATCTGCTTCTCTGTAGGAGGATTTTTAAAATTATAAATTAGACATTATAACACACTGCTGGAGATTAAAAATTGCCTTGGTTGTGTTGATTCCTAGAAATCATTTACTTTCTCTTAGCTTGAAGACTGGTTTTCAATGTTTTGGTTGCTTTTTTCCTTTTTAAAATAATGATTTAAATTGTTTACCTAACGACTTCTATTTAGTCTTTGTTATTTAAATATTAAATCTTGAAAGTATTTAGTAATTATAATTATTTTGCAACAATAAACAGCGACAAACTGTTTAACACCTGTATCTTTTTCAAAACCTCCGTTTCATTCTTTATTTCCCGGCTACTGGAAGAGTGGTCTGGGGACCAGCATGAGCATCACTTGGGATGTCTGTTAGAAGTGCAGACTCTCAAGCCCACCCCTCGGCCTACTGAATCAGAATCTGATTTTAGCAGGTTCCCCAGATGATTTGTATGCATGCTAATGTTTGATCTATTTCACTCCGACAGTATTCACTAATGTGCTTTGTTCCCATCAGACAGTAATCAGCTTATTTACTCTGTGTAAGGAAGGCCCTGTTATTCCTAAAACGTTAGCCCTTTGCTAATGACGATTGGGCACTGATAATTTATGTGATTTAGTGACGACAGTAATAATAATTGATTTTTGTTATCATGAAGATTCAGGTCAGTCACTTTCAAAATATAAAGCAGAAAACAATAATAGTAGTTCTAATACTGTTTTCAAATATATCCATGGTCTGTTACTAGTTAGATAAGAGGTAATTAGAAGACTCAGCTTTTAAGGCCAAGTTGATTTCCATGAGTCAGTCAACACTAATTAATGTGGTTAGAGACTCTACCCCAAACACTCTCTTCTATCAACATTTTAGGCCACACAGAAACCAGGTGAGAAAATATGGATATATCAGGAAATCTCAAAACTAACGTTAAAGTAAAAACTTGGAGTACATGCCTTAGCGTTGTAGGGATAGGAACATAAATCATCTTCACATGAAAAGGACAAGATGTGTCTATTTTAACACATTCTTAAAATCAATATAGATTTCTAAAATGAATGTAAGTGTATATTTGACATTTACTTTGCAAACATCTTAATTATTCCCATTCATTTATTAAGGATGCTTTTAACATAGCATTCAATATTGTAGAGATGAGAAAGCCCTCACTTGTCGACTTCTGCTAGCAGAGGGATAAATTAGAAAATCTCTCATCTCTATATAATGTAAAGAATTTTTCCTGGGTTTATAACAGCCTTATCTCCAATTTTAAGTTGGATTAAACTTCTCTGACTATGAGGCCTTACAACAAAAAAAATAAAAACAACTTCTCTGACTAGTGACGTTCTTAGAACATCTGTGGTATAGTAAAAAAAAAGAACACCTGGCTTGGAGTTCAAAGGCCCTGTATTTGAATACTGGCTAAGCTACTTGCAGCTGTAGATATTTGGGCAATTCGGTTAACTACTTTCAGTTTCCCCCTTTGTAAGGTAAGGACATTCATACCTCACAGGGCTGTCATCATGATTAAATGAGATAATATATACAAAAATACCAAGTGTGTAATGCCTAGTCCAAAGTTGGCAAGACATAAATGGTTTTTGGATTTGATTATAATTCATACACCATGTTGAAGGACTAGTTGTCATTTTGTTTCAAAAACTTCTTATGATTTCGTATCTTAAAATTGTGAAGCTAAGAGGTTCTTTGAGAAAGATTTGTCTTTTCCCTACTGTGCTCAAGAAATGTTGAAAATCTTGATTGATCTGACAAATTCAAGGTATGTTATGAGTGAGAGTTCAAGCAATTACTCCCACCAATTACTCCCATGCAAATGACAAATTACCGCAGAGGAAAAAAACTCCTTTATACCTTCAAAATTTTGTCAGAGTTGTTTAGTCAATCATGTATGAATAAAAATAGTATCAAAATAATGCTAGTCTGAACCCTGAATTGGAGTGAGAAGTATCAGTATGAATTCATGGGTTATTGTTTTTTCTTAATACATATACATATAGACAGGCACAAAAACAAATGTAGGAGTGTGTGTGTGTGTGTGTGTGTGTACACTGATAAGCATTCATATGTATATTTCCTCTGTTTGATGACAGGGCCTAGACTCAGTGACAGCCCAGTTGCAGTGAGTACATCTAGGTCTTAGTCTTGGTTTCTAAATAGCATTCCTCTGTAAAAGGAATCAGGGCGGGCTTCCCTGGTGGTGCAGTGGTTGGGAGTCCGCCTGCCGATGTAGGGGACGCAGGTTCGTGCCCCGGTCCGGGAGGATCCCACGTGCCGCGGAGCGGCTGGGCCCGTGAGCCATGGCCGCTGAGCCTGCGCGTCCGGAGCCTGTGCTCCGCAACGGGAGAGGCCACAACAGTGAGAGGCCCGTGTACCGCAAAAACAAACAAAAAAAAAAGGAATCAGGGCTCCTTGGAAAAGCAGTTGATTCATGGGATGGGGCAGGAAAGTACAAGATGAGCCTGGAACATCTGGTACCAAGAGATAAGGAAATACTTAAAATGAAATTTTATAAGGATGGGGGCATGTTGAAAGGATACAGGAGCCAACCTGAATTAGCTCCTAGTGGCCAAAGCTGGAACTATTTAAGCATCAAAATAAATAACAATAGTATTGAATTATAACCCAAAGAATAAAATAAATACTTATGATGAATATAATATGACAGTATTGTAAAAAATAAACAAATAGTTTAATGAGTAAATAAATAAGAGAGGAAGAAGGGACAACTCTTGAAGAGTTGTAATTAATAACTGTAGAAGGAATGAGGGAAATGAAAGCTCACCGTTAGAACATCACAGTAATCGTTGCTGCAATCAAGATCTGCCTACGAATGCTAAATTAATGGGTGAAAGTTTAAGGAGAAACAGGGTATATATAGACTCAATATATCTTTAAAATATTTATTTATTAATCTCAAGGGGAAAAATAGTAACTTTATAATGGGGTAACCCAAAAGACACCACCTTAATCCACAGATCAAGGTTAACTCCACCAATAATTAAGCCATAATACCTGCACCCCATCATATGATGCCCTGAGAAGAGCACTTTACCTCTGTGATGTTCTTCCCAAAAAGCAATCATTTTAATCTAATCATGAGAAAACATCCAGCAAACCCAAACTGAGAGACAGTCTACAAAATACCTGACCAGCACTGGTCATGGTCAAGAAAGACAAGGAGAGACTGAGGAACTATTAGAAATTAGAGAAGACTAAGGAGTCATGACAACTAAATGCATTGTGGAACCCTGCAGTGAGAGAGGACGTTAGAGAGAACACTGGAGAACTCTTAATGAAGTCCATGGTTTAATTAATAGTACTGAATCAGTGTTACTTTTTTTTTAATTAATTAATTTTTTTTTTTTTTTTTTGACTGTGTTGGGTCTTCGTTGCTGCGCGCAGGCTTTCTCTAGTTGCGGCGAGCGGGGGCTACTCTTCGTTGCGGTGCACGGGCTTCTCATTGCGGTGGCTTATCTTGTTGCAGAGCAAGGGCTGTAGGTGCGTGCGGGCTTCAGTAGTTGTGGTGCGCAGGCTCAGTAGCTTGGCTTATGGGCTCTAGAGCACGGGCTCAGTAGTTGTGGTGCACAGGCTTAGTTGCTCCGAGGCATGTGGGATCTTCCCGGACCAGGGCTTGAACCCATGTCCCCTGCACTGTCAGGCGGATTCTTAACCACTGCGCCACCAAGGAAGCCCAGTGTTACTTTCTTAGTTTTGATAATTTTACTAATAGAGTTATGTAAAATGTTAACATTGGGGAGGAAGCTGGATAAAGGGCATAGGGAATTCTCACTTTATTGTTGCAACTCTTCTGTAAAACTATTTGGAAATTAAAACTATCAAAGTGAATCCAACATAGCATGGCATACATTCTATGACAGAGAAACAGGAAGCAAAAAAGTGTCTGAGGGACATAGCAGCCATCATTTGAGGTATTAACTTGTAGATCAGAACATTTGAGAAGACATTAAACTAGACATTAAACTTTCCTTTCCAGCAAAGCCAGGCTGAGTCTGGGTCTAGCATAGAGAGGAATGCCCATGTGACTGTTTTCATAATGCTTTTCAAAAGTCAGGTGATAATGTGGGGTCTTTGATTATTCTCTGTTGTTATGAGACTATCTTCTGTGTTTGCACAGTGGTTGACACATGTATGCACTCAAATGTTTAATGAAGGAAGCAATGAATTTGGTTGGTGTGATGAAACATTAAATAACCATTCCACATGAATAAATAGCGATAAGAAAGAAATCCTGGGACTTCCCTGGTAGTCCAGTGGCTAAGACTCCACACTCCCAATGCAGGGAGCCCGGGTTTGATCCCTGGTCAGGGAACTAGATCCCACATGCTGCAACTAAGAGTTCGCATACCACAACTAAAGATCCCACACGTGGCAACAAAGACCTGGAGCAGCCAAATAAATAATAAATAAATTTTTAAAGAAACATTAAAGAAAAAAATCCTGCATAGCTCTGCCGTTCTCATATTTCATCCCTCTTGCTCGCCCCTCATTTCACTATACGCTTTTAGGCAGAAAGCTGCAGACTGTGAATGAAGCAAATTGTCCAGATTCCTGTGAAGAAATAAAAAGGCTTTTATTTTTAAGTGTTTTCCCATTGCCACTTCTTAAACCTGACAATTATTAACCTGCTCAAAAATAGCTACATATCACTGTACCAGAGAAAGACATAAAGGTGGTTAACAGTGAGAGCTCTGTAGCCAGACTTGGTAAGTCTGCAATTTAGTGTAACCTCTAGCAAGGTACTTAACTTTCTACCCTCACTCTTTCCTAAAATAAGGATACCTCATGGGGTTACTAAGAAGAAATTATCTTAGGAGAGCTTAGGTCAGCTTCTGACACTTTTAAAAGACACGATGACAGCATATTCATTCAGCAAACCTTTGTTGAACAGCTGCTGTGTGCTGACAGCGTACTAAGTCCTAGGGGAACAGACATATATCATTTCCCCCTTCTCTACTCTCAAGGAGTTTAGTCTGATAGAGAAGACAGATAAGTAAAGCAAGAAGAAGAATTGCTATTCTTCTCTTCTGTTGAGTAGCTTACTCAGTGGCTACTGTTTATTGAGCACCTGCTTTGTTTCAATAGCATGCCTAAAGCATTATTATGTTATCTACTTATGATGTAAGTGTACTTATCTACATATACTCACTTATTGTGAGTATATGTTACTCATAATAACTTTGTGAAGTGTAGACATTGTCCGCATTTTGCAAATGAGGAAACCAAGGCTCTGAGAAATTAGTGATTTGCCCGAGATCACACAGCTAAGAGGAAAACCCAAGATTTGCCTGACTCCAAAGCTTTCCTTAACCCATACATCAGATGATTACAAATAAAATATTTAAGTGCTTTGACAGGGTTATAGAAGACATCTACATAAATGCTATTATAATAATTTTAATGAACCTGATTTTCTTTCGGTGCTTCTCTTAATGTTCCTACAGACTCAAGTTCCTGTTTTCTTCAGTTACCTACAGGAAATAGAAGTAACATCTGTTTAGTACCTTTTTTCTTCTAAGGTAACAGGACGCTTTCTTTGTCCCAGATGTGTACAGCCAAGGTTGAGACTAGGCTACTACAGGCACCATGGTGCTTTCCTAGTTTTTGCTCTCTTCCTGCCTATGAAGTGTCCAGTGAGAGAGCCTAGGGGAGTAAAGAGTCCAGGCCACCTTCCTGACAGACCTCTGTCCCAGTCACTCTTTGAGTTCGTTCTACAAGAGTCGGGGGAGGTTCAGAATGAAGGAGTTCTGGAATGGCTCTGTGAGACGTTAAAACGTTCCAGTGCTATTTAGAGAGTATTCTCAACTTACATGTGCTAAAACTCATCCTGTGATTACGGTTTAAAGTACAGCAATTATTGGACCTATTTCATGATCTCCAAACACACTTCCCAGAGCTTCTTGGGCTTTTCTGTGAGTGAAAGTAACATTTTCCTCTTTAAATGTTATTTGAACATCTAGTCCTTGGATCGTTTGAGAGTATAGTTTTTCTAGAAAATTAGAAACACCTATCAATATGGACACATGGGTTGTGATGTGATGTGAGTGGTTAGTCCTACAGGTGGAATTGAGAAGATAAGACCTCTCTGACAGTCATTTTAGAAAGCCGAGCATAGGACTGAACTGCAGTTACGTTGTGGAGGGAGGTGTTCTCGTCGCCTCGTACTCCTGGATGCCAAGGACAGGCCACAGCTGTGTTCCACCAGGTTTAGATGCACCATCTCTTTCCCCACATGCACCATCTTTTCTCTCATGAACGCTTAAGCTTCTCCACACTGTCTTTACCCTTCCTGTGTATTTTCTCAGGACCCTTTTCTCTGAAAGGCAGTAATTGGTAATGATGGCTTTGGTAGCTGACACTTCACATCTGCTGTGCTCCAGGCATTCTACATTCTTAGTCTCATTTAATCCTCACAGCATCCTATCTGGGTAGGTGGATTATCCCCTCACTTATAGATACAGAAAATAAGGTTCAGGAAAATTAAATAATTTACGTAGGGGCCTTGAGGCTAGAAAGTGGCAAAACTGGAAATCAGCTGTAGGTCTCCCTAACTTCATAGGTCGTACTCTGCCATGAGGCTGTGGTGTTGGGGATCATGGCTGTGTCTGTTACTACTGCTTATGTCAGGGAGCTTAGAGAATGCCTCCCCTAAGGTACGGAAGCGCACCATAGTCTCAGGGTGTGAGTGGAGTGTGAGTTTCTGTTAACTCATTGGATCCCCATAACAACCTGCTGACTACGATGTTTCAGTGTTACAGCTGGGGAGACTGAGGCTCACAAAGACTGAACACATGTCACGCAGCCAGTCAGTCTGGCGCCGGAGACTTGTTCCAGTCCCCTTGGGGCACCACCGAAAGCTCACTCTCCATGCACTGCGTATACCAGCCAGAGTAGAGCCAGTTCCCATCACTGAGGTGTATCCTTCAGCCAGGAGTCTGTTGCAGCATGAGACATTTTGGCTCTAACTTACAAAACAACAGGAATTTGTTCCTTCACTAAGACCATGTGACTATGTGAAGGCTTAGCAAAAGAGCACAAGCTTGCATTTATACCAAATCTCACTGCATTTGTCTTCTGCTGTAACTTTCATGCATATTGAAGGCATCTGAGTACAGTGTTTCCAGAGGGCATGCTGTTTATCAAAGCTGCAGATTCAGTGTGACTAATATCGTAAGGAGAAGGCCATTAACGATTTTGAAGTATAATGCCACCGCGTTCCATAAATGAGTAAACAAGTGATATTGGCGATAGGTGGCCTGTGGCTGGGTCACATGGCCATTGCATGTTAATGAGCTATTCAGATAAGTATCTGCCTAATTCAGGATGTGCGGGCCAACACTTAGAGAGCTGTTACTGAGGAAACACTGTCCTCAGTTGCCTTAAAATGTTATATTTATCTTGCTAGCCTGGGGCTGTGAGAGCAGCCGGTCCCTTGGTTGTGTTTAGGTAAATATCTTAGAGTTTTACTCATTTGTTTCTTTTTTTATAAACCATACAAGCTCAAGAGCTCTTAATCATGGAGTAATTGAAATTCTAAGATTATCAAATTCAAGTTGATTGTCCATATCAGTGGATTTTTCTTTCAGCCTTAAAAATACAAGAGATAAAGTCTTTTTCCAGCCTCTCGCTCATTCTCTTTGAGAAGAAAACTTAATTCATTAACACATTCATTCAACAAATATTTACTGAGTACTTAATATTTGCTATTCATTGTGCTAAGTGCTAAGGAAACATCATAAGATACATGCCATCGCATTCTCACAGAGTGAATAGTGGTGATATTGTTAATGTAGCATATTATAAAATTATTATGAGAAATTCAGTATAGTTTTAGAGCACAGATGAAAGTAACATTTATTTCCATCCCAATAGATTTCGGTTTTGGAAATTTCTTTAAAAGTGGTGAACTGCTGGCAACATGGTGTGGCAGCCCCCCTTATGCAGCCCCAGAAGTCTTTGAAGGGCAGCAGTATGAAGGACCACAGCTGGATATTTGGGTATTTCTTTGCTTTGCTGTGTTAAATGCATCTATAATGATAATACTTGGTACTCTGGCCCATCTCGGAATCTCTCGGTACCTAACTCGTAGTCAATAGTTCATACTTTCCCTGTCCACTGGACTAAAATTAGAGCATCTTGAATTAGATTCTAGGAAAGAATTTCTAGGGAAAGATGTTATCATACTAATATCAGCAATGATTTAAAGTTTAGTAATCAAAATGATTTAATTTAATTATTTTGGTATTTATTATAGGATGCTTTATTGCACTGGTCAGCATTTCAGATTTTTTTTTTTAATTCTGAGAAAATAGTAAATTCAAACAGGAATTTTTCAGTCCATATGATTTTAAGAGCCCTGAGGATATTTAGGAAAACAAAGAGTGTTTGAAGTTCTCAGTAGAAAAGAGACTGCATTGTTTTCTTCCCTAGAGCATGGGAGTTGTTCTTTACGTCCTTGTCTGTGGAGCTCTACCTTTTGATGGACCGACTCTTCCAATTTTGAGGCAGAGAGTGTTAGAAGGAAGATTCCGGATTCCGTATTTCATGTCAGAAGGTAACAACCTGTTTATCTTAAAATTATGTTTTACAAAATTTGTTCTGAAAATGAGTGCCTAAACAAAGGCTTCTCTTTTTCTAAGTTTGGGTGCCAAATAAAGTGACCGAGTCACTTTAAAAGCCGTAGAAATAAGCAACCCCTTCCATGTAGGTGAGAGAAATTCTAACCTTCCTACTCATAACTGGAAACAGAAAATTTCCCAGATTAAGAACAGCAAGTCTTCCCATTTACCCTTGTCTATAAATGTCCCAGGTTTATTTATATTTTTATATATATTTATTGGAGTATAAATGCTTTACAATGTTGTGTTAGTTTCTTCTGTACGACAAAGTGACTCAGTTATACATATACATATGTTCCCATATCTCTTTCCTCTTGCGTCTCCCTCCCTCCCACCCTCCCTATCCCACCCCTCTAGGTCATCACAAAGCACCCAGCTGATCTCCCTGTGCTATGCAGCTGCTTCCCACTAGCTAGCTGTTTTACATTTGGTAGTGTATATATGTCAGTGCTACTCTTTCACTTCGTCCCAGCTTCCCCTTCCCCCCTGGTGTCCTCAATTCCATTCTCTAGTAGGTCTGCATCTTCATTCCTGCCCTGCCACTAGGTTCATCAGTACCGTTTTTTTAGATTCCATATATGTGTATTAGCATACGGTATTTGTTTTTCTCTTTCTGACTTACTTCACTCTGTATGACAGACTCTAGGTCCATCCACCTCATTACAAATGACTCAATTTCATTCCCTTTTATGGCTGAGTAATATTCCATTGTATATATGTACCACATCTTCTTTATCCATTCATCTGTCAACGGACATTTAGGTTGCTTCCATGTCCTGGCTATGTAAATAGTGCTGCAGTGAACATTTGTGGTATATGTATCTTTTTGAATTACGGTTTTCTCAGCGTATATGCCTAGTAGTGGAATTGCTGGGTGATATGGTAGTTCTATTTTCAGTTTTTTAAGGAACCTCCATACTGTTCTGCATAGTGGCTGTATCAATTTACATTCCCACCAGCGGTGCAGGAGAGTTCCCTTTTCTCCACACACTCTCTAGCATTTATTGTTTGTAGATTTTTTGATGATGGCCATTCTGACCGGTGTGAGGTGATACCTCATCTTTTCCAACCACAACGCTAGGAGACTAGATATCAATTACAGGGAAAAAAACTGTAAAAAAATACAAACACATGGAGGCTAAACAATACACTACTAAACAACCAGGTTTATTTTAGACTTAGAGAAGCATTTTGTAGATACAGATTCACAACCATTTCACTCTAAGTATGAAATGGATTTTCCCACATCTTTTGGTGGGAAGTTACAAAATTAAATTTTTTAATTAAATTTAAAACCAACTAGCAAAACTGTTGAATTCAGATGAAGTGCCATAGTCCCTTCCAGTCTTGTATTGGTTTTTGCTGCATGGGCAGCAGTTAAATTTACTCAGTTTAGATTTTGGTTTTTATCCTTAATTTGCTTGTTCCTGGTAACAGAAGTAATGTTCTAGTAGTTAAGAGGATAGATTTTGGAGCCAGACCACCTGGTTTTCATCCTGAGTCCACCACTTACTGACAGTCTGGCCTTGGCAAGTTATATCTCTGTGCTTCAGTTTCCTCAGTCTATAAATGGAAATAACAATAGTTTCTAAAAGGGGTATTGTGGGGATTAATTAAATTAAGCTCTGTAAAGCTCTTAGCATGGTGCCTAGAACATAACAAGTGATAAAAGGCTAGTTTATGTGGGGGTAGTAAAGAATATGATGTCAGCTCAGAGAATAAGCTAGTGCCCAGGGTTGCAGCAGTGCAGTTTACTTAGTGTCATCAGAAGTGACTAGTGTTTCATGTACATTTTTCTCAGTTGCACTGATACGGAGAATAGCAACAGTCCCTTGGAGAGCTCCAGCCTCACTTAATAGCCTTAGTGTATCAGCCTCAGAAGTGACTGTAAGGAACCGTTTATTATTTGCTTTTTCTAGGAAGAAGGCTTGTTTTTTTCTTTAGTGGAAATCTAAGTCTGTGTCTAGATATTGTAAGTTGAGAAATTCAGTAAAAAGGTTCATTAAGTACAGAATTGGATAGATCTACACCCTCCTGTTTTTTCTTAAGTATTCATTCACAGTGATGGTTAATTTTGTGCGCCAGCATTCATCATGTGAACTTGACAAATACAAGTAGCCTTCAGGTATTCGTTTATTCATTTGACCTTCTGCTTTCCAGTGGGCACTGTGGAGGGTACAAAGATTAACACCATTGTACAAAGTCACATGAGTCAAGTCAATACCCCAAAGTGCAAGGTGATTTACGTGACTTTTGTAACATTGTGTTTTCTGTAGATTGTGAGCACCTTATTCGAAGGATGTTGGTCCTAGACCCGTCCAAACGGCTAACCATAGCTCAAATCAAGGAGCATAAGTGGATGCTCGTAGAAGTTCCTGTACAGAGACCTGTTCTCTATCCACAAGGGCAAGAAAATGAGCCATCCATTGGGGAGTTTAATGAACAGGTTCTGCGATTGATGCACGGCCTTGGAATAGATCAACAGAAAACCATTGAGGTAAAGTGGTCAGAGATTCGACTAAAGAAATTTTAGGACTCTGTTGTACTTAGTAACTTGAAATTTCATGCTCATACCTGTCATCCTGGTCTTTTAGCCATCCCAGTACCTAGGCCTACTGTTCAGTGTTCCCTGAAGATTTCGTCACACTATATTTATGTTTGCTTTCAATCAATATAAAAATTCCTCCCTTTGCCCCAACTGCCAAAAATATTTAAAAGGAAGTGTTTATATAGGATTGAGAAAAGACAAAGATGGAAGCTTAGCAAATACAAAGTAGAAAGCTTCTTCTAAGATGAAACATGAAGTTCTATACAGGTAATAAGCTAGTTTATATGAAACATAAATGTGCACATATGGAACAAGGCTGAGGGCTGAGCAGGAAACAAGAAGGGTAGGCATCGGGTTTAGGTTGTGAACTGAAGAAACTCAGAAGGCAAAAACAGGTGTATTCCTGATTTGGAAGTTTTATGGGTCATAGAACTGAGAAGGTCATGAACCTGGGAAATTCCTTGGCAGCTTTGTTTCTGTCCTTTAACAGCTGGCATGTGCATAGGATATGCATATGTTTAATACCCCCGCAACAGGCAAAGAACAAACAGTGCTTTTCAGGATGAAGCATGACAAGAAAGACTATAAAACGCCCCCCTGTGAAGATAAAGTGCTCCAAACTGTGCTGCCTTTTCCTTCATTGCAGCCATAAATGAAACCAGACTGCTTTCCTGCTTTGCTCATCACGTGCTTAGAGAGGTTTTTTTGTACTTGCCCTTGAAGGCAGCTGTGAGTGCAGTTCCCCGGCCTGTGATGTTTGCTGCCAGTGCTCTGCATCTGAGCTGCACTGCACAGCACTCATGCAGCCTGTCATGTGGAATTAGACGCCAAAGGAGCCGTTGTTTTGCTGTTCCGTTAGTATCCTGGGAGAGCTGGCCAGCTAGGGATGTGAAAAATTGGGAAGCGACTTTATTTTCAAGGTTTCAAGAGGGTTGGACCGCAAAAACAAGAGGAAAAAATTACCTAAGAATGGAGACCCAGCGTCTCTCAACCCAGCATCCAGATGTCATTCTCCAGCCCAAAATAATCACCAGAAATTTCCCCAGAGACTTTAATCATTGACTTCAGGGTTTGCAATGGTTTGGACTTGTGTCGAGGCTGTGGAATTAGAGCCTCTGGGCTCAGGTTACTAAACAACCTTACAACCTAGTTGCAGCTATGAGATGGCACCATATACCGGCATTGGGGAATGTCTGCATGAGACAATGATGGCATTTTCTCTGAATGCAGAAAAATAAATGGATCCTATTAATGTAAAAGAGCCAGTCAAGTCATTCAGAGGTATCATCCTTTAAACAATTAATGAAGTTATCTGTCTTCTATTCTAAATTCTGGAATAGCTTTCGTTTTGAGGCATACTTTGCTTGTTACTTTGCTTGTTTTTAAGAACACATGGTATCTTCCCTCCTTTTTAAATTTATTTTTCAGATTTTATTGAAGTATAGTTGATTTACAATGTTGTGTTTTTCCCTCATTTTTTAGAAAGGTTTAAATCATTGAATTGGTTTTTATGGTTCTCTGCCTTTGGCACTTGTTTTCTCTTCCAGGCTTTGCAGAACAAGAGCTATAACCACTTTGCTGCCATCTATTACTTGTTGGTGGAGCGCCTGAAATCACATAGGAGCAGTTTTCCTGTGGAGCAGAGACTTGATGCCCGCCAGCGTCGGCCTAGCACCATCGCCGAACAAACAGTTGCCAAGGTAACACCCCATTAGCAAATAGTCTTATCTGTGCATGTGCCTGTTCACATGTTTGACACATTTTTCATCATGTAGTACAAAGGGTTAGGATTTCATCCTCTACACCTTGTTTTTCTGTAAAGTTTTTTTCTGTCATCGTTCACTAGATCCTCAAATGTTTTATCATCTTCCTATTTTTAAGGATTAAGTTTATTTCAAACAGTTTTTTCTTTAAGGGATTTCTCATTTTTTTTATCATTCACTTATGTTAAGAATTATTGTAACTAGCCTGTACATTCAGTTTCATTTAACAAATTTTTATTGCAGGTTTACTATGTAAACTTCTTTTATTAGACACTACAGGGAAGAGGATGTATAAAAGAGTCATTGCCCTCAGAGTCATTACATTATAGAAGCAAAATAAGACAACATCATGAATAACCATCATTCAAAATAGAGAAAGGGCAAAATTTAGAAGATACTGTGGATATCATTCTGATAGAGAAAACCTTTTTTTAAAAAAGGGCAAAGGGGAGAGAGATGCATCTGATTGGGAAGGCTTTGTGGGAGAGGCGGCGTTCAAGGTAGAGCTTCACAGCTGTGTAGGACTTTGTTAGGGAGAGGCAGTGGTTAAAGGCATTATACGTAGGCAGAAGCAGTGTGAGCAGAAGTACTAAAGTGAGCAAGCATAGGACTTGTTCAAATTAATTCACTTGAATTAAAGAATAGGGAAATGAAAGAGTTAGAGGGCTAAGTTGAAGCCATGTTGTGAAGGGCTTTGAATGCCAAGGTAAAGAGTTTACTAATAATTCAGGAAGAAATGAAGAACTACTGAAGCCTGTTAAGCAAAAAAGCGGTAAAATTATATCCATACTTCAAGCTAGCAATCTGGTAACATTGGGAAGGATAGATTGGCTGCGGAAGAGAAGAAAATTGGAGAGAGCTGTTTAGGAGATGATTGTAGTAGTTGAGATGAGAAACACTGAAGACTTGAGCTAATACTGTGCCAGTGGAAGGAAACAGGAAGGGAGAAGTGTAAGGAACATTTCAGAGGTAGACTCTGGATGAACTTAGCACTGCTCTGGAGAGGCAGCTCAATGTGATGGTTTAAAGTAGGGACTCAAGCACATCCCAGATTCTGCCGTTTCCTGCTGTGGACCTTAAAAAAGTTACTTAAGGTCTTTCTCTGCCTCAGTTTCCCAAACTTTAAAGTGGGAGTAATTATAGGATGTTAAGACGTTTAAGTTAGGTAATAATTGTTCAGCACTTAAAAGAGTGCTATATAAGTGTTTGTTATATAAAGTAATAAATCAATGTTGGGGAGGAAGGGATGACAAATTACAGATGACTCCATTGTTGAGCCCAAGGCTGAGGGAGTCGTGGTGGCAGAGACTCAGCTGCTTATGAGGAACAATGGATCTGAGTCCCTGGAGAGAGGCTAGGGCTTAGGAGAATTGGGAGATCACCTGCATAGAGGTAGAGAAGAGGAGTGGTTCGTTCACATGATCTATTAGGATTTCCATCTACTTACGTGAGTACTTACTTTATTTAAAGTGCAAGTAAGAATCATAGTAGGGGACTTTAACACCCCACTTTCACCAATGGACAGATCATCCAAAATGAAAATACATAAGGAAACACAAGCTTTAAATGATACATTAAACAAGAAGGACTTAATTGACATTTATAGGACATTCCATCTAAAAACAACAGAATACATTTTCTTCTCAAGTGCTTATGGAACATTCTCCAGGATAGATCATATCTTGGGTCACAAATCAAGCCTTGGTAAATTTAAGAAAATTGAAATCGTATCAAGTATCTTTTCCAACCACAATGCTATGAGACTAGATATCAATTACAGGAAAAAACCTGGAAAAAATGCAAATACATGGAGGGTAAACAATACACTACTTAATAACCAAGAGATCACTGAATAAATCAAACAGGAAATCAAAAAATACCTAGAAGCAAATGACAATGAAAACATGATGATGCAAAACCTATGGGATGCAGCAAAAGCAGTTCTAACAGGGAAGTTTATAGCAATACAATCCTACCTCAAGAAACAAGAAATATCTCAAATAAAAAACCTAACCTTACACCTAAAGCAATTAGGGAAAGAAGAACAAAAAAACCCCAAAATTAGCAGAAGGAAAGAAATCATAAAGATCAGATCAGAAATAAATGAAAAAGAAATGAAGGAAATGATAGCAAAGATCAATAAAACTAAAAGCTGGTTCTTCGAGAAGATAAACAAAATTGATAAACCATTAGCTAGACTCATCAAGAAAAAAACGGACAGGACTCAAATTAATAGAATTAGAAATGAAAAAGGAGAAGTAACAACTGACACTGCAGAAATACAAAGGATCATGAGAGATTACTGCAAGCAACTATATGCCAATAAAATGGACAACCTGGAAGAAATGGACAAATTCTTAGAAATGAACAGCCTCCCGAGACTGAACCAGGAAGAAATAGAAAATATGAACAGACCAATCACAAGCACTGAAATTGAAACTGTGATTAAAAATCTTCCAGCAGGGGGCTTCCCTGGTGGCGCAGTGGTTGAGAATCCGCCTGCCAATGCAGGGGACGTGGGTTCGTGCCCTGGTCTGGGAAGATCCCACATGCCACAGAGCGGCTGGGCCCGTGAACCATGGCCACTGAGCCTGCACATCCGGAGCCTGGGCTCCACAATGGGAGAGGCCACAATGGTGAGAGGCCCGAGTACAGGAAAAAAAAAAAAAAATTTCCAGCAAACAAAAGCCCAGGACCAGATGGCTTCACAGGTGAATTCTATCAGACATTTAGAGAAGAGCTAACACCTATCCTTCTCAAACTCTTCCAAAATGTAGCAGAGGGAGGAACACTCCCAAACTCATTCTATGAGGCCACCATCACCCTGATACCAAAACCAGACAAAGATGTCACAAAGAAAGAAAGCTACAGGCCAATATCAGTGATGAACATAGATGCAAAAATCCTCAACAAAATACTAGCAAATAGAATCCAACAGCACATTAAAAGGATCATACACCATGATCAAGTGGGGTTTATCCCAGGAATGCAAGGCTTCTTCAGTATATGCAAATCAATCAATGTGATACACCATATTAACACACTGAAGGGTAAAAACCATATGATCATCTCAATAGATGCAGAAAAAGATTTTGACAAAATTCAATACCCATTTATTATAAAAAACCCTCCAGAAAGTAGGCATAGAGAGAACTTACCTCAACATAATAAAGGCCATATATGACAAACCCACAGCCAACATCGTTCTCAATGGTGACAAATTGAAACCATTTCCACTAATATCAGGGACAAGACAAGGTTGGCCACACTCACCACCATTCTTCAACATAGTTTTGGAAGTTTTAGCCACAGGAATCAGAGAAGAAAAAGAAATAAAAGGAATCCAAATCGGAAAAGAAAAGTAAAACTGTCACTGTTTGCAGATGACATGAGAGAATCCTAAAGATGCTACCCGAAAACTACTAGAGCTAATCAATGAATTTGGTAAAGTTGCAGGATACAAAGTTAATGCACAGAAATCTCTTGCATTCCTATACACCAATGATGAAAAATCTGAAAGAGAAATTAAGGAAACACTCCCATTTACCATTACAACAAAAAGAATAAAATACCTAGGAATAAACCTACCTAAGGAGACAAAAGACCTGTATGCAGAAAACTATAAGACACTGATGAAAGAAATTAAAGATGATACAAACAAATGGAGAGATTTACCATGTTCTTGGATTGGAAGAATCAACATTGTGAAAATGACTATACTACCCAAACCAATCTACAGATTCAGTGCAATCCCTATCAAACTACCAATGGCATGTATCACAGAACTAGAACAAAAAATTTCACAATTTGTATGGAAACACAAAAGACCCTGAACAGCCAAAGGATCTTGAGAAAGAAAAACGGAGCTGGAGGAATCAGACTCCCGGACTTCAGACTATACTACAAAGCTACAGTAATCAAGACAGTATGGTACTGGCACAAAAACAGAAATATAGACCAATGGAAAAGGATAGAAAGCCCAGAGGTAAACCACACACATTATGGTCACCTTATCTTTGATAAAGGAGGCAAGAATATACAATGGAGAAAAGATAGCCTCTTCAATAAGTGCTGGGAAAACTGGACAGCTACATGTAAAAGAATGAAATTAGAACACTCCCTAACACCATACACAAAAATAAACTCAAAATGGATTAAAGACCTAAATATAAGGCCAGACACTATCAAACTCTTAGAGGAAAACATAGGCAGAACACTATGACATAAATCACAGCAAGATCCTTTTTGACCCACCTCCTAGAGAAATGGAAATAGAAACAAAAATAAATAAATGGGACCTAATGAAACTTAAAAGCTTTTGCACAGCAAAGGAAACCATAAACAAGACGAAAAGACAACCCTCAGAATGGGAGAAAATATTTGCAAACGAAGCAACTGACAGAGGATTAATCTCCAAAATTTACAAGCAGCTCATGCAGCTCAATATCAGCAAAACAAACAACCCAATCCAAAAATGGGCATAAGACCTAAATAGACATTTCTCCAAAGAAGATATACAGGTCACCAACAAACATGTGAAAGGATGCTCAACATTGCTAATCATTAGAGAAATGCAAATCAAAACTACAATGAGGTGTCACCTCACACCGTTCAGAATGGCCATCATCAAAAAACCTACAAACAATAAATGCTGGAGAGGGTGTGGAGAAAAGGGAACCCTCTTGCACTGTTGGTGGGAATGTAAATTGATACAGCCACTATGGAGAACAGTATGGAGTTTCCTTAAAAAACAAAAACTAGGACTGCCATACGACTCAGCAGTCCCACTACTGGGCATATACCCTGAGAAAACCATAATTCAAAAAGAGTCCTGTACCACAATGTTCATTGCAGCTCTATTTACAATAGCCAGGATATGGAAGCAACCTAAGTGTCCATCGACAGATGAATGGATAAAGAAGATGTGGCACATATATACAATGGAATATTACTCTGCCTTAAAAACAAAACGAAATTGAGTTATTTGTAGTGAGGTGGATGGACCTAGAGTCTGTCATACAGAGTGAAGTAAGTTAGAAAGAGAAAACCGAATACCATATGCTAACACATATATATAGAATCTAAAAGAAAAAGAATGGTTCTGAAGAACCTAGGGGCAAGACCGGAATACAGACACAGACGTAGAGAATGGACTTGAGCACATGGAGAGTGGGAAGGGTAAGCTGGGAGGAATTGAGAGAGTGACATGGACATATATACACTACCAAATGTAAAATCGAAAGCTAGTGGGAAGTAGCCGCGTGGCACAGGGAGATCAGATTGGTGCTTTGTGTCCACCTAGAGGGGTGAGATAGGGAGGATGGGAGGGAGACGCAAGAGGGAGGAGATATGGGGATATATGTATATGTATAGCTGATTCACTTTGTTATAAAGCAGAAACTAACACACCATTGTAGAGCAATTGTACTCCAATAAAAATGTTAAATAAATAAATAAATAAAATTAGATAAATAAAAATAAAATAAAGTGCAAGTAAGAGCAAAAGAGTTTTCACTTTGTATTTTTTGTTTGGCAATTTTACAAAATTTATAGAATTATAGTAGAATTTTGCATTGGCTTCTACAGAATATGTGAAAAAGAAACCCCAGGAAATTAAAATCGTCTTGATTTTAATAGGTAAATGGTGTACCTTGTTATACATATTTTAATATCTAAAATAATGTGAGTATTGATACTAATGTGAGTAAAATAATATATCAGTAAAATTCCAGATATTTGGGTTGAAGTATCTCTGAGCACTTGGAATCCTTCAAAGTCTAGTGGTATGGCTTTCAAGATAGAGAGGAGGGAGATAAAATGAGAATTCCTAAGTTGGAGTAGTAATAGTGAGATGGAGGGTGCCCCTTCCCTCTGGAAAATGCTGCCAGGCGGAAGGATAGGAAGCAGGAAAGCCCCCATGCTGAGTAGCTTCCCTCCCGAGTCTCTTTATTCTTCTGAAACATTACACAAGTGAGGGTTACATAAACGATTGCTCCTGAGCACACGCATATGTTATTGTACATGATTTCCTTTCATATCTAAACTTGAAGCAGATTCCTTAGATCTCAAGTTATATTTCATTTGGCTTGGGGCTTCTTATGTTTGATCATTTTTTTTATTACCAAGCACCCCGTGAGTTCTTCTCATTTTATGCATTGATCCAAGTTATCATAGAAAGCTATTTATTGTGACTTAAAATGTATCTAATTCAAATAGCAATCTTCAGTGCTCATTCAGAAACGTGTCTTGAGTGCCATCTGGATGCTAAGAAACAGGCACTGGGGTTGAAGAAGATCTCCCTTCCCTACGAGACTTCACATTCTAATGTTTAGTATTGAACTTGTTAAAAAATAGATTTCTCTGTTTTTATGACTATAAATGTGCTTAAAGCTTTAGTAGAGCCTTCTCCCTTTGAATTCTTTGGTGTTCTACTATCTGTTTAAAGAAGTGGCAAATCGCTTGTTGCTTGATAGAGTGATAAGGAACTGGGGAAATCACAAGATCCTTTGCAGAGATCACATGACTTGTGCAATCAAGCAGACCTTGGGTTCCACACTGAGCTGAGTGACTTCAACAAATCAGCATCTCTGAGCTCCAGGGTCCTTAACTATAAAATGGAAATAGCAATACCTACTTCATAAGTTTGCTACAAAGATAAAATTGATTAATTGATACCAGCAGTTCCGTTCAGATAGAGCACTTATGTGCCAGGCACAGTCCCAGCCATCATGGTTTCATAGGTACCCAGGAAACAGTCCCTGCCCTTAAGGAATTTATGGTATAGTGATGAACAACCCATGATTACTACTTAGAAAACATTGAGATTCCCACTTTAGATGGATTTAGTGTACTTATATTTGCCACATAATATACAGGAAATGTTACATCTAATTGGCTGCAGGTGACTATTTTTTTAAAATATGCCTTTTTCTTGTGAATTCTATCTGCTAGTTTTTAATAGTCCTTCACTCCAACTTTCCATCAACTGTAAGTAGACTAGAATGAAACACTCATCCCAGTTCTTCTTTAATTACTGATTAGAGGCTGCCCTCCACAACTGTAAGAAAAAGTCAACTAGGGCTGCTGTTAACAAAGCACCACAGACTGGGCAGCTTCAACAACAAAGTTTATGTTTTTGCAGTTTTAGAGGCTGGAAGTCCAAGATCAAGGGGCCATCAGGGTTCTGAGGACTCTTCCTGGCGTGTAGATGGCCACCTTCTCACTATGTCCTTGCACATCCTCTTCTCTGCATATACAGGAAGAGAGATCTCTGGTATCTCATCCTCTTCTTAGAGGGACACCAGTCTTTTTGCATTAGGTCCCCACCCTTATGACCTCATTTAACCTTGATTACCTCCTTAAAGGTCCTGTCTACAGATATAGTCACATTGGGTGTTAGGGCTTCAACATATAGATGGGGGCAGGGGCAGGGGGCACAATTCTGTCCATAATAAGCATACTCCTATAGGACCAGTAAAGATTTTTCGTGTAGGAGAAAATGTTATTTTCATTTTAATGGTGCTGGAAAGCATAAAATCAGAAGAAGAGATTCAAGACAATAAACATATGATCTAAAAAGTCATTACAGTTAGTGGACATGGTCATTGTTTATGGCCACTCTTTTTTTTAATTTATTTTTTTATTGAAGTATAGTTGATTTACAATGTTGTGTTAATTTCTGCTGTACAGAAAAGTGACTCAGTTATACACATATATACACTCTTTTTTATATTCTTTTTCATTATGATTTATCCCAGGATACTGAATATAGTTCCCTTGCTCTTTATCCATTCTATACGTAATAGTTCGCATCTACTATCCCCAGACTCCCAGTCCATCCCTCCCCTACCTCCCCTCCACTTTGGTAACCACAAGTCTGTGCTCTATGCCTGTGAGTCCCTTTCTGTTTTGTAGATAGGTTCATTTGTGCCATATTTTAGATTCTACATATAAGTGATATCATATGGTATTTGTCTTTCTCTTTCTTACTTTCTTCATTTGGTATGATAATCTCTAGTTGCATCCATGTTGCTGCAAATGGCATTATTTCGTTCTTTTTTATGGCTGAGTAGTATTCCATTGTACCACATCTTTTTTTTTTTTTTACATCTTTATTGGAGTATAATTGCTTTACAGTGGTGTGTTAGTTTCTGCTTTATAACAAAGTGAATCAGTTATACATATACATATGTTCCCATATCTCTTCCCTCTTGCGTCTCCCTCCCTCCCACCCTCCCTATCCCACCTCTCTAGGTGGTCACAAAGCACCAAGCTGATCTCCCTGTGCTATGCAGCTGCTTCCCACTAACTAGCTATTTTATGTTTGGTAGTGTATATATGTCCATGCCACTCTCTCACTTTGTCACAGCTTACCCTTCCCCCTCCCCATATCCTCAAGTCCATTCTCTAGTAGGTCTGTGTCTTTATTCCTGTTTTACCCCTAGGTTCTTCATGACATTTTTTTTTTCTTAAATTCCATATATATGTGTTAGCATACAGTATTTGTCTTTCTCTTTCTGACTTACTTCACTCTGTATGACAGACTCTAGGTCCACCCACCTCATTACAAATAGCTCAATTTCGTTTCTTTTTATGGCTGAGTAATATTCCATTGTATATATGTGCCACATCTTCTTTATCCATTCATCCGATGCTGAACACTTAGGTTGTTTCCATCTCCGGGCTATTATAAATAGAGCTGCAGTGAACATTTTGAGTACCACATCTTCTTTATCCATTCCTCTGTCAATTTACATTTAGGTTGTTTCTGTGTCTGGTGATTGTAAATAGTGCTGCTATGAACATAGGGGTGCATGTATCTTTTTGAATTATAGTTTTGTCTGGATATATACCCAGAAGTGGGATTGCTGGATCATATGGTAATTCTATTTTTAGCTTTCTGAGGAACCTCCATACTGTTTTCCATAGTGGCTGCACCAACTTACATTCCAACCAGTGTAAGAGGGTTCCCTTTTCTCCACATGCTCTCCGGAATTTGTTATTTGTAGACTTTTTAATGATGGCCATTCTGACCGGTGTGTGGTGATATCTCAGTTTAGTTTTGATTTGTATTTCTCTAATAATTAGCAATGTTGAGCATCTTTCCATGTGCCTATTGTGTTTATGGCCACTCTTGGAGAAACTGGTAATATCTGCTTGCTTGGGATATTAATCAACCATCTATTTATTATAATAACATATTCTTTAATCAGATCTTTAGTGCTGGGCATGCTATTTGAATATTTATACTCTAACTTGTGCCAAAAAGACTTCCTTAATCCCGTCAGTGATTGCAAGAATCCTAAAAAGCAGGCCCCTGAATCTGTCATTGTATTTCCTGTGAAGCGGCTGTCATAATAAAATGTGTTATTTCTCTGTCCTTACCAAGTTCACAGTAAGTTGTTGTAGTCCAGGTTGGATGTGAAAGGAAAATGTGTTATGCTTGGTCTGGCCCAGCACAATCCTGCCATTTAAAAAGTCATAGCTAACAAGAGGCAGGGAGTGAGAAGAACATATCATAGTTATCATGTTGGTATCTCATTTCCAGGGCAGTGTCTACAGGTAGTGCTTTGCCCTGATAAGGAGCAGTCTAATAAATTTGGGAAACAGAAATCAAAGTTCAGCTTTATCCTTTGATTGAAAAACCAATGATAAGGGTAAGAGGAATGTATCAAATATGCTTTATTTGGAAGTTTAAATTTTACATTGTGGCTAAAAAAATTAATTTAAATGACTAATGCTTGAAAGGAAAAAAAAAATGTTTCATCTCAAAAGTGACGAGGATATAGGCCTGAGGAATGATGATATAAGAAAAGCTATTTCTTTATCATGCTCAGAATAATATACAGTGTATTTTCTGTCTCTTTTTACCATCCATATAATACCAACACTTTGCTATTGCTGTTTTGTTCTTTATCTCATGCAGTATATCTAATGATGTTAATGTTGGAATATAAAGTATATTCTAAATATAGTCATAGTCAAGTATAAAGTGTATTTATAACATATTCCCCCATTATTGAAAACCATCAACCTGAAATTTTAACTGGGAACCATTAGCTAGTATCTGAGAACAAAACTGTGTATTCATTTTACTAATTCCTGTATTAAATTATTGTCATCATTTTAAGACTTTAGAAAGGAGGAGTTAACATTACTGAGCGAAGGACTTTACATGTTGCCTTTTATAGTCCTAACTTCACTGTGAAGTAGATATTATGACATTTTTCAGAGGCGAAGAAAATAAGATGCAAAGAGTTTAGGTAACTGATTAAGTTCACACAATTAGTAAGTGATGGAGCCCAGAATCAAAACCAGGTCTTGGGAAGGGAAAAGCTAGAATCATACCATTTTGTTCCTTTTCACTTGTTTGAATTTAAAGCTCACCATCCTATATCCCTTAAAGTGACAATGGCAGAAAAAATACAGGCCATTCCTCTGCCTTTTAGAAACTGGTATGATGTTTGTTCCCTCAGATATTTTGCAATGTCTGTTATGTTCAAAAGGCATCTAATAAATTATTCTGCTAGTTTTGAAGAAATGGGGAGGAAAGGAGTATCCAGCGGTTTCATCTTCAAAATCAATTCTTGCCAATTGTCATAAAGGAAAATTCTCTTTTAAATGAAGACTTTGTAATACTTGTTTACTTAGAATTTTTAACAGAGGAGACATGGAGAATGGACTTTCTAGAGTAGGTTGACTTCAGGAACATAACTTGCTCAGCAATAAGCATCTCTGTTTCCACTGGGCAAGCAGGCTGTGTGTGTTCAGTCTGTGCGTCTCTTTCAACATTCCTGTCCCCTCCGAGTAGCTGCTGCTTCTCTCTTCTTCCTCTACACTCACTCCCTTGCCAAGAAATATATACCATCTCACTTCGTACCCCACCAAAAAAAAAAAAAAAGAGATGCAGGTAGATAGCCCTTATTGCAGTGTACTTTGTATTACAGTTAGTTGTGTGTGTATCTTATCTCTGGTTCAGTTTTGATCTCCTACTCTTAGAGACTGGGACTTCTCTATTCTTCTTTGTATCTTTCCAAGGTAATATATTTAAGGATATAGCCAATATATGTTCATTGAATTGAAAAAAAGTGTCTTAGATTCCTTACAAAGGCTAGCTTTCCTGTCATCTGTGAAAGTTATGCACCTCATCATGGAACAGGAACGAAATTCTGTACAACCTATCTCAGAATAATTGATTGCTAGACTGCTTCAGATCGATACCTGTACCATGTACGTACTTCATCACATCTTTTCTGAAGTTTCCAACAAATCACTATTTACCCTTTAATTACATCAGGAAGAATTGTTTTATTTCAAGAATTTTGTATATTTATATAGAAAGTATTAATGTTCCCAAACTTTCTGTTCTTGCCATATTTACAGACACAAACTGTGGGACTCCCAGTGACGGTGCATTCACCAAACGTGCGAGTGATGCGATCTGCCCTCCTCCCACAGGCATCCAATGTGGACACCTTCACGTTTCCAGCATCCGGCTGTCAGGCGGAAGCAGCATTCATGGAGGAAGAGTGTGTCGACACTCCAAAGGTACAGATGTGTTTGAGAGACTCCAAGCTTGTTGGTTGGCTGGAGATTTCAACTCTATCCACACAAATGTTGTACTTCGGCTTAGCTGAACTTTGTCATTTCCTCAAGTCACTTGGGAGGAGTTGTTTTTGTGCAGAAGACCTGAGAAAAGTATCCAGGCCTAACCTCGCTCTCTCTCCATCTTGTCATTACGACGGTTATGTAACATGTCAGATCTCGTGTACTTTTCAGAATCCTTCTTCATTCTCTTTCCTTAACCAATTCCTTCTCTCAAGTTCTAGATCCCTCATAGGTTTTGGATTTTTTTTTAAACCAATTGTAATTCTGAAAACAAAAGTATAACTATTGTGCTAAATTGGGCTTTGCCTATGTTATTATGACCTCTCTTCTGCTGCCTGTGCTGCAGCTACAAAATGATGAGCCATCTTTTTTGGTCAGTTAAACATCTTTTTGTGTCCAGTTTGAACATACTTAAAGGAGATAAGTTTATTCTGGTGTGCTGCATAAAGTTGGCTTTTAGTATATGGAACATGACAGCTTCCCTCATTTAATGAATATTTATTTAACTTCTAATTTGTGTTTTATATACTTAGCATCCAGTGATATACAGAGGATCATATTAATGAGCAGGTCTTAGAGTATGTTTAAAATAGACTCTGTTCTTCACTAGCTGTGTGAACTTGGATAAAGTGGCTAACTTCTTTGAACCTCCATTTCTCTTGTGTAAAACAAGGATACCAACTTTATGAGACTGTTGTGAGGATTAATTGAAAGAATGTGTGTGAGGTTTTGGGCAAATTGTAGATACTCAGCAAATATTGGTTTCCTGTCTTTTTAGGCTCGTTAGGTAATAAAAAGATGACTCAGACATTAGTTCTGCCTCAAAGTTTGTAGTCTAGCAGAAGAGACATGAAGCTTAACTAAAGGTAATGTGCCAGGTACTGAATAAATTGATAAAACATAATTGGTCCCTTAAAGAGATAAAAAAATCAAAGTGCTGCAAAACTAGAAGGAGACGGGGGAGTTGCTTTTAGTTCATTTGATCAGGAATGTCTTTGGTTTCACTGTCAGAGCTGGGAATTGAGAGGAGGGCAGAATCAGGGTGGATAGAAACTAGGGTGTGATATCTCGGTGGAGGGAAAGGCCTGAGCAACAAGCAAACGTCAGGAAAGCCTGGGTCCCTCTAAGTCAGAGCAGGAGCTCAGTGTGGCTGAGGGAGAGGGCGTGTGAAGGGAAGTTGTACAAAATAAAGACAAATAGCCTTGCTTTGAATGGCAAGCCAAGGGATAGACTCTTTCTCTAGGTTGGGGCTCTCAACAGGGGAACATGTTTCAGTATTATCAAGAGAGTTTTTTCTGGGACTTCCCTGGTGGTCCAGCGGTTAAGACTCCGTGCTCTCAATGGAGGGGGCTCAGGTTCGATCCCTGGTCACAGAACTAGATCCCACATGCCACAACTAAGACCTGGTGCAGCCAAATAAATAAATAAATATTTTTTTTAATAAAGAGAGAGTTTTTGGGACTGCCCTGGTGGCACAGTGGTTGGGACTCCCCGCCTCCAATGCAGGGGGCCTGGGTTCAATCCCTGGTCAAGAAACTAGATCCCACATGCATGCCGCAACTAAGAGTTCACATGCCGCAACTAAGGAGCTGGCGAGCCACAACTAAGGAGCCCTCGGGCCACGACTAAGGAATCCACGTGCCACAACCAAGGAGCCGATGAGCTGCAACTAAGGAGCCCACCTGCCACAACTAAGACCCGGCGCGACCAAATAAATAAAATTAAATTGTAAAAAAAAAAGAGTTTTTTCCAAATGGACCTTCTCCAAGGTAGTAGGAAACAATCGGAGATTTTTTGATAAGGAAACACCATGATCCATATTGTGCTTCAGAAATGAACCTGGAAGGGTCCGTAGCCTGCATTGGATAGGAGAGAGACTGGTGACAAGCACGGTAGAAGGCTAGAGTGTGTGTCAGGGGAGGTGACAAGGGCTTGAGCTAGGATGGTGCCCGTGAAACTGGAGAGGAGGGGATGGTATAAATGAGATTGCACAGATAAAACTGATAGACTGTTAGGGTCCAGAGAAAAGAAGTCCAGACCGATAACAGTATTTTGAGCCTTGATGATCAGGAAGGTGAATAGCATTTTCAGAAATAGGGAGCTCTGGAGGTAGAGCTGATTCAGAAGTTAAGTAATGAGTAATGACTAGAGCGTAGTCAAGGCACCTTGATGCTGGGCTGCCATAAGCAGGTGTTAAGCCGGGTTCCTGACCCTGAGGAGTTAGTGTCCCTGTCCCTGAGGACGAGGCCACTTCCTGTGGACAGTCTGTTCCTCTGCCTGTGGTTGCCTAGCATGTTCAAATCCTCATAAACTGCTATTACATTCTCACCCAGAAATTTAGACATAAATTGAGGCAACATCACTCATTTATTTTTAAAATCTAATCCCCTTGAAAAAATTAAAATGCAGTCTGCTTAAAGCTTGGCTATGAGGGCCTCAGGCCCAAAACACAGATTGGGCACTGTCTGCCGTATTATATAGGGCAAGCTATTTTTAAAGCTTGTGATTGTTACCGTAACTAGGAAACAGACAGGAAATGAATGATTTTGTGAAAGATATAGACAGAAGCTAGATGGCATATTTGCATTTGTAGGAAGAGCAATGCCATGCTGGAACTGGCCACCCACACTGGCAGGGCCACCTTGGCACTCAGCCAGGCTGTAGACATCCGCTGGTCTTATTTGCGTACCATTTCATTTATGTCAGCAGTACTCTTTGTGCCTCTTCCCTCCCTAGCACCTCTTTCTCTGGGGCCCATAAATAAACGCACACACACAAAACCGTCAGACAGAGATACTAGCCCTTTGTTGTTGGTCTTGCTTCATATGCATTTCCTCTAACACCTATTTGTTGTCGTCTAAAGGATGCCGCGTAACTGCATGTGTTGCTCAGTCATTTCTGCTCGCGATTGGTGGCAGATGCTGTGCGCCTTGGAGGTTTCGCTTCTCCTTCTCTCCCAGAAGTCTTCAACTTAAACTTATCAGTAAAATCCCTCAGGAAGTCTGCACTGAAACATGGGTTTGGGGTTGCTCCCAAAATAGCACCTTTCTGAGACAGTCACCTAACTCTGAGCAGTAACCGAGCCCCCAGGTGGTACAGAGCCCATACAGGAGCAGATGCAAGCCCTGTAGGGTCAGTCTCTCACTTTTGAGAGTTTCTTTGGAATAATGGACTTTATACATACACACACATACGGACACTTCAGTCAGTTTTAACATTTTATTAAAGTTCTATGAGAAAAGGATTTTCCAAGTTACCGTCTCCATGTCCGGATAGTGGAAGGGAACTGTGAAACTAAACTATGAAAGTGCAAGTGTAGTAGAGCTGTTCATGTCTATTGACGTTTTTAATACCTTTTTTAAATTATAAAGGTAGTACACATGACAAAAGATCTAAGAAGGATATTCATCAAAAACTCTTAATCGTGTTAACCTCTAAGACTTTGTAAAGGGGAGAAATTGCACTTTTACTTCTGACTTTGGATTTTTAAATTTCTAATTAAAAGACATCAAACCAGTCAGAATCACACATGGAAAATTCAAAGAGGGATAAAGGAAAAAAATTAATTTATCCATAGTCCCCCTACCCAAAGGTAAGCCCATTTTGACACGTTTCCTTAGAGTAGGTTATAGATGGATGGATAGATGGATGGGTGGGTGGATGAGTATAGGGTGACTCAGTACGTAGGTAGACTTGTTAAAACAAAATTTTATTCTATTATATGTAATTTTGTACCTTGCTTTTATGTAATATAACATCATGAGCATTTTTCCCATACCATGAAATCTTCTTTGAAAGCATGAGTTATATTTAACAACTGCCTAATATATTGTATTAGATGCACCCTTATTTAACTACTCTTCTATTTTTGGACATCAGGTACTTGAATATTTTTTGCTTCCTTACATATGCTTCAGGTGAATATCCCTGTGTCTAAATTTTTGACTATACCTTTTATTATTTCCCTAGGATAAATTTCTGGAACTGGGTTATCTATTGCTTTTCTTCCTCACCTGGTTGTTTGTTTAATTTGCCTCAAGATGGTAAAAATGCTTTAAAAGAAAATGTTGTTGTTTTATTCTCATGCTTTAAAAATAAGGCACATTCCCAGCCTCCAAGCTCACTGGCTAGTACTATACGTTGGTCTACCGTGTTAGTCAGCTCTTTAGAGGCTCCATCTCCAATATAGCCACACTGATGTTAGGGCTTCAATATATGAATCTAAGGGGAGATACAAACATTCAGTCCGTAACAGTCTAGCAATCTCCTGTGCTAGAATCTTGTGTATGTGGTAAGCTCAGGGGTATTATCAATTAGTGGTGGGGTTTCTGAGAGGCTGACTCCTACATGTATGCTGTCTACTGCATCTGAGATCTCTTATCAGAAGGGAAGTGATCTACTGAACTTTAAGGAAAGGCAAAAACACTGTGTTGGAAAATGTACGTTTTACCCACCCATATTGTATTTTGCAGTCTTAGAGTTTACAGTTAGCCTGGATTGTTTCCTAGAGCAAAAGATCTCATTTCTAGCAGCTTAGGTCACTGAGATAGATCAGCCCATGTTACAGTCATAAAATCCTAGAGTTTAATTTGTTATATCAAGTCCCTGGGTAAACTGGCAGGCAAAGGTGGCATGATTATCACCTGTTTCAGGAACTGATCTTAGAGATGGAAGTGTTCACACCTGTAAACTGAATGAGCTCTAGGGCAGCTTTCTGTTCATACCTCTTAACTGTGAAAGGGTCACCACAGCATTTTCTGCTTCAGTCATCACCAAGCATCATCTGAAAAACCAATCATTGTCATCTACCTGTCCCAGGGTGAAACTGAATTCAGCAAACATTGTTAAATGAATGATAAAAATTCTTCTTGTAGTCTAGATGAGGAAATAAATTTATAAGCAGACAATTTAAGAAAAATCGTAAATTTGGGGGGACTGCAAGGTTTTTTGAGTACTCAGAAAAAAGTGGCCTTTCTCTACTAAGGAAAGAAAGGCATGGTTGTAAGGCGGTACTTGCAAAATATTTCTTGCAAGAAACATCTGACAAAATTTTGACATATGCTATAAAATGTAAAGATGCTCAGTAGATATTTACTTGATAACAGTCTTTTCTCTGTTGTTTTTTATTCATTTCCAAATCATCCTTGGCTAGTCTTAGAAAATTATGCTAGTAGACAGTCAAGGAACGTAGCGTAGAGTTATGAATGTTAAGTCCCCAAGCCACCATTCTTTCCTACAAGAAAACTTTCAAGTTTAGTTAAAAAGGGAACACTTATCTGGGGATGGTTGAAGGGGAGCATAATTGTTCCTGGCCAGATTTCAGAGTTTTTGTTTTCTGGTGCCATGGAGAAGATTGGTCTTAGTCTAGGAAGAAAGCATTTTCTACCCTTCCTTTTAAGTGGCCACTTGTCACTTTAAAACCCTGTAGTGCATTAGCTGCCTTATCCAAGTAATGGCTACAGCCCCAGAACAGATTTTATGGAATAACCATCCCCTCCCCCAAGCAAACAACGATCTGAGTCACCCAAGTCTCCCTCTCCAAATAAAGGGCCTCGCAGCGCCTTCAGATTGGTTGCCATAAGAGGAAAGTTTCCTGTGTCTGGCATAGCGATGTCCCACGTCACCTCTCACATACATGAGCCTCTCCTGCTTCCAAAAGAAACAATAGCGCTACCCGGTGTATTCCAGGTGAAAGTACTGCTGGGAGCTCAGTCTTTTGCCTGGCTGTTCCTGAGCAGCTATTCATAGGAGAAAACTGGATTGATTTCCATGGGGGGATAGATAAGGTAATGAGGTAAATAATTGCCTCCTCGTTGGGGCTTTTACCAGCCAGAAGAACTCGCAACCACAGCTCCCCTTTGTGGGCTGTGTCTGCCCCCCCCAAGGTGGTTTGCTTGGCAACTGCAGAGGAAGGCGACGCTCTCACTCAGGAGCTGTGCTGAGCTCATCCCGTGGGATAGGAAGCGCAGATACTGTGTGTGTTGCTGGAGCGGAGAGAATTCAGAGCGCTGCCGCTCATTAACCTCTGCTGGAATTTGGGGCCTGTGAGTCATTTGTTATTCTATAATGGAAGGCTTTGGCTGTTTGCCATTTGAATTTTGTTTTCACTCCTTTTTGTGGTATGTCCGTCTTTAAAGAATTCTTTCTTCCATTCCTTAGGCACATAGAACCAACTAAAGACTAAATCCAATGTGCAGGTACTTAAATTATGCATATAGAAGTATGTGTAGAGCCTTCCAGTATGTTTCGTGGTTGAACGTTAGAAGAATGCTGGTGACTACTCTTTTCTTATCTATCAGCCGTGCAGTTGGTTTTGTTTTCTTTTTACTAAATCTCATCTTCCCCCTCTTCACTTCCCTTATTTAAAAAAAATAATAATAATTGGTAGGCCTCAAGCTAATAGACCCTATTCATCTGGAAACCACTAAAAAAAAGTGTTCATTGTAATCATGATGACTCAGAGAAACCTGGGAGGCAGTGCCAGTTTGGGTCATAATGGGCTTCTGTCTCTTAAGTGCTGCTGTTGGTTGACTTGCCTTAACTTCTAATCTACATGGTTGTCATTAGTAACCAATATGTACATTTTTAATATTTTACTTAATTTGTAATTGGCCAGAGGTCCTGACATTTTTGCCTTTGTGGATTCTTCAAGTGTCTCAGCAGAGCAGCGCCTGATAGCTCCTCTCACATCCCTGTCACACTGACATTTAGGTAAATGGCTGTCTCCTGGACCCTGTGCCTCCTGTCCTGGCGAGGAAGGGGTGCCAGTCACTGCCCAGCGACGTGATGGAGACCTCCATTGATGAAGGGCTGGAGACAGAAGGAGAGGCCGAGGAAGACCCCGGGCGGGCCCTGGGCGCCTTCCAGTCCACACGCGGCGGGCAGAGGCGGCACACTCTGTCGGAAGTGACCAATCAGCTGGCCGTGATGCCTGGTTCAGGTACGCTTTCCAGTAAGTGCCGGCCTGGGTCTTCCCGGCATCTTGAGTCTTCTCCAAGAAACAGGAATGATACCAACCAGCCCCTGGAATGTTGTCTATGTCTTGTTTCTTTGTGGACCACATGCAGCAGGAGTTAAGATTAGGCCTGCTCAGCAGCTCTCAGAGATTAAAATGAAACGTCTCTGAGTGGCCTCCCCTGACGCCCAGGATTCATCCGAGTGCGATGTGACTCATCGAGGCCTCTGGCTCTTTTGGAGTGGCCAAGATCTTGTGGGTACAGGTTCTGGAGTGTCTTCACCACAGAATTCGAAGCTAATTAAATTGACATGTAAAAAAGTTCTGAAAAGATGTTTTGGTTAGAAATTAAGGACACTGTTGCTGTGGAAACTCAAGCTAGTTATGCTTTGTATCCCATGTTCCAAGAAGTTGCAATTGATTGGTGGTCATTATTGGTGTTGTGTTTTGTTTTTGTCTTTTCTCTTGAAGGGAAAATTTTCTCCATGAGTGACAACCCCTCCCTTGACAGTGTGGACTCTGAGTATGATATGGGGTCTGTTCAGAGGGACCTGCACTTTCTTGAGGACAACCCTTCCCTTAAGGACATCATGTTAGCCAATCAGCCCTCACCCCGCATGACGTCTCCCTTCGTGAGCCTGAGACCTGCCAACCCCACCATGCAGGCTCTGAGCTCCCAGAAACGAGAGGCCCACAACAGGTCTCCAGTGAGCTTCAGAGAGGGCCGCCGGGCGTCAGACACTTCCCTCACCCAAGGTGACTGCCTGCCTTCTCTGCTGGCTCCTACAGCTCTTGTGTTGTAGGACTGGGTGGGGTTTGTTGCCATGTTGGTTTCATACCTCTGGTCACTGAAAGGCCTTGTGTTTTATTTAAACTGTTTGGTCGTTGTTCTTTCTTTCAGGAATTGTAGCATTTAGACAGCATCTTCAGAATCTGGCTAGAACCAAAGGAATCCTAGAGTTGAACAAAGTGCAGTTGCTCTATGAGCAGCTAGGATCAGAGGCAGACCCTAACCTGGCATCGCCTGCTCCTCAGCTCCAAGACCTGGGCAGCAGTTGCCCTCAGGTGCGTGCTCTGGGCCCTGCCCACAGTGGCTAGGTGAGAATAAGGCATCAGTTCGTCCTGATGGTGTGTCATTTCATTTAGAGGATTTACTCCAGTCCTGGAGCAAACAGGGTTCTTTTGGAAAGACCACAGCCTGAAGGCCTTCCTTGTTGCTGCCATCTGCCTGACAGGTTGGGTTAGACCCTTCCACGCTGGCCCAGGTGATCAGTACCACATGGAGGCTTGGATGCTGCCAAGCGATGCTCGGTTCATAGGGCAGATTTTATATGAATTATACCCCTTAAGAGTCTCCCTTGAACGCCCCTCCCTTCATGCGCACACACACAGAAAACAAATAACAGTACAAATGAGAAGCTTGTTGCCACTATTTTTGATGTGATATCACTTCACTAAATATTATAAGTGAATTATTTATGCTAAAAATACAAAAACTATTGCTGTTTATTTAATACATTTTATTTGAGCCCATTTTCAGTACATCAGGGATATTATAGCATTTGATGCTTCTGTTGACATCAGGGGCCTTTGCTCCAGTACTGACTAGGTAATCGTTTACTACAGGTAATGCATGTATACACTTTCTGCAAAGTGATTAACCCTCAGCCTACTAGTTACTGTAAAAGCATTGAGGGTCATGTCTTAACAGAGTTGGAGTTCCCCTTGGACATTTGCCAAGGTGCTTAAACTGAGATTTGAAACTTTCTCCCACGTGGGAAATTGAAAGTGTTTCCACCCCTTGCTCCTCAGGGGGAAGCTCCACCTCAGCAGAAGAGCGTGTCTGCGCTCCCCGGCAGCGCGCACCCTCAGCTCTCCCAGCGGCACAGCCTAGAAGCCCAGTACCTGCAGCACAGACTCCAGGTGGGATCCTCCCCCTTGTTGCTCCAGCTCACTTTGTTCGTCCTGAATCTGCCTTTCTGCAAAGCAGGAACCTGTTTTGCTTGGTATTTTTTTAGGGCAGCTGCTTAATTCCTTTATAGGCAGGTGGGTCTGACTCTGCACTTGCAGTTTCTAGAAACATGTTCAGACTTAGCCTTATGCTCTGTCTTGGCAGCAGAAAAGGTCTGTCCTCAGACTCCAGGAAAGGGTACTGCCACTGAGCAGCAGGAAAGGGAACCCTGGTTTCTTTACTTCTATATTATGCCTCTTAGTGAATAATAAATAAAATGGAAATCTCGAGTCAGCAAAAAATGTACTATCAGCTCTCTATTGGTGCCCAAAAATCTTTAAAAATGATACAACATAGATCCCATAAAGAATGAATCATTTGTTCATTCAGCAGGTGCCGTGGCCTTTGCTATAGATCTAACTCCACTTTTCTCATTGTTTTTAGTCTCCATGAACCTCCCGATCCTAGAGAACTTTTAGAGACAGAAAAGTGAAGCAGGTTAGAGCTGAGACAGCCCAGGCCTGCTGACCCAATGCTGCTGGGCCACAGGTTCTCCCAGGGTCTCAACGAGCAAGTGTCAGTCCCTGCATCCTGCGCAGATTCTGGAGGACTCACTTGGCTTCGTCCTCCAGGCAGAAGTACAGTCTAATGACTGCGTCCTAGATGACAACATGTCACGCTTGTATTTTTCTGCTCTTCCAGAAGCCCAGCCTTCTGTCAAAAGCCCAGAACACCTGTCAGCTTTATTGTAAAGAACCACCACGGAGCCTTGAACAGCAGCTGCAAGAACACAGGTGAGAGATGGTGGTTGGCCAAAGAAATCACTTTCTTTGTGGCAGACAAGCTGGGTATGTTGTCCTTTCCCCTAGTATTTGCCTCTACCAGGAAAACAGGTTTCAGTACGCTAACATGGATATTCCACTGTCCATGGACTATAAGCCTGTCAGGGAGTAGCAGCCTTAAGCATGCTTTGTTTTCTTTTTCTCCTAGTGTTTCCCCTTTGGGCTATGAATAGACCTAAGCTTTCAGGATCCGTGAGCTACTGCAGTTTAAGTGGGTTATACTGGAGAGAAGGCCTCCATCCTCCCTTGTAGTAATCCCGTGCCCCCAGGCCTCACTAGTAGAAACACCTTGGCCAAGGTAGAACTACCCTAATCCATCAACCTACAGACACCCACAGAGACCAAGGTGTCAACCCCGCTTCAAAACACTCCAGATGGGAAATCAGCCTCTTGTTTCATAGGGAGGAAAAAAGAGTCTTAGAGAAAAGGAATTCGTGTTCACTTGAGCACTGAGGGATCAGCCAGAATTGGGGGACAAAAAATAAGATTGGGTTTAAGAAACCAAACATGACTGGTTCCTACCCCCACTTTTTTTTTTTTTTTCTCCTGCCGTGGGAAAGAGAGAAGTGGGAGGACGGACACTAATGACTGATACTGGATTTACATTAAAATTGCCGTCACTGAAGAAGATTTAAAATTCTTTCTTTTGGTATTGCCAACTTAGACTCCAACAGAAGCGGCTCTTCCTCCAGAAACAGTCTCAGCTGCAGGCATATTTTAATCAGATGCAGATAGCAGAGAGCTCGTACCCACAGCCCCTTCCCCACCAGGAGACACCGCCGCCATCCCAGCAGCCGCCGCCCTTCAGCCTGACCCAGCCCCTGAGCCCCGTCCTGGAGCCTGCCTCGGAGCAAATGCAGTACAGCCCTTTCCTCAGCCAGTACCGGGAGATGGGGCTGCAGCCGCTGTCCGCCTCGCCAGGTCCCCGGGCTGCTCCCCCGCCACCGCCCCCGCAGCACTCAGGGGCCGCCCGGGCACCCTTACAGTTCTCCTATCAGACTTGCGAGCTGCCAGGCGCGGCCTCCCCCGAGCCAGACCGCCCCGGTCCCTGTCAGTACTCCCTGGATGGAGCCCAGCAGAGCGGCCTGGCGGCGCCGGGCTGTCCCAGGAGCTCAGGACTGCAGGAGGCCCCCTCCAGCTATGACCCTCTAGCGCTCTCGGAGTTCCCTGGACTCTTTGATTGTGAAATGCTGGAAGCCGTGGACCCACAGCACAGTGGCTACGTCCTGGTAAATTAACCTCAGCGTGGGAAGTGAGGCGGGTCAGGTGAAGAGAGTGTGTATTTCTATTTTTATTCCAGCCTTTTCAATTTAAAACTTATTTTCCCCCCCTCTCCCTGATGGGGAAAAAGTCAAGTCACCCAACTGGAATCAGAGGGCCTGGCCGGGTGGATGTTGCTTCCTCATGGCTCCGTCCCACCATGGGTTTCTGTGGCAAGTGCTGGAACATAGTTGTAGGCTGCAGCTCATGCCCTTAGGTCAAGTGGAGCAAGCTCTCATCAGAGCCACCAACAAAAGTTTTATAAGAAGAAGACATCCAGACCTAGGTTTTACACAGAACTACATCAGTTCATTATCGAGGGAAACCTTGGTGAAAGCTGGAAAAAATGTGTGCCGTTACGTATAGGCAAAAAAAAAAAGGCAAGAAACCAAGCAACAGCATGTTCCTTAAAGGCAAATCAAGAATACACGATGAAATTTGATGCACAGGAAATAAAAGAAAGTTGTACTTTGTCAGTGAATCATAAGTTCTAAGCTGCTGATGCAAGTTGTCCCCGAGATCACTGCCAAGCGGTAAGAGCGTGAGCTTTGTTTCAGGGCCCACTGAGTAACAGCGGGTACTGACCCCTGAGACTGGCAGTCACCTCCATCTGAGAATAGGTGACACACCTCTTCAGAAGGTGCCCTGGGTCACAGTGTCCTCAGAGCTCCAAAGATGTCGCCTGTGGAACCAAGAGATGCACCGCAGTGGAGACCAGGGGCAGGAAACTCAAGAAACCGTCAAGAACAGCAGCCCTGGGCCGGGGAAGACGGGCGCTTCCTGCACAGTCTTCTGTGGAGACTTCTGGTTTGGGGCAGTTGGTCTTTAGAGGAATTAGCGTCTCTTTTAAAATGTAATAACTACTTTGACTTTACACTAGATGTTGCTAGTCATTTATTGAGCTTTGTATATTTGGACAGTTTCATATAGGGCTTAGAAATTTTAAGGATGAGAAAAATGAACTTTTATCTCCCATGTGAAGTGGTAGTGCTGTGCCTTTTTCCCCCCAGATCATGCTTTAATGATTTCTTTTCTGTAGAAACCAACAGTTTTCCATTTATGTCGATGCTAAATCCAAAGTCACTTCAGAGTTTGTTTTCCACCATGTGGGAATCACATCCTTAATTTCCTTAGAGTTTTGACTTGCAATGAAATGTTCAAGTATTACAGCAATATTCAAAAGACCACAGAGGTGTTAACCATTGAAGCAGATCATCTGCCAACCACAGTGTATACTATTAACCCTTACGATCCAGTCATCAGAATAAGTAACAAAGATGCTACGGCTAGTTGACTGTGTACTTAGAAGTAAGGAGTAATCTGTCATTTGGACAGTAACATCCAAGTGTTACAAATTCAGTGTTATTTACAAAGACTATGTTTCTGTCCTTTAGAATGGCTTGTCCTATCAGCAGATGAATGCGTTAAGCACAAAGCATCTTCCTTAAAGCACAAAGAAGAGAGATACTACACTGATGCTGCATCTAGAAAACACCTTTAAGTTGCCTTTCCTCTTTGTAGTACGTGTCCACGCAGGTGGGGAGAAACATGGAAGGTCTGGGAGTTCTGTCCTGGCTCCTCTTGGTGCCAGGACGCTCCACAGAGGCCCTCTGCTTGGGGTTGGCCTCTGGGTGTGAGCAAGGGAGGGTGGTGTGGAGGACGCATTTTTGTGATTTGACAACACGCAGTGAAAACCCAGGAAGAAGGAATTAGGTTCCTTCTACGGATTGTTTGTTCCTCCTCATGCTTAAGATTGATGATTTCGTGAAATAGACACCATCATTTCATTTAAGAGATCCTTTCATTAAGATCTCTAACCTGTTTTAAGTCTTTGCAAAATAAGGCAGTTATAAAACAGGGCTTGATTTGTTTAGACAGAAGGATGTTTTCCCAAAATGTTCTACAGAAGCGCTATAATATTTATGAAATTAAAATGCCTTCCAGATTGAAAACGGGGGCCGCTCATTTCAGAGTCCCCGGAATGGCAGAGTCACAGATCGGCATAGATGCCTGCCCCCCACAGGGCCATGAGCCACTGAGCCCAGGAAAGCCGGGAGCTACGGCAGGACGACTGGGCTGACAGATGAGGCGGGAGAGGCCCCAGAGGTAGACACTGGGGAGCACCCAGCCGTGGCGGGTCTGTTCAGACCGACGACAGCAGGGTGAATAGCGTGACCCATCCTGCTGGACTATGTTGTAAGCTCCTGTTTGCTTTTCTCATTTATTTCAAGCAGAAATCAATAAATTCCATAACAATCTGTATTTGCTGAAACGTAAGCTGGTGAGAGGAGACTGGTGCCATCCGTCAGTCAGGTGTTTTCCCAGCCCCGTCTGACCATCGCCGTTGCTCTGTCCCCCGACTAGTGAGCGACCTATGTGAGCCTCCAAGCAGTTTTCTCTTCACAGATACTAAAGTAACACTACGAAGGCTTAGTACTAGAGGTACTTTGAAATCATGACTTTCTTTCCAGTCTGTTTCACATTAGCAGTGTGTACACTACTGTATAATAACCATTAGCTTTATTAGCTTGTAAACCAGGCTCCTCTGAAGAGACTTTGGTGAGATGAACGTGAGGTAAAAATTTCATTCAGCAAAAAGTGCAATATGTGTGGTACTCTATTTTTTGTTTATGCTTTTTTTTTTTTTTTTTAAAATCCAGGGGTATTAGTCTCTGCTTTGGGGAAAATGCACTAGCTCTGCAATTTCCAGTTGGGCGAGTGTGTCTCTAGTATTTACATGCCGCTGATATGCTGGTCCCTGTAAGGCAAACAGCACGTCAGCGCAGCAGAGAGGGTGGATGTTCCCTTGAAGCATCCCTTGATGCTCACTTGAAACTGGTGAGCTGCGCTGACTGTCCCCTGCCGCCTCTGCCCCGCCCAGGCCTGCCCCGCCCTCTTGCTGCCCTGGGAACACAGAGGAGGACCCTCCAATCTGCACGTAAGGGGAAGCATCTGGGGCCCATCAAGGAGGACTGGGAGATGGCACTCTAGGACTCCTGCCTTTCTGTATCCAACTTTGCCTCCGAGGAAAGAGAAAGTCAGAGTCGCTTTTTCCTCAGAGCGTTGAAGCAGTGTCCCGAGTCAGTCAGGCAGGACTGCAGGAGCCCGCGATCGGGACCAAAGGCAGCCCTCACCTCAGAGTAGTGGGGGGCCTGTGCCCTTATGGGGAGGGAGGGGACCGCCTGGTGTGAGTGTCGCCCCCAGCCGACGACAGGCCTCTGCAGAAGGGACTCGCGGTGGCACTGGCCTCTTCCTCTCTGCCCGAAAGGGGGCTTCTCAGAGAAATGAGTTCTACCTAATTGTTAGAGTTGCGAAGAAGGGTGTGTTCACAGCCCAAGAGTGACTGGCTGGCCAACCAGAAATTAAAGGTGAGAAGCGGCAGCCTCCCCTCTGACTGGTCGGGGGTCCAGGTACACGGTGGTCAGCACAGCCCCTGCTCAGGTGTGGGCGGTTCACACACGTGGACCTGAGGAAATGAATGGTTTCCTTTGCAGGGTCCTCCCAGCTGTGGTCAGGCCCCAGGTAAATACTGGCTTCTGTGTTGGGCTCAGGATTTCTAGCCCTGGATTACATTTAAAAGCCTGTATCAGCAGTTACACTTAAGCTCCCTGTTGGCTTAAGGAAAATCTCACTCTAGATAATTTTTCACGTTCGTCCTCCTTTGAGACAATTCGTGGGGTCCTTGGACGACACTGGTCCCAGTGAACAGTTGCAGAACCCCTGTGCCGGGGCTCACCTTGGCTGCATGTGTACCCCTAAACTGGACTGCCTCAACTGCCTCCTTGGAAGCCACCGAGCCACTCAGTCTCTTTGTGCCTAGACATCAAAGGTAAAAACTGGAGAACAGGTAGTAAGTTGGAGTCATCGTATAGGCAGGGAGCTTTGATCGTTTTGTTGCTTCTGGAAATTTTTCCAGAACTTATCTTCAGAGTGATGTGTGGAAGACAAGAGCAGTATCATCTGCCTCTCTTTCTAAGCTGGACAAAACAAATGATAACAAATTTATGTATCCCTTCTGACAGGTTCGCTGGTTTGGTCCTCCCTGGCGTGTGGTCCCAGGGAAGAGACTAATTACAGAGCTGTTTGTGTCTGTCAGCCTGCAGCCCCCGGAAGGCACGAGATGACCTCAGGCTGGCCTTCCACAGCCCCTCTTGGACCCCGAGTCCCTGGTCTCACAGTGCCCCTCACATCTTTGTTTCACCATTTTTCCCCGTGAAGGTAGCCTGGCTGATTACAGAAGACTCGCAGCCGCCCTAGCTATACCACCATCTTGTCCACATCTGGGCAGATTTCAACACATTTGGCAGAATGGGGCACCTACTGTTGTAGAGATTGAGAAATAGGCAGCAGCACAGCCCGCAGCCAGTGATAGGTTTGATGGTTCCTGCCCAAGCGCTCAGCTTGTCTGTCCAAAAGGAGCAGTAGCTTCTGTCTGTACATCAATTTACCAGGCACTTTCACGAGTAATCTTTTCTAATGCTCACAACAGTACTATGAAGTTAGTTGAGCAAATAGGCCTCATTTTTTACGGCTGGGTAAACCAAAGCTCTGGGAAGGCTATGTGACTTGTCCAAGCCACAGAGCTCGTGAGCGGAGGAGGCGGGACGGGCTTTTGGGTGCTCTGGCTTCTCAATCCACGCTCTTCCCTCCTGCGTAGCAGCTGACTCTTCTCATGAGCAAACAGCTGTATAAACAAAGCCCCCACCTTGGTTAAGCACTGGGTGAATGTGACATTGTCCCCGAAACCTTACTCACACTTGACAGCCGCCTGGCTTTGGGGGAAGTGTTGCCCTCCAGGTAACAACTGTAGTTGTCCAGGTGGCCCTGCATGAACAAGGCCAAGGGAGACACAGGCCCCGCAGATCGCCATCTTTCCAGCATCCCATTAACTACAGAAGTTCAGGTTCACATCACAGATGTCTCATTTCTCCACCTCACACAATACAGTAACCTCCTGAAAAAGTATATGACGGGACACACCCTTTCTTGATCGCCAAGGGGCCAAATTGCACTGCTTTGACTCACCATCGCAGACCAACAGACTCAACCCCAGGAAAGGGTGTCGCTCAGAAAAGAATCAGGAACCCAGCCCAGTCCTGAGGAGGGGGATAAAGTATCATCTTTACAGTTAAGACCTGTCAAGTAGAAGTGCTGATCAAGTACTTTTAGGGTTAAAAAAATAACATACTTTGAATACTTTTGTCTTCAGAGGCAAAGTGGGTGGGTTAGGGAGGAGCTTTAAAAATAGAAGTACAAAATAACATCCTGGAAAAATATGACCCCAGATTGGAATAATGTTATATTAGCAAATACAGATAACAGGGACTTGCCACTGGCTGTGTGATGCCTATCTGTGCAAGATTTGCTCAATCAAGGAAATACACGTGGTGATGCTGTCCCACTACTGATGGCGAGAGAAATCTGCCTCCACCAAAATCTCTGAAGGAAAAAGAACCAGAGTGAAAAGGAGGTTTGCTTCTCTTTGGGGATTGCAATTTAGGAAGTAAAATTGATACAGAGATATTTGCACTTTGTAGAAAGGGCAAGATTATTTGCTTATTTCTGAAGGGAGGAGGGTGGTCTTTGCTGGATGTTTGGTTTGTGAAAGAGTTACTTTTGATTAAATTAATCTAATTGTAGTTATTTTTTTCTGTGTGCTTTTTTTTTTTTAATTACTAAGAAAATGGTGAGTTCAATAGCTTTGGTATTTTGAGTGCAAATCATAATAGCTCCAATGTGAAAAAAATCAAAATGTAACCTGTCACTCAATGTTAGAAAATTGCTTTAAAATGCAGTTTAATAAATGATCTTTGTATCAAACATAATTTAAATGGGGTACTTTTCTGCAAGGAAAATGTACTGTTTTTACGTTTCCAACCCTCTTGAATTAAAATAAAAACAACTTGTTTTCTAAGAGCCTGGATGATATGAATGTCAGGTGGATAAGATAGGGCCTTTCCCTCATCAGGCCTGGGGTGGAATTTTGAAAAGTATGGAAGGTGGCTGTGTTCCCTGAGCTCTGGTGCTCATTTCAGGCTGCAGAAAAGGACAGTGGATAATATGTTCTCATTGACGTCAGCAGGGTAAATAATACCTTGCTCTGAAATCGCCGGAGTACACGGTAGCTGCTGAGAACGCTGACGGAAGCACGGCTAACCGCACTCTGCACACGGACAAGGCCCGGGCTGCCTGGGGCTCCTGGACTTTCAGAGACGGAGCCGGACAAGGACCTCTGAAGCAGCAGGAGGGGGGCAGGCACCTCGGGCTCACCTATGACAAGCTGCAGGGCGAAGGGAGGGAATGGGGGCCCAGCCAGACGCTGGCACTTACGATGGCACATCTTCCGTGCAAAAGGGTTCAACGCTGCGTGTGCACACACACGCGCGCACACATGCACACACTGTGGTCCCCCTCCGAGAGACAGGAGCCAGCTCAGTGCCCTCGGGTGCTGGAGAATCCGTTTGCTGAGGCATTTGGGGCACTCTTATACATTCGAGACTTGTTTTAGTGCCAGACCCTGAGTGAAAGGGCACTATTAAGTCCTACTTTCTGGGGACTTCCCTGGCGGTCCAGTGCTTAAGACTCCACGCCTCCACTGCAGGGGGCACAGGTTCCATCCTTGGTCGGGGAACTAAGATCCTGCAGTCCGAGTGGTGCGGCCAAAAAAAAAAAAAAATCCTACTTTCTGGCAGCAAGTTCAGGCTTTGGTTTCACTCAGACCATTCCAGTTGAGCCCGTGCTATAGAACTGAGACAGCGTCCAAACTGAGGGACCATCCACTGGCCCTGGTGGGAGTGGAAGACCCGAGGGAGACGGCCAAGGGCAGGAAGAGAGCGGAGCCCTCCCCACTGACTTGCCCTGCTGCCTCGGCTCCGCTTGCCTCAGGCGCTCAGTCCTGCCCCAAACGGCTGTCGTCTGTGTTTGCAACCGAGACTTCAGTAACACTGCGTTTCAATTGCTTTTTCCTTTCTTTAAAGGAAAACACTTTCAGTAAGGATGTTTTACAAACTTTCCCCTTTCCCACCAAGTTTCTCCATCATTTTGATTTTGTGTTGCCAAAAACAACCCCCCGTGTCCAGGGTACAGGCAAAAATAACAGACCTGCCTGCAGAGACCGGCCAGAACTTTAGCAGCCGGTCAAGCCCTTGACCTTCACGTTGTGCAGAACATCTTTCGGTCTGTGGCCTTCGTGAGCCAAAGGCTCAGTGCAAGGGACCAGGGCGACCTGAGCTCCAGATCCAGGGCCTCGGCCCAGCTGGGCTGGGGTCTAGAGCTTGTCAGCTGTGCCCACACCTCCAAGGTGATGCCGTGTCTGCAGTCACCAGAGCCCACCTCCATCGCCGCCAGTCAGGGCCCCACCCAAGGTTCTGTTGTTGGCCGTCTGCTCCTTTCCACCCTACTAGTTCTTAAGTTGAGGTTTCACAGATCCCTTCGACATGCTGATGAAAGCTTTGGATCCTCTTCCTAGGAAACATATGTACACAGACATACAACTTTAGACAGATAATTTCAGGGGAGGAGTTGGTTCCTGGACCCCCTAAGGCCCATTCACGGGGTTAGAGGGGTTTCTAACCCCTGACTCAAGATTAGCAACTCGGTCTGCAACCCCTCGCGCTCTTCAGAGTTACCGTTCTGGTAGGGCCCTCCCTGCTGAGCGTTCCCATCCCTCCCTGGGTGGATCCAGGTAGGAAGAGAGCCCCCTGCTCTGCCTGCAGCCCCAGGGCACCATGGGAGGAAGTTCTGGGCTTTGTGCACTACTAAATCCTGGGTGCCACATAGCTACAAAATAAATGTCACCTGCACAGGGTACAGCCGCTCTGCCCTCATTTTGGCCCCAGTGATGTCACTTCAAATACATGATAAGGCAGTACACCTGAAACTAACACAACATTGTAAATCAACTATACTCCAATAAAAATTTTTTTAATTTTAAAAAAGAAAAGAAATGACAAGGCGGAGGAGCTCTGGAGGGATGGAATATTGCCCATGGCCCATACTTTACAGTGTCCCCTTGGGAGACAGATGTGGGTCTTGACTGAAGTGAAGGGGTTGGACCCTCACCTCAGACACTAGCCATCACTGGCAAATCACTGAGGCCAAACCCAAAAGCCCGGTCAGGCAGAGTGCGGAGCTTGCTCTGTGCCTCCACCGTTCGACTAAGGAGCCTTCCTGCTATAGATGTCCCAATCTGCTGGTGCAGCTGAATTCCTCTGGACCCATAGTTGCAAATACGTTGATAGGGAGCATTGATAGCTGCCTTTGTATAAATTTCTAAGGGACTTTCCCAAGCGCATTGACTCAGAGCTGGTCTGAAGCCGAGGTGAAGCAGGTGCGGGGCTGAGCCCCCAGGTGAGGACCCCGGATGAGAAAGGACACTGCCCATGGGAAGTGGACTCCCCCTGCAGCTGAGCCCCCAAGAGCTGGCTGGGCAGAGAGCTCAGAAAATCTGGGCCCAGAAGAAAGAGGTATCGGGGATCTGGCCTCTCGGAGGGAGAAGCCGTCGCTCTCCCTGTCAGGCAGGCTTTGAGAGCTTCTGACTCCATCGCTCTCTTCACTCCCTGAATGGGACCTGAGATATGAAAAGGGGGCCTGACTGGGAACCCTGACCCTCAGGAGTGAGTGCATCACCACCACGCCAGGGCCACCCACAGAGATGGGGGGCGGAACACAACTGAACTGAGGGAAAGCCCCCAAGGCCTTTCCTAGGAGCGCGCCACGCTGCGGGATCCCGAGTTCACAGCCGAAACAACTCCAGTCTGGGGCCCACTAGAACTGCCCTCTGGTCACTAGAGAAGCCCAAATGTTTAGTAGGGTCCCTGTGCCAGCCAAGAGAGGGTCAAAGGGCAGCCAGGCAGTTGGAGCAGGCCCCGGGGACGAAAGGGCTGGGCAAGGAGGGCCTGGCCAGGAGCAAGTTTGGGAGAACAGAGCCTAGCTTCCCCGGCCCACCCCCTGGAGCACCACTCTGGCCAGAAAGGCCCTCCAGGTAGGGTGGAGGCTACCCATTCTCTGCCAGGGACAGCCCGGGAGGCAGCGGAGAACCTCTGGCTGAGTCCTCGGCCCCTGGCACCACTCCCAGCCCTGCCGCTAACCTGGGCAAATCATTGCAAAAGCCCGTTATCCCAGCGGTAACTTGGGAACATAGACTAGCTGAGTTAACCACAGCTCTACTGCAAGGTTCGGACGCAGTCTGGCCTAGCACGGCCTCCAACAAGAAAGCACTCAGCAGACCCCCAGCTCCCTTTAATGACTTGTCACGGTATCGCACCTCTCCCTGTCTTGTTCTCCTTTAACTCGAGCATCCCAGCACTGGACACAGAAAATGGTCGCTTGAAGCCTGCAAAATCCCGTCACAGACTTAAGGGTGGATGCCCTATTCTGAGCACCTGCTCCAGGTTAAGAACCAAGAACTTTGCCCACTGAAAACTCTTCGTTTTCAGTGATGAGTCTGAGCAGCACCAGCCGTGGGTACCACAGATGAAGGAACATCCAGGAGAATCCATGTCCCACCTAGGAGGCCGTTTTCATCCATCTCCCAACTTTTAAGGCCAAGCTCCTGGAGAGAGAAGGGCTGGAGAGCCTGGGTATCTTTCTCTGCAGAGACAGCTGCTTGCTCCCCAGCCGCCAGAGAGGAGAAGGTGCCAAGAGAAGGCAGAGCCTGAGGACACTGCTCCACTGGCCCTGGGAGCGGTCCGCTGCCGACCTCCCTGACACTGATCTCTGTGATCAGTCCTCAGCTGGATTGGACGCAGGCCTCCTGTAGTCTTTCTGGGCTTAAGAGAACTAATCCTGCAACCCTGAGGTTGGCCCTTCCTTAAGGAGCTCTTAGCCTTTAGGCACCCACAGCCAAGCTCCTTTGAACCGCCCTGGAGACCCTCAGGCAGCCCTAGGCTCCCCTAACCTGCCCTCGGGAGAGAAAGGACAGGACAGCAGCCCCTCCGCCCGCGGGAAGCTGGCTCCGAAGGCGAGACTCCTGTGCTGCAGGACAGTCCCCCACCTCGGGCTAGCAGGACTTCTGGTTCACCAGTTCTGGTTTAGAACACAGAGGAGAGCCAGGTGCCAGGAGTCAGAGGCCAGAGATCCTAGGGGCCCAAATGACTGAGTTCCGGGAAAATAAGGAAAACTGGAAAAACCAGAAGTAGAAACAAGGGTAAAAGGAGCAAGGAGTGCAGAAGGTGCAATCTCAGCGGAGACTGGGGGCACGGGGGCCGGGCTCCAGCCAGTGTCTGTGCGGGACAGGCTGTCAGGACAGAGAGAAGAGGAAGAGGAGGGCAGATTGGCACATCGGTGCCTGCAAGCGTCATTTATGATGCTTCCCTCGATCTGAGTCTCCGAACCCGGGCTCAGCATGGAGCCTGACTGTCCCTCGCAGCTGCTCCTTCCTGCAATAACAAGACTGACATCACTGTTGTCAGGGAAATGGTGTTTTGATTAAAATCATGTGACAGCTACTTCGTGATTCAATAAACAAATCCTCTGTTAACCCTCGCCTGACAGAGGCCCGTCAGCAGCTCTGTCATCAGAGAGCAGCCCTCGGACCGTCCACGAGGGCAGTCCCGCTGGCTCGGAGGGAAGGCCACCGTCCGCCGCCAGGAAGGAGCTGCCGAGCTGACCCAGGGTGGGCAGGGAGCACGAGGCTGCCGCACTGCTCCCTGCACGAGGCGGGGGCCACAGGCGACATCCAGAGCACAGACGGCTCCGCAGACAACAAGGGCCAGTCTGGGAGGAACCAAGTAGACACCCTTCGTCAAAGGAACTGGCTCTCACCCCTTGGGGTCATTCCCTCTTGGACTAAGGGGCAGGCCAGAGCCCTGGGATGTCAAATGGCTCCCGCGGGGCCCAGAGGCCAGTGGACTTTGGAGGCAGTTCCCAGGGCTCTCGGAACCCTCTGACCCCATCGGGGCAGATGGGTGGATTTGCTATGGGCCACGGACAGTGAGTGAGTGAGGGGTTAAGAACGATTTCTGGTTTGCAGTTGGATGACTTCCTGGATCACTCACTTGGCTGCTGGCCCCTGACACGCAGGGCTCTGCCTGGCAACAGTCAACTCCCTTTCATCTCACCCTCGAGTCCTTTTCCTTAAGTGAAACAAACGCGGGGAAGGCTCCCTGAGTCATGGGGAAGGGGATTTTTCTGGGTTAAGTGATCTGCAACCTCAGAGGCCTAGCAGTGCCTCTTGCCTCCGTTGCTGGAAAAGACGTCCAAGTAGACACGACAGGTTTGGGGGGAGTTTCTTGACCAGCTGAGAAACAGAGCTGCCAGCACCTACCACACTGCTGCGAGGATTCAATGAGGTTTTGCCAGGTGCCTGACAAGATGCCTGCACAGTTACCAAGGCTCGAGGCTCGAGGAACAGCAGCTAATACTGTTTCCCCAGTTTGTGGCCATCAGGGGCTGCCTAGAGACCTGGCAAGTCTGCCACAGAGGGGTCGCCTCAACTATTCCACTTGCAGATCAAAGGCAAACCGTGCATTTAATGGTATGGCCAGTTGACCCTGAGTGTGTAGGAAAACATAACTCCTTTCTTCCCAAGGAAGTCTGTGGCTTAGGTCTAAAAAGTTGTGACTATTATGCCTACTCTTTCGGCCACGGTCTCTTCTCTGAGGCCAAGTTCAGTGAAACAGAGGTACGGACGAAAGGGCCCAGGGCTGCTGAGGCTGTAAGCAGCACTGTCACCTCGGCACTTCCTCCCGCGGGGCAGCCACTGCAGGAACAGCCGGGAGCTGCTGGCCCTGGGAGAACAGTGCACAGCGCGGCAGGGAGGGGAGAACATTCTGAGATGAAAGACTACAGTTCAGGGCCTGGACAATAGCACAAGGTTCGCATGGCCCCAGTTCACAGAAAATGAAGGAAAAGCCATAAAGATTTATAAGACAAACTTTTTTTTTTAACATCTTTATTGGAGTATAATTGCTTTACAATGGTGTGTTAGTTTCTGCTTCATAACAAAGTGAATCAGTTATACCTATACATATGTTCCCATATCTCCTCCCTCTTGCGTCTCCCTCCCTCCCACCCTCCCTACCCCACCCCTCTGGGTGGTCACAAACCACCTAGCTGATCTCCCTGCGCTATGCGGCTGCTTCCCACTAGCTATCTATTTTACGTTTGGTAGTGTATATGTCCATGCCACTCTCTCACTTTGTCCCAGCTTACCCTTCCCCCTCCCCATATCCTCAACTCCATTCTCTAGTAGGTCTGTATCTTTATTCCCATCGTTAGAAGCTTCACCAAGCAAACCCACTGGAGTGGGTGCGAAAATACCATTATCTTCCAAATAAACTAAATGCAGCCTGACATCAGCACAGGGCAGCCAGACCCTCTGTGCTGTTCTTCTGAACATATCTGTAGGTCATAAATCACCCTCCTAACAAACAGCCCCAGGGCAGTGGCCAGCACCAACTTTGCCGAACTTGAACTTTGGCATACCTCCTCCAGAGGGGCGTCAAGTGGGCCTGTAAAACGTTCGGACTCTTACCCAGTAAAATTGACAGAAGTGGTTTTTTCCTTGAATGGAAGTGACCACCTGAGAGGAACTGTAGCAAATGAGAACTGTCTATTCTGTGAGGTGAGTGGGAACAGCAACTCTTCAGCCAACCACCTCTGTCCTCTGCATGGGGGCAGAGCCACACGAGTGACAGAGCGCTGGCAAGCCCACCCCACCCCTCAGAAAGCATTCCCAGAAGGAAGGACAAGAAGCAGAGCAACAGGCTTTAAAAATACACTCCCGTGGCCCTCAAAACGTGACCGTCCCCTCAGGGAGCGAGGTAAAGATCTGGCTTCGCTGCCTCGCTGGCTGCCCTCTACCCACACCTCGGCCCAGGCAAGGAAGGGAAGGACTCAGGCCAGGAGTGTCTGCAGCACTTACCTTCCCAGTGTCCTCTCTGGGTCTCAGGAAGTGGTTCTTGTCAGCCCCAGGGGTGCTGGGCTCTCCACTGTCCTTCACAGGAAAATCTAGCTTCCTCAGCCTTTGGGCCACCACTAGAGACACAGACAGCGGACTGTAACTGTCCCAACCAGGCCACATCCCCCTAAGCCCACCTGCGATGCCTCAGGTGTTCCAACCCTGCAGTGGGGAAGCACGTGGGTCTCTGTGCAGAGAGCTGGTTCACCCCAGGACCTCACTGAAGGCGCCTTTTCCTCGAGAGCCATGGAAAGTGCTACCCCGCAGGGCCACTGGTACCGGCTGGGTGATCCCTCAGGTCTGGATCACTGACAGCCTAGAGCCCCAGACAAACAGTTCGGACTCCTTTCAGAACTGACATCAGTTTGAGACAACAACTCTGAATAAAGAAACGACTTGGCTTCTCTACCCAATGAGTAATTAAACTCTCTTCATCCTCCAGAAGATTTCCATCTCAACTGAACATTATATAATTTCCTGGAAACAGCAGGCTCGTGGAGGCAAACGGGGAATAGTGAGACTATTCTAGGTACAAAAAAAAAGACTGGAGACATGTGAGTGAACAGGAGAGAGGAGCAAGGAACTGGATGGAAACAGGAATATGAGAGAATCAGAGAGAAACAATTACATAACATCAGAGCACAAGCGCTTCATTGTTCAACCAAGGAGAACAAGGTGACAGCTCCTTCTCCCTCCAGTTTACATCCAGGCAGTGCAGAAAGGAGGCTTTAAGACAAGAATGCCAGGAGGAAAAAAAAAAGGGTCAGAGGAATTTAAGTGAAAGGCAAGAAACGAGCACCCGACTTGTTTGGCCACCCTGCCCTGCCATCCCCAGGGGGATGGGACCAATGTGATTTCTACAGGAAAGATTTTTAACTCCGTAACAACACAGTGATTAATAAAATTGCAACAAGCCGGCATTACCACAGCCTAACCATTGGGTCAGGAATGACACATCTGATTCCCCTGGAGGTCCACGCAAGTATCTTGGATGCTTGGATAAGACAGCTCAAAGGTCAGGCTGCCATCTCTGTTGAGTCAAGACAAGCTGTCCAGCAAAGACCCCCAGGGCCTAGGATCACCGTGGCCATGCTGTGATATTTCTGTGAGCTGAGGGCTATTATATCAACAAAGTCTCGTTAGAAACCATATATTAACCTGTTTCTTCTTATGAAACAGAATGCACTTCAGGTTCCTATCTTCATGGCAGCACAGGCAGACAAACAAGATCTGGTCTCTTAAGCCTGTGAGGGCTAAACCCCATAAATATTGTAGAAAGAAACACTAAGGTGAATTCCACTACTGATGAGACTTTCATTGACATATGTTGTATATATCTCTGCTTCACTTTCCTAGTCAATCAAACAACTGCTGTAAACTGCCTAGGATGGATAAGTATGGCAGTGCTTAGTCCAGGCATTGTACAATCCAAGTGGAACGGGGACTGGAGAAGGGCCACAAAAAGCTCGTTTCTTAAAAGCAGTGAAATTCCTTCATTGTGTCGACAGGGTAATGAGAAGCAGTTTGGATGACTTGTTCAACACACAAAACACACCAGAGCACGTTTTAGAAATTAACTGAACATATTTTTATTGAGCACCTACTATGTACACCAGACACTGATCTAGGTGCTGGTGCTACAGATACAGCAGAAGACAAAATAGACAAAAATCCCAGCCCTTGCAGAGCTCCTGGAGCTTACATTCCAGTGAAATCAAGACAAGAAAACTAATCCATGGAGAAAATGACAAAGTTATGAGCCAAAGAACAATTCTTCTGAGGAGTAACAAAAGGGATTCCCTATTGTTTAAGTCAGAAAGAAACAATGAAGTCCCTTTGGGGTCACCCAAAAAGATAGGGCCCTGCTGAGCTCCCTGACCCAGCCTGAGAAAGCAAGGGCTTGCTGTCTACCCTTTACCACAGTTTTAGGGTAGAGGTCAATGCACAGAGCTCCCCAGGGGGTCCACTAGGCCATTTAAAAGTCTATCCCCAAACCAATGGCATTTCCAACCAGAGGAAAGCAAGGGTTGTGCAAATTTGTTTCAATCAAGACAACAGTCTCTCAAATATGAAATTCAATGAAGACAAACAAAACCTGCAGATAATAAAAAAACAAAAAGAACCATGAAACTAAAATTGTTTACAGCATAATAGTTTAAGATGTTAAAATGAGAATGTAGAAGAGATTATTGCCTAGGAAAGTATTTAATCCTTAGCCCAAAAGTAATAAAATAGAAACATACTATAAACTAGCTTGGCAGTTTTAAATGCAGGCAGGTAATTCTGATTTTAAAAGTTCTGTTTTTCCAAGGTAAGACAAACTTGAAAGTATTTGGTCAAACTTGGTTTTATGAAATGGTTTAATGTACAAAGTTTTCTAGGAGTCTTTGGACCTTCACAAAACAGAACAGGGCTCGCTGGGTTTAAGAGACTGTGAATGAAAGAAAACAGTCTGAAAACCAAAACGGAAACAAGCAAACTACATAGTGAGATGCACTGAGAGAAAAAAAAGCTACAATAAAACCTCATTAATTAAAAATGCATTAGGGACAAGTTGAGTTTGATCAGGTGAAAAATGTTCATAAATTTTAAAGAAAAAATATTTAAATTATCCATTAAATACATATGTATATATATCAGAGATAAAGAGTAAATTGAATGCATCTAAATAAAGGTGTGGCCTCACAAAGATCCTCACGGAAGGTATTTTAATATAATTGAAAAGAGTGATTAGTAACTAGCATATCAAGTGGTAAACGGGTGCTTTTTAAGGAGCGTTAAAATTGTTTAAGTAGTTCAGACCCAACAGGCTTCCTCACGTACTATCAATTTGCTTCAGCAAACCCTTCAGCTTAACTCATTATCTTCAATTCCAGGAGGAACTAATGAGGTTTTACTGTAAAAGTAGAAAAACAAACATTTCAAATGATAAGATTCCAGCATCACCTATACCAAAAAATTAGTAATGAAACTTCAGTTTGGAAAGCTACTACTGTACAATGTAGCAAGGACCAAATGTTCACACAGCCGGAAGGAGAACCAGGCAAAGAGCAGGAAATCCTCACAGTGGATTATACCAGTGGTTCCTTTACTCATTAGAAATACAACTGCAATCTTACAGTCAAACAGTAGAACCACTGCTTACTAGGAGGCACTAGATTTTAAGTTTCTCAGCGGGAAAGAGTATTTTTGAACGCAGTCACAGTGGGGAGCTGTGGAAAATGAGTTAGGTTTCAACATGACACATTAGCAGCAAGATGCATCTGCACTTCAGGATTATGAATGACATGATTACAGTCAAAATCGAGCAAAGAAGAACCAAAACAACCAATACATGAACCCTGAGCTTCCACATTCCCCTTTCAGGTGAGACACTGAGGCAGACCATCACTACCCAGGAAAATACGGCTCTCACTACAGTTAAACCTCAGTGTGTCTCCCAAGCGGAGTGCTTATCAAATAAGTTATTCTAAACCATGTATATTTCACTTTGGAATGATGGAGACACACAGATACATATAAACATCAAAAGGATCACTCTGTTCCACATCTGGGTCCAAACCTGTCCAGGCTTGGTGGAATATTAAGTGGCCGGGGCCTGGTTAAACAATGAGGATGCAGGAGATCAGATGGTGCTAAATAAATCATTAGGAGACAACCAAGAAATGACCGTGCAAGTGTCAGGAATTGGTCACAACCAATAAGAACAGTTAAAATATAATTATCCCAACAAGGAAGACAAGTAAAAAACAATCTTTAGAAAGAATCGAGTCACTGAAATTTGATTTCTTCTTAGTTGTTGCCATTTGTTCAGATGAGGTCTTGAAGGTTTTCCATTTTTTCTCTCCACCCAGTTCAAGAACACATGGACTAGAAACCTGTGATAAGAATTTAGTAAAGTCTTTCCCCTCCTCTTCTTCGTTATGCCAATGCAAGCACTAGAAAATTCCAAACAAAAGTTAGTGGTACAGAAAGTTCATGAACTATCTATGCGAACATTAAGCACAACAAAAATGACCCAAAAGCATAAGACTATGTATGAGCTTCTCACTGTGGTCAGTTTCTTTACTGTCAGGCTAATCAAAAGTTAAACTTTAAAAACTAATTAAAATCCAAACAAAAAACTGTTCTTACCAGTAAGAATCACATCCCTACCCAGCCCTAGGAATTGGGAAAATGGCCAGCTCAGTGGTGGGCCAAGAAGCTTCTACCCAAAGAGAAGACGAGCATTCCGGGAGCTTACCACCTCCCAGGTCCAGATGCTCATCGCCTGGCCCACTTAACACCACTCATACCCCATTAGCCGAAGCAAAAGCTGGAAGGCAGAAAACAGACATACCACTTATAGCTTCCTGTGCAAAGTACTTGACATCCACGTCTTCATCTTGGCCTAGCTTCTGTAGCACCGGCTTAACTTCCTCCTGCAAAGCACTAAAATGCAATGGTATCATCTGTGAGAGGCAGTCTTCTGAGCCAGAGAAATGCTTTATGGTGTGTGTGTATATATATATTTGCTCTATGGTAATTTTTAAAGTTTAAAATTTTTAAAAAAATCTTAAAACACCTACAATATAAACTTGACAAGTATTAAATAATTTCTCAGGTTCTCTGTAGAATTAGCTTCGAACAATTATCCACATACGTACACAGCTTAAAGTCAGAGTACACACACTCAAAACTGGTTGTTAAATTACTCTATTATTTTCTTTAACCAATCCCACATCTTAGGTGAAGTGAAAATCACCGAATTTAATTTTGGCTATTTCTGCCTATATGGGGTGAAATTTTAAAAGTATTTAAAAAAAAGAATAATACTAAAATCTTACTCGGTATCTAGAATTGGTCCAATTTTCTGCAGCGATTTGGCCACATTGAATCGGACATTTGCTACTTGGTCTCTTGCCATTTTCAATACAACAGGCAGCATCTGCTTAGTGGTTATTTCCTGACCACAGGCTTCAGACAGTGCCTAGAAAAAGAAATAAGACAGCACATTAAAAACACTTTTATTTTTCTAAATATCCCCAAATCTAAAGAGACAATATTTAATAAGAAAGTAACTGGCCAACAGGAAAATGTTTCTAGTGTGAGCATGTGAATGAAGGACACAAGGTAGCAAAGAATCCCAGAATTAGACCAGCATTCACAACTGACTTGACTACAGATTTTAACACAAATTGAAAAATTGACATTTTTCTCTCATCTCCTAACTGTCCAAATTAATCAGTATAAGAAATATAGTCCAAATAGAAGGCAACATATTCAGAATTCATAATACAGTACTGAACAACTGGTTTAACATCTGAGCTTAGCAATAACAGCTATGTAATACTTACATTAATGCAGAATAGAGTGGTCATTCTGTGCAGGTAATTAGGATCATTTGCCATTACTAACACTTTGGGAACGATGGTATTTTGGGCCCACTCTTTACCAAACTTCTGCACTAGTTTCACGAGGCCGTTGGTGGCAGCTTCACGGATGGCGTACACTGCAGAAGGGGTGAAGGTCACGTTGTGGTGCTGCTCAGAGCGTGAGCACAACCTAGTTTACTTCTACTTACATCATCATCAAAGGTGGACCAAAAATAAAACTCTGTAAACACTCCAATTTAGTCAGACTGCAGTGGCAAGCATGCTCAGCCATGACTCCTAGTATGCTGATTTGGTCTTATTACAGTTTCAAAATGTATAGAATGTCCAAGGAAAAGGGAGGTAAGGAGCTCATTATACACATCACTAATTAATTGGCAAATATGAGTGCCAACTATGTGCTATGTGTTACAGAAAGAATGCATAAGATACTGCCCTCAAAGATCACACACTTTAGCAGAAAAATGAAAGCTAATGCGTTCCAAGAAGTCATGTGATCTAAGCCTGATTATAATGAAGCATGAAATTGTATACTAAAGACCCTGAGGGCTGTAGGAGTTTAGAGGACAGAGAACAGGAAGATCTGGGAAGGCTTCGGGAAAGAGAGGCCTTGCACTGGGCCTTAAAGATTAGGGAGGATTTGTGTAAATGGAGAGAAGAGGGGAGGAATTCCTGGAAAGGCCAAAAAAATTTACCCAGGGCACAAAGGAAAAAACTGGAATCTGGGAGACTGTAAGGTTGAACAGTTAGGGTGGAGCCAGAACACAGAGCATCATGAAAGCTAAATTTAGACTTTGTAAGAAAACCAATGATGGGTTTTTAAAGCAAAGTTGTGACCCTATGACCAATGTGGTATTTTAGCAAGATTATTCCAGCAGCAGCAAGAACAGCTGAGAGAATGACAGAGAGGGGCTATTTAGAGGCCTCTGCTGTCATCTATACAACAGCAAATAAAAACTTAAGACTGACTTGCTTTTTTTTCCCTTAAAACTGTTTGTTGAGACAACATGTCAAATGTCTTCTATGAATATATGTGCCTGCTTTAACCTCATAATTCCCTATGAGGTCATTTAGCAAAGATGTCATAAATCTAGATCATAAAGGCCTGAGCTACGATCTTCTCAAAAACTAGTTGCTACATACAGCACTCAGCAAAGACCGGTGTGGCAATGCTTCACTTTACGTGTCCGATACGACTCAAAATTTGGGTTTGGATAACAAATCTAGAGTGGTGGGTACTGACTCCTTATTCTACTTCTCTCTCCAGATGGGCCCAACCCTCCTGGGTGACAGCTGTGGCTTAACAGCTATCCAAGCCACAGCTCTGATCCTGGACAATTTCTACAAGGCTTTCGGACAGGAAATACCCAGCTCTTCCCAGCCCATAGATCCTTTTAGGTAACGCCACTGATGAGAACAGGCAAGGCAGCTTAGCCAAGGAACTATATAATTTATTACCAACATGCAACCTGACCAAAGCCTGCGGGAGCAGCAACCTGCCAGGAATATCTAGAAGCACTCGCTAAGGAGCAGCTCAAGTGAACTGTTCTACCCCTAACACAAATTCCCTCCCTTCACACTCACATTCTTTGTCTTGGGCACACCGTCCCCCCCACCCCCGCCCCCCAACCAACCTCTTCCCATCTGCGTCTTCTCCTCTCATTGTTTTTTTTATTTGCCTGAGATTTTTCTCATCCTAATGCCATTACCACAGGGAAGGGATCTCACTGCCAGAGTAACCAGAGACAGAGCGCTCGGCCTTGACCCAGACCTTAACTGCACTCAACTCTACTTGGCCAGATGCCTACTATGTTCTTGGCTTCTCTCAATTTTGCTGTGAAAAGAATGCAAACCATTCCACGGTTCTGCCTCTCCTCTCTGCTTGTTTTGTCTCTCTCCCTCCCTCTTCTTCCCTCTCCCCTCAAGGTCTGGCTGACTTGCAACGTTCCTCTGAATTTCTAACACACTCTATATGCTCACTAACTTTGGTACTTTTCCCTCCTCCTATAAAAAATAAATTCCCCTTCTAAATTCCTCCCTCTCGCCAATACTATCCACTCAACCGTGGGAAGAGAAGTAAGTGATGCTTTCTTCCTTATGGTTCTCTGGATTTTTCACAATATCCTTTTAGTAGTTTAATAAGCGGAAAAAAGTTTCCAAAAATTTAATTGATCATTGATCACTACACGGCAGTTATCTAAAATGTGAAAACAAAACCCCATGTGATTAAGTATAGAACAATTTCAGAGCTGACATTTCATTGGTTCAAAGAATTTCATTGGTTCAAATTTGCAATGCCCACTTAAGTATGCTACTGCAGAAAAAGACACAAGGGTCTCTGTTGCTCCCAAATTGGAAAAAAAAAAATCAGAAAAAAAGGAAGTATTAATTAACCTGCATTGACAGAACAATCCTACATGGAAAAGGTGTCAGGAATTCAATTCTTCGTGGAACAGGAGGATTTTAAAAGTTCCTCAAAATAAATCTATAACACTAACTTTCCAAGAAAGTATGAACTGATCTTCTGGGACTCACTAACATTAAATATTTATCAGAAATAATATAAACACTTTATTTCTAAAAAGAGAAGACTGCCTTTCCTATGATTTGCCAAACCTCTGTTTCATTTAAGAAGAAAAAAATTAAGCCATAAAAAGGTAACTTTGGAGGACAAGAAAAATAGAAATAAAATCTTCACAATCTAGTTTGAAAACGATGAAATTATCTACATATATACGCCTTTATGAGATTTGCATTTTGTTCACACCCATCCTCTTCACTTCCTTAACCATGTGATCTCCCATATGATCCAACTATGCCCTCAGCAAAACCACCTACATGTACAAGCAGACACAACATCCCCACTCCGCCCAAAGAGTCACCCATAAGCACCCACAGAGATACGTTCAGTACATAAAGTATATATAAGAAGCTCTGGAACTGAAGCAGGATACCCATCTTATCCACCAAAATATTGAACCAAAGCTCACAGGACACTGTAAGTCCTCAGGGCCCTCATCTGAACAGATCTCAGACCACACCGAAGCTGCCAGGTCTAGACATGGGGCTGGCACTGGACCTCACTGGTACAGAGGGAACCCCTCCTACCCACTTCTGCCCAGCAGACAAGAGGAGATACCCAGACCTGAGACCTTGTCAAAAAGTCAACTGCTAACAAGTTAACATGAAGTGTCTTTATATAAAACATGAATTGCCTGTATATTTTGATAAGCAGTAGTTCCAGCTTTTATTTGTAACACAGTATGTGGCACTAGAGGAAAAAGATTCTGTGACTGTTGAATTATGCTATAAATGCAAAGAAAAGGTAAAATACTAAAAAAATCTATTTTGTAAATGCTGTCCTATCTGACCCTGCCCTGAGTTCTCAGCTCTCCCTCTCTTAGTATCATGGCAGCAGCAGCCAGGGTACGGGAAGTAAGCATGCCCTTCACGCAACCAGAAATCTGGGACCTCTCTATCCTAGGTCACAGCTGACGTCTTTCACTCCTAGACACCTTTATTGCACCACTGTATACCTCCTTCTCTATGTCACCTCAAAGAAGACAAGTAGCCATTTCTTCCCCCTAGGCCTTTCTTCTGATTCCAATCCCTGTCCAATCCAGTCTACAGTGGCTGAAGACACAAAGATGGCATGGCCGAGTAGAAGACCTTGAGATAAGAAAGGAATGAATATGTGTGTAGAAGAGACAGCCTGAAAATAATGTAATAGAATGAGAAATAGGGCAAACAGATTTTTCAATAAAGAAAATAAAATTTAAGATAGAAAAAAACTGGTAGAAAATTGAAATGTCAAACTTGTGCTCAGAAAAAGCTAACTGGATTTTAATGAAAGCCTGTCTTCATCCCTGTACTGGTAAAACAAAATATGGTCAGATTAGGATTCCTTTCTAAAAAGAAAATATATGAACAAAATGGGATATATGCAAAAACATGGGCCTTCCATTAACTTATTTACTTACCATGGTCCACAAGCCAGGCCATACATAAAGAATTCAGCTTCTCATCAAAGAATTCCACACCCTATGGATACAGAAGATTCCATTAACAAACGTCTCCAAAGTTTAGAAATCAAGATGTACTATTTATATTACACCAGTGTGACCTGAAAGCTAAAAAAAACGACTTATTTCCAAATAAGCTGAATTCATGGACCAGCCAGAAAAAGAATACCATGAGATTTGATTTACAAACTGTAAACCTATTTTTACTGGATAGAAGTCATAAAGAAGAGCAGAAGTGAGTCGGCCCAGGCACTGCTGAGTGGGAGGGAACAGAGTGGCCTGGAGCCAGATGCAACACTGCAGATGAGCAGGAAGAGTGTAGCATGCACAGGCTGCCAAACAATCTCTAGAATATTTGTAAAAATGAATCACCAGGAAAATACCAGTCAGTAATATTAATAATTCTCAAATTTTCCCCCTTTTGGTTAATATCATAATAAATCCTTAAGGATAAAGAACGTGACATCAAGAGACAGACTTATCTCCAGCTAAAGAGAGTACTCTGGGATCCATGGGAGAAAGCAGAGAGAGAATAAAGCAGGCACAAGAGTACAGTGAAGTGGTCCCAGCACAGTCACAGTGGAACCATCCTACTTCTCTCCACCACTGCTCTCCCCCACAACGGTGGCCGCACCAGCACAGGCTGCAGACAAGCTCCTCGAGCTGATTTGCACGGACCCAGCACCGTGGGACGTCACATCATGTGGGCGATCGCTGTGAACTGTGCTTTCCCAGCACCCTCCTCTTGAGGTCTACGCGTTCACAGTCTTTAGCTTCTTTGGATCCTAAGAAGTTTCTGACCAGTGATTATGTATTTTCAATAAAGAAATGTAATTAAAGTGCTTTGAATATATGATAAAATGGCTTCATAATACTAGATTATGAACAGGCTTTATTTTAGCACACCCTTAGATTATTACCATGTCCGCTCTCAAAGACTTATTTTTCGTTTCAGATCATGGATTTTTCTTGAGTCTTAATTAACTTTTATTTCCTGATTCTTGTGGTTTAGCCTTACTTTCACTCACCATGGTCCATAAGCCAGGCCATACATAAAGTCTTGAAAGAATTTTATAAGTTGACTACCTGAAATAGAAGTCTTTTACAGATTTTTTTTTTTAAGGATAAAATATATGATAATAACAAGAAGTTGAAGTTGTATAACAAAACGTTTCTGACTGATGCATGTCACCTCTGCTAGACAAGCATGAGGCAGCCAAAGTCACCAGGTGCCTGTTTCCATACTCCTCTGGAGAGCTATCAACCTTTGCAGGCTTCCCAGGTCTGGGAGGGACAGAGGTTCAAGAAATGGTACTAAAATTCACCCTCCCTTCTGGACAGTTATTTCAATCTCTAGCAAACCAGTTAAGCACTGCTGCTTTCGACTCCGGAGAGGTGATTCATGACAGTCACCAGTGAAGAACAGAAGATGACTCTCAGTACTCGGGAATGGCAGAGGGAAAAAAACTGACAGGATGACTTTGCCTGACCCCATCAGCTATATAGGTATCCTCCACTTTTCGAAAGTTCACTTTATATCACTTCACTTTTACAAAAGAGCTGTAAAACAATACGTGTCTTCACTAACCAAAAGAAATCTGAAGGGGATTTTTTTAACAAAAAAAGGTGAAAACAGCATTCAGCATTTGTCTTGCAGTGAGTCAACAAGCCCTTCGACAGGCAGTGTGCACCACAGCAGCAAGAGTGGCCCCGCCAAGCTCCTTCCCCTAGAACTACACTCAGCATCTCAGCATCAGGCCGCCATTGCTTTGAAATGTGCCTGTGAGCATCTGTGCTTTATCTTGATTTACTTCCTGTATCTGTTAGCAAGATGTGTCCTATGGTAATTGCTTCTTCGCTTTGTGCCATTTCAGCTTACAAAAGCTTTCTTAGGAATGCTCTACTTTCAAACAGTGGGGGAAACCTGTACACTGATAATCTTTGGCATCCATTTTGAAGAATGGGACACTTCAAATTTGATAAAACATATGACGTCACACACATGCACAGACACATTTCATAAACTAAGTATACCAAAATAACAATACAAATTCAGTGATCCAAGAAAAGAAAAAAGAAATCCCATATGCTATGATATGAAAGGAACAGAAGTGGGGTTGAAAGAGGGGAAACAAACTGTATTAATGTTGGCTATAAACTGACATATTACGAGCTTTCTCAAAAAATTTTCAGGTATTCACTTTCTTAACAGTCAACAAATGTTAAGTGCCTGATTAATACCAGGCACTGCACTATGGTAAGCACTGGAAATAAAACACTGAACACAGTCCCTGCCCTAAAAGACATCAGTTGTCTATCTCCTCAACTAGATTTTAACAGACAGTTATAATATACTATAGTAAGTGCAACCAACATGGTGAGGGCACATCAAATTTAGAACTGATGAGGCTATCTACTAAAAAAGAAAGGGAAGGATGTGGCTATAAAACCCAGCACTGAGGGCTTCCCTGGTGGCGCAGAGGTTGAGAGTCCGCCTGCCGATGCAGTGGACACGGGTTCGTGCCCCGGTCCAGGAAGATCCCACATGCCGTGGAGCGGCTGGGCCCGTGAGCCATGGCCGTTGAGCCTGCGCGTCTGGACCCTGTGCTCCACAGGGGGAGAGGCCACAACAGTGAGAGGCCCGCGTACCGCAAAAAAAAAAAAAAAAAAAAAACCCAGCACTGAAATTTTAATTAATTTAAGATCAGTACAACTATCCATGAATCTCAAACAGTAATGTGATAATGTAGACTTTGGCCAAAATACTAGCATTACAAACTTCAATACTCCTTTTTTGTATGGAGAGCCCTCAACTCCCTTTAACCAGAATGTAGGAAAAGTGGTAACCAGAGACATTTTGCACAGAATATAGGCAAACAGGGAAGCCTCCCTGAGCAAAAGTCAAAACTGATTTATCTCAAAACCATACTTCCCTTTCTTCTGAGATAAATATTCCTTAAATCACAGAGACATTTAGTAGCACAAAATCTATGTGACATAAACCAAGAAATTAATTATATTCTTCTATGGCTTTGCTTTCAGATAGTGGGGAGGTGAAATGTGTTTCTATAATACCTTTTTATTAGAAGTTAATGCAGGGCTTCCCTGGTGGCGCAGTGGTTGGGAATCCACCTGCCAATGCAGGGGACATGGGTTCCAGCCCTGGTTGGGGAAGATCCCACATGCCACAGAGCAGCTAAGCTCATGCACCACAACTACTGACCCTGCACTCTAGAGCCCGCGAGCCACAACTACTGAGCCCACATGCCACAACTACTGAAGCCCACACACCTAGAGCCCGTGCTCCACAACAAGAGAAGCCACTGCCATAAGAAGCCCACGCACTGCAACGAAGAGTAGCCCTTGCTCGCCGCAACTAGAGAAAGCCCGCGCACAGCAACAAAGACCCAATGCAGCCAAAAATAATAAATAAATTAATTTAAATTAAAAAAAAAGGATACATAAAGTTAAAAAAAAAAGAAGTTAATGCACTGATGAAAATGCAAACCACTCTACAGGCAACTAAGAGAGACCATACTTTCATGAGTCTAAATGAACATAACCATAGGAGCTACCTGGGCCTCCTACTTGCCATGGTAAATCTGCTCTACTATCTGATGCTATCCTTCAGTTCACAGAGCACCCATACTCACCAGCTGGCCTGCCAGCAGTGGCATATACTCAATGATGGCCAGCCGGACCCTCCATTTGGCATCTTCAGCCAGCTCCACTATGGCAGGAAGGAGTGATTGAGAGAGCTGCCGGATTCCAATCACTTCATTTACACAATCCAAATTGGAGATGATGTTCAAACGAACTTCAGGACACTGCAAGTACACAAGCCCCAAAAGACCACATGTAAAGATCAAGTTCTCTGCCCAATATTCTCCTACCAACACAATGAGTAAATAAAATTTAAAATAAGAAAGTACTGACTCAGGTGAAAAAAGTATTGTCTTGGAAGAAATACTTAACACTGAGTACACAAATAATTCAAAGCACATAATTTAACTGATCTTAACCAGAACTTTCAATGAAAAATCTATAGAAAGGTAAAGGGCATAGGCTATGAAATCAAATTACATGCATTCAAATCCCAGATCTACCACTGCTGAGACCCTGGGTAAGTTATTTTACCTCTGTGCTTCACCTTCTTCATCCGTAAAATGGGAATAATAATAAGACCCACCCTCATAAGACTGTTGTGAGAATTACATGTAATAATAATACATGCAAAGCATTTATGATCATGCCTGGCACATAGTGTTAATAAATATTAGCTAATGTTATAATTTTGATATTATTATATTTATATTTAAATGAAAGAAACTTATCAAACAAAGATCCATTAAGTTTAAAGAGAAAAAAAAAAGCAGCGAATATAAGCAGGAAATAGGCAGAGAAGATGGAAAGACATTTTTAAGTCTGTATCAAATGGCCCATTTTCTGGGGAACTTATAACCCCATGCCCAAACATTGTCAATGGTTTAAAATAAGTTACTTTGTTGGGTTCTATCTCAGTGAGACCCCAAACAAAAACCAAGCCAAATCACTGACTATCAAAGGATAACAAAATTTATAGCCAGACTTACCTCATCCTTTAACTGAGCTAAAAAAAGAGGTAGAAGATGTTCAATGGTATTCCCTTTGCCCAAAATCGTAGACAATCCCATAATTACAGAAGCTAGAGCCGACTTGACATGTTGATTTGTATCAGATACTAATTCCTAAAACAAAATCAAAATTAAAAGCCTTTCTTTTTTTTGCAAGACAATAGAAACTTCCATACCATTTCACAAGGAATTTTAAAAGACAGCACTATTTCAGTATTGATTAGTTGATAAAGTTTCCTCAGACCATCTGTCAACTAATATAAACCTATGCACCAAAGAGCACTTTACACTTATAAAGCACTAATAAGTAATAAATAACAATGTCACATGTTAACATATCTGTCCCATTCATCCCTGGTCCAAGTTTAAACTCAAAGAGCTTTAAGGGAATATTGATACAAACAAAAACTGAGGTAAGGTTTACCTTCATATAGGGCAAAGTGAAACAAAAAATAAACTAAAGTTAGGTTTACCTTTATATAGGGCAGAATCTGATTCATAATTATGGTCTCTCTACCTTCCATGGGCAAGTTCTCACAAAGTTCTAAAAGAGATAAATAGAAAAAAAAAAATACTTACATAGAGCCATTACAAGGAGCCAAATGAAGAAATTTAACCGGGTTTATCAACAGTTTCAAGTTAAATCAAATCATATGTTTAAGCAAGTAAGCTCCAAGGAGGAAAACTGGCTTATTTTAAATGCACTTTTTGGTCAATCTATATGCCACTGTGTACCACACCAATCCAACCTGGAAATGCCTTTTTTTTTTTTTCCTAAAAACAGAAACAGGGTAACACAGCTGTTTGGTTTTAAATATAAAGGGAGTAGCTTTATGTGACAATGTAACATTTCAACACATTAAAATCATCTATTTACTTGAAAACATAATCTAGAACAAAAAAAATACAAAATTCACTGACATAAAGAATGCACCAAAGTGAATGACATAAACTACAACATAAACTGATGCCTTAACCTTTTACTTTGTGGGCAGCAGCTGCCCGGACTTCAGCTTCACAGTCTTTGAGTAGGTTCTGAAAGGCGGGGATGAGGTCATTTAGGGTGATTTTGGGACCCACAGCTTTCTGGAGCTATAAAAGAATTTGTACAGGTTTTAATGTATTCTAAACAAAATAAGTAACATGAACACACAAAACAGCACAATCTTCAAGTATAGACAGTCCCCAACTTATGATCGTTTGACTTAAGATTTTTCAACTTTAGGATAGTGTGAAAGCAATACACGTTCAGTAGAAACCAAACTGCAGATTTTGAATCTTGATCTTTTCCCAGGCTAGCGATATGCAGTACAATCCTCCCGTGATGCTGGGCAGAGAGAGGAAGCCCCAGCTCCCGGTCGGCCATGCAATCACGAGGGGAAACAACCGATACGTGTAAAACCATTCTGTTTTTCACTTTTAGTACAGCATTGAATAAATTACATGAGATATTCAACACTTTATTATAAAATAGGTTTTGTGTTAGATGATTCTGCCTAACTGTAGGCTAATGTAAGTGTTCTGAGCACATTTAAAGTAGGCGAGGCTAAGTTATGATGTCCAGCAGGTATTAAATGCACTTTCAACTTGCAATGGGTTTATCGGGACATAACCCCATCCTGAGTCCAGGAAGATCTATATATGTTTTTGCCATGAGCACTTCTAATTCAGAAATTTTTGGTACAACAGCAAATCTGTGGGTTTCTGTTTTTTTTCTTTAGTACTCAAAAAATGTCAGTGCAACAATTTTACCTCTGAAAATTTGTCAGCTACCATATAGCGAACTCGCCAAGATTTATCTTCTGCCGCTTGTCCAAGTGTAGGCATCACCAAAGCCTCAAGGTCATCCTCAGAAAGTAACTGAGCAATATTGACACAAGCTTCCACAGCTAGGAGGCGCACTGAATCCTAATGAACAAAATTCCTTTCCGTTAGTCAGATAATATTTACTGAGAGCTACGCGGCAGTGTGTGGTGTGTGGTAGTGCCGTGGGTATCATTTAATTTAAAAAAACCAACCACACTATATGCAGCTCATGTCTTTATGTCTTGAAATAGCTGCTCCCTTTGCCTGGAATGGCAGGCATGTCAAAGCCATAAAGGCAGAAATGACTGTTCTCTGAGCGAACAGCAAAGTAATGACGTTAGTTAGAGTTCAGGATTTTTATTAAGGAGAATGAAAATAAAATGTGAAGATTAAGTGAAAAAAGAAAACGTTTTAATGATGTCTCTAAATCCTCACTATAAGAAGTTGAGGGATAAAAATGAAAACAATGCTTATACAAGTTGTTTACAACAGATCAAAACAGAGAAAGAGAATAGGGAATAAGGGTAAGGGAATGACTTAGGAAGCTCAGTTTTCAAAATACTCATTGTAGGATGGCAGTAATAGGAGTTTAGGCATGAGATAATGACTTGGAAAAAAATACATAGAAAAACAAATTTTTTAAGTAATTAAAAAAAACATTCAATTTAAATGTTGATGATCAAGGACAGAATAACTTTGAGGTAGCCAAGCATAAAAAACCCAGCAGAAAAAATTAGGTATGGGATTAATGAACTCAGCTTCCCAAATGTAAACCACCAAGTATCAACATAGTACCTGTATGACCTTTGCACAAGTGGAAGTATATAATTAGACAAATCAATGAAAAATAGGGAATTGAGCTATAGATTCGGGAATCATAAATATATTAGTAGGAACTGAAAATACATAAACATCTGAGCACCCAGAAGAAACAAAACAAAAATTTTAAGAGTATGTGTGTGTATATATACATATATAAATATTTTATATATGTAACATTCCTGTATGCGTATATCTAGGCATGTGCAAACACACAAGGGATAACAGCAACTCCAACTTTCCGAGACACTACACGTTTACAGATCAACAATAACTTACCCTACGCCCAAGATACTCACTACTCTATCTAAAGGAACAGGCTAAAAAAGGCAGAACTAGGTTCTTGGTAGTAGCTATACAGCTATTTTCAGATTCCAAAAATTATGATGAATCAAGGGATTACCATCATCTATGGAAATATATACCCATCAATATTTGTTCAATTAATCAACTGCTTCTCTTCCAGAACTCCTGATTTTCTTCCCTATACCTGCTACTCCTCCCAGAATCTTCTCCACTCAGCAGTGACACCAGCATCCACCCAGTTGCTCAAGCCAAAAATCAAAGAGATCTTGATTCCTCTTCCCTTCATCCAATTCAATAATAGTTCTACTGACTACCTCCAAAACTATCTCCAGTTTCTCTCCATCTTCACTATACCACCCTAGTTCACCACTGTCTCCTGCCTGGATTATTACAAAAGTCTCCTAACTTGTCTTGCTGTTTCTACTCTCAATCCCACCTTACAATTTAGTTTCCACCCGGAAGCCAGAAGGATCTTTTAAAAATGTAGATTACATCAAATCACACCGCTGCTTAAAATCTCGGTGTATTCTCATTCCACCTAGAAAAGAAAATCCAAACTCTACACCCTTGTGGTTTAAAGGTCCCCCACAATCTGGCCCCTGCTTATCTTCTCCAAACTCATCTCTGATCAGAGTCCTTTTCACCCACTATGTTCTAACCTCAGGGCCTTTACACTAAGTGTCCTCTCTTCCTGGAATTCTCTTTTCCTGGAGCTCTGACACCCTAGGAAAGGGCATGGCTGGCATTTTTCTTTCATGTCTCAGTTTATGCCACCTCTTCAGTCCTTCTCTGACTAACCAGTCTAGAGGATGCCCTACAATCACTCCCCACCACTGTGTTACCCGACTCTATTTTCTTCATAGTATTTATCCCCAATGTTTTGTTTGTTTATTATCTGTTTTCCTTCATTAAATTGTAAACTCCATGACAGCATGGTCCCTGTACACCCTGTTTAACACTGTAAACCAGCACTAGAACAGTGCCTGATATGTAGAAGGTGCTTCATAAATACTTTCTCAATGAATGACTAAGGCAGGAGCAGCAATTCTATCAGTAGTCAGAGTGAATATACACACATGTATTTTACAACTAAGCACAATATTTTTTTGAGCATCCATTGCTGCTAATACCACAACTAGACATAACTCTTGATGAAAAGTAACCTCCATCTACGAAGTGATCTTATTGCCCCCCAAATATCAAACCTAACTCTCCTTAAGCCTTTAGATCAGAGCTGGGGCAAGTGCTGGCCAAATCTGAAAAGCAGCAAGTTTCTGTAAATAAAATTTTACTGGAACGGCACCATGCCCATTAGTTTACATATTATAGAGTGCTACATACAACAGCAGAGCTTTGTAGTGACAACAGAGACTGTCTGGTCCATAAAGCCTAAAATATTTACTATCTGGCCCTTTCACAAATCTCCACTCTAGATTCAACTACCAATTTTGCAGGACAAAAGAAAATGTTAAATTATACCACTGGAAATGTAATCAATGAGATCTCAAATGAGGATTCTAAACCTGTACTGTCCAATGCGACAACCACTACCCACTCACTACCTACTTCTGTGTGCCTGGAATGTAACTAGTGCCACATGTTTAAAGGATAGTTATTTTGGATATATTGGGTTAAATAAAATATATTATTAAAATCAACTTCACCTGTTTTTTACTTTTTAAAACGTGGCTACTACAAAACTTAAAAGTAACAGCGGCTTACATTGTATTTCTGTTGGATACTGCTGTTTTAAACTATACTGTATGAGTAATAAAAATGCAAAGAGAAGTAAGGAGGTGGTTACCACGAAAGTCAAGATGAAGTGTTAGTCTTAAGGGGGTGGAAAGTGAGGAGTGGGAACTGGGGAGCAGGGTTGTGTTTGGGAGGGAGCCCATGCTGGGCTTCCGGGGTAGTGGCTGTCGAAGTTCTATCTCCTTTTCATGGATGAAAGTCACAAGATGACATTAACTTGTAATGATTCATTAAGATGCATATTCACTTTGTGCTGTTTTCTATATATTATTTTAATAAATTAAAAAAATTATTTCAAAAGATTTACCATCTTTAGATCTAGAAGCTGAAAATAAGACTCATGGGTATGTATCTGCTGCTCGTGATCCTGTACACATAAAGTGATTCTAGGGCAGCAACTAGGTAAAACCTGAAGGGCTCTTCTTCTGGAGTCCAGGAACTCTGGGGGCTGATCCTCCAAAGCACCATACAGAGAGGCAGTGCAGCTTAGCAGTGAAGGCCATGAACTCTGGAGCTAAACTGCCTAGACTCAAATCCCCAGTCCAACACTGCTAACTATGCAACCTTGAGCAAGTCACTTCAATTTCCTGTGCCTGTTTCCAATTATGTAAAATGGGGTATCTACCTAATGGGGCTGTCGTGAGGACTGAATTACTTCCCGTATGTAAACCACTTAAAACAGGCTGAGAAAGATTTATTTAGGTGCTTGCTAGTGTATTATTATTGCTATTTCTACACCAATGAGATCCAGATCCTTGGATTTATAACTGCTATCAAGTGAAGTCATCCTATACACTCACATAGAGGATGCAGAGGGTCAAACAGCTTTCCCAATACATGCTATGCTTGTTTATCTGAAAGTCAAAAATTCCAGGAAACATTACTCTCCCATGACAATCCAGCCTGCAGTGCCCAAAGGTATGTTACCCTTTAATGCAGCTTTGGTCTTCCTTTCTAATTATGGCTCTCATTTCCTCTTTGACACCCCCTTCCTTTTAACAGCTGCTAATGTAAAAGAAAACTGTGGTCTGGTTAAGAAAGAATTATAAGGACACTGAGATGGGTCATATTAAACTTTATCCAGGCCAGAATTAAGTATTAATTCTGCAAAAAGGATCCTACCATGAGAACCAAAACACCCAAAGAAATTCTTAAAATTTTAAGAGGAGCATATCTGTGTACTTTAATTACTAAGAGTTAACCTACCTGTTCATCGGAAGCTAGATTAGTGAACAATGGAACAATTTCACTTTTCACACTGTCTAATTCCAGAACTTTTGCAAATTCACCCAATTTGGAAGCAGCAGCACGTCGTACCATTGGTGTGTCATCTGAGCACAAGGAACGGAAGTGCCTGCAGCAAATAAAATAATGAAGGTATTTCCTGTCAAATGCCATTGATGAAGCATCCCCCAACGCACACAGAAACTTTAGAGGTTTTCTCTTACAACCATCAGCGATTAGACTTCTACTCATAGAAGTAACAAGGGAAAACCCACGGGTATATTCAACTGGACAATAAAAAGTGGTGTCATTAATCCGACTACCCTGATACCAGTCACTCACTGGTAACAGGGTACTGTGTAACTTGTCAGCTGTGAACTCCCAATAACCCCAAATAACTAAAAAATACCATATCTTACTGTCTAATTTCTGCTTTGACAGCATTTGAAGCCCTGGGATAGCAAACGCTGAACAAACCACATGCAGATGTGCGAGAGGTAAACCAATCCCCACTCGCTAGGCGTTTCACCAGAGGGACAAAGTGAGCCTCCAGAGCCACAGGAGTGTGCTCCTGGGAGATCTGCCTCAGGGACTCCACAGCCTTGTCTCGAACCACAGTCTCTTCCACAGTCGCCAGACTTTCCAGAGGAGGCTAAATAGACCAAAACGGAAAACGAGAGAGAAAACTTACTCAATCAGGTTAGATACAGATTATCACCTTTTAAAGTGACTGAAGGGAGGTGGTACATGTAACCAGAATGTTAGCTACATCACACCAAATGGTTACTTTCAGTTCACATGGTGATAACATATGGTGTGTCCAACCTGAAGACACGACTTCTGTAGGACAGCCAAGATCTCACATCCCAGATGGCAATTCCCAGATGGTGTCTACAAATGACACAGTGGAAGAGACTTGACACAATATTAATATTATTGTGAGCTGAATCACTAGATTTAAAAGCTATGTAGCAGGACTTCCCTGGCAGTCCAGTGGTTAAAACTCCGTGCTCCTACTGCAGGGGGCGTGGGTTTGATCCCTGATTGGGGAACTAAGATCCCACAAGCCGCACGGTGCAGCCAAAAAAATAAATAAATGAAAGCTTTGTAGCCAGATTCAGACAGGATAATGTACACTTCCTCGAGTAAGTGCAAAAACATGACCAACGCTGGGCACCATAATTACATGAGGACATCTCATCAGGACACTGAGTCCACAGCCTTTGGGTTATTATTCTACCATTCCTGGAGGTGGACGCTACCTGTGTCCACTGTCTCCACACCAACCTATAAAAGGCTGAGAACAAAATCCTTTTTTCAGAATACATCCAGAATCTTCCCAAGAGTCACACACAGTGGGAGTTTCCAAAAGAACAATTAAGTGAAGAGTGCAGAGGTGGTAGCAAACCTTGCCTGCAGCTTTAGAAACAGAAGAGACCAAAGGGGCTGGTCTGGACTAGGATCAGTGAGTGAATATAACACAGCCCAGTAAAAAGTGACAGAGGGCGGGTTCTCTGAACCTCTGCCTTTCTGGGTTTACACTCAGTCCAGGCAAATGCAGCATATACCATGAGGTGCAAATGTTAAAGACAAAACCCACATGTAGAACTGACCAGGAGAGTTAAACACAATTGTGAGTCAAAGGAGAGACGTGTGTCTATCCAATAATACATTTCAAAAATTATTTGATACACAGAGGTAGAAAGTATTCAGCTTTTCTAAGAGGTATTTCAGAAGCCCTTTGAAAAGATACTGCTTTATGACTTGTAAAGGCCTTTCATGATCTGTCCACTGCCATCTCTGACCTCCTCTCATGCAGTATCACTGGATAATCTCTATCACTACTACAGGGTAAGGCAAGCTCCTGTCTCTTGATGTGAACTCTGCCTATCTCTCCATGCTCTTTTCCTATGCCCCCGGACCACCACTTCTTCCAAGTCTAGCACCAACACTGTATACTCCTGCAGTCCAACCGGTTCCATGCTTCCAAGGCTCTTAAACTCTTTCTTTTAAAATGATAATTATTGTTATATTCTAGCACTGAGGATACGGAAGAAACAAGGCCACAATTTCCTTGCTCTAGTGGAGTTCACATTTTTTTTTCTTTTTTAGGTCTTCTGATTTTATTTTTTTAAATTTATTTTATTCATGTATAGTTGATGTACAATGTTGTGTTAATTTCAGCAAAGTGATTCAGTTATACATATACATACATTCTTTTCCATTATGGTTTATCACAGGATATTGAATATAGTTTACATTCTAATGGAGGACGATAACAACTAGTCATGAAACCAACTAGATGGTGTTGAGTGTTCTGTAAAGAACTAGAATAAGGGGAATTCCCTGGCCGCCCAATGGTTAGGACTCCACACTTTCACTGCCAGGGGCCCAGGTTCAATCCCTGGTCGGGGAACTAAGATCCCACAAGCCAAGTGGTGCGGCTAAAAAAAAAAAAAGAATAGGATAATGTGATAAGGGGTGAGTGGGGAAGCAATTTCAGGTTGAGTGGTCAGCGAAGGTCTCTGAGATGCATTAAAGTTGATATGTGAATGACAAAGAGACAGCCCCAGGAAGCTCAAAAAAGAAACATTTTATTATAGGGAATACCTAGGGCAAAAGTCTTAAGGCAATAAACCTGGTTTATTCAAAGAACAGAAAGAAGACCATTGTGAATGGAATGAGGTTATTATGAGGGAACACATGAGATAAGCTCATAGGGGCAAGTTTTGTAAACTAAGGTACAAGCTAAGGTAGAAATCTGGGATTTTCTAAGAGTCGTGGCAGGTAGTGAGTGATCCACCCGCTGGGTGAAGAGTGAACTGTAGTGGTGGGGCGGGAGGCATGAGTGGAAGGCAACTAGTTAGAAAGTTACTGTAGTAATCTAGAGGAAAGATCATGTCGTCTAGAAAGATTAGAGGAATGAAGAGCTAGATGGTAGTAGGGATGAAGGAGAGTGAACTGATTTGGAATATATATAGAATCTATAGGAGTTACTAATGGATTAGATGTGGGAAATGAGGGAAAGCGAATTCAAGAATGTCTTCTAGGTTTTGGTTTGTGCAACTGGGTAGACGGTGATGCCATTTACTGCAACGGGGCAACTAATTAGGAGGCATATTTGGGGAAGAAAATTGATGTTGTTTTAGATATTAAATTTGAAATGCCTGTTTGACATCCAAGTAGAAAAATCACAGGCAGATATATAGAGAAAGACAAACATAGATATTTATATCTATCTTTCTACATATATCTATAACTGGAGTTCCATGGAAAGGTAAGAGGTAAAGACAGAAGTCACAAGAGTCAGCAACATAATACAGACAATATTTAAGCCCGGAAGCATTCAGTCCTATCTTGTCTAACTGGCAAATTCCTAGTCATCCTTCAAAACCTAGTTCAGACATTCTCTCCCAACAGATCTTCCCTGATCACCCTGGGTTAATCCCTTGCCCTTCTCTATTACTTGAATGCCTTTTATGTGCTTCAAATTTTTCCATCTAACACCGCACAGTAATTATTTGTTGACACATAAGGACAGAGGCCTCATTCCATTCATAATGCTCTTCTCTAACATTAACATTGTAACTTCAGTGCCTGATATAATAGGTTCTCAATAAATGTCAACTAAATTAAACTGAATTCATCAAATTCGCAAAGTAAGTCAGAAGCAAAAGTTACAATTAAAGACAAAACTAATAAACATTCCCAAAGCCATAACATTGCTAGATGAGCATTAAGATTTCCACTGTAAGGGGGAAAAAGCCATGAACAAAACCCATCAAATCCTTTTTCTCCCGACCTCTAAATTAACAAATCTACAGAGGCAAAAAAGAGGGAGAAGTTCTTTAATTCATAGTCAGAAAAAATAAGAAAGGGTTAATTGAGTCCAAAGGGCCTAGTTATTTGTCCTCTCAGTAGCTAACACTGTGACTATCCATAAAAAGATCTGTATAAAAAATGCTGCAGTGTGCCTATCACCAAACAACGTATCATTTATACTGCAAAAGTTGTAGGAGAGTAGGCAGAATATACTCACCAACAAACAGTGGGCAAAGTCAGGACCTCCCACCAGGCCAGTGAAATTTCCCAGCTGCTCAGCAAGAGCTAACAGTACCTCATCTTCATCATAAATTGTATCTGGAAATGACAACAACCCAGTACTCAGCAACAAGGATATCTGGCCCAGAGCTGGACACTCACACAAAACTAGGAATAGACTCAATATATAACTAGATGGTCTGTCACAGTCCTAACAGCCTTTTCCTCCTTCTCAATCAAGAGTCTATGGATCTGTTTTACAGAATGAGTTAGAAATTCATAATCCATATCAATTACTTTCCTATTAGCTAAATAGTTAAGGTCTGAATATGTCTGGCCACAAAATTACAGTATATGCTGTCCTGTTTCTTCATGGGAAACAGCAGGCTCAGTTTAGTACTTACTAATACTGTGGGTAACAAATTCGAAAAAAAATAGCCAAAGTTTTGAAAGCCACTGGAAAACAGAAATGCCCATGCCTTTCCTCCAAGAGTCACATACCTGTAAGGAAAGGCAGCAGTTCAGTTCGCGTCCTTTCTACTCCAAGTGCTAGAGCAATTGTTGATAATTTCTTAATACTATTGAGACGGAGCTTTAAAAAAGTAGAAAGAACGAAGTCAAGAAACAGTTGTGATTTAGACCAAAAGACAGTAGTTGCATGCTTCCCTGGTGGCGCAGTGGTTAAGAATCTGCCTGCCAATGTAGGGGACACGGGTTCGAGCCCTGGTCAGGGAAGATCCCACATGCCGCGGAACAACTAAGCCCGTGCGCCACAACTACTGAGCCTGCACTCTAGAGCCCTTGAGCCACAACTACTGAAGTCCCCGTGCCTAGAGCCCGTGCTCCGCAACATGAGAAGCCCGCGATGAAGCCCGTGGGCAGCAATGAAGACCCAACGCAGCCAAAAATAAATAAAATAAATTTTTTTAAAATGTGAATCATTTAAAAAAAATTAATAAAAAAAAAGACAGCAGTTGCAAACAGGTGAGATAATAACATACAGGTAAGAATGAAGAAAACCTTTAATTTAGATTTCATTCTATGAGGAACCTCAAGAACAGTGGAACACGCCTTCATTAGCTAAAGGAAGATTTCTTAGGAGAAACACGTTGACGGGCCCATTAAACAAATGAAAGAAAATACAATATTCAGAAAAGTGAGACAATTTTAAAAAGAGAGAACTTTGGCAGTGGTGAAGCAGGTGAAACGGTTGAGTACAACCCCTGCCTTTTCAAAGAAAAGTTCCACCTCCTCTAGGTTAGTTAGCCATCCAACCTAATTTCTACCCCACAAGCCCAGCGGAAGGCAGTCATTCACCTGCACTTCACTGGGCGCCTTGGCATCCTTGCAGCCCGCTCCAGGCCCTCGCGGTTCCGCTCCGCCCTCCTCCCGCTCGCTCAGCTACAGGGATGACCCGCCCAAGGCTGGACGCGGCGTTCCCACCGCCCGGCCCGGAAGGAGGGCCCAGGAGGGAAGCCGGTTCTCCCACAACCGCCCCGGACCCGGTGCGACGCCGGGCCAAAGCCTCAGCCGGCCGGGACAAGGGGTGCTGGAGAGGTTCCCGGCCCGTCGGGTCGAGCCACCAGAATCCCTCACGGATCTCTCCCCTCCTCCCTGTCAAGTTTCTGCTCCGAGTCCCAGCTTTTAATCCCCGGGCCTCCCCTGCCCCGGGGCGGGCCTTCCCCCTTCCCTACCACGCGCCCGGCCGAGCCCGCCTCCGCTCCCCGGCCCGACTCCAGTACCTGCACGTCCTCATTGCGCAGCTCGTCGATTAATACCGCGATTGGGTAGAGCGAATCGTCTCCATCTCCGCCCGCTGCCCCCTGGCCCATGCGGGGCCCCGCCACGCCCGCCATGTTCTTTCTCCTCCGCTTGGTCGCCACCGCCCGCTTCGCGCCCAGGCCCCGCCCCGTGCCCAGGCCCCGCCCCGCGCCCGGAGAGGCGGGGCTAAGACCCAGGCTCGGCTAGTGCTGAGGTCGGGGAACCAAGTGCCTGGCCGGCCGGTGGAGGCCCCATCCCGGACCCCGTTGCCGGCGGTGCACGTCTGAACTCCAAAGGACACGTGGGCTGAGAAAGCGAAAGGAGACCGCGTGTCCTTTCCCCAGGCAAAAGAAATAGGGGCGGGGATTCGTCCTGCTCATGATGATCTGAAGGCGTCGGGGACTTACCTGAGTGAACCAGGCTGTGCCCTCTTAGGACTCAGGCGGACCAACGAGGATGCCCAAGGACAGGAGGAAAAAAGATTTAGCGCCTCTCCTGACTTCCTCCTGGCCCTGAGCCATTTGGGTCTCCAGTCCTAATTTCCCCGCTATCCTCAAGCTTCCACAAAACCCCTCCACCTCTTCCTCCGGCCTGTGCGCCAGAATTGTATCTGGCTCCTGCCCCGTAAGACAAATAACGCGGGCGGTGAGAGAAAATGAACAGCGCTATCCAAACTCCCCAGTCAATATTTTTTCCGCTTTCTCCATGCAAGCTGTTAAAAACATGTTGCTCTCTTGTTTTTGTTTCTTTTCAGTTTGGTACTGGAATGGTGCCTTCTGTTGTATTTTCTTCCTCCCATTTTTTAGGTCTTTAGCATGCTAGAAGTACAACAATCAAGCAAAACTAGGGCAAGCTTTAATCCTTCCAAATTGGGTGGCATGGCTACTTTGCTTGTACAAGAAAGGCTAAACTGACCTCTCTAGAACTCCAGGAGTCCTCAAAGGCAGCAGTGGCAGGAGGTGAGGGTATGGGAGTGCTTTCTGACAAAATTTAGTGGGAAGTTTCCATTTACCCTTGTTAGGGCAGCATGGAATAACTAGAATGTCCCTTTTTGTTTGTTTGTTTTGAACTATAAGCAGCTTGGATTGATAGCTACCTATGGTGATCACAAGCTCTGAAATGGTAATTCTATGTGTTTGATTAATAAGAAAAGTAAAATTATTAATAAATCTAATTTAGGAGACTTTAAAAAAAAAACATGGGGTTCGGGCTTCCCTGGTGGCGCAGTGGTTGAGAGTCCGCCTGCCGATGCAGGGGACACGGGTTCGTGGCCCGGTCCGGGAAGATCCCACATGCCGCGGAGCGGCTAGGCCCATGAGCCATGGCCGCTGAGCCTGCGCGTCCGGAGCCTGTGCTCCGCAATGGGAGAGGCCACAACAGTGAGAGGCCCGCGTACCGCAAAAAAAAAAAAAAAAACCAAAAAAACATATGGGGTTCTTGGAAGTAAACACAGTAGATAAGGCTTTTGATCATAGTGAAAGTTTGAGAATCAATGGATCTGAACAGTAATTCTCAATTTAGGTTTGTGCATGTGTTCTCTAGGGTTTTGTCTTTTTTTTTAATATTTATTTATTTATTTGGCTGCATCTGGTCTTAGTTGTGGCACACGGGATCTTCCTTGCAGCATGCGGGAACTTTCTTTGAGGCGCCTGGGCTTCTCTCTAGTTGTTGTGCATGGGCTCAGTAGTTGCAGCACGCGGGCTTAGTGGTTCCGCGGCATGTGGGATCTCAGTTCCTTGACCAGGGATCAAACCCACGTCCCCTGCATTGGAAGGTAGATTCTTAACCACTGGACCACCAGGGAAGTCCCTAGTTTTGTTTTCATTTTGATAATTATTTTTTAGATTTGCATAAGCATATTCTGGATTATTTGGATGACTACTTTATAACCTGGCATTGCCACGTGATCTCAATACCTACATTGCATGTGTGTTCATTGCTGCTTTTATTGTTCTGGGATCATGAGAAAAGAACAGAGGTGGATTTAAAATGAAAATGGTGTTTTCAAGCACAAAATGAAAGCCAAATCACATCATAGGACTGCACTGTCACAGTAGTTCTAACAGAAAAGTGGTGAGAAAATTGAGATAATATAGGTCACTTGGTGGCATAAGCATGTTGAACTCAAAAGAAGCTGAGCTTTCACAGGCAATAACAGTCACAATACAAGGGATAATTTAGTCTCAGCAAAATACATCATTTGCCATGTTAAATTACTATAATATTAATATGAGTAGTATTAGTTTTGTGGTTTCATTTGTATTTAACTTATAAATCTATTTTGGTTTTTTTAGTTGTATAAGAACCATAAATAAAAGAACATTATATTCCTACTTTATATTTGTAAATTTAAGTAGCATGGTAATAAAAATAATTGAAGTAAACTTAGGGTTTTCAAGATTTTTTTCCTTAGAAATGGATCCAAGTACTACTTGAGAAGCGGAAAGTTAATAGTTTTTTTGATTTAGTACTTTACCAGTTAGATCAGAGGGGGTTCCTATTGGCATGAGGAGGAGAAATCGGTTCCCTTATAGTTTATGTGAAAAGGCTTCAGAAATGATGAAGGAAGCAAGTGCAGAAAGAAGCACATTAAGTCAGTTCCACACATATCATCTCTAGATATTAGCTCAGGCTTAGACGAGCTTCGGTATGCTAAACTAGCAAACTGATGGATGCTAAGCTATTTTGTTTAAAACTCAAATATGCTTTGCTTACCCAAGCACAATGAATTGGACACCTATGGAATAACACAAGCTGAGAAAATAGGCCCCAGAAAATTGCCCGGTTTGAGAGTCATCAATTCTGGACTTCCGTTCCCACCTCTGTCTCTGACTTATCGTGACTTACCTCTCCCTATGCCTCAGTCCCACCTCCCACCCCCTCACCCCCAATAAAATAGAGCTAACCACCTCTGATTCCCTCTCTAGTTACTGCGATGATGTGAGGATGAAACAGGTAGTACACGTGGAGATGCTAGTAAATCCTTCAATAAAGTGATTAAAACAAACAGACTGCAGCAGAAAGAGGCTATTTCAAACACTGGGCTGAATGGAAACTGGAACTAAATCTAAGACTGTCTTTTGGGGAATGTAGTCCACTGACTATCTGAATCACCTAATATGCTTGTTAAAAATGCAGATTCCTGGCCTCCATCCCAGATCTACTGAATCAGAATCCCTGAGAATGGGGCACATCTTGCCGTTCACCCCTGGTGATTTTAATGTTCACTGATGTTTGAAAGTCACTGATTTTAAAAATTCATCTGGAAAAATAATTTCCATGTCAACAAAGAAGCATCTGCTCATGGAGAGTCTGAAAGGTCTGCTCAGGTAGACTGTGGAGGCCACCTCTGTCCAGGAAAAGCAAATGACAGCTACAGCTGCTTATCACTGAACAATTCTGTCCCTTTTGGTTGTGGTTTTTGCCAGATTATAATGATCCCTCTTTCGCGTGGTTCCTGGAAGCTAGCAAAGCACTGCAAATACAGTCCTGCGGCACTGAGCTGTTTCTATATCCCCCTCCCCCCTCTGTTGCTCCCTCTGGTTCTCCTTTCCACATCCCACACACACCACAAGAAGCTAGTGGCCGGGGAGCATCAGAGGCAGCCGCTGAGATTAGGCTGAGGATTTAAGGCAACCCTTGGGAAACAACGTGACATGTTCAGCACGAAAGCACTGAGTTCTGACACCCACATACAGTTCACTCATCAAATGAATCAAAGGAAGACAAGGTTAGACTTGCCAGTTCCTGTCAGATGAAGCATGGAGAATACAGAGAAGCACAGGCAGATGGGATCAACAGCTCTCAGTGTCACAACAGAAAAGGGTCAGTCCTGAGGAAGCTTGGATGACATTGGCATATCCTCCTGCCTCTTGCCTCACATGTATTAAGGTTGCCTCTTCCTCACAGAGCTTTGCAAATAAGCACTCATTCAAGGGCTGATCTGCTCCACAGTCACCCTACTGGGAGAAGGCTGAGCCAGGGGAGAGAACTATGTGTAGGTGGTTCTCTCAGGGCAGACCCAGAAGTGTCATCCCATTGAGAAGGCCGTCAAGGAAGCGGTGGGTGGCCCAGTTCATGAACAGAAAACCTGAGGCACATACAGGCATGTTCCAACTCTCTTCATTTAGCAAGACGACCCTGGGAAACTGATTCCCAGGTCTGTACTTAATTCACTGCAGAGTAGTAATTATCACCGTAGCATTAACGATATTTCCAATTTATATTTATACAAAGAATGTCTTCATTCTGTGGGACTCAAATATTTTCCCCTCAACTTTACCTCAATATTTTCTCCTTTTTTCTCTTTTCCACTTTGTGGCAAAATTTTAATCCCAATATTATGGCTGGGAATACTTGACAAAGAGAAAGAGACTTTACCTGGACCCACACAGTGACTCAGAAGAAGCTACAGAACTCATAATCAGGGATTCTCACTGTCCCTTGCTTTATCCTCTCCCTCCGTGCCACAGCTTATCACCGTAGGTAAAATTGGATTTCCAGAGCAAAACTTTGTTTGAATTCTTGGGAAGAACAAATCAAAGAAATGAGACAGTTCTGATTCAGGGCAGTCTATACAGTGGTTACGAGAGTATACAGTGGAATCAGGAAGACCTAGATTGACATCCCAGCTCTACCAGTTACTAATGTGTGACTTTGGGCAAATAACTTATCCTCTCTGAATCTTGGTTTCTTCATCTGTAGAGTGGGGCTGTAAAGCTTACCACATGTGGTTAAGGTTAAATAATTCACATAGAGTGCTTAGATTAGTACCTGACAAGAGTAAGTCCTCAGATATTAGCCATTAATAGGTATCATCTACTGAGGAAACAGAAGCAGGAAAGAAAACATTCCAATCAACTGAGCTTTGGCAACAGAGAGGACCAATGTGAAAGGATGATGAAATCTACATGATTTAGAGTCAGAAGACCTGACTCAAGGCCTTCCAGAAGGCTCTCTCATTGGTAAGATAGGGACAAATCTTACCTTACTTCTCTCTTGGGGTTGTTGTGAGGAATAAGATCCATACTGTAAAGTACCTTGTAAATGGCAGGCACGACACAATTGTTAGCAGTTATGTTTTTGATTTCCAGGGGCTCACTGAATCGCTGAATCTGGTGCCCACACCAAACACATAAAGAGAACACCTGGAGACCTAAGTTCAAGGTCTGTCGGCCCCCAATTCCCGAAGAACAGCAGTCAGAATTAGTACTTCCCCTGACCACAAGGGTAGATTTACGATACAACCAATCTGGAGATCAAGCAGACATGGTGACCTTTCTCAAAAGTCTTAGGCCCCTGAGTCCTATTATAAGCCCTAACATTCTTAGGACAGACCCCTGGTTATCTTGCCAGATGCTATACACACCCCAACAAAAAAACCTTTGTTACAGTGTTAAGTGAAAAAGCAAGGTACACAGTGTTATTGAAATTGTGGTACACAGTGTAATTTAAACTGAAAATGTTCAGAATTAATAGATTACTCCTAAATAGTTAATATCAAAATATCTTAAGATTTAAAAAAAAAAGCAAGTGCCAGAACAATGTATATAGTATTTACTATTTGTATACAATAGAATGCACATGCATGTGCTTGTGTAAGCACTGAAGCAATCTCTAGAAGAACGCACATGACTAATCACATTGGCTGATTATGGGTCTCTGGGAAACAGAAATGGAGATTTTTCAATTTTTCCATTTATCCTTTTGTTTGTTTGGTTTTTACTATTTACTAAACTCCAGATTTTACTCAAATTTCATCCATTTTTCCACTAATGTCTTTTTTTCTGTTTCAGAACCCAATCCAGAATACCACATTGCATTTAAGCTTTTTGAATACTGAACCATAAAAATTATTACATATTCAAACAAACACACCTTCTGGCTCTTGGTTACCACACTGTAGACTGCACTCTGCCTCCCCCTGGTTGGTTTCCCCTGTGACATCCATAGATGTGTATTAATAGTGCCCTCCTGCCAGCTATTCCCTAACTAGCCCTGCTATGTCCACGGGGTAGAGTCCAGATTCCCTTCTCCCTTATTTTTGTAAGCCCTCATCACCATGTATTGTACTACGCCCAGCCAACATAAGTAGCTTCCAGCATCAGGGCATACTGTCCCCAGATCCCAATGAGACAGAGGTTTGATTTAGCAAAAGCAGGGATTACTTAAATATTCCAGGTCCCCTAAAAGCTCTTCCCTGTGGTGTCCCCTGAAGATGGTATTCTTTCCCATTAAAAAATATTTATTTGGCTGCGTCGGGTCTTAGTTGCGGTATGTGGGATCTTTGTTGCGGCACACGGGCTTCTCTCTCGTTGTGGCGCACAGGCTCTAGAGCATGCAGGCTCAGTAGCAGTGGCACACAGGCTTAGTTGCCCTGCAGCATGTGGGATCTTAGTTCCTTGACCAGGGATCGAACCTGCGTCCCCTGCACTGGAAGGCAGATTCTTAACCACTGGACCACCAGGGAAGCCCCCCCTTTTTTTTCTCTGACCTGCCCAACAGAACTGTTAGGAAAAAGGTCACAGGAGTAAGAAAGAAGCAGTGCCAAGACCCCTGGACACACCATTCACATCTCAGCAGAGATTCAGCTGGAACTGTAATTAGAAACCAGAATTTCCACTGACTTCTAGGACTTCAGGAAATCAGCTCCCTTTCTAGTGTGAAATTAAAATTAGCTGAGGGCTCACAGTGTTCTAGAAAATCCCCTACAGATGAGAGCGGGCATATTCAGGGTGGTATGGCGATAGACATACAACACAGAAACAGACTCACAGACTTCGGAAACAAACTTATGGTTACCAAAGTGGAAAGGTGGGGGGAGGGATACATTAGGAATTTGGGAATTTGGGATTAACAGATACACACTCCTCTATATAAAACAGATAATCAACAAGGACCTACTGTATAGCACAGGGAGCTCTACTCCATACTCTGTAATAACCTCTATTGGAAAAGAATCTGAAAAAGAATGGATGTGTATGTATAACTGATTCATTTTGCTGTACACCTGAAACTAACACAGCATTGTAAATCAACTATACGCCAATATAAAATAAAAAATATTTTTAAAAAAGAAAGAAAAGAAAAGCCCCTACAAAGACTGAACACTCTGTCTTACTAGGACAAGCTCTGGGCTCTGATTATGGAAGGTAGAATAAGAAGGTCGTTGAAAAAATGACATGACTATGACTAGACCCTGTTCTTATCTCTGCCCATCTAGCCATTCCAGACACCTGAGCACAATACCCAAACAAGAGGTCATGAAATAGGGAGTGTACCATCATGGTTACGAGAGAGGGTCTGGAGCCAGACAGACTGTTTGCGTTTGAATCCCAGGTCTGCAACTTTTTACCCAGGTGATCTTGGGCAAGACATTTAATATCTCTGAGTATCAGTTTCCCCATCTTTAAAAAGAGGATTAATAGTTACCGAGCTCACAAGGTTGTTGTGAGGATTATGTGAGGTAAAAAAGCAACTTGAAACCTTCCTGACATATAGTAAATGCTTAGTAAGTGTTAGCTGTTACTCGTATTATTTCTGCACAGAGCAAATCTGATGATCTAGAGGGTAAAAAACATAAAAGGAAAACAAGAAACCCCCCAAATGACAAAAACCCCAAACTTCAATCTATTCCCCAGATAGTTCTAAGGTTGAGTTCAGAAATGGGATAAAGAAGGGAAATCTTCCTTCTTTATCAAAGAGCTGAACTTGTCTGTCCCTAAAGGCCTAAATCTGCCTAAGTGGATACCCTATACGTTTAAATGCAAATTCTACTTCCTTCTGCAAATGTTTGCTTTTCACCCCATGACCTACACATGAGGAGAAATCAAAGGTACTCTCAGACCGTTTACTTTCTAGGGGCTCAGCCCCTTCTACCTTAAGTTGAGCTACTGTGCTGTAGATAATGTGTTGGCACCTGATGGAGGGGAGAACCCTGAACATTCATATAGCCTTTGAGTTGCCTTTGATAATAAGTTAGCAGAGGAAAAGTTAAGACTGCTTTGCTCATGTCTGGAAACTTGAAAATGAGTAAATGGCTGGTAATTACCCCTAAAAGTAGCTGCTTCCCCCTCTCCACCAAACACATATCTTTTACTACCTATGAAGACCATCAAGGTCATGTCAACAGAGGTAAAATTAACTGGGAAGAATTGACCTGTGGATCATTTACCAACCAGGGAATCACTGTTAGCGGTGATGATCCAGCTGTCACAAATTATGGTCACGGTTTTCTCCAGGAAAATTTTGTAATTATAGAAATATAGGAGTGTAATTCTAAAGTATACATATTCTCAAGAAATGCAACTCAGATATTTCAATTTACACTGGAGTTTTGACACCAAGCAATTAGTGGAACTAATTAGATTCCTGGAGGAAAAGGAGAGCTGAAATTTTTATTGAGAATAGGCTGCCCTCTGCTGGACACTAGGGCACTGCAGACAAGGCTGCCTCAAGTTTTCAGAAACTGTGATACTTGGGAGTAAAACAAAAACAAAACCCAAAAAGCATGGCAACAAATTTAAACTCTGAGTTCTATTTTTTAGAATATCACAGACTCTGGGAACACAATTATAGAAAAAAGCCCAAGGAAAGGGGAAGGGGCTGAGTTTTTTTTTAAAAATTCACAAGATTCTTTTATAAATGTAGCACTGCAAAGCCAGCCTCCTTTTCTACATAACTCCACAAATATTTCACAGGCAAGAAAAAATGGGAACATATTATAGGAAATACCAAGGAGGCTTAGAGACATATTGTTAATAGGGAGACAAGGAGCAAGACCAATTCCTGAGTGATACATGGTGTTTTCTTGCTGGTTGGGTGAACACATATCAGGTCATTTCTCTCAAAATGAGATTAACCTTTGCTCTCATGTCTGCGGGAGTGAGGAGGGGGAAGTAGCAGCAGCTCCAGAGAAGCTCCGAAGACCAGTGGCACAATAACAAAGGGGAAGTCTTCACTGTACTTGTCTCAAACAAACATATAAGATCCACAAAGCAGCCTCCCTCAGTGTGCCCAGAGCAGGAGGGCTTAATACGCACACACATTTTTTTTTCATTCTCCTATTCAAGACAGCCACAGGTCCTTATCTGAGGAGGCCAACAGGGTTTGAAAAAGGCCAGGCAGTTCTTCCTGAAGGTTGGATCTGCCAGCTCAAACTCTCTCCTCCCATATAACAAATAAATTAAATGGCACTTGAATGGGTCTGAAATTGCCAAAATTAGTCATTCCTTTTTTCCAGATTGTTATCATTCAAATGTACTGAGATGAGAGGATCAATGAGAAGGGAACTGGAGTAAATTATTAACATCCATTAGTGTACTTCAGTACCACATTAGTTAATTGTTTCCCAGAAAGCGGGGCCCAGAAAGAATGAGAGATGGGACAGGTAAGGTTTGATAGGGCAGAAAAAGCAGAGAAAAGGGTCTGGGGAGGGGAAGAGGGCTGGGTTAACAGGGGTTGTAATTGGAAAAAGACGCCAAACATTTTGCTGACTTAATTTATCTTTGATCTTTCATGTGATTGTTTGCTTTCCAGTCTCTAATATCAATAACAGTGGGTAGTTAGAAAAATCACCTAAGTTGTTTAAAAAAAAAAAAAAGTAACGATGACTATGCCCATCTTGGGCCACTAACTCAGAATTCCCTGGGAGGAAGGGGGTGGGTCCAAGCAGACAGTGGCAATTTTCAAAGGGTCCCCAGGTGATTGTTTCGTGGAGTTCCAGTTGAGAATCACTGCTCTGCGGGTCACATCTTCTCCAGCATTGAGTATAATGCTGCTGAAGCAGCCTAGCAAACAGACCAGAAACCATACCCTTCTCATTTGGCAAGTTGGAATCCGAGGGTTAAAATGGCAAATTACAGTCCAATGGCACCAGTTGCCAAATACCTGCAGGCAAATAAAAGTCAAAGATAATCTCCTAAGGCAGTAAATGGCTGGCATCCATGGTTGTGGTCTGCAAAAAACCCTTGTCAGAAGAAGTTACTTTTATCTCACACAATCTTTTGGCTGATGGGACCATCAAGAATCACCCAATTTACACTCTTATCTCTAGGCATGTCAAGGCAGAACATGCAGCCCAGAAACGAGAAGCAAAAACAAACCAAAAACCCCTACTACCTTCAAGTGTTTTATAAAGATACCTTAAGATTTCCTTAAATATTTTAAAGAGATGCTCATACTTAGGTATGCTATTTAACCCAATTGTTAATCACGAGCTGTTTATTCTAAGGAGCTACAATAGGAGTTCCCAGTCTGCCTGTCGTCTCACTACAATTCTGTATTCTCACATCCCTTATCTGAATGTCTCTCATTTCATTTATCAAATCTGTTGGTTATAATTTGTTTCAATGCCAGGTCTGTGGTGAACTCCAGGGCTGAAGAGAGCCAAAACAGCTTTCAGCTGCAAAAGAAACACTTACTACTTGATATTATTGAATTTGAACGTATCACTACGAAGTCATCTTGCAGTTATAGACTTCCTTTTCCTAGCAGGGCACGTATCTGGTAGGAACCGAGCATCTCCTCACACCTGGAGGAGAGGCTTTCTGCTCCAAATTCATTCAGAAGGTGTTGTGGGCTGTCTGACTCTCCAAAACCAAGTAATAATAAAAATATTCAATGAAGGTACACAATCTCTCTTTTTCGAAGGTATTCTGAGGAATCCTCCTTTGTGTGAAAGCATGTGTCCTAAAATATACATAGCATTTAGCCTCATTCACATCTTTCAAATTGCCCTTTGAGTTACTATAGGGCTCATGACTTGCTCTATTTTCTGTGGCCTAAAATCGACCAAACTGAAAGCAACAGCTGTATTTTTGTTGCAGGTTTCTTGAAGTGTGACATGGTCTTTGCCCCCAGACGTGCCAACAATGTTCTTGAGAGACAGGCTTGCAAGGGTTGCATGTTAAGGTTCTATGTCATTAGTAAAGACACTGGGTACTCAAGAGGGTTCAGGAAGTAATCACAGGGGTCTGAAGTCTACAAAGACTTCATAAAAGAGAGGGAGACTCGAGCTGGCCCTAAAAGTAAGAAAAATAAACAGGGAGAAGGATGGCCTTCTAGGAGGGGAAAAGAAATTCATTAGGGCTGTGGACTTCTCCCTTCTGGAATTATATTAATAAAATATCCTTCTCTAAAACAACTTGGAAGAAATAATCAAACCAAGTTTCCTGGGCATTTTGGGTCCTATGGAAAGAAAACTGGTAACCAATGGTACTAAACCAGACGGCTACTAGAAGTTATTGGCTATAAGGTGCAAGATACAGGAATGACGTTAGAAATTCATTCACAAAAAAAGTTTTATTGCTCCTGACAACCCCTGACAAAGTGGAAAATTACCTAAATGTTAGATATTACTAGATCACATTTCTATGAATATTAAGACTCTCGAAACCCAGAGATTCTTTTTTTTTTTTTTTTGCGGTACGCGGGCCTCTCACTGTCGTGGCCTCTCCCATTGCAGAGCACAAGCTCCGGACGCGCAGGCTCAACAGCCATGGCTCACGGGCCCAGCCGCTCCGCGGCATGTGGGATCTTCCCGGACCGGGGCACGAACCCGTGTCCCCTGCATCGGCAGGCGGACTCTCAACCACTGTGCCACCAGGGAAGCCCGCCCAGAGATTCTTAATCCAAAAACGTAACATGGACCCAGAAACTCTCTTTTAGGCACAATGTTGACACACTGAGTAGTTCCCACTGTGCTTGGTTTTTCCACAAAATTAAACTAACCCTCACTGGGTTTTCCAATGGCTTCTTCCCAGAGTTTTCAGAATAAACATTCTGGGCTATTTGGTCTACAGAGGGCAGGTCTATACACTGAAGGAGGAAAGTGGGGGTGATGGAAGGAGTTGAGCTCCTTCAGGTTCCAATCTCCACCAAAGATTTAAAAGCTAAAAGCAAAAGAGAAAATATCAACTTAATAAAAGGAAAATCACACTGCCAAGATTTATTTAACTTTTTCTTTCACAGAAAATACAAGTATGTAATGTAAACACTGACATGTGAAATAAAGTACAAGGATCAGGAAGACAAATGAATTGAACAATACTCTTGCTTCAACACTGCAGTGCTTCCTGATTTCACTTGCAGCATGAATCTCACGGTTAAATAGATTATATACTGGAAAAATTAAAGGCAACATTCATTTAGATTTATCAAAACACCAGAGAGCCTCTGAAATCCAACAATGCCATATGGAAGTCAGATCTTTCTTTTGCAAAAAAATTACAGCTGAGCACATGTCCATTTATCTGTTTACCCAAGGCATTTAATGTAGGAGCCTAAGAATGAATTAATACATGAGCTTAATATGCCTGTGGAGGCAAAGATTAAACTGTGCCTCTTTTCGCTCTTCAGAGAAAATAAAATTAACCAAATTTAAAGCAGAGCTGCCCAACACTGGCCAGAAGACAGCACAATCACAGTGAATTCTTATTTCAATAAATCCTACAAAATGCAAAACACAATAAAGGATTTCCATTTGTGCTTTGCCCAAATGGTCAATCTGGATCTAATGCTGCAGAATTACATGGGGTTTGGAAGGTTCTTTCCCAGAACTCCAAACTAGAAAAAATGACCCAAATAAATTGTTGGGATCAAGAACCACCTTGATTTAAAACAGAGAATCAGTTTCTAAACTTGAATTCAGTAATAAAGAGTGTGGGCTTCCCTTTAATGTTATAATCTCAAGAGATTAAAATGAGTGGTCTTTCTTATCAGATGACACCTACCAGTTGACAGGTATACTTCGATAGCAGATGCTACTACACAGGCTGGTTCAGTAATAGGACTCAGTGTTGTGAGATCTGGGGTTCAGACAAGGCTGCTTAAGATCCAGAGATCAGAGAGCCCTGGGACTGCCAATGCACCCAACTCCCTCGCTCAGCTCTACAATCAAAGCTTATTACCAATAAGCTGTAGAACTTCATTCATTCCTTGATAGTCAACAATCTGTGGAGAAAAACGTACCTGAGATACTTTATCCTTACAGTGAGCAGAGCGGTCAGCTCATGCTGAACACTGATTCTCTGGAGGAGAAATGCTACTCTCACCAAGTGTTTTGAAACTCTCTTCCCAGGCAAAGCTAACCTCCCTGTATTGCTGAGGTGGAGATGTTTTTGTTTTGTTTTTTGTGGTACACGGGCCTCTCACTGTTGTGGCCTCTCCCGTTGCGGAGCACAGGCTCCGGACACGCAGGCTCAGCAGCCACAGCCCACTGGCCCAGCCGTTCCGCGGCATGTGGGATCTCCTGGACCGGGGCACGCACCCACGTCCCCTGCATTGGCAGGCGGACTCTCAACCACTGCGCCACCAGGGAAGCCCAGGTGGAGATGTTTTAACGCGTTTATATATCATGTGAAAAACACCTTCACAACAAAAAACATTCATTTTTATATCCCTTACCTATCGAATTTGGCAGAGTGTTCTGCAATTTACTGTGCTCTCACTAAAGATATTCATAGAACAGAGCAAACTGAAATCAGGTTTTAAAAGGGATAGCAACTGATATTCCCAAGGAATACCTAGATTGATCATGACCTTTTTTGTGCTATATTACAGTAAGTTCTTGCTTAGAAGGCTTTTTTTTTTTAACATGCAACATGATAAAATGGATCAGTACTGTACCACTTTGATTAGAAAAAAACCACTCACCATGGACCTCCATTACTGTACCTTCTCATTTACCTTGGCAAAAAAAAGAGCTCTAGCCACTGTGAAGGACAGTGCACTATTACTGCAGGTATGGCAAGATCTTTCACTAGAAATTCTCTGTCCCATAGTCAGACCACATGTGCCAATATCTGCCTTGGGAAATAGTAATCAAGTATTGAAAATTAAATACAAAAATCCTTAAAGCAGCGAGTGGGACCCCAGTTTATCTTCACTCTCCAGTTATCATTGTTCATGCTATCTAGACCTACTGACTCACAATTCTTCAACCCCTCCCCAGATATTCCTTTAGAGGGGATCCGAATGAGGACTCTTCATATGGTAACTAGCCATTTCTTCCCTTGTCACTTCTCCTCTCTTGGGATCAGTTCCTACTGAAAATCCCTTCTCTTTGAAAAATGAAAGATGGAAACTCTGAAAAATGAATGCATCCTATTTGCAGATACTAGACACAATCACCCTTAGGGAAATAAGGCACTATAACGTGACCCCAGATTGACTATAGGAATGGAACTTGTATTGGATCCTGTGTGGCTGCAAAGGAGCTTGACTTCCAAACATGAGCACTACTTTCCTGCCACAGGCCAGGCTGCATCCCGGAGTACCGCTATGATGGTCTAACCAATAGTCAGACTGGAGGCTCCAAAGAACTCACAGAAACACAGATAAAATTCTTCCTTAAAATAGAAAGTTACGTTATCAATTAGGTCTCTGGCCAACCTCATCATTCTTTCAAGTAATGTTCTCATAGTCAAGTGAGGAGTACGGACGAGCACTGGATGAGAAGTTAGGCAGCCCAGGTTCTGGTCCTAGCGCTACTACTTATTGGCTGTGTGGCCTTGGGCAAGTCACCTTACCTCCCCCTGCCCCTGCCCCCTGCCCCATAGTCTCAGTTTCTTCATCTGTAAAATGGGGATAAAACCACTTCCTTTGTCTACCTCACGTCATGACTGTGAGGATCAAATAAGATAATGTGAAAGTGCTTTGTAAACTATGAAATACTGTGTGTAAAAGCAAAGTAAGGTATATACTTATGTTTTAATTAAGTCCTTATCATTGCCTACTTGACTAGAGGTGCCCCATGCAGGATGTGCTTTGCAACAGACATACTCAAAAACAGGTGCCATGAATATACACTGGTCTTTCTCACTAGGGTTGTTTAAAAAGGGAGATTCTTAATTTCCTCAGAAACGGCCTCAGAATAAATTACTTTAAAATGTGATGTCATCCAAATCTACCAACTGATAGAGTTAATTTTCTCCACGTATGTCCTGTACAGTTATAGTCTGGTCTGTTGATACCTTTATACAGGGAAGTCTTGAATTCAAGAAACAGCATGCTAAAGCTTAAAAAACAAACAAACAAAAACCCACACCCATATAGTTATAGTTTGTTGTAAAGGAAATAAGATGAAAGCAAGAGGCATCCTATGTAATGAAATTAAGCCACAGTTCCTCAACTGATTGCATTTTTCCTGAGATACCTCCAGGGTAGGGTCCTGGTCCTGTGACATGCTTTAGAAAAGCTTAGTCTTGCCGGAGGTGAAAAGGACATGTAGGTTGGCAATTAGGCTGTGGTCATTTTCAGCACTAGGATTGGAACGAGGTCGTCTGCTAGGAGCTGCCAAAGAGCTTTGGTGGAGAAGCTCATACGGCCCAAGGGAGGCTAGTTCTTGGATGCCAAGCCAGAGTGTGTAGAACAGCTCAACACAGCCATCCAGTCTCGGGATTTTCAATTCTTCCTGAAAGTTGGTTCTACTCTTCTCCGGTCTAGTAAATAATTGAACAGAAGAAAAACAATGAGATGTGGAGCAATGTATCTACCCGGACTTTAGGGCCTTTCTCCACCTAGCTGCACAAAGTGTACATGCAGAACAGAGACACACATTAAGAAGTGAATGTGATTGACTCTGACAAGCCCAAAGAGCCCCGATTCCAGTATTCTTGTCAGACGGCTTTTATTACAAATGTTACAAACGATGACTTGGAGGGAGTCCTGTCAGTGGAATTACCAGTTAACAGGATGGTTGTCCTTTGGGGCCACAGGCATGGTGCTAACCTCCACTTTTCTTCCTGATTTGCTTTCCTTTCCGGGGTTTGAGGATGGTGTAGTTTGCATACACTGTATACTGATCTGACAGGAAGGGAACATAGAATGCCCGCAACAACTTTGAAGATCTGAAAAACAAGAGAAAAAAGAAAAGACAGAATTTTATCATTTGAGAGAATTTACTAACGTATTGAAAATGATTAAAGGAAATAAACAAAGTGCTATGGTGAGGATATTTTATACAAGCAGCACAGAAAAGTCTGTTATTTAGCTACTAGATCTTGATAAAAGACTTACTCAAGACCAAGTACCTTCTTACCTGCACCCAAATGATAGCCTCTCTATTAAGCCACAGGATATCCTTCAGAATAGCTCTAGGTCTGCACTTTGCATTAGAATTTGCCATAGAAAAATTCCAATTCAATCAAAGGACTGCTATTACAGAAATAAATTCTTAATACCTCAAAGGTTTCTGTACCTAAGAAACTAATGTGGAGATGCCAAAATGCTCAAATGATCCTGACTCTGGCTCTAAGTTTTCCTGGAGAGCTGGAGAAAACTGTGTTCTGGGCTTCCTGTGCGTACTGTTCTGGCAATTCTTAAGTCAAAGAGAGAATCTTTTTACTTTTTACTAAAATATAGATAGGAACAGCTAAAAACCTGAATTTCTCACAAGTTTCTAAAGAATCTGAAAAATACCTCGCATTTATTGAATACCTAGTATTGAACAGGCACTGGTGCTTATACTTTTAAGGATATTATTTAATCCATCTGATAACACTATGAGGAAAGTGATATTATCCTTATTTTATATATAGGAAAATGAGACTTACATAGATTAAGTAACTTGACCAGGGTTACACAGTAAGTGATAAAGCCCTCATTCAAATCCAGATTTGATTCCAGGTTCTGCACTCTTACCACTCTGGTTTATCCTGCATCCCAGGAACAGGCTAACAGGATTCATCACTTACTAGAAAAAGCGGCAGTGATAGTTTTAAATTCTATACAAAGTATTACTTCTTGACTATGGTTTCTGAGTCTAAAAACCAAAAGTTGGCCCTGAAACTGCCAACCTAAATGAGGTAGCTGAAGGGTGTTCCACTGCCAGTCCTTTTCCAGACTCTCAACTTGTAAATGTCATGTCAACGTGGCATTTGTACTGGCAGCCTACCCCTGAGTTTGGCAGACTCCTGCAATGCCTGCACACAATGATATCGTGCTTGGCATACACACCTCTTAGAGATTCTCCCCAACTGGGATGCTGGCAGTGCTCTGTGCTCTACAGAGATGCACTTCACTTCAACAGCTAACAGCTCAAGGGCTTTGATAGAGAAAAGAGGCTTAGAAGAGAGACACACGAGATAAAGCAGGGCTCCTGCAAACAAAATGAACAGGAGGAGGAAGCACCTACCTCAGTCAAAAAGAAGTTAATTTATTCTTTCTGTCCGTGCTGTACAGATAAGGGGAAGGTCAGAACAGAAAGTTGTAAGCTGGAGCAAACTCCTGCAGGCTTCAGTGTAGTAAAGAAAGGCTAAACCGAATTAAACGTTATTTCCATTCCAGTTGACTCCACACTAAAAGCTTCACTAATACAGTCAGTATATATTTCCGGTCAACTCAGTCCTTGGTATAACATTAGGGCCATTGGGCCCAATTTTACTTTCTTTTTGGAACTATTCCTTACTATTTGGAAGGATTGTTATTTCATAATTTTATTCTTCTTAGAGTCTTCCAAACAACAAAGGGAAATTATACTTACTATCAAAAATAGAGTAAAACTCATTCTATCTTGTAACTACCATATGGGTCCAGCACAAGCTTTTATAAATTTAAGCTATATTATTGAATCTTAGTGGTCTTTTTTTTCCCCTACATCTTGGATTATTTACAACTGTGCTTTAAAAAAAAGACAAATGATAAGAGAAAGGAAGAGTGATGAAATCCCCAAAAAGGATGATGCAAAAGTGATTCAATTATATTATCCTTCAATTTTCTCACTGCACTGTCCAAAGTATGCATCATCTTTCAATAAGGTGCAAAAGACTTGAGACACTATCTTTGTAGTCTGCACTTAGCTTTAATTGAGCACTGCTGAGAGTTCAGAATTTTAAAATTTTCTGTCCATAATGCCAATGAGAAGAAAACTGACAGAGGAAGACATTTCACAATTAGACAAATCAGAAGATGAATGCAAAGAGACAAATAGCAGCAATTAAGACTCTAATGATGATGGTAACATTTATCATAAAGGCAAAATTTCACACTATGAGTCTTTAGATGACCACATACTAGACAAATTTTCTAACTCAAGAAATGATGAGTGAACAGTGTATTTCTAAGAACAAAAAGGAAATAGGTGTTCTCATTCAGTTAGTCATTCAACAGGAAGGACTTTGGAGGGATTCAGAATGAGCCTCCCCAAAGCATACAGCTAGCATGCAGATTATTTTGAGTTGAAGATAAGGCCCAAGATACACAGGAAGAACTTTCTACCTCCCCCTTAACTACCTAAAAGAATCTAGGTAGGGAAGCTGGCTCAGAGAGGGAGGTATTACCAGAGATAATTTTTTATCTGAATGACATATCTGTGTGGCAGGGAAAACATCTGCCCTTCTTACTGTCCTGTGAATGACCCTCCTCCCCTCCAAAGCCCCAGGCCTCTATCCTGTTCCTTAGCTCACGATGGCATATAAGCCTCAACGGCCTGAGGCTTGTCTTTGGGTCTCTCATTTTTATGGGGCTCCTGTACATATGAAATTAAATTGGCTTTTCTCTTGTAAATCTATCTTACATCAATTTGGTTATTAGGCCAACCAAAAGAACCTAGAAGGGTAGAAGGAAAAGTTTTGCTCCCCTACGACTTCATCATGCAATATTTTGCAACAAGAACTTGGACTATCCTGTTATGCTAAAAGGGCATATGACTACATTCTTTTATCTTTTATGGGGTCTGTGTGCCAAATTCTATTTGATACAGTTCATGAGTGGACAAATGCTGAGGGCAGGTTAATATATGAAAGTGGCTAGAAGGATACAGATAATAAAGAAATAAAAAATCCAAAACATTGATCATTTTGATTGATGTTTATAAATCTAAAGATGAAAGTGTTTAAATTATGGAGCAAAGAAGATAGCTGTCTTCTCTTCAACAAAATTACGAGCCATTTAAGGTTTCAAAAAATTCTTCAAGTTTTGCATTTTGATAATACAAATGCAGGAAGAACCAGAAGTAACAAGCTAGAACCTATTAGAGATGTATCTGAAGTCTGGAGCCAGTATTTTCAAGATGTATATATTCCAGGTTCATGCATGACAGTTGATGAGTAGTTAGTTGAGTTCAGAGGTACCCATTTCAGGTATGTATATTCAAAACCAGGAGAATATGGAATAAAGATTGGGGTTGCTATATTTATATTATTATTAAAATTTCAAATGAAGTTTTTTTAACTATCCTTTCATTATTCTTATAAGTTATTTTTAAAATAACTAAAATATATGAAAACAAACAGGGTCTATTGGGCCAAGACAGCAAATGGTGATGATTATTTTTAGGCTGATAGGTCATGCCAAGGAGTTCATTCTAAAAGATCATTTCAGAAAACTATCTGGGGCTATACATGGGACATAATCATCATCAAAAATACTGACCTCCCTAAAATGGAAGAAGGGCCACTATGTTTTACCGTTGAATGCAAAAGGCAAGCTGAAACAAAGGTAAAAAAATAAAAGAGATTGGGACAAAATATTTACCATACATTAACAGAGGAAGAGTACCTAGAATATATAAAGTATTCCTGCATTCACTAAGACAAACAACTCAAAAGGAAAAAAATGACAAAGGACATAAACAGAGAAAAGAAATGTAAATGGCCAATAACCATATGAAATAATGTCCAATTTTACTAGTAATTGGGGAAATGTAAATCTAGATACAATTTTTCAATAATCAGGTTTGCAAAAGTTTAGAAGTCTGACAGTATCAAACACTGGCGAGAAATTAGGAAATTGATATTGCCAGTAAAAGTGGAAACCTGCAAGAGCCATTTGGAAAGGCAATTTTAACAATACCAATTAAAACAAAAATTATGCAGTCCCTATGATATAGCAGATGATTTTTATTTTGTACTTTGCACCATATTACTTTTTTTTAACAACCTACTTTGTTTTCCATTTGTTACATAGAAAATTTTGAATATATACAAAAGTACATGAAATATATTACTTGTAATAATTTTTAAAAACCAGTAGACAAAGTTAAATAAAGGAAACCTCAAATCCTTAAAATGAACAAACAAAAAAAACCCCTATGTGCTTACTGTGTGTAGAGCTTTGTGTGCTAGCCCTGAAGCCTCTGTTCTCAAAGAGCTAATAATCTATCGTTGGAAGAAACAGAATATGAACGACATAACCATAATGTAGCATACACTAAATATTAAATAGCTGATACAGAAGTTCAAAGTGATAATACACATATTCAGAAGAGAGAACAAACACTGAGGGTTGCACAGGTGTGGAAGAAGCATTTACTATACATTATTCCATTTTGTCCATCCAACATTCCAAGGTACACTAGGCAAAAAAAAGCAACTTGCCCATCCATAACCAAATCTATAGGCAACTCAGGTTAAATGCTCTGTCCACTCAGCAACAACTGGAGAATGGCTTGAATAAAATCCAAACTCTAATGATCTACAAAGCCATAGGAGATCTAGCCCTCACTTACCTGTCTCACCTCACCTTGTGCCATTTTCTTCCTTGCCCACTACCCTCTCACCATACCAGCCTCCTTTCAAGTTCCTCAAAATTACAAGTTCTTTCCTACTCTCAATGAGGATTTCAAAGTCCCACTGAATGTGTGGTTTGCAATAACCATCTTGCTAAGGACAAGCATGTGTTTGTCCCAAGAGATTCAAGAAGCACTGGGATTCTCCCATGCTTCCTCAGTGTATAAGCATAAGAAATTCGGCATCAAATTCTAGATAATGTGTTCAGGAAGCAAGGAGGCATTTCTAATTAAGCCTGAACACAAAACCATATAAGAAGTGGGAACTAAATGTAAGGAGAAGTTAAGTAAAATTTATCATCAGTGCTTCGTACTGGAAAAATCCTTACTAGAAGATGAACCTTCTTTTCTCTTGCAGATTTTGCTTATGATTTTTAATAGCATTGTCTGTCTTTAACACCTAAAGCCACTAATTTCTTCCAGTGGATGAAGTGAATAAACAATCAACACATACACTTCGGAGCTGCGAAGGGAAGATTCTGTGATTTTTTTTTAAAACCAAAAGACGAAGTTGACATGAATCCTTCATTTCTAATACTATAGCTGCTGTTCTAGATTAATTTCTTTCCCATCAGTAGCTTTAATATGTTAAGCATGACTAAGGCCTTTCAAATTGTTATATTGTATGATTGCTGGAAGAAGGGAAATCAAATTGGTTATTTGCCTTTGTGAAAGAAAAGAGCATTGGAATAACATGCATGTGCACACATTCAGACACGTGGAAACAAAGATCAGACTGAATCACAAATTAGAACAAAACTAATGCCGATCAAAACGCATACAACGTCCGTAATAATGTGAAATGCCGAAGTATTGCCCTAGGGAAGCACAGGTAGCATAATTGAGGGAGACGCAAAATATGTGCCTCTATCGTGGACATTGAAGTACTTCCCCTCCCAGTGAGAAAGTCACTCAGGCAATTCAAGGATGAAACAGACGTGAACAAAGCGATTGCCTGAATAGCGTAATTAGCTGATAGCTCAGAATGTTTTCTAATTCAATTACCAGCCCTACTTATCAGGGCTGGGGAGCACTCTGCTGTGGAGATTTCAATCTGCTCTTGCTGACGTCAGTGGAAGACTGGCTGCTTGCTGGTCCCTGATGTCACCAGTTCAACAGACACAATGGAAATGCTGGGTCAATTTTTCGTTTTAAAAAGAAAACGTCCTAGTACTCAGGTTTTCTTTTATTTTTATCTATCTATCTCTCCATCCATCCATCCATCCATCCATCCAAACATTACTATCCATGTAAACCTGTAGTCTGAGCTCACTGCCAGTTCTCTTTCTTTTTAAAGCTAGTTCCCTCTCTTTTTGTCTTTGTCTCTTGTTCTCTCTTGCACTTAGTTCACAGTTCAGTGACAGACTTCCACAACCCTCAGAACAGAACTGGCCTTTCAGAGAAATCATCAGTTCTGAAGAGAATCTCAGAATTCCCTCAAGACTTAATCTTAGTCACAGTCAGTCTTTAGTCTCATATCAAGCCGTTTAAGAACTGCTCAAAAAGCTGATATGCAGCAAAAATGTGGCTGGTCTTTAATATTCTCTAATAGGAAATGGGGTGAGAGACTACTCTCATGGTAAGTAAGACAGACGTGACATTTATCACTTCTCCAAAATAAAGAAATGGACACAGGAGTTACATGCTATATGTTAATTCTCCCCTAGAATATCAGTCCCTTGAAGACAGAACTTTACCTGTCTAACTGCTGTACTCCAGCGTTTAGAACAGTGCCACAGAAAGTGCTCAATAAATATCCTGTGAATGAATGAATGACTACACCCTGACTCTTAAATCAGAGCATCTAGTTTATCTCCCTCGCTTCTGGCAATATTCATCATCTACAAGGAAAGTGAAATATCAAAAATATGAATCTCTTCTTTCTCATCTCTTCTCAACCAATTCAGTCCTAAAGTCATCAGATGGGGCAGAGCAAAGTAGGAGTCTTCAGTGTGCGCATGGGGAGGGGGAAGCTGCAGTGGCCATTGGGATCTTAGAGCACAAGTGAGATGCAGAGGGCATCCATATCACAGCAAAGAGAATATATATATATATATATATATATTTTTTTTTTTTGCGGTACGCGGGCCTCTCACCGTTGTGGCCTCTCCCGTTGCAGAGCACAGGCTCCGGATGCGCAGGCCCAGCGGCCATGGCTCATGGGCCCAGCCACTCCATGGCATGTGGGATCCTCCCGGACCGGGGCACGAACCCGTGTCCCCTGCATCGGCAGGCGGACTCTCAACCACTGCGCCACCAGGGAAGCCCGAGAATATATTTTTTCCCCAAAAAAGTTTTAATCTTTTTTTTGGTGGGGAGGGAGGCTTCACACATCAAGGGTTTAAAAAACAAAATCTGGTAAAAGTAGATGAGAAACACCTGTAGGACACACCTGTACAACACAAATGGCCTAAATGTCAGTAAAACAGGAGCCAGGGGAACCGACAGTGACTGAAGGAACAGGAAGAGGAGAGACAAGAGACAAAACCACAGAGAATACTGAAGACTCTGACAAAGTGGAAAAAAGCATTCAAATCCATTTTAAAGCATTGTGCTGGCCGTACAAATCATTTCTGCAGACCTGCATTTCTCAGTCTTTGCTAGGGCTTCATGGAGCTGATCAGATTACTCTCACACTCCATGTTTCGTATCATCTTCTGGTTCCTATTTCCTTTATTGTCTCGTTTTCCTCCCCTCCAGCCTCTCACTTTATGACCCAGCAACACAGAACTACTTGCACCCTCCCATTTCTTACCTAGCAAAGAGAACATTAATGCAAAAGGTCAAGAAACCTCTCCAGGGACTTCCCTGGTGGCACAGTGGTTGAGAATCCGCCTGCCAATGCAGGGGACACGGGTTCGAGCTCTGGTCCGGGAAGATCCCACATGCCGCGGAGCGGCTGGGCCCGTGTGCCACAACTACTGAGCCTGTGCTCTAGAGCCCACGCACCACAACTACTGAGCCTGTGCGCCACAACTACTGAAACCCGTGTGCCCTAGAGCCCATCTGCCACAACTAAGCCCACACGCTGCAAATACTGAAGCCTGTGCACCGTAGGACCCACGTGCTGCAACTACTGAAGCCCAGGTGCCTAGAGCCTGTGCTCCGCAACAAGAGGAGCCACCGCAATGAGAAGCCCACGCACAGCAATGAAGACCGAACGTGGCAGAAAGGAAGGAAGGAAGGAAGGGAGGGAGGGGGGAGAAGGAGGGAGGGGGGAGAAATAGAGAGGAAGGAAGGAAGGAAGGAGGGGGGGAGGGAGGGAGGGAGGGAGGGAGGGAGGAAGGAAGGAAGGAAGGAAGGAAGGAAGGAAGGAAGGAAGGAAGGAAGGAAGGAAGGAAGCTCGCTCTCCAGGTTTCAGTTTCCACAAAATTTACTAAATCATCATTACCCATGTGACCAGAATGACACTGTTTTCAGTGGGCATGTCCACAGACCCTGAGCATTCAATGAATACATTCACAGTTTGGACTGTTTGATCCACAACTCCAGAGATCCACGCTGTGGATGACTTGGAAGTTTGCTGAGGAACAAACGAATCACATCACCGCAAGACTGGTGTACAGAGTGAATCATTTCACTGCTTTGTGGCCTTGGCCAATCATCTGACGTAACAGCATAAGCTCTTGACCAAGTCACCTTTCACCAATATTCAGAATGGGGGAATTGAGAAAGAATTGGTATTAAGCAAGCGGTCATTGTCTGACCTTCAGTCCCACCAAGGTTGATGGAGAAATGCTCTTGACCAGCCTTTTTGCATCTGATAGCTACTTAGATGTGAAGGTATTACATGCTCCATTCACCATTCCTGTGGAGAAGACACTAAACGGTGTTCAAGAAAGTTTCTGTCCCTACTCTTTGGACCCTAATTTGAGCTACTTCTCTGTGACAGACAGTAAGTAGCACTGGAGGTCACAACAGGTAGATGATTCCGGCAAGTTTTAGAGAGAGGAGATAATGAGTATACTTTAAAATAACTCAACAATCTTTTCTTTTTTAGCTTAAAAAAACAATTTGTTATTTCTCCCAAATCTGTGGCTGACTGATGGGTTTTCTGTTTCACTGGGCTTTGGCTGGAATGTTCATGGCCAGCTATGGGCTGCAAGTTCAGCTAGATCTACAGGCCTTCAGTCCTCCTTTATGGGGGCTCCTCTCTCCACACAGCCTTTGGATTTCCTTAAGGGGTGGTACCTGGGTCCAAAGAAGGAGCATTCCAGGAGACAGGAAATAGAAGCCAATCAGCTACTCCACAATCTTTATTTTATCAAATAAGAGCATGAGAAACTTCTGAAGAAATTCTTATTTCACCTTTTTTTTTCCTTCTTGCTTTGACATAAATCCAGTTTTAAGAGCATGAAATACATCAAATAATTGATAAATATTTTCTGAGACCCTAATATGTGCTAGGAGTTGTGAGATTCAACAAGAGATGTTGTTCTAACTCACGAGAAACCAGCTGCTTGGTCTAAGCTAGCTAAACGTGGTGGCAGTTCTAAGACACTGTATACTCTTCAAGCCTGAGAGGCTCTATAGCATGGACTTGGAGAACAGACAGTCTCTTTCTGGAGAACTAACTTGACAACAATGGAAAGCAGACTCTCTGAGCTTAAGAACAACAAAATGATAATGATTAAGCAGTTGAAGAATACAATGAGCAAAACACCAGTGTGTTCCGAAGCCAAATCTAGCCTGAGGTAGTAGTCCTGCCAGACAAAGGGTCTCAGGAGAGCATCTGGGGAGAAGAAAAAAAGGACAGCCCCCAAACTGGTAAAGAAACAGAAAGTATAAGAGAATAATAAGGTGATAAAGAATTACAAAAGTACAGAAACTCTGATCGCTTCTTCCTCACAGTTTCTCAGCACTCTTGGCAGAGGTGAAGGAGCTGAGGGCACCACTGTGGTTGACGCTCAGGGAAAAGACAAGAGCACTTCAATCGCTGCTTGGGAGGGAGAACTAATTCCACCCAAAGGATCTGAATGCCATCGGAAGCATGTCAAACTGTTGGCCTAAAGCCAGATTCTGCCAGGGAGTGTAGTCTCCCTTTCTACCTGGATAGCAAGAAGCTGCAGATGGAAACAGCCTGCTGGACTATTTTGGGCGCCATAGGTCTCTTCTGCAAGAAATCTCCTTCAAAACAAATTCTTTTTCAACAATTATCTAATTTGGATGAAGAAATGCATCAAGAGCTGTGATGTTTTTAAAGCATGTCCATAAATTCTTACACCCTCCCCATCAATACGGGAAGTGTAATTCCTTTCCCCCTTGAACATGGGCTATTGGAATGCCTTGCTTTCAATGAACAGAATGATGTGGGAGTGATACTGTGTGAATTCCAAGGCTAGGTCATAAAAAACTATACAGCTCTTGAGATCCTAGCTCCTGAGAGCCAGCCACCACCCTGAGAGGAAGCACAGGCCACATGGAGAAGCCACTTGTAGGTGTTTTGGCCAACAGCCCCAGCTGAGAGCTAACCAATATCCAGCATCAACGGCTAGACATGTGGGAAAGCCTTTGAGATGCCTCCAGTCCCCACCACCATCTGATGGCCAATGTATAAGAATCCGGAGTAGCTGAAGAACTGCCTAGCTGAGCCCAGTCAGTCCACAGACCCATGAGAGAAAACAATAATAAATAACTGTTGTCCTTTTATAACATTAAGTTCGGGATGACTTGTTACACAGCAATAACTGGAACAAGAGTTCCCAATTAATTTTCACTTTACAGTGGTTTTCCAGTGGTCTTCTTATCTTCCAGAAATAAACTGTTCTGCTTATGCTGGGGTTAGGGCTGGGGACACAATGGCTGCCATGAACTAGACTACGACACAGAACCAAAATGGATACAGGTGCCATGTACTCTTTAGGCCTCACAGCTGCTGGATTGATTCACTTCTTCTTGGATGTTAAAAGGAGAGTAATAGTCTCAGTAAGAAAAACCTACATGAGAATCCTGTGCTGGGCAGTGAATGAACACAAGCTGCAGATGCTATCACCACAATCCCCACCTGGCTCTATAGAAATCCTCTGACTAGAAAAGGCCCCTCTCCTACCACACTAGCTGAAGATGTGAAGTTCTAACTCTTTGCTTGCATCTACCTGTAATCATAAACTTGGCAGGGCTTTGAAATCCTGTCCTATTTAAGTCTCCCCAAATTATCTCACATCCTTAGTCAGGCAAAGCCTAAAATCCAGCTGGATGAGGCTAATATGCTCCAAAATGGGGAAGAAGAAAATATCACAATCCAAAAACCAAAGGCGAAAGCAAAGCAAGCAAAACAAAAGGGACCTATAATGAAGGAGGAAAGAGTGGGTGGCAAGTGGCTGTGCGAAGCACTGGCAGGGCCTCCCAATTTGTTTCTAAAGCTACAAACAGGCTCTGTTGCTCAGGAGGCCAACTCCAACATCCTGGAGAGGCATTTCCCACCAGACTCCCTCAGCCAAATATTCTCACCACACTTAGAAAGGAACCCACCGTTGAGCTGGCAAGTTATTGCAACAGTCTCCCTTCACTCCTCTCTGGGGAATCTCAAAGTAAGCATTACATCCACCCACTTGTCCAGCTATTTTACACAAGTAGCCATTATACCATACTTCAAAGAAAGAAAAAAAAATCCTCTCATTTTAGAAACTTTGTTGTATGAGATGTCCACAGAGTAACGAATGTGTCTGGTTTAAAAAGTGGTATTTCCCCTAGTTTAGCCCCCATATCTTGGAAGTTTGATAAACCTTTCTAATATTAGCCAGACACAGACATAGCAAACTTAGGGAGAGGAAGCTGCAGCTCTGGTACCAGCTATGTGCAAGGGGAGACAAGAAGACGGTTATCAAGATCTTATGCCCGGATCTTCTCTCAAACTAATGGGATCTGGGGTCTCCAGTCCTTTGATAAAGCAGAGAAGAAGCCTAACAGGAAAAGAATGGATGGGCATCTGGGCTGCTATTCTCCCAGACAGGCTAACAACATTCAGCCCTATTTGTGAGTCCTTCTCCAACAGTCCAACGGTAAGGGCCTTGCTTATCTCCAACAAGTTCAACAGAAAACACGCCTCTTCACATATTCATAGGTATATAGAATTCCTAAATTTGCACCAGTCACAATATTGTCCTAATAAGTTTAGGTTGCTTCCCCCTGGGGTTGAGTCTCCATTGGCATACACTCAGAGTACAATTTTTTTATGTGCTGGTACTGTCTTCAAACTAGACTCATCGCTTCCCTTTCAGAGAGCTAAGACCCAATCCACGCTACAGCACCAAGAAAGGTCCACAGATTATCAAATAAGTAAGCTATGGGCAAATCCACATGGTGAATATGGACAAAGGAACTACATCTATGTGCTCCATTCTCCCATCCTGCTTTTTGGAATAAGCTCTTGTATCCTGGCCACATTACAACAGGATGACCACCTATCTCAATTCACCCAGGGCAGGGCCCCTTTCACTTTTAAAAGTGTTCTGATTTGGATGATATATTGCGGATCACTTTAACTAAAAGCAAATTTAAATCAAAGAATTAAATTAAACTTTTCTTTTTTTTTTGGGCTGTGCCTCGTAGCTTGCAGGATCTTAGTTCCCCAACTGGGATCGAACCTGGGCCATGGCAGTGAAAGTGCCGAGTCCTAACCACTGGACCACCAGGGAATTCCCTAAACTTTTCTTTATGGACCCTCAGCCCCCTCATCCAACAGGCTTCTTTTTATTTTTATACCTGTGCTCATGCTTTCTTCTCCTTGAATTATAGACGTGATTCTACCCTCTTTATCACTGGTACAAATCCTCTTTTTCCTTTAAGCCTCAGCTCAAGCACCACCTCCTTCAGGAAACCTTCACAGGCTACAGGAGGTTAATACACTCTTAACCTCCACAGTTCTAGCACACAATCTGGCACCATCTATGGTCTTTCAAGGTGTTTTTGTATATGTAACTACAAAAGCTGTAAATTATTCAAGGGTAAAAATCTGTGTCTAATTGCTTCTCTTATACCCCTTAAATAATCTAGCCCTGTGACAAGGACATAATAGCTATTCAATAAATATTTTCTGATTTCCAAACCTGCTTAACCAGCTGGCTTCAGGACATAAAAGAAGACTCCAGGGACGTCCTGCTGCTGACTCCTTCTCTCCCAGCACCCTGTACTCTTCTCTTAAAGTACTTAATATGGGTTGTAATTCCAGATTGATCTGTACGGTTATTTGTTTAATGCCAGCCTCCCCGTTATACTGTATGGTCCAAGAGGACAGGGAATTTGTGTGTTCTGTTCACCACCATATACTTAAGCTCCATCACAGTTCCTGACAGTGTTCAAAAAATATCTGCTGATTAGATGGATGTCATTTAGATAGACAGACGGATAGATGGATAAAGGAAGAAAGAAAAAATGAACTCAAAGTGAACTCTAAAGAAAGCAGATTTAAATTTTAGGGACTTACATAGATGTAGAAAACAAACTTATGGTTACCAAGGGAGAAAGGGGGTAGTGGAGAGATGGATTGGGAGATTTAGGATTGACATATATACACTACTATATATAAAATAGATAACTAATAAGGACCTACTTTACATTTGGCACTGTATATATGTCAATGCTACTCTCACTTCGTCCCAGCTTACCCTTACCCTGCCCCGTGTCCTCAAGTCCATTCTCTATGTCTGCATCTTTATTCCTGTCTGGGCCCTAGGTTCATCAGAACCATTTTTTTTGATTCCATATATATGTGTTAGCATATGGTATTTGTTTTTCTCTTTCTGACTTACTTCACTCTGTATGACAGACTTGAGGTCCATCCACCTAACTACAAATAAGTGAATTTCGTTTCTTTTTATGGCTGAGTAGAATTCCATTGTATATATGTGCCACATCTTCTTTATCCATTCATCTGTCGATGGACACTTAGGGTTGCTCCCATGTCCTGGCTACTGTAAACAGTGCTGCAATGAACAGTGTGGTATATATCTGTTTTTGGATTATGGTTTCCTCAGGGTGCTAGTGGGAAGCAGCTGCATAGCACAGGGAGATGAGCTCGGTGCTTTGTGACCGCCTTAGAGGGGTGGGATAGGCAAGGTGGGAGGGAGGCTCAAGAGGGAGGAGATATGGGGAAATATGTATACGTATAGCTGATTCACTTTGTTATACAGTAGAAACTAACACAACATTGTAAAGCAATTATACTCCAATAAAGATGTTTAAAAAAAAAAAAAGAACCTACTGTACAGCACAGGTAACTCTACTCAATACTCTCTGTAATGACCTGTATGGGAATAGAATCTAAAAAAGAGTGGATATAACTGATTCACTTTGCTGTACAGCAGAAAGTAACAAAACATTGTAAATCAACCATACTCCAATAAAAATTAATTTAATTTAATTAACACAATAAAATGAAAAAAAAAAACCTGGAAAAAAATTTTAGGGGCTTCAACATTTGAGAAACTAACCTGCTTACATTTCTAAAAAGATCATGTGGTGGTATGTCACAGGCTTATGAAAACCTTTCCTCAGGAAGAGCTAAATAATAAATAGGTAGGCCTGCAGCCCCATCTGATCTAGGGTCTAAGACATGAGTGACTATTACATGTGGATAGTACCATTCTCTCTCCTTGTTATATAAATAGCTAAAGTACAAAAACCATTGTTTCAAGAAGACAGAGGAAACATTAACAGCCCCATTCAATAGGCTCAAAGGCATTCCAGGGTCAATCTCCCAAGAGCCTTTCATATGCACCACCTCAGAGTGGTATCCCTGAGGCCCACAGCCTCTGACAGTACAGTCCAGCTCGACTGGTCCTAAGTCAGCAACAGGAGATGTCACAGTGCTGACAGTTACAAATTGCTGTGGCAGATGGGGCTGTAGGATCCTGCTGTTTTTGCAGTTAGGTCAGTATATACTAGGAAATGCTGAGGAAGAGAAATGTAAAGAAAATCAGCATAACTTTGGAACTTCAGGCAGCCTGCTAATTAACTGGAAGGCCTGACATTTATATAATAGTTTAGAATTTAAAAACACTTTCATATTTCAGCTCTCATTTAATCCTTACAACATTCCCATAAAGTATGTAAAATATTATTATCTCTGTTTTCCCATGAAGTATGTAAAATATTATCTCTGTTTTACTCATATGGAAATTTGGGAATAGAGAAGAGCAACCAGCAAGTAACCAGGATTAAATGCACATGTCTTCTGACCCCATGCTTTTTTCACTATACTTTGCATACCTTCAAGTAACTGTACCTTTGCAGTTCTTAAACCAACTGATTTCTTTCTTTTCTCAGCATTTGGTCATGAAAAGAATTCCAGTTTAGGAGAAATTAGTACAATTTATGGGAAATTGAAAATCTGTGAAGGCATTCCCCAATAGCCTTCTCCTTCCCTCCACCTACAATAGAGGTGTGCTCAGTGGGCAAATGGGAAATGAAGCTGCACCAGGGACCCACAGGAGAACAGGACGTACAAGGAGATAAGCTTAGGGTCTCATCCCTCTAGCAAGTGCTGCTCAACTTGTGAAAGCTTCTGGTTAGGGACCAACCCAGCCACAGAAAGCAAACAATAAAATGATTAGTACTTCACTGCTAACAGAGCAAAGGAAAAAATTTAAAAGCTTGATACAGTTCACTGGGGAAAGTTGCAGGCTTCTGGGATCTAAACTTTGGCCTGATCTTTCTCTGCAAAAATGTGCCTCCTGAGTCCATCCATCCTTTGCAGCTGAGTTCACTCTCTCGTCACCTCTCATCTAGTCAAGCAGAATAGCCTCCCAACTTGGCTGTATGCCTCCAACGTTCTCTCCCTTCATCCACCTCCCATACTTAGCACCAGTGTGACCTTCAGATGTCACCTCCTCTTGGAGTCTTCCTTAGTCCCTCTCACCATAGCCTCCTGGAACTAACCCCTCCCTCTGACGCCCCAACAGCACCTCTCTGAACTACGGTGTACCTCCCCAAGTAAACTATAAACTCCCAGGGCAGCCATCTCGCCTGCACACAGTCTACATAGTCTTACATGTAGAAGATTTTCAACAAACGTTTATCAAACTGAGCCAGTCATGCTCTATTTCTGCCCTTAAAATCTAGCTTGTTAGGGAAGCAGGATGTTCAGTGAGTAGCACCCCTGGGAAAGGCCCTCATATTTCATGGTCTCCCACTGTGTCCACTGCTCCCTCTGGCTGAGGAGACGGCTGAACACAGAGGGCCCTGGAGGAGTGATGCTCAAGCACATCACTGTGTGACTGTGTGGTCACCTCTGGTCACTCTCTGCTCACCACAAGGCAGATGGGAAGGTGACCAACACCTTCTGCTCTTCCCTCAAAAGATTTCCAGTTCTCCAGTGAGAAGCATACAAGCAGCAGGCTTCTTTGCCTTGAATGGGCTCTCAGTTCATGTCTACCAGCTGTGGTGCCTGTGTGCTACCAAAAGGGGAAATGGGAAGATGAGGAACCTCACTTCAATCCTTCAAAACCAAAAGGAAAACAAATTTGCCTCAAAAATACTCCCTTGCCCCATTTGCTATAAACAGAGTTTATTCTGTGACCAAGGTACTGCTGGTCAGTATTTGTGAACCACTAAGTTTCCCTTTGTTAACAGGAAGGTTGTTTGGGATCTACTGAGCCTCCAGGGCTGGAGATATTTTCAGGCCCAGATCTCACATCATCATAGTTTTCTTAACTCAAAAATGAAGGCACAATAGCGACCTGCCCCCTAAATACTATATCAAACAAGTCAGGCACCAAAGAATATGTGTGATGCAGAGAACTTCATACCTTCACTGCTGCTTGAAAGAGAATTTCAAGCTCTCTCCTACTACTGCCCTGATTCTGACAATTTTTTGAATATCAGGCCATGATCCTACCACCTGTCATGGTCTTCCACTCCCTCAGTGCCCTCCCCGCTCCCTCCCTACCCACTTAAGGCCATGATCAATCACTGACCTTTTCTATTGTTTTCTTTGTGTCTATTTCATTTATCTCTGCTCTTACCTTTATGATTTCTTTCCTTCTACTAACTTTGGGTTTTGTTTGTTCTTCTTTCTCTAGTTGCTCTAGGTTGTAAGGTTTCGCTGTTTGAGATTTTTCTTGTTTCCTGAGGTAAAACTGTATTGCTATAAACTTCCCTCTTAGAACTGCTTTTGCTACATGCCATAGGTTTTTCGATCGTCGTGCTTTCATTTTCATTTGTATCTAGGTTTTTCTTTTCTTTTTTTTTTTTTTGCGGTATGCGGGCCTCTCACTGTTGTGGCCTCTCCCATTGTGGAGTACAGGTTCCAGACGCACAGGCTCAGCGGTCATGGCTCACGGGCACAGCCGCCCCGCGGCATGTGGGATCTTCCCGGACCGGGGCACGAACCCGTGTCCCCGGCATCGGCAGGCGGACTCTCAACCACTGCACCACCAGGGAAGCCCTATCTAGGTATTTTCTGATTTCCTCTTTGATTTCTTCAGTGATCCACTGGCTGTTGGATTGGCTGTATATTGTTAAGCTTCCAAGTGTTCATGTTTTTTTACAGTTTTTTTCTTGTCATTGATTTCTAATCTCACAGCGTTTGGTCAGAAAAGATGCTTGATACGATTTTAATTTTCTTAAATTTACCAAGGCTCGCTTTGTGGCCCAGCATGTGATCAATCCTGGAGAATGTTCCATGTGCACTTGAAAAGAATATGTATTCTGCTGCTTTTGGATGGATGCTCTAGAAATATCAATTAAATCCATCTGGTCCATTGATGAAAGTAGGGTGTTAAAGTCCCCCACTATTATTGTGTTACTGTTGATTTCTCCCTTTAATGTTGTTAGCATTTGCCTTATATATTGAGGTGCTCCTATGTTGGGAGCATATATAGTTACAGTTGTTATATCTTCTTTTTGGACTGATCCCTTGATCATTATGTAGTGTTCCTTTTCTGATATGAATATTGTTACTCCAGCTTTCCTTTGATTTCCATTTTCATGGAATACATTTTTCCATCCTCTCACGTTCAGTATGTGTCCCCTGATTTGAAGTGGGTCTCCAGCTTTGATATGAATATTGTTACTCCAGCTTTCCTTTGATTTCCATTTGCATGGAATACATTTTTCCATCCTCTCACTTTCGGTATGTGTCCCTTGATTTGAAGTGGGTCTCCTGTAGACAGCATACATACAGGTCTTGTTTTTGTATCAATTCAGCCAGTCTGTGTCTTTTGGTTGGAGCATTTAATCCATTCACGTTTAAGGTAATTATTGATATGTATGTTCTTATTGCCATTTTGTTAATTGTTTTGGATTTGTTTTTGTAGGTCTTTGTTTCTTCCCTTCCTCTTTTGTTCTCTTCTTTATTGTTGTGTTTAGATTCCTTTTTCTTTTTTGTGTGTGTATCCATTGTACATTTTTGGTTTGTGGTTACCATGAGGTTTTGATATAGCAGTGTAATGTTTTAAGTTGCTGGTCTTTTAATATCAAACGCATTTCCAATATCTTGCATTTGTGCTCTCCTCACAACTGCTGGGTTTGATATATTTGTGTGCAGATGATTTCTTAACTTTACTGTATGTTTGCCTTTACCGGTAAGCTTTTCCATTTGTAATTTTCTTGTTTCTAGTTGTGGCCTTTGTTTTCTGCCTAGAGAAGTTCCTCCAGCATTTGTTGTAAAGCTGGTCTGATGGTGCTGAATTCTCTTAGCTTTTGCTTGTCTATAAACCTTTTGATTTCTCCGCTGAATCTGAATGAGAGCCTTGCTGGGAAGAGTATTCTTGATTGTAGGTTCTTCCCTTTCATCACTTTAAACATACCATGCCACTCCCTTCTGGCCTGCAGAGTTTCTGCTGAGAAATCAGCTGATAACCTTATGGGAGTTCCCTTGTGCGTTATTTGTTGCTTTTCCCTTGTTGCTTTTAATATTTTTTCTTTGTCTTTAATTTTTGTCAGTTTGATTAATATGTGTCTCAGCGTGTTCCTCCTTGTGTTTATTCTGCCTGGGGCTCTCTGCACTTCCTGGACTTGGATGATTGTTTCCCATGTTAAGAAAGTTTTCAGCTATTATCTCTTTAAATATTTTCTCAGACCCTTTCTTTTTCTCTTCTCCTTCTGGGACCCCTATAATGCGAATGCTGGTGCATTTAATGTTGTCCCAGAGGTCTCTTAGGCTGTCTTCATTTCTTTTCAGTCTTTTTTCTTTATTCTGTTCCATGGCAGTGATTTCCACCATTCTGTCTTCCAGGTCACTTATCCGTTCTTCTGCCTCAGCTACTCTGCCACTGATTCCTTCTAGTGTATTTTTCATGTCAATTATTGTATTGTTCCTCTCTGTTTGTTTGTTCTTTAGTTCTTCTAGGTCTTTGTTAAATATTTCTTATACCTTCTCAATCTGTGCCTCCATTCTTTTCCCAAGATCTTGGATCATCTTTACTATCATTACTCTGAATCCTTTTTCAGGTAGATTGCCTATCTCCACTTTACTTAGTTGTTCTTCTAGGGTTTTATCTTGTTCCTTCATCTGGGACATATTCCTCTGCCATCTCATTTTGTCTAACTTTCTGTGCTTGTGGTTTCTGTTCCACAGGCTGCAGCACTGTATTTCTTCTTGCTTCTGCTGGCTGCCCCCTGGTGGATGAGGCTGTCTAAGAGGCTTGTGCAGTTTTCCTGGTGGGAGGGACTGGGTGCATAGTGCTGGGTCTTGTCCCTCTGGTGGGCAGGGCCATATCTGGGAGGTGTGTTTATTATTGGGCAGCTGTTTATTCAGGAAGACTTTAAGGGACTTCCCTGGCGGTCCAGTGGTTAAGACTCTGCTTTCCAATGCAGGGGGTGCAGGTTCAATCCCTGGCCAGGGAGCTAAGATCCCACATGCCTCGGGGGCAAAACACCAAAAAACATAAAGCAGAAGCAATACTGTAACAAATTCAATAAAGACTTTAAAAATGGTCCACATCAAAAAAAAAAAAAAAATCTTTAAAAAAAAAAGACTTTAAGCAGCCTGTCTGCTAATGGGTGAAGCTATGTTCCCACCCTGTTGGTTGTTTGGCCTGAGGCATCCTAGCACTCAGGAGCCTACAGGCTGTTGGGTGGGGTCAGGTCTTGGTGAGAAAATGGCAGCCTCCTAGAAGGCCCATGTCAATGAGCACTTGTCAGAGCCACTGCAGCCACTGTCCCTGTCCCCACAGTGAGCCACAGCTGCCCCCTGCCTCTGCAGGTGACCATCCAACCCCAACAGGTAAGCCCGGCCCAGTCTCTTATGAGGTCACCACTTTTTTCCCTGGGTCCTGGTGTGCATGACACCCAGTGTGTGCCCTCCAAGAGTGAAGTTTGTTTCCACCAGTCCTGTGGAATTCCTGTGGTCAAACACCAGTGGCCTTCAAAGTCAGACCTGGGGGCTCCTCCTCCTGTTGCCAGACCCCGAGACTGGGGAGCCCAATGGGGGGCTCAGAACTTTCACTCCTGTGGGAGAACTTCTGTGGTGTAATTATTTTCCAGTTTGTGGGTTGCCCACTTGGCATGTATGGGATTTGATTTTATTGCGATTGCACCCCTCCTACCATCTCGCTGTGGCTTCTTCTGTGTCTTTGGATATAGGCTATCCTTTTTGGTAGGTTCCAGTGTTTTTTTGTCAGTGGTTGTTCAGCAGTTAGTTGTGATTTTGGTGTTTCCATAAGAAGGCGTAAGCTCACGTCCTTCTACTCCGCCATCTTGCCTCCTTCCTCCCCTGCTAGTTTTGCTTTGACCCCTCCAATCTCTCAAGTCCCTATGCCCCCACCATTCCACTAAAATGGCTTTTATCAGCTGCCAAATCCAATGAACAATTGTTATATTAATCAAACGGACTTGATTTATCAGTAGGTTCTAATCACTCCCTCTTCCTGAAAATATTTTCTTCCCTGTTTCTGAGTCCCAAACCTGCCTCTCAAGACCTGGTCCTCTACCTTTTTGTTTCTGCCTGATTTCTTGGATCCTGGCTCTGCCCAGCAGGCCTCCCTGGACCTCCTTAACTTCAACTGTCTACCTGGACCTCTGCCCACAGACAACCTACACCTTTCTAACTCTCCCCCACTCCTTCACCTGGATATCCTGACTCAACCTCTTATCATGAATTCTGAGGCTTTTCTGAAGAGCCAGCCAAGCCCTGGTCTATTTGGTCTCACTACTTAAGATCTAGTAAGGCCTGGCCCCATCTCTGACTGAGCCTTGAGCCCAAAAATAATGCGGATATGAACTTCTAGCTCCTTAAAGAACACAGTCAATCTTCCTAACAGTATTAAAAAACTCTTGGTTAAGAAAGTTGAAGTTGATTGCCAAAAATAATCAAACACTTATTTGTGTTTTCTTCAATGGATCTATCTGTTTAGATTCTGTTATTTGAATGATACCAGAATATACTTTGTACTCTGATGCCTAGAAAAGAAGAGCACTCTTTTAGATTTCTCAGGGAACTGGACAAGAATAGAAGATGTTTGGGCCCAAATAAAAATAAAATTAAATGGCTACTAGAGTTAGCCCAGGACTGGAAGTTATTCAATCCCAGATTCCAATTTTTGCCTTTACTAATCCCAGTACGTTTCTTAGGACTAAAGCCACATACCTAGATGCATCAAGGAATGGTCTGTAGGCCAAGTTGATCCATTCTTCTCTATTGGATGAATATTTTGGCTCCCGGGGTGTTTCTCTCATGGTGTCCAAATCCACTAAATAATGGCATTTATTGATGTCAATCTGCAACAGAGAAAGGCCAACTCTTCATCAGTAATTGCAAAGGTTCTTTCAGGGTAAGAAACATCAACTATAATCCTAAGAATTCCCACAGGGTTTTAGAAGCACAAACATCTAAGTCCTCAGAAAACGTTACCAGTGCTCTCTTCACTCAGCTAAGAGTGCTGGGTGTGGGGGTGTTATTTAGGCTCCTGAGGGCAGGGGTGAGACATGCACTCACCCAGCCAAAGTTCACTTTGCTGTGCACCTGAAACTAGCACAATATTGTAAATCAATGATAGTCCCAAAGAATACAGTACACAAGTTTCTATGAGATTAAATAAAAACCCAAAGATGGAAATCATTACTGTGATATTGTGATTTATAATCAAATTTTTTTTTGGTCTTCTTCCAATGTTTCTGGTTCAGAGCACCCCAAACCCTTGTAATTTCCTAAGCCATGAGAGCAATGGGAGCATCTTTTGTTATAATATTCAGTCTCTTGTCCTCAGTTCCTGAAATCCCTTCAAAGCCATAATGGTGAAAGGGGTGTCTTGTTATTCATAACAAGCCCCTTTCAACCGCAACTGAGCTTATGTTAATGAGGTGACTTTTGAAAATCCTGTAAAGATGGGAGGAGGTGCTGGTCACCAGTTGAACTAACCATGTGAAAAGAAGGTTGGACCTTTCAGCCACTGGGGGAGGGGGAGGGGCTGGAGATTGGCCAATGATTTAATCAATCATGCCTGTGTAATGAAGCCTCCATAAAACCCTAAAAGGACAAGTTCGGAAAGCTTCCAGGTTGGTGAACACGTGGAGATTCGGGAAGAGTGCTGCACCTGGAAAGGGCATGAAGATCCCCAATCTTCCCCTATACCTTGCCCTATTCATCTCTTCCATCTGGCTGTTCCTGAATTATATCCTTTTATAATAAACCAATAATCTAGTAAGTAAAATATTTCTCTGTTTTTGCCACTCTAGCAAATTAATCAAACACAAGGAGAGGGTCATGTGAACCTCTGCTTTATATTCAGTCAGAAGTATAGGGAACAACCTGGACTTACAACCAGCACCTAAAGTTCAAGGAGGGGGTCACAGCTCCAATCTGTAGCCAGGCAGTCAGAAACAGGTAACAACCTGGGCTTAAGATTGGCGTCTGAAGTAGGCAGGAGAAGGGGGCAGTCTTGTAGGACTGAGCCCCCAATCTGTGGAATCTGATGGTATCTCTGAGTAGACAGTGTAAGAATTGTGTTGAGTTGTAAGACACCCAGATGGTGTCTGAGAATTGCTGTTACTGTGGAGAACCCCCCCAACACTCAATATTAGAAAGTGGATCCCAGAACCCTCTTAATTACTAATGTAGTCAGCTGAAGAAAAGTAAATCTCAAAGGAAAGTTGCATTTTTTACATGCAACTATGTTACACATACTATTTTTTAAATCATTATATAAAGGCCTATAGGGGATTATTAATTCCTATTTTATAAATGAGGAAGCCAAGACTCAGAGACAAATTATGTAACTTCATTTTTTTCAAGATCTATATTAAGCCCCTACAATGTACGAGGCATTAGTAAGTTAAAGCTAATGATACAGAATTAAATAAATAGCATGCAGTTCTTGCCCTAAAAGGATTTATAATCCTAACCAAAATCACATGAGTTTATAGTAGAGCCATATTTGGACTCAGGTCAGTGTGACTTCCAAAGTCATACATCAAGACTGCCAAAAATGACCGAATCAGAGGGGAAGTACCCTCAGGAGCTCATTTAAATGTTTCTTAAAAATTAAAACCAAAAATGATTTGTCCTAGAAATCCAGGTTTCAGCCAAGATAAAAATCATTTGAAATATGAATAGAAACATAGCAAATCTCATATTTAACAGTGAAGGGTTGAAAGCTTTTCCTTTGGAATCAGGAAAACGTCAAGGCTGCTTATTATCATTACTCTATTCAACACTGTACTAGAGGTTCTAGTCAGCAGGGTAAGATACAAGGAAGAAACAAATGGCAGAAGAAATGAAAAGAAACAAACAAAAGTCCTTCATTTATCACAATGATTGATATATATAAAATCCAAAAGAATCAACATAAATTTTGGGGATTAAGAGAGTTTATCAAACTTTAAACTATTTATAGAATGTAAAATTAACATCATATGTTCCTATATAACAGTGGTAAACAACATATTAAATTACATTTTAAAAAATTATGTATTTTCAAATTACATTATAAAAATATCATTTAAAAGGATTTGAAAACATGTGTCTTGGAATAAATCTAACGAGATATGGGCAAGTCCTCTGTAAAGAATTATAGAATTTTATTGACTAGTCTATCAACTGATGAATTTATAATATGGTATATTCATATAATCAAAATGTGGTATATACATGCAATGGAATATTATTCAGTCTTAAAAAGGGTACATACTACAACAAAGATGAGCCTTGAAAACATTGTGCTGAGTGAAAGAAATGAGACACAAAAGACCATATTTTGTGTGACTCCACTTAACATGAAATGTCCAGTAGAGGCAAATCCATGAAGACAGAAGGCAGATTAGTGGTTGCTAAGGATTGGAGGAGTGACAACTTAATGCACATGGGGGTTTTTTTTTGGGGGGGAGGAGATGATGAAATGCTCTGAAATTAGATAGTGCTGGTGGTCGTATAACATTATGAATGTACTGAAAGCCACTGAAAAAGTTCTGGAGGTAGAGAGTGGTGATGGTTGCACAACAGTGTGACTGTTCTTAATGCAACTGAAGTGTATACCTAAAAATGATTAAAATGGTAAATTTGATGATAAAATATTGTTGAAATATGAACTTTACCTCAAAAAATTTTTTGATAAACAATAAAGTAGACCTTATTACATGGAGAGATAAACCTTATTTCTAGATTTAAGACTCACTATTATAAAGATGTAAATTCTAAATAAATTGATAGATTAAATGCAATCTCAATAAAAATGCCAACAGACTTTTTTGATGAAATTTGACAAGTTGAGTCTAAAATGTATATGGAAATGCAAAAGGACAAGGATAGCCAAGGCACTCTTAGAAAAGAACAAGGTGGGGACTTATTTACTATAAAGTTATAGTAATTAAGACAATGAGGTATTAGTGCAGGAATATAACAGACCACTGAATAGAACAGAGCCTGGAACAGATACAGGCACATATGGACCCTGATCTATGACAGAAGTGACACCTCAGAGCAGTGGTGAGAGTATCTCTCTTCACTAATTGGTGCTGGGACAACTGGATATCCATTGGGGGAAAAATGAAATTGGACCTCTGTACACAATGAATAAACAACAAGGTCCTACTGTATAGCACAAAGAACTATATTCAATATCCCATGGTAAACCATAGTGGGAAAGAATATAAAAAAGAATATGTGTGTATATATCTATATCTATATATAACTGAATCACTTTGCTGTATAGCAGAAATTAATACAACGCTGTAAATCAACTATACATCAATAAAAAAATTGATAATGTAAAAAAAATCAACTTCAGATGGATTACAGAACTAAATGTGAAAAACAAAGCTCTTGGAAGATAATATGGCAGACTATCGTCAAAATCTTACGTATGGCAAAAGTCATTTTAGACAAACACAAAAAGTATTATCTATAAAAAAAATGATGAATAAATTTGGCTACCTTAAAATTGGGAATATCCGTTCATCAAAGACACGAATAAGAGAGTAAAGAGATGAGACACAGAATGGAAGAAGATACATGTGACACATTAACAATCAAGTATTCATATCTAGAATATATAAAGAACACCTGCTGATCAGTAAGACAAAAATGGACCATTCAACAGAAAAATAGGCAAATGACTTGAATAGGTACTTCATAAGAAGAAATCTAAACAGCCAAAAACAAATGAAACAGTACTCAACCTCATGAGTAAGCAAGGAAATACAAATCAAAATTACAACGAAAAATTACAATACCAAATGTAGGCCAGAATGTGGAACAATTCTTATACGTTGCTGGAGGGAGATTAAGTTGGTACAAGATTTTTAGAAAACTATTTGGCAGAATCTACTAAAATTGAACATACGCAATTCTTATGATCCAACAATTCTACTCCTAGGTATTACAATGAACCATATGGAATCATTAATATGTGACTGATCCACAAAAATGATACTTTCAGGGACTTCCCTGGCAGTCCAGTGGTTAGGACTCTGCGCTTCCACTGCAGGGAGGCACAGGTTCGATCCCTGGGCAGGGAACTAAGAATTTGCAAGCTGCACGACACAGGAAAAAAAATAAGGTAATTTCACATGGTTCAAGGTAATGTATATCCAACGGGAATTCATGAACCAAAAGACAAGTTCAAGAATGTTCAAAGTGGGGACTTCCCTGGTGGTGCAGTGGTTAACAATCCGCCTGCCAATGCAGAGGACATGGGTTTGATCCCTGGTCTAAGAAGATCCCACATGCCGTGGAGCAGCTAAGCCCGTGAGCCACAACTACTAAGCCTACACTCTAGAGCCCGCGAGCCACAACTGCTGAGCCCACATGCCACAGCTACTGAAGCCTGCACACTTAGAGCCCATGCTCCTCAACAAGAGAAGTCAACGCAATGAGAAGCCTGCACACCACAACGAAGAGTAGCCCCTGCTCACCACAACTAGAAAAAGCCCACGTGCAGCAACGAAGACCAAATGCAGCCAAAAATAAATAAATAAATAAATTTGTTTTAAAAAAAAAGAATGTTCAAAGTGGCATTATTTACAGCTGGCCCAGACTGGAAAGAACCAAACAACTATCAAAAGTAAAATAATATAGTCATACAATGAAATACTCTAATAAAAGAGAACAAACTACAGCTATATTCAACAATGTGTAATTACAAACAAAACATTAAGTAAAAGGATCAAGACCCATAAAAATGCAATATGATTCCATGTATATGAAGCTCAAAAATAGGCAAAATGAATTTATGTTGTTTAGGAATGCATATAAAAGCGGTAAATCTAAAGAGAAAAGCAAGGAGATTATCACCATGAAAGTCAGGAGACTCCTGAAGGGGGAACTGGGTAGTGATCAAAAGGAATTGTTGGGGGAGCTTCTGGGTGCTGGTAATGTTCTAGTATTTGACCTGGGATGATTACACAGGTATTTGTTCTATTATTATTAATTATTATTAATTTACTGTACATTTATGTTTTGTGCACATTTAGGCTTATGGGTTATACACAATTGAATGTTTGAAAAAGTGCGTATAAAAACAACTTGGTCATCTCTGGCTTACAGTAAACTTGGTTCTTCCCCAACCTCTAACTCACAGTAATGTTCTCATTCTCTCCCAGCATTATTTATATGTAAAAGAGACTTCAGTCTCACATCTGTCTCTACATATGGGCTATTCCTCCGGGGAGAGAAAGCACACTGAGAATTGACGTCAGACCCAATTCCATTCCTCATAACTCTCTAAAAATGACCCTTTGCATAAACACTCCAGGAAGCAGCCTTTTTGGTCTGAACACCCACTCTGTAGCTCCCAAGGATTTTAAAAACATGAAACAAGTTTTTAAAAGCTCTGCCAGCACCATGTCTCTGTAATCAAATAGAACCAGCAAGGGGTAAAGATTCATGGTCTCATGCCTAGACCTCCTTTGGTGAGGGAGCTCTGAGTATGACATTTCAATACTTGACCTCAGCCTGGCCTTTTCTGGCTAGGCATACTACAGGTCTGATTATCTAGTTTTGGTGCTGGATACATGGTCTACCAGAGATGTGGGTAGTAACTAATTAATACCCAACTACACCAGTTAGCTTTAGGCTTCACTCATCACACCATCCATATGCAAATTTCATTTAAAGTTTTTAGAAAGATACTAAGGCAAAATCATATTAATTGAAATACTAATCCATTTAAAAAAATGTAACCTCTTTTCATGCTTCCTGAGAAGCAGCTGCTGAACATTCTTTTTTTCTAGGAATCAGTTACTGAACAACTAAAATACACAAGGACAAAGGTCTCTGGCAGAAAATGGTTAAGTATGATCAAGGGCAGATTCTCTAATAGAGAAGAAATACAGTGGTTAAAAAAGGAGCCCAAAATAAAAAGGTAACCTATGGAAAGAGAAAAAGTATTTGGAAACCATATATCTGATAAGGGGTTAATACCCAAAATTTATAAGGCACTCATACAACTCAACAGCAAAAAGCCAAATAATATGATTTAAAATGGGCAAAGGACCTGAATAGACCCTTTTCCAAAGAAGACATACAAATGGCCAACAGGTACACAAAAAGGTGCTCAATATCACCAATCATCAGGGAAATGCAAAACAAAACCACTATGAGATTATCACCTCATATCTGACAGAATGGCTATCATCAAAAAGACAAGAGATAACAAGCAATGGCGAATATGTGGAGAAAAGAGAACCCCTGTACTGTTGGTAGGAACGGGAACTCGCATAGCCATGATGGAAAACAGTATGGAGGTTCCTCAAAAAAATCAAAAATAGAACTACCATATCATCCAGCAATCCCACTTTTGGTATGTATCTGAAAGAAATGAAATCACTACCTTGAAGCAATATCTGCGCCCCTGATGTTGAACTCATAGAAACAAAGTGGAATGGTGGTTGCGAGGGACTGGGGGAAATGGAGAGATGTTGGTCAAATTTCAGTTATAGATGATGAAGTTTTAGGGACCTAATGTACAGCATGGTGACTACAGTTAACAATACAGTGTTGCATACTTGAAATCACCTAAGAGAGTAGACCTTAAATGTTCTCACCACAAAAAAATGGTAACTACATGAGGTGATGGATGCCTTAACTAACTTATTGTGGTAATCATTTCACAATATATACATATACCAAATCATCACATTGTATACCTTAAACTTACACAATGTTATTTGTCAATTATACCTCAATAAAGCCGAAAAAAAATTTTATTTAAAAAATTAGAGGCTTCCGGTCAAGATGGCAGTGGGGGTGGACGTGGAGTTCGTGTCTCCCCACAACTAGGGCGCCTGCCAGACGCTAGTGGGGGACCTGACCGCCTAAGGAGACAGGAAGAACCCCTCAGCGACCAGGTAGGACATAGGGGGAGTGAGAGGGGAGGCAAAGTGGAGGCTAGACAGGACTGGAGCCTCTGAGGGGTGGCTGGGAGTGGGGAGGGGTTCTCACGCCTGGAGGAACCCTGATCCTCCGAGACATTTCCCTGCCCAGTCGGGCCCGGGAAGCCTGTGGGGCTCCCAGGAAGGGTCCTCCACCATCCGAGGCCCCCTCTGGGCCACGTTGGTCCTAGGGGTGTAGGAGGGAGGTGGGGGGAGAAGAGGAGAAGCTGGCAGGAGGGGCCCTCAAGGACTGGAGGATCCAGGGAGGTGCAGAGGGCATTTCCCCCACTCACCCAGGCCTGGGAAGACTGCTGGGCTCCCAGGTCTGGCTCTCCATTCCCCGGGGTCCTCTCCAGCCTCATGGTTCCTAGGGGCATGGGAGGGAGGGAGCGGGGTGGGGGGGAAGAGGAGGGGAGGCAGATGATGGGGGGAATCCTCCAGGACCAGAGGATCAGGGGAGGCCCAGCGGGCATCTCCCCTGCCCACTTGGCCCTGGGAAGCCTACTAGGATTCCAGGTCTGCTCCCCTGCTTTCTGGGGCCCCCTCCGCCATGTGGATCCTAGGGGCATAGGAGGGAGGGATGGGCAAAGAAGAAGAGAGGCCAACAGGGAGGGGCCCTCTGGGATGGGAGGATCAGGGGGAAACACAGCTGGCTGGCGTTTCCCCCACCCACTTGGGCCCAGTGATCCTGCTGGCGTCCTGGCCCTGGCCCTCTGCCCTCGAAGGCCAGAGGCACTCCTGGGACCCTCCGGCTGAGATGAGCCTAAGCCCCACCCCCAACCCCCCAGGGCCTTTTCCGGCCCTGTGGTCCTAAGCAAAGGCCCTGCCCACTGCCTAAACCCCGCCCCTGCCTAAGCCTCACCCTCCACAGCCAAGGCTTTTTTTCCTTTTCTCCTCTTTTTTACTATTATGGTTCTGTTTTACCTTCCAGTTCTTGTTTCATCTACATTTTTATTTTTTTATTCTTTGTAACATATCTGTTAGTTTTCTAATCTTATTTTATTTTTTACTCTTTGTTATTGTTCTGCTATTTTTCCTTTTTTTTTTTTTTTTTGCCACCCTGCATGGCTTGTGGGATCTTGGTGCATGAGACAGGGGTCAGGCCTGAGCTCCTGTGGTGGGAGCTCTGAGTCCAAACCACTGGATTAACAGAGAATCTCAGACACCAGGGAATATTCATAGGAATGAGGTCTCCTGGAGTTCCTCATTCTTGGCACCAGACCCACCTCTACCCAACAGCCTACAAACTCCAGTGATGGAAGCCTCAGGCCAAACAACCAGTAAGACAGGAACACAATCTCACCCATTAAAAAAAAAAAAAAATATATATATATATATATATATATATATATATCACAGATGAAAGAGCAAGGTAAAAACCTACGAGACCAAATAAATGAAGAGGAAATAGGCAACCTACCTGAAAAAGAATTCAGAGTAATGATAGTAAAGATGATCCAGAATCTCAGAAATAGAATGGAGGCATGAATTGAGAAAATACAAGAAATGTTTACAAAGATCTAGAAGAACTAAAGAACAAAAAAACAGAGATGAACAACACAATAACTGAAATGAAAAATACACTAGAAGGAATCAAGAACAGAATAACTGAGGTAGAAGAACGAATAACTGAGCTGGAAGACGGAATGGTGGAAATAACTGCCAAGGAGCAGAATAAAGAGAAAAGAATGAAAAGAACTGAAGACAATCTAAAAGACCTCTGGGACAACACTAAATGCACCAACATTCAAATTATAGGGTTCCCAGAAGAAGAAGAGAAAAAGAAAGGGTCTGAGAAAATATCTGAAGAGATTATAGTGGAAAACTTCCCTCACATGGGAAAGGAAATAGTCACCCAAGCCCAGGAAGTGCAGAGAGTCTCATACAGGATAAACCCTAAGAGAAACACACCAAGACATATATTAATCAAACTAACAAAAATTAAATTCAAAGAAAAAATATTAAAAGCAGCAAGGGAAAAGCAGAAAATAACATACAAAGGAATCCCCATAAGGTTATCAGCTGATTTCTCAGCAGAAACTCTGCAGGCCAGAAGGGAGTGGCAGGATATACTTAAAGTGATGAAAGAGAAAAATCTACAAGCAAGATTACTCTACCCAGCAAGTAACTCATTCAGATTTGACTGAGAAATCAAAAGCTTTACAGACAATCAAAAGCTAAGAGAATTCAGCACCACCAAACCAGCTTTACAACAAATGCTAAAGGAACTTCTCTAGGTGGGAAACACAAGAGAAGAAAAAGACCCACAAAAACAAACCCAAACAATTAAGAAAATGGTAATAGGAGAATACAAATCAATAATTACCTTAAATGTAAATGGATTCAATGCTCCAACCAAAAGACACAGGCTGGCTGAATGGATACAAAAACAAGACCCATATATATGCTGTCTACGAGAGACCTACATCAGACCTAGGGACACATACAGACTGAAAGTGAAGGGATAGAAAAAGATATTCCATGCAAATGGAAATCAAAAGAAAGCTGGAGTAGCAATATTCATATCAGATAAAATAGACTTTAAAATAAAGACTGTTACAAGGGATAAGGAAGGACACTATGTAATGATAAAGGGATCAACCCAAGAAGAAGCTATAACAATTATAAATATTTATGCACCCAACAAAGGAGCACTTCAATACATAAGGCAAATGCTAACAACCATAAAAGGGGAAATTGACAGTAACATAATAATAGTAGGGGACTTTAACACCCCACTTACACCAATGGACAGATCATCCAAACAGAAAATAAACAGGGAAACACAAGTTTTAAATGGCACAGTAAGCCAGATAGATTTAACTGATATTTACAGGACATTCCACCAAAAGTGGCAGAATACATTTTCTTCTCAAGTGCACACGGAACATTCCCCAGGATCTATCACATCTTGAGTCAAAAATCAAGCCTCGGAAAATTTAAGAAAACTGAAATCATATCAAGCATCTTTTCTGACCACAACGCTATGAGATTCAAAATCAATTACAGGAAAAAAAACTGTAAAAACCACAAATATATGGAGGCTAAACAGTGTGCTACTAAATAACCAAGACATCACTGAAGAAGTCAAAGAAGAAATAAAAAAATACATAGAAACAAATGACAATGAAAACACGACGACCCAAAACGTATAGGACTCAGCAAAATCAGTTCTAAGAGGGAATTTTATAGCAATTTAATCTCACCTCAAGAAACAAGAAAAATCTCAAATAAACAATCTAACCTTACAACTAAAGCAACCAGAGAAAGAACGAAGAAAAGTCAAAGTCAGTAGAAAGAAAGAAATCATAAAGATGAGAGCAGAAATAAATGAAATAGAAATGAAGAAAACAATAGCAAAGATCAATAAAACTAAGAGTTGGTTCTCTGAGAAGATAAACAAAATTGATAAACCTTTAGCCAGACACATCAAGAAAAAAAGGGACAGAATGCAAATCAATAAAATTAGAAATGAAAAAGGAGAAATCACAACTGACACCACAGAAATACAAAGGATTATAAGAGACTACTACAAACAACTATATGCCCATAAAATGGACAACCACAAAGAAATGGACAAATCCTTGGAAAGGTACACTTTCCAAGACTGAACCAGGAAGAATTAGAAAATATAAACAGATCTATCACAAGTAATGAAATTGAAACTGTAATTAAGCTCTTCCAACAAACAAAAGTCCAGGACCAGATGGCTTCACAGACGAATTCTACCAAACATTTAGAGAAAAGCTAAGACCAATCCTTCTCAAACTCTTCCAAAAACTGCAGAGGGAGGAACACTCCCAAATTTGTTCTATGAAGCCACCAACACCCTGATACCAAAACCAGACAAAGGAATCACAAAAAAAGAAAATTACAGGCCAATATCACTAATGAACACAGAGGCAAAAATCCCAAACAAAATACTAGCAAACAGAATCCAACAACACATTAAAAGGATCATACACCATGATCAAGTGGGATTTATCCAAGGAATGAAAGTATTCTTCAATATACGCAAATCAATCAATGTTGATACACCATATTAACAAATTAAGGAATAAAAACCATATGATCATCTCAATAGATGCAGAAAAAGCTTTTGACAAAAATTCAACACCCATTTATGATAAAAACTCCCCAGAAAGTGGGCATAGAGGGAAACTACCTCAAGATAATAAAGCTCATATATGACAAACCGACAGCAAACATCATACTCAATGGTGAAAAACTGAAAGCACTTCCACTAAGATCAGGAACAAGACAAGGATGTCCACTCTTGCCATTCTTATTCAATATAGTTTTGCAAGTCCTAGCCACAGCTATCAGAGAAGAAAAAGAAACAAAAGGAATACAAATTGGAAAAGAAGAAAAACTGTCATTGTTTGCAGATGACATGATACTATACATAGAAAATCCTAAAGATGTCACCAGAAAACTAATCAACGAATTTGGTAAGGTTTCAGAATACAAAATTAAGAAATCTCTGGCATTCCTATACACTAACAACAAAAAATCAGAAAGAGAAATTAAGGAAACAATCCCATTTACCATCGCAACAAAAAGAATATAATACCTAGGAATAAACCTACCTAAAGAGGCAAAAGACTTGTACTCAGAAAACTATAAAACACTGATGAAAGAAATTAAAGATGACATAAACAGATGGAGAAATACACCATGTTCTTGGATTGGAAGAATCAATATTGTGAAAATGACTATACTACCCAAAGCAATCTACAGATTCAGTGCAATCCCTATCAAACTACCAATGTCATGCTTCACAAAATTAGAACAAAAAATTTTACAATTCGTATGGAAAACAAAAGACCCCAAACAGCCAAAGCAATCTTGAGAAAGAAAAGCAGAGCTGGAGGAATCAGGCTCTGTGACTTCAAACTATACTACAAAGCTACAGTAATCAAGACAGTATGGTACTGGCACAAAAACAGAAATACAGATCAATGGTAGAGGACAGAAAGCCCAGAGATAGACCCACGCACATATGGTCACCTAATTTATGACAAAAGAGACAAGAACATACAATGGAGAAAAGATAGCCTTTTCAATAAGTGGTGCTGGGAAAACTGGACAGCTACATGTAAAAGAATGAAATTAGAATACTACCTAACACCATACACAAAAATAAACTCAAAATGGATTAGAGACCTAAATGTAAGGCCAGATCCTATAAAACTCGTAGAGGAAAACAGGAAAAATGCTCTTTGACATAAACCACAGAAAGATCTTTTTTGACCCGCCTCCTAGAGTAATGAAAATTAAAAAATAAACAAATAGGACCTAATTAAACTTAAAAGCTTTTCTACAGCAAAGGAAACCATAAACAAGACAAAAAGACAACCTTCAGAATGGGAGAAAATATTTGCAAATGAAGAACGGACAAAGAATTAATCCCCAAAATATACAAACAGCTCATGCAGCTCAATATCAAAAAAACAAACAACCCAATTAAAAAATGGGTGGAAGACCTAAATAGACATTTCACCAAAGAAGACATATAGATGGCCAAGAGGCACATGAAAAGATGCTCAAGATCACTAATTATTAGAGAAATGTAAATCAAAACTACAATGAGGTATCACCTCACACTAGTCAGAATGGCCATCATCAAAAAATCTACAGACAATAAATGCTGGAGAGGGTGTGGAGAAAAGGGAATCCTCTTGCATTGCTGGTGGGAATGTAAATTAATACAGCCACTATGGAGAACAGTATAGAGATTCCTTAAAAAACTAAAAACAGAACTACCATATGACCCAGAAATCCCACTGGGTTTGCTGAGAAAACCATAATTCAAAAGGACACACGTACCCAAATGTTCACTGCAACACTATTTACAATACCCAGGACATGGAAACAACCTAAATGTCCAACGACAGATGAATGGATAAAGATGTGGTACATATATACAATGGAATATTACTCAGCCATAAAAAGGAACAAAATTGGGTCATTTGTAGAGATGTGGATGGACCTAGAGTCTGTCATACAGAGTGAAATAAGCCAGAAAGAGGAAAACAAATACTGTATATTAACGCATATATGTGGAATCTAGAAAAACGGTACAGATGAACCTATTTGTAGGGCACGAACAGAGACGCAGATGTAGAGAACGGACATGTGGACACAGAGGGGGAAGGGGAGGGTGGGATGAATTGGGAGATTAGGTTTGACATAAGTACACTACCATGTGTAAAACAGATAGCTAGTGGGAACCTGCTGTATAGCACAGGGAGCTCAGCTCAGTGCTCTGTGATGACCTAGCTGCGTCAGATGGGGTGGGGGGTGGGAGCGAGGTTCAAGAGGGAGGGGATATGGGGATATATGTATACGTATAGCTGACTCACTTCATTGTACAGCAGAAACTAACACAACGTTGTAAAGCAATTTTACTCCAATAAAAAAAACTACATAAAAATAAATAAATAAATTTTTTTAAAATTAGAAGAGGAACTCTAAGTCAGAGGCCTAGGTTCTGGTCTGGGCTCCAAAATAAACTAGCTGGGTGACTCACACTGATTTAAGTTTTTTATATCTCAACTTCTTCTTCAGTAAAAAATAAGGATAATACCATTTACCTCAAAGGGTTGTAATGAGGATTAAATGAGATGATTCATTTAAATAAAACTTGCAAACTATAAAGGACTAGTATGCAAATAGCTGTAATATTAGAAGGAATACTAATTACTTCTGTGAAATGTGAGAACTTGACTAATATAAAAGAACCGTGGAGCATTAGAGCCCGTTACAATGAATTATTCCTGTTGTCAACCTAGATTGGTGTTTACTGTCAATTCAAGTTATGCCCAATGTGTAGGACACAACAGTTACAATATTAACGACTCATAATCCTTGATTAGCAACCTCCACTAAATAATATCGAAATGAATCTTCTGGACTCAAAGAAATAGAAAAGAAACTTATTGTTACCAAAGGGAAGAGGGAGAGGGGAGGGACAAATTAGGAGTATGGGATTAACAGATAGAAACTACTACACATAAAATAGATAAGCAACAAGGCTTTACTGTATAGCACAGGGAATTATACCCATTATCTTGTAATAACCTATAATGGAATATAATCTGCAGAAACCCTGAATCACTATGCTGTACACCTGAAACTGATGCAATATTATAAATCAACTATACTTCAATTTAAAAAAACTGGAAAAGTCAGTCTTCTGGGCATCATCAAAGCCTTTATTAAGTATCTATACTTAGGTGAATCCTAAAGCAGGGTATATAAAATTCCTGTAAGACATGTCTCTGTTTTTAAACTTAAAATTTAGGTCAGGAAATAATATTAGCACATATGAAATACAGAAAGTATTATAAGTAGAGTTCAGAGATGAAGAAATCACTGGGGGCTACACTAGTTGAAAAGCTTTCCTGGAGACGGTGGCAAATGTTAGAACAGAGAACAAAGGCAGAAAGGAGCATGGTTTACAGGGGAAAGAGGTGGAATATCTGCTTGTCCCAGGAGGTGTGTGTTGAGAAACAAAACTAGAGAGGCAGTCTGAGGACTGATAACCGAGGACCCAAATTAGGGGAATCTGGATTTTGTGCACCAGGAATCTACTCTAGGTTTTTTAACCAAGGAGTAATATAATTAAAAACGGGTCTCAGAACGAGAGGTCCGTATTGGTATGCTGGGGAGGGTGGGGCAAGGAAATGTTGGAGGAGAAGGCTGGAAGGACTCTAGTCACTATCACAGTATCCAGCTGTGAAGCGACCATACCTTGAAGCCCTATGGCAGGCAGAGCAAATGAAGGAAGCAGAAAGGGTAGATCTCAGGTCTATTTCAAAGGAAATCAATGACACCAAGACTTCTAATGCAGTGAACTGGGGAAAAGAAGGAATTGCAGTGAAGAATCAGTTTAGGTAAGATTGAGAAAAGGTGATAACTTGTGTTTCATCACCTGAGGTGGGAAGAAACATGGTGTATTCAAGGAACTGAAAGAAGGCCCATGTGACTAGAATACTGAGTTAAGAATTTTTTTTTAATATTTATTTATCTACCTATCTAGATATCTATCTATCTGGCTGCTCCAGGTCTTAGTCGCGGCACACGGGATCTTTTAGTTGCAGCACGCGGGATCTTTAGTTGTGGCACGAGGAACCTTTTAGTTGCGGCATGTGGGATCTTTAGCTGTGGCACGAGGGGTCTTTTAGTTGCAGCATGTGGGATCTTTAGTTGCAGCAGAGAAATCTTTTAGTGGCGGCATGCGGGATCTAGTTCCCTGACCAGGGATCAAACCCGGGCCCCCTGCATTGGGAGCACGGAGTCTTAACCGCTGCACCACCAGGAAAATCTGCTGAGTTAGAGTCTTCTGTTGCAACTGCCTGGAACACTCCCTGCTTCTACCTCAGAAATTCCTACTCACCCTTTAGATTTTAGCTAAAAATGATTTCCTAGGGAAGACTTCACTGTCCACTTAAACTAGGACAGGTCCCTAAATTACATGCTCTCATATCAACCAATACTTCTCCATTAAAACACTGCATAATTATAATTTATGAATCAATTGGGAAAATAGTAAATTCTATGGAAGCTGGAGCTGTATCTATCTCATTCATGCATGCATTCCAAAAACCTAGTACCTAGCATAGTACAAAGCACACAGTAGGTGCTAAGTAAATATATATTTAACAAATGTACCCAAGAGTGCATGAATAAAAAAGTGAAAGATGAGGGAGGAAAAGGTGAAAGGGTAGGAAAAGAGAAGAAAGAAGAGAGAGGAGCAGAAGACCCCAGAAAAAGTTTGGGGAGATACCTAAAGTACTGGGCAGAAGAAAGTGGCAGAAGTAGGGTATGAAAAGACCCCTTAGAGAGGTCGTAGGAGAAGGATCAAAGAAGTACACTGTTTTGAAACTCGGGGAGAGTGGACTTCAAAAGCCACAGAAAGGCTGTGGAGGAGGCTGAAGACTGAGAAAAAATAACAACAGGAATGGGTTTAACAGTTGTACCAAACAATAAATTTATTACAGCTTAGAATGTCGTGTGGGGACAAAGAAAGAACTAATAGTCTAACCTCCTTTTCTCAGTGACCTTCCCCGCTGTCTATCCAGCCGCCTGAGCCAAGCCCCCACAAGTCCTAAGGCAGGAAGGATGTGAACTTGCATTCATGCATCTATCAGTTGGAAACAACAATGACGCACATAGCTGTAAAAATAGAGATCTCTGGCAAGGGCCAACGTGAAGTTCAGGGAACATCACAGAGAAACCATCTCCATGTAGAAAACATCTTATTTCTCAAATGTCACTGAAAATTCTCTGGTAAACAAATGCAATAAAGAATCCTCTGAGTTTAAGGTGATGATGTGAAAGATCAATCGAAATCAATCGTCCTGTAACCTCCAAGGCAAGTGGGAGGACTGAAGCTGAAAAAACTGTTTAGACGCTTTGCCCAGAGCTAAGTAAAATTTGGTTCTAACTGAAGCTACCAAACAGCAACAATGGCTGACATACACTATGAATTTAATACTTAACTTTTAAGCAGTACTCAGGATGTCCTCTTTCTTTCCAAAACATGTAATACATTTTGATTCACTACATGTCTTCATGTCCCTCTGTGAGCAACTGTAGTGAGGCCCAGGACTCCTTATAGCTGAGCATTCTAAGCTCTGTGAAGGCAGGGACTGAGTCCCTCTTGATCAACACTGTCTCCCTGGTGCCTGATACAGTACCTGGCACACAGCAGGCAGTCACAAAGTATTTGCTGAAGGAAAGAATGGTCACCAGCTGCATCAGGATGCTGGATAACTTCAAACATCAAAACTGAGACCAACTATCTGTAAGTGCCAAGAATTTCTTCCCTTAGCTTCTAAGCCCCAGGAGGACAACCTATTTCCTCCAAAATATACAATAAAGATCAAATCACATTGTGATAAATCTACTAAAAAGTCTCTAGCTATCAAAATGAGTTCAAGTTCTAGTAAACTGGCTACTAATTTTGAGTAAGGCTAGACAATTCATCATAACAAGATTTGATTTACTTAGATATTTTATAGAATAAAAAAATTAAAGTATGGGAGTTGCCTAGAAAAATCAATTTAAACAATTATTCTGGGATCCCACTACTGTGAATAGAATATGTAACTCCCTTCAGATCTATGAGTGCATTCCTGCTCTTGGGAAGGGGATTAGAGAACACAAAGAACACAGAAAATGAACAGAAGAATCACATTTAAGAGTAAACCAGGGACTTCCCTGGTGGTCCAGTGGTTGAGAACCCGTCTTGCAATGCAGGGGGCGCTGGTTTGATTCCTGGTCGGGGAACGAAGATCCCACATACTGCAGGGCAACTAAGCCTGCGAGCTGCAACGAAAAATCCCGTGAGCTGCAACTAAGACCTGACGCAGCCCATAAATAAATTAATTAATTAAAAAAAAAAAAAAAAGAGTAAACCAGGGACTTACCTGGTGGTCCAGTGGTACAGAATCCACCTTACCATGCTGGGGACACGGGTTCAATCCCTGGTCAGGGAACTAAGATCCCACATGCCGCAGGGCAACTAAGCCCGTGTGCCACAACTACTGAGCTCGCATGCCCTGGAGCCTGCGCGCCACAACTAGAGAAGAGAAAACCCGCATGCCACAGCTAGAGAGAAGCCCGTGCACCGCAATAAAAGATCCCCCACGCCTCAACAAAGATCCCGCGTGCGGCAACTAAGACCCGACGCAGCCAAAAAAAAAAAAAGAGTAAAGCAAAACTCCACATGGATATTCCTTGCTTATTCTCAATTCACAGACAAGATGTTAGAGACAACTAAGTCCAGTTCTACAAGCTTGCAGAACTTTCTGCATGTAAAGAATTTCTCTGAGAAGATACCTTTTGATTCCGTTTTAGCCACAATGTTTCATTATAAAGAATATAAATGTATAAAGAAATCCTACTGTATATAATCCTATTATAATTAGATGTGGATTCTGCCAGCAAGGAATCATAATACAAACAAGTATTTGAAACAGCTAACTCTCTGAAATGACACCAATAGCAAAGCAGAATAATGCTCTGAACCCCTTGATCCCAGCTAAGAGCTCTTCTTACTTAAACATGTCTAATATTACCATGCATGTCAAGAAATGGGACCTCTAAATACTCCACCTCTAGCTCTAGCTCTGTGATTTAGGGAAGTTCTTAACCTAGCCTCGGAGGTGTTACCATCTCTTCAAAGGGTTTAGACTACAAACCACTAAAATCCCTCTCAACTCTAAGGATCACTGTAGAGAAAATAATTTCATTATAATTGTAAATATACTCCACATTGCTGATTCTACTCTTCTCAAACTACTGCTGTTCATCATTAGATGTATTTTCATATTGAAAGACATCCCTATACTAGAGGTAACAAGTACACAGGGTCTGCTTTTCATATTGCCAAGACATGGGCAATTAGAAGGTCTATGTTACTACTAGCACTGAACATAGTTGAAGATACATATTTGTCAGGAATGGCAAAGGCAAAATGAGATCATTCAGTTCTCTGAACTCCTTAAATAGTCAAGGAGCTATTTAAAGCCAAAACATTATCATTGTTATTCTGACATTGTTAAATATGTAAAGGGTTAGGGAAATTTTGTGGGCTTGTGTGCTTGAAAAACTGTTAAATTTTTACAGAGCTTCTTCAATTCCAAGGGCTTTAATCAATGTACAGGCGGGTGAATACCCAGGATAGTGGTAGTGCCACTCAATGAAGCCCAATCTACGTATCTCTTAGTTCTCAAGAACACATCTCAATATAAACAAATCTACTATTTTGTACAAAATGCATTTTCAGAAAACTGAGAAATCATGGGAGACTGTTTCATTTCTTTTGTTTTACAACAGCAAATTCAGGGTTTCTTCTGTAAATTTGACTTTTTTTTTCTTTTGCCCGCCATGCGGCTTGTGGGATTTTAGTTCACCTACAAGGGATCGATCAATCCCAGGCCCTCAGCAGTGAAAGTGCCGAGTCCTAACCACTGGACCATCAGGGAATTCCCTGTATATTTGATTTTAAAAAATATCAGTTGATATAAAATATTTTAAGACTACATCTATAATATAGAATGAAATTCATCAGTTTTTATGACTGAAGTCACTATCACTACCGTCTTTAAGAAAAGTCTATTAAATGCCAAATTAGGGAAAGAAAGAAAAATAAATCACACAACTTTCAGAAAACTTCTACTTAAGTTGAGTCATATATACAAAAAGCTATACACCATTTTTGTCAAAATTTTCCATTTTTTCTTTAAGGTTTTTATACTGTCACGGTTATTTAAAAGAAGACCAGAGGAAGACAAACATATAGATAGATACCTACCCTTTAGGAGCTCACTACCTAAGATGGACAATACAAGATGAATAAACTTCAAATGGCATTCAGCCAAGAGAATAAAGCAATTATGCCAAAGTAGAAATAAAAAGTAACAGAAAGTTAATTTTTAATCATCCAGAGTTGGCAAAACATGCTCACAATTTTTTCTATTATAATTTTCTCTGCTTAATCAGTTGATTGACATTATTATCAGTTCCTGGTATATATTTTGCGTTCCAAGAAGAAAAGAAGGTTTTTAAATTCAAACCTTTCACAGTTGTTTTCATTACCCATTCAAAAGGATATAAATTCAATAAATGATTCTCTGCCTAGGTTAATATTTGCATCAACCTATGAAACTGTATAATTTGTTCTGTACATGAATGCTGGGAAAAGAGAGGTAGGGGAAACAGACTGGGAAAGGTGATAATTTTCTAGTGATTCTTATGCTGGGTTTCAATGGGTAACTTTGTTAGTTTATTTGAAATTCTGTGAATTCTCAAAATATTAAGAGCAAAATATATTCAGGAGTAGCCGTTATTTATGTACTGTTGTTTCTAGTAACATAGATAATTGAAGGGTGGCTATAAATGGATTTTTTGAAAGATTAAGATTTTTAGATTTTTTTAAAGGGAAATGGATGGTGCATAATTAATAGGGGATTGGAGAGGGTAAAGAGCCATGGGAAAATCATGTCACAATAAGAAAATAAAAAGAAATATAAGATGCTCTCCTTTGCTAAATCTGCAAGAACTCCCGTAGAAAACAAGATCTGTAGTTTGAAAAGTGGTTTGGCAGACTATCTGGAGGAAAGGCAGCAGAAAAGAGTGGCATTACAGAAATAGCAAACTACCTTTGTAAAGACTCACAGGTGGGATACAGAGGAAGATGGCAGAAGAGTAAGACGCGGAGATCACCTTCCTCTCCACAGATACACCAGAAATACATCTACACGTGGAACAACTCCTACAGAACACCTACTGAAGGCTGGCAGAAGACCTCAGACCTCCCAAAAGGCAAGAAACTCCCCACGTACCTGGGTAGGGCAAAAGGAAAAAAGAATAAACAGAGACAAAAGAATAGGGACGGCATCTGCACCAGTGGGAGGGAGCTGTGAAGGAGGAAAAGTTTCCACACACTAGGAAGCCCCTTCGCGGGCGGAGACTGCGGGAGGCGGAGGGGGGAGCTTCGAAGCCGCGGAGGAGTGCATAGCAACGGGTGCGGAGGGCAAAGCGGGGAGATTCCCGCACAGAAGATCGGTGCCGACCGGCACTCACCAGCCCGAGAGGCTTGTCTGCTCACCCGCCGGGACGGGCGGGGCTGCGAGCTGAGGCTCTGAGGCTCGGGTTTCGGTTTCGGACGGAGCGCAGGGAGAGGACTGGGGTTGGCGGCTTGAACATAGCCTGAAGGGGTTAGTGCACCACAGCTAGCCGGGAGGGAGTCCGGGGAAAAGCCTGCACCTGCCGAAGAGGCAAGAGACTTTTTCTTCCCTCTTTGTTTCCTGGTGCGTGAGGAGAGGGGTTTAAGAACGCTGCTTAAAGGAACTCCAGAGACGGGGCGCGAGCCGCGGCTAAAAGCGCGAACCCCAGAGACGGGCGCGAGCCGCGGCTGAAAGCGCGGACCCCAGAGACGGGCGCGAGCCGCGGCTGAAGGCGCGGACCCCAGAGACGGGCGCGAGCCGCGGCTGAGGGCGCGGACCCCAGAGACAGGCGCGAGCCGCGGCTGGAGGCGCGGACCCCAGAGGCGGGCGGGAGACGTTGGGGCTGCTGCTGCCGCCACCAAGGGGCCTGTGTGCGAGCGCAGGTCGCTCTCCACGCCCCTCTTCCGCGGAGCCTGTGCAGCCCGCCACTGCCGGGTTCCCGGGATCCGGGGACGACTTCCCCGGAAGAGCGCATGGCGGGCCTCGGGCTGGTGCAGGGTCACGCCGGACTTTGCCGCCGCAGGCCCGCCCCGCATTCCGTGCCCCTCCCTCCCCGCCGGCCTCAGTACGCCAGAACCCCCGAATCAGCGGCTCCTTTAACCCCGTCCTGTCTGAGCAAAAAACAGACGCCCTCCAGCGACCTACACGCAGAGGCAGGGCCAAATCCAAAGCTGAGCCCCTGTGAGCTGTGAGAACAAAGAAGAGAAAGGGAAATCTCTCCCAGCAGCCTCAGAAGCAGCGGATTAAAGTCCACAATCAACTTGATATACCTTGCATCTGTGGAATACATGAATAGACAGCCAATCGTCCCAAATTAAGGAAGTGGACTTTGGGAGCAAGATCTATGATTTTTTTCCCTATTCCTCTTTTTGTGAATGTGTATGTGTATGCTTCTGTGTGAGATCTTGTCTGTATAGTCTTGCTTCCACCATTTGTCCTAGGGTTCTATCCGTCCATGGTTTTTTCTTAAAATTTTTTTCTTAATAATCAATTTTAATTTTAAGAACGTTATTATACTTTACCTTCGTCCTTTCTTTCTTTCTTTCTTTCTTTCTTTCCTTCCTTCCCTCCTTTAGACAACGAATCATCCCAAATTGAGGAGGTGGTCTCTGACAGCAAGATTTATGATTTTTCCCCCTTTACCTCTTTTTGTGAGGGTGTATGTGTACACTTCTGTGTAAGACTTTGTCTGTATAGCTTTGCTTCCAACATTTGTCCTAAGGTTCTATCCGTCCCTTTTTTTTTTCCCTAATTAAGCATTTTTTAATTCAATAACTTTATTATACTTTATTTTATTTTTACTGTAACTTCTTTCTTTCTGTTTTTCCTTCTTTCCCTCCTTCCTTCCTTCCTCCCTCCCTCCCTCCTTTCGTTCCTTCTTGCCTTCTTTCCTTCTTTGCTTCTTTCTTTCTTTCTTTCTTTCTTCCTTCCTTCCTTCCCTCCTTCCTTCCCTTCTTTCCTTCTTTCTTTCCTCATACTTCTACTAATTCCCTCTACTTTTTCTCCCTTTTATTCTGAGCCGTGTGGATGAAAGGCTTTCGGTGCTCCAGCCAGGAGTCAGGGCTCTGCCTCTGAGGTAGGGGAGCCAACTTCAGGACACTGGTCCACAAGAGACCTCCCAGCTCCACATAATATCAAACGGCGAAAATCTCCCAGAGACCTCCATCTTAACACCAGCACCCAGCTTCACTCAACGACCAGCAAGCCACAGTGCTGGACAACCTGTGCCAAACAACTAGAAAAACAGGAACACAACCCCACCCATTAGCAGAGAGGCTGCCTAAAATCATAATAAGGCCACAGACACCCCAAAACACACCACCAGACGTGAACCTGCCCACTAGAGAGACAAGATCCAGCCTCATCCACCACAACACAGGCACTAGTCCCCTCCACCAGGAAGCCTACACAACCCACTGAACCAACCTTAGCCACTGGAGACAGACATAAAAAACAGGAGGAACTACGAACCTGCAGCCTGCAAAAAGGAGACCCCAAACACAGTAAGATAAGCAAAATGAGAAAACAGAAAAACACACAGCAGATAAAGGAGCAAGATAAAAATGCACCAGACCTAACAAATGAAGAGGAAATAGGCAGTCTACCTGAAAAAGAATTCAGAATAATGATAGTAAGGTTGATCCGAAATCTTGGAGATAGAATGGACAATAGAATGGACAAAATGCAAGAATCAGTTAACAAGGACCTAGAAGAACTAAAGATGAAACAAGCAACAATGAACAACACAATAAATGAAATTAAAAATACTCTAGATGGGATCAATAGCAGAATAACTGAAGCAGAAGAACGGATAAGTGACCTGGAAGATAAAATAGTGGAAATAACTACTGCAGAGCAGAATAAAGAAAAAAGAATGAAAAGAACTGAGGACAGTCTCAGAGACCTCTGGGACAACATTAAACGCACCAACATTCGAATTATAGGGGTTCCAGAAGAAGAAGAGAAAAAGAAAGGGACTGAGAAAATATTTGAAGAGATTATAGTTGAAAACTTCCCTAATATGGGAAAGGAAATAGTTAATCAAGTCCAGGAAGCACAGAGAGTCCCATACAGGATAAATACAAGGAGAAATACGCCAAGACACATATTAATCAAACTGTCAAAAATTAAATACAAAGAAAGCATATTAAAAGCAGCAAGGGAAAAACAACAAATAACACATAAGGGAATCCCCATAAGGTTAACAGCTGATCTCTCAGCAGAAACCCTACAAGCCAGAAGGGAGTGGCAGGACATACTGAAAGTGATGAAGGAGAAAAACCTGCAGCCAAGACTACTCTACCCAGCAAGGATCTCATTCAGATTTGATGGAGAAATTAAAACCTTTACAGACAAGCAAAAGCTGAGAGAGTTCAGCACCACCAAACTAGCTTTACAACAAATGCTAAAGGATCTTCTCTAGGCAAGAAACACAAGAGAAGGAAAAGACCTATAATAACGAACCCAAAACAATATAGAAAATGGGAATAGGAACATACATATCGATAATTACCTTAAATGTAAATGGACTAAATGCTCCCACCAAAAGACACAGATTAGCTGAATGGATACAAAAACAAGACCCTTATATATGCTGTCTACAAGAGACCCACTTCAGACCTAGAGACACATACAGACTAAAAGTAAGGGGATGGAAAAAGATATTGCATGCAAATGGAAACCAAAAGAAAGCTGGAGTAGCAATTCTCATATCAGACAAAATAGACTTTAAAATAAGGACTATTAAAAGAGACAAAGAAGGACACTACATAATGATCAAGGGATCGATCCAAGAAGAAGATATAACAATTGTAAATATTTATGCACCCAACATAGGAGCACCTCAATACATAAGGCAAATACTAACAGCCATAAAAGGGGAAATCGACAGTAACACATTCATAGTAGGGGACTTAAAACACCCCACTTTCACCCAAGGACAGATCATCCAAAATGAAAATAAATAAGGAAACACAAGCTTTAAATGATACATTAAACAAGATGGACTTAATTGACATTTATAGGACACTCCATCCAAAAACAACAGAATACACATTTTTCTCAAGTGCTCATGGAACATTCTCCAGGATAGATCATATCTTGGGTCACAAATCAAGCCTTGGAAAATTTAAGAAAACTGAAATTGTATCAAGTATCTTTTCTGACCACAACGCCATGAGACTAGATATCAATTACAGGAAAAGATCTGTAAAAAATACAAACACATGGAGGCTAAACAATACACTACTTAATAATGAAGTGATCACTGAAGAAATCAAAGAGCAAATCAAAAAATACCTAGAAACAAATGACAATGGAGACACAACGACCCAAAACCTGTGGGATGCAGCAAAAGCAGTTCTAAGGGGGAAGTTTATAGCAATACAAGCCCACCTTAAGAAGCAGGAAACATCTAGAATAAACAACCTAACCTTGCACCTCAAGCAATTAGAGAAAGAAGAACAAAAAAACCCCAAAGCTAGCAGAAGGAAAGAACTCATAAAAATCAGATCAGAAATAAATGAAAAAGAAATGAAGGAAACAATAGCAAAGATCAATAAAACTAAAAGCTGGTTCTTTGAGAAGATAAACAAAATAGATAAACCACTAGCCAGACTCATCAAGAAAAAAAGGGAGAAGACTCAAATCAATAGAATTAGAAATGAAAAAGGAGAGGTAACAACTGACACTGCAGAAATAAAAGAGATCATGAGAGATTACTACAAGCAACTCTATGCCAATAAAATGGACAATCTGGAAGAAATGGACAAATTCTTAGAAATGCACAACCTGTGAAGACTGAATCAGGAAGAAATAGAAAATATGAACAGACCAATCACAAGCACTGACATTGAAACTGTGATTAAAAATCTTCCAACAAAGAAAAGCCCAGGACCAGAGGGCTTCACAGGCGAATTCTATCAAACATTTAGAGAAGAGCTAACACCTATCCTTCTCAAACTCTTCCAAAATATAGCAGAGGGAGGAACACTCCCAAACTCATTCTACGAGGCCACCATCACCTTGATACCAAAACCAGGCAAGGATGTCACAAAGAAAGAAAACTACAGACCAATATCACTGATGAACATAGATGCAAAAATCCTCAACAAAATACTAGCAAACAGAATCCAACAGCACATTAAAAGGATCATACACCATGATCAAGTGGGGTTTATTCCAGGAATGCAAGGATTCTTCAATATACGCAAATCTATCAATGTGATAAACCATATTAACAAATTGAAGGAGAAAAACCATATGATCATCTCAATAGATGCAGAGAAAGCTTTTGACAAAATTCAACACCCATTTATGATAAAAACCCTGCAGAAAGTAGGCATAGAGGGAACTTTCCTCAACATAATAAAGGCCATATACGACAAGCCCACAGCAAACATCATCCTCAATGGTGAAAAACTGAAAGCATTTCCACTAAGATCAGGAACAAGACAAGGGTGCCCACTCTCACCACTCTTATTCAACATAGTTTTGGAAGTTTTAGCCACAGCAATCAGAGAAGAGAAGGAAATAAAAGGAATCCAAATCGGAAAAGAAGAAGTAAAGCTGTCACTGTTTGCAGATGACATGATCCTATACATAGAGAATCCTAAAGATGCTACCAGAAAACTACTAGAGCTAATCAATGAATTTGGTAAAGTAGCAGGATACAAAATTAATGCACAGAAATCTCTGGCATTCCTATATACTAATGATGAAAAATCTGAAAGTGAAATCAAGAAAACACTCCCATTTACCATTGCAACAAAAAGAATAAAATATCTAGGAATAAACCTACCTAAGGAGATAAAAGACCTGTATGCAGAAAACTATAAGACACTGATGAAAGAAATTAAAGATGATACAAATAGATGGAGACATATACCATGTTCTTGGATTGGAAGAATCAACATTGTGAAAATGACTCTACTACCCAAAGCAATCTATAGATTCAATGCAATCCCTATCAAACTACCACTGGCATTTTTCACAGAACTAGAACAAAAAATTTCGCAATTTGTATGGAAACACAAAAGACCCCGAATAGCCAAAGCAATCTTAAGAACAAAAAAAGGAACTGGAGGAATCAGGCTCCCTGACTTCAGACTATACTACAAAGCTACAGTTATCAAGACGGTATGGTACTGGCACAAAAACAGAAAGATAGATCAATGGAACAGGATAGAAAGCCCAGAGATAAACCCATGCACATATGGACACCTTATCTTTGATAAAGGTGGCAGGAATGTACAGTGGAAAAAGGACAGCCTCTTCAATAAGTGGTGCTGAGAAAACTGGACAGGTACATGTAAAAGAATGAAATTAGAACACTCCCTAACACCATACACAAAAATAAGCTCAAAATGGATTAAAGACCTAAATATAAGGCCAGAAACTATCAAACTCTTAGAGGAAAACATAGGCAGAACACTCTATGACATAAATCACAGCAAGATTCTTTCTGACCCACCCCCTAGAGTAATGGAAATAAAAACAAAAATAAACAAATGGGACCTAATGAAACTTCAAAGCTTTTGCACAGCAAAGGAAACCATAAACAAGACCAAAAGACAACCCTCAGAATGGGAGAAAATATTTGCAAATGAAGCAACCGACAAAGGATTAATCTCCAAAATTTACAAGCAGCTCATGCAGCTCAACAACAAAAAAACAAACAACCCAATCCAAAAATGGGCAGAAGACCTAAATAGACATTTCTCCAAAGAAGATATACAGACTGCCAACAAACACATGAAAGAATGCTCAACATCATTAATCATTAGAGAAATGCAAATCAAAACTACAATGAGATATCATCTCACACCAGTCAGAATGGCCATCATCAAAAAATCTAGAAACAATAAATGCTGGAGAGGGTGTGGAGAAAAGGGAATCCTCTTGCACTGCTGGTGGGAATGTGAATTGGTTCAGCCACTATGGAGAACAGTATGGAGGTTCCTTAAAAAACTACAAATAGAACTACCATATGACCCAGCAATCCCACTACTGGGCATATACCCTGAGAAAACCAAAATTCAAAAAGAGTCATGTACCAAAATGTTCATCGCAGCTCTATTTACAATAGCCCGGAGATGGAAACAACCTAAGTGCCCATCATCGGATGAATGGATAAAGAAGATGTGGCACATATATACAATGGAATATTACTCAGCCATAAAAAGAAACGAAATTGAGCTATTTGTAATGAGGTGGATAGACCTAGAGTCTGTCATACACAGTGAAGTAAGTCAGAAAGAAAAAGACAAATACAGTATGCTAACACATATATATGGAATTTAAGAAAAAAAAATGTCATAAAGAACCTAGGGGTAAGGCAGGAATAAAGACACAGACCTCCTAGAGAACGGACTTGAGGTTATGGGGAGGGGGAAGGGTGAGCTGTGACGGGGCGAGAGAGAGTCATGGACATATACACACTAACAAACGTAGTAAGGTAGATAGCTAGTGGGAAGCAGCCGCATGGCACAGGGATATTGGCTCGGTGCTTTGTGACAGCCTGGAGGGGTGGGATAGGGAGGGTGGGAGGGAGGGAGACGCAAGAGGGAAGAGATATGGGAACATATGTATATGTATAACTGATTCACTTTGTTATAAAGCAGAAACTAACACACCATTGTAAAGTAATTATACCCCAATAAAGATGTTAAAAAAAAAAAAAAAAAGACTCACAGGTGTAAGCGAGCCAGACAGGCCAGGTGAAAGAGAGTAACTTATGTGAAGCAGCTGTGGCTCCCAGGCTTTGAATTAGTGTTTCTGTACATGACCCTGACTAGGGAGTTCAGAAGCATCCATGTGAAAACAGACCTAACATAGCTAAAAGAAAAGTAGAAAAGTATTCTATCTTCCTGCAATACATCAAACTTGATAGGGAACCAGCTAGGACACAAATCTGCCAAACACTAAGCTCTGCCAACTCACATCAGAAACAAACAACAGAAGAAAGCGACACTGTATCCTAAGTGACTCTGAGGTCACAGATAGTATACTGAAGGTCTTTGTAACCAAGAGATGATATTTTCAATTTCTGTCCAAGCTAAAGGTTGGGATTTTGGAAGAGAAAGATAAGGGAAGTGAACAGCAGGATATAAACAATGGAATCAAATTACAGGACTGTATTTCTGAATTATGGCTTATAGACTAGTGAGTTCTAGGCAAGGGTCAGGATACATATCACCAAGACCAGAGTGAATGTGCTTAGAAAAACTTACAACTAAATAAAGAAAATTTTAAACTAAAATCTGAAGGAGGAAAAAAACACCCAGAGAAAATCGTAAAATCAGACACTCTAGTCCAAACGATGTGGTATTAAAACACACACACACACACACACACACACACACACACACAGACAGAAGGAAGAACTTAAGTTTCAGGAGAAAATAGAGAAGAGAATTAGAAATAGAAACCTATGGCCTCAAACATCAATGAAGCATTTAATCTAACATGTTAAAAGAAGATGACAAATAAAAAACCAGAGTAGGTACTTTTCCATATTCCTTCAGCTGAGTCCAGCTGAAAACCCTGGACATTATGAATGAAACAAATATAAGACAACTAGAAAGAGTAGATGAAAGAAGGCAGACTGGCTAGGAACCTCAGGACCCCAGGAACAATATTTTTAGACAGTACCACTCTACTCCAACAGTGATAATTAATTTTATGTGTCAACTTAGCTAGGCCACAATACCTAGATATCTGGCCAAACATCATTCTAGATGTTGCTATGAAGGTATTTTTAAGATTAGATTAACATTTAAATCAGTAGACTTTGAATAAAGCAGATTACCCTTCATAATGCGGGTGGGCCTCATCCAATCAGCTGAAGACCTTAAGAGAAAAATAAGTATTCTCTCACCCCTCTAGGAAGAGAAAATTCTGTCTCCAGACTGCCTTCCGACTGGAGCAGCAACATCAATTCTTCCCTGGGTCTTCAGTCCACCAATCAACCCTGCCGATTTCAGACTTACCAGCTCCCACAATTGTGAGTCAATTCCTTAAATCAATCTCTCTAATACACACAAACACACACACATACGTACATGCATGCATATATATACACACATTCTATTGATCTCTGTTTCTCTTCAGAAACCTAACATACTAGCCAACACACCATCAAAAACATGTCATTCCACCCATACCTCTGACAGTAAATGTCCAGTGGAGAGCCCAGCTTTTCACCTTCATCAGGCTGTAAGAGGGACCCCTTCTCCCAGCGTGGATGGTGTCAGAAAAGACCAAGTAGGGATCTGGGCAGTAAAAAGCTTCCCCTCTCCCTCACCACCCTGTGGCAACAGTGGAAAGCATGCAGGCAGCCTGGACTCCCAGCTACCTGGCAATAATGAGGCACCCCTCCTCTTACATGCTGAGGTGGTCTCAGAGAGGGCCTATTGGAGAGTCAGGACTTTCACTACTGTCCAACAGTAATGAGGCCAGCCCCCTCCAATGACATCAGTCAAGGCTATGTGGAGAGCAGTGACAAGGCACCCCTGCCCCGCTCAGCAAGGCGATATCGGTATAAGCCTAGTAGAGAGCATGAACTCTTGCTGCCATCCAGCAGTAACAAACACTGCTGTCCAGCTCCAGGTGTCAACGGAGGCCAAGTGGGGAACCTGGACTTCCATTCCCCATCTGGCAGTAACAAGGCAACACAGCCTTTCTCCCATCACTGTAGGGTCAGAGGAAGCTGGCTAAAACAGAAGCTTTAAATAAGATCCAGAGTTTCATAATACTCAAAATGTCCAGGTTTCAAAGAAAGGAAGATCTCAAGACATGACAAATGACAACAAACAAACTCCAACATAGAAATGACAGAGATGTTAAAATTATCTAATAAAGATTTTAAAGCCACCATGATAAAAATGCTTCAACGAGCAATCACAAACATGCTTGAAACAAAAGAATAGAAAGTCACAGCAGTGCACCTGAAACTATCACAATGTTGTTGGTCGGCTATATTCCAATATAAAATAAAAAGTTAAAAAAAAAGTCACAGCAAAGAAATAGAACGTCTCAGCAAAGAAACAGACGAAGTAAAGAAGAACCAAATGGAAATTTTAGAAATAAAAAGGACAAGAACTGAAATTAAAAGCTCAGTACATGTGCTAAACAGCAGAACAGATGAATCAGAGGAAAGATCAGTGAAGTAGAAAACAGAATAATAAAATTATATAATCTGAATAACAGAAAGAAAAAGGACTAGAGAAAAAACAAGGAGAAGAGAGCTTCAGGAGCTGTGGAACTGTAACGAAAGATCTAACACTAATGTCACTGAGTCCCAGAAGGAGAGAAGAAAGAGGGCAGGGCTGAAAAAGTACTAAAATAATGGCTGAAAGCTTCCCAAATTTGGCAAAAGACTTAAACTTATGGAATCAAGAAGCTGAGTGAACCCCAAACAGACTAAACTCAAAGAAATACACTCTAAGACATATCATAATTCAACTTCTAAAAACTAAAAACAAAGAAAAACTCTTGAAAGCAGCCAGAGAAAAATGGCACCTAACCTACAGGGGAGAAACAAGTAGGGTGAAAACAGATTGCTCATCAGAAACCATGGAAGTCAGAGGAAGGGGCATAATATTTTTCAAGTGTTAAATGAAAAAAAATTGTCAACCAGAATTCCATATCGAGGGGAAAGCAAAACATTTCCAGATGCACACTGGTCAGAGTGGTCATCATCAAAAAGTCTACAAATAATAAATGCTGGAGAGGGTGTGAAGAAAAGGGAACCCTCCTGTGCTGTTGGTGGGAATGTAAATTGGTGCAGCCACTATGGAGAACAGTATGGAGGTTCCTTAAAAAACTAAAAATAGAATACCATAGGATCCAGCAATTCCACTCCTGGGCATATATCTGGAAAAGATGAAAACTCTAATTCAAAAAGATACATGCACCCCAGTGTTCACAGTAGCACCCATCTACAATAGCCAAGACATGGAAACAACCTAAATGCCCATTGACAGCTGAATGGATAAAGAAGATGTGGCATATATATTCATTCAATGGACTATTACTCAGCCATAAAAAAGAATGAAGTAATGCCATTTGTAGCAACATGGATGGAACTAAAGATTATCATACTACCTGCAGTAAGTCAGACAGAGAAAGACAAATATCATATTATATCACTTACAGGTGGAATCTAAAAAAATGATACAAATGAACTTATTTACAAAACAGAAATAGACTCACAGACATTGAAAACAAACTTACGGTTACCAAAGGGAAAAAGGGTGGGGAGGGATAAATTAGGAGTTTGGGATTAACAGATACGCATACTATATATAAAATAGATAAACCACCAGGACCTATTGTGTAGCACAGGAAACTATATTCAACATCTTGTAATACTCTATAATGGAAAAGAATATGAAAAATATATATGTATAACTGAATCACTCTGCTGTACACCTGAAACTAACAAAACATTGTAAATTAATTATACTGCAATTAAAAAAAAAAGACATTCCCAGATGAAGGAAAACCAAGAAAATATGTTGTTAGCAAACCTACCCTGAAAGAATGGCTACAGGAATTCGTGAAACAAAATGGAGATGATAAAAGGAGAAATCACATAAGGAAGGAAGAAAGAACAGAAAGAGTAAGGATATGGATGAAAATAATAGATTTTCCTTCTCTTGAGTTTTCTAAATTATGTTTAGAGGTTGAAGCAAATATTATAACATGTTCCAAAGTGGTTCTCAATATACATAGAGGAAATATTTAAGACAATTATATTATAAACAGGGGAGGGTAAAGGAATGCAAAAGGAGGTAAGATCTCTACACATCACTTGAACTGGTACAGCCAATCTGGAAAACAGCTTGGCAGTTCCTGAAAAAACTAAACACATACCTACCATATGAGCCAGCAATCACATTCTGGGGCATCTATCCCAGAGAAATTAAAATGTATATCCACACAAAAACCTGTACACAGAGATTTATAACAGCTTTATTTGTAGGAGCCAAAAACTGAAAACAAAAATGTCTTTCAATAGGTAAATGGTTAAACAAACTCTAGTATATTGATACCACCAAATACCACTCAGAAATACAGAGCAACAAACTACTGATACAGTATGGATGGATTTCAAGAGCATTATGCTGAGGGGGAAAAGGTAATTTCAAAGGTAAGGTAACACACTACATAATTCCAGTTATATAAAATTCTCAAAATAACAAAATTACAGAGATGGAGAACAAATTAGCAGTTGCCAGGGGTTAGGGATGGTGAAGGTGCGCTGTACCTAGGAAGAAGTAGTACAAAGATGATCTTTGTGGTGCTGGAAGAGTTCTGTACCTTGACTGCAGTGGTGGTTCCATGAATCTATACATGTGATAAAACGGCACAGAACTATACTAATGCCAACTTCCTGGTTTTGGAATTATATTAGAGGTACACTGGGGGAAACTGCATGAAGGGTACATGTACCCTTCTCTGTACTGTCTTTGTAACTTCCTGTGAATCTGTAATTATTTCAAAATAAAAAGTTTTTAAAAATGAAAATAAAGCAGCAAGGAGCCTCAAGATCTGGGGGGATGGTATATGTGACTGAACTCTTTAACTTCTATCTATGAGAAGGGTATATCTTTCTCAAAACAAACTCAAATAATATAAACTAAATGGCCAAAACTCATAAAAATCCTTCAACATGACAGTAGAAATGGAGAAGACTGAACATGTTGATGAGACTTGAAGAAGAAATAATAGAAACAATATTAATCAAAACAAAATATCAACCTTGTTTTCTAAAAAATAAACTAAACAGTCTTGTAGTAAATGCTACGATATTAAGGCAATAATACGAATCTTTTTAGTGGTTTGGCATTTTAGTAGGTAACAAACCTATTTAGTTCTATTCCTTACTAAAGGCAGGCAGAGACAGCTATAGAAATCCGGGGTTTTGGTAATTTAAGGATCTCACTATTAAAACAAGAGGAAGCAGAAGCATTTATTTCTTTCAGTCTGGCATCTGTTAATGAATACTGAAAAGGTTCATTCAATTAGTATCTGTCAGTGCTGGGCCACGTGCGTGATGCAGTGATGGAAAGGACATGATCTCTGCCCTCCAGGGGCTTGTAACCTAGTACACTAACTGGACTATATACCCAGACCTTGAAGAATGACAGTGCTCAAATCCTAGTTAGTCTAAATTTCTACTATCATCAGGGTCTGCGGAGGCCTCTCTTCAGTTCAAGAAGACTAAATGAAAGGCTAGAGTATTTTAGTTAAATTTTTTAAATGATCTGCTGTATATAAGCCCTATGTGAGTGAGGTACTGTGGAGGTACGTGAACTCTTGTCCTTAAATAAATGTATAATTTATAAGAGAACACAGTCACACACATAGATAATGAGAATAAATGAAACAGGGAAGTAAGAAATTAAAAATGTTCTGCCCAATTACTTAAAATCTCGAAACTTCAAACCATTTCTTTTCCCCTGAACACTCGATGTTTTTTCATATTTCAAGGCTTTGCATGTGCTGTTCCCTTTGACGGAAATGTACACTTTCCTTCCTCTGCCAGAGAACTCTCGATCTTCCTCTAAGACCCAGCTCCCCTGCCACCTCTTATGTGAAGCTGCCCCCAAATAGAGAAGTAGGAAGAGTGCTTCCTACTTCCTCTGTGCTCCCACAGCATACTATGATATTCATTATACTACTGAATAATATTTTAGAACTGCCTCTCCTACTAAACTCTGAGGGAAAGATTTATGGTTTTTTCTAAATTCATCTTTAGGTCTATCAAAATAATGTATGTGCATAGTTCAAAATTTAAGTAGTACAAGAAGCTTATTATGAAAAACAGCAGTACACTCTTATTCCCTGGTCCCACTTCCCAGAGGCAACAACTCACAACTCTTCCAATGTTTTCTTCTGGTAGTTCTTGATGTTTCAATTATCAAATAATAATACATGTTGACTTCTTTTGGTACTTAGTACATCTTGGTATGAATCATTTCTCATTCATCATTTTAGGTACACTTTGTGGGGTCTTTCAATCTGAAAAGCAATGTCCTTCAGTTCTTGGGGAATTTTCTCACATTATTTCTTGGGCAATTTTCTTTTCTCCATTTCACTTGGTCTCTCTTTCTGGAACTCCTATTAGCTAGATGCTGGATTCTCTGGTCTTTTTTCCTTTTCCTATTTTCTATCTCTTTGTTTTTTTGTTCTGTTTTTGTATTGTTACTGTATGGAAGATTTCTTCAACTTTGTCCTCTAATCATGCTATTGATTTTTTAAATCTCTATTATCTTGTTTTTCATTTCTAGGAACTCTTATTCTCTGATTGTTCCCTTCTCAAAACATGTTTTTGTTTTATGGTCCCCAAACTTTTCTTTTAACCTATCAGGGAACACTAATTATAGAAGTTAAAATTTTTTTTTGGTTCTTACATTGTTTTCCAAATTCCTTTCTATCCCCATAAATTTTTTCTTTCCTTTTTTACTTGTTAGGGACTTTTCTTAAATGACAGGAGACTATGTTTTTTGTCACTTTGCATCTTCAGCACATAGTCTAGAACAATAAAAAGTTAAATAATGAGTGGATGAATAAACAAAGAAGGAACAAAATAAGAAACATTTTAAAATAATTAAGAATAAAAAGATGACAAAGGATTGGAGATCACTGTTATTGTGCTGATAAGCTTTACAGGTCACTGTCTTTTTAGCCAGTGCTCTAGGACTGCTTGGGGATGCACCTGCCAACAGGTGGTCTCCGGCACTCACTGGATGGACAAGGCCTTTTGTCCAAACCTCAACAGTAGGCAAATTATTTAATTTTATTTACATTTTTATATAATTCTTTAACTCCCCTCCTGTCTGGAAGAATTGAACATATTACTTTATATAGTTTCTTTGCCACAGCAACATCTTCTTTTAGTTTTAGATTTAAAAAATTTTTTTTTCCTCATAGCTTGCAATAGGTAAGCAAATTTATTTCTTTGAAGCAATCTAGATCTAGTTTGCAGAAAGAGCAGCAAAAGTAGTCGTAGATATAATGACTGAAATGACTTAAGAGGCCAGAAGGCTAAGAGGCAAAAATTACTTAATAGAAAATCTCTCTCTCAATTTTGAGTCGGCAGTTCTTGTGCTCAAAGACAAAAACCTGAGGTCAGTTGACTGCATGCCGAGTACTGTTTGTAAAGCCTACCAGAGATCTTAGTAGTTTCAAAGATTTGATATCTATAGTAATCTATAGATATCTATGGTAATTTTTTAACTTATGAAAGTAAAATATGATTTATTATAAAATATTTTTTAAATGCATTTTAAAAATCACCTATAATCCTACCACCCAAAGAAAATCAACATCAACCTGTTAGTTTATGTTCCAGGCTTTTCTCTTTGGAGATAAAGATTTTTCTTCATAGAATCTGGATCATGCTATATATTCTATTTTACTGTGACTATTTATAGTTTGAGATTTCTCAGTTTGAATCCCTGGTAAAACCAAGTGACTACTGCCCCTTAGTTCTAAGAGAATCAGAAAGAATAGTTTCTTCTCTCAATTTTATCAATGTCTCAGTGCAAAATCTGAGACCACACTCCATAACCACATAATATACAATTCAAAAATCAAAAAGCTGGATTTAAATTTAACTTAAATTGTAACCAAATAGCTCATTTTTTTGTTTCTTCAGATTTAATCATTCTTTCTTGCATCAAAAATAACAAAATTGTAGGGTGACATTAACACATGATCGTGAAACAAAAATGTGTTTCATTTCATTAGTCACAGGCTACATATCAACCAGCTGTCGAAGCTAAAAATATGTCTTAGTATAAAACTTTGTAAAATACAAGCATTTAAGAATCACTCCGAAGGAAATGTGACTTCTTTCAGTTTCTAACAATCCACTAGAAGCTTTGAAGAAGAAAATATCGGCACCTCTAAACCAAAAGAAAAAGAAAGGTGGTGGGAGGGGAATTCAAACGAATTTACTGATAATCGATATCACATTGTTTACATCTTATCAGGAAGATGTAAGGATGTTACATATTAAGGATGACAATTTAATGCCACCTCAGATGTAAACAAAAATATAGAATCTAAGAAGAAAATAAAAGGCCTGAGACAGAGATCAAGACATCAATAATAAAAGGTGTGCGTTTTGTTGGGGCAGGAGTGGGCCAAGGGGATTGGGCAATAATAAATATTCTCACAGCTTTTCCTCATCAGCTGTTGCAGAGATTCTGCCAGGGATAGAGTCTGCAGCCATGTCTTCTCAACTCTCAAACATCACACTCAGGTAGCATGACACAGATACTCATCTCCTCTGGGACAGAAACAGCAGACAGACTTCCATCTCTGGTCATGAGGTCATGTGGCCCAGAAATCATGTTTCAAGATAAGATTTGCTACCATGAAATATTTGATTACAAAACAGGACCAGCTGAAATCTAAACACTGCAACTGGATTTCAGATGTAGTTACAGAAAATGAGAGAGATGCAAACCTATTTCAAGGGTCTTAGAAACTCATAAAATCATATAAGAATAAAATATACTTCACTGAATTCTAGAAAAGCATCATAGGCTCTCCTAACTCCCAGCCCAGTGCTCTTGCCACTACATCATTGTGCCAGGCATCAATATTATCCTATGATAGTCCCTTTATTTTGAAATAGGAACACTGGGGCCTAGGAGGAAACACCTGATAGGGAAAGGTTCCAAGTATTTTTTGGGATTTTCATTTCTTTGATATATCCTAAAATTAAATTTTAAAAAGTAGTTGTCACCCAGAGGCATAGGCTGTCGTATAGTTTTATTGTCTCCCATAAAGCCTTGCTAAATACATATTTATTGAATGAATCTTTAAATTCACAAGTAAAAATTTACTGCACTATAAAAATGTAAACTCACAGGTAAAAATTTTGGGTCATTCAATCACTAAAGATCATGAAAACATCACTTCATTTCTAAATGCCAACACAATGGATACTAGTGAATTAATCTGAAAGAAGAATTGTGAACAGCCTTAACTTAAATTCAGAGTGGATTCCAATCTTATTCTACTGCACATATTACAGCAATTTTAATCTGCTTGCTCTGCTACTCAAGGCCAATAAAAATTAGTAAGGCTATCTACAGGGCAATTAATTTTCTCCTCAAATAAGGACTTCCAGTAAGGGTAGGAGAAATGATTAAAAGAGAGAAAAAGAAGAAAGAGAGAAAAAAGAAAAGGGAGAAGACCCCAATCATTTCTTTTGATTACTACATAAAGTACCTGGCATACATGTAATAGAGCTCTAGAAATGGAAAGTAACTTCTTAAAAAAGTAATGCTCAGACTTCCCTGGTGGTGCAGTGGTTAAGAATCCAAGTGCCAATGCAGCAGACACAGGTTCAAGCCCTGGTCCGGGAAGATACCACATGCTGCGGAGCAACTAAGCCCGTGTGCCACAACTACTGAGCCTACGCTCTAGAGCCCGCGTGCCACAACTACTGAAGCCCGCGTGCCTACAGCCCGTGCTCCGCAACAAGAAGCCACCGCAATGAGAAGCCTGCGCATCGCAACGAAAAGCCTGCGCACCACAACGAGGAGTAGCCCCTGCTCACCACAACTAGAGAAAGCCCGCGTGCAGCAACGAAGACCCAGCGCAGCCAAAAAAAAAAGTAATGCTCAACCACTTGATGTCTATTCAGCTCTGTTACATGAAAGAACAATTAACCATTGCATGAAAACATATATTCAAGTGATACACCGTATGGTATAAACTTGGAAGTAAGAGGAGGCGTGAAAAGAATATTGAAGAATCCTGAAACCAAGTTTCTTATCCTAGGACTAACCTTTGTCAGGTTACCACCCCTCTGAGCCTCAATTTTTTTCACCCATAAAAAGAAGAGATCATAAACTTTATGATACCTTAAGTTCCCTTCCAAAACCATAATTCTTCCCATTGGTTAAATGGTAAAGGCAGGGATAAAGAAGAAAAAGAATATACAGTCAGTTCTATTGTAACACTTGTTTTGAAAATGCAAATTTGTTCCAACGCAATTGATATATTAGGGAACAATGTGAGCACAATTCAATTTCTGTGTTTGCTTATGTGTCATTTAATCCACAAGAAAACCTAGATGAATCCAGAAAATTACACCCAGTTGAACCAATCAGCCCAGAAATAAACAAAGTGCATACAAGCCCACACTCAAATTATCTCCCAGCTTCTTCTGTTCACTGCCTGTTACGAGCCACACCCATTCATATCATCCATATTTGGTATTACAGCTTTCTGTCATGTTTCAAATAACCCTTATTTCACAAGCTGCAGCCCTCCCAATGCCACTTCAAGAAGCAACCTGAGGTCTTCTTCAAGGTAAACTGCCATATTATTGTAGCATTTATGTACTTTTCGCCATTTAACATATATAAAACTATGCCACGGTTTTTATTAGGTTCCTATCTTTTTTATGTGTCACTGACAAAGTTTTTGAGTATTGTGTCCCTAACTCCATTTTTCCCACAAGTCTTGTGGTTTTCCACACAATTATCTTTGGCAATTGTATATCACGTTATAGCAGAACTGACTATATTACTATTTGGGAAAAAAATTAATCAATGACCAGTTTTATTTTTTCAAAGGTAACAGATGGAAAAGCTTCCTGAAAATCTGCTTAAGCATTAAGTCAAAGTCAGGGAAAAGTCTTTATCTGTAAGATCCCTCCTGAACGTGTGTTTTTTACCCCAAACTCCATCCACTGACTAAGCAGCTCCCACATCAGACACCAGATTTGGAAACAGAAGGTTATCATTCACCTTGAAACAGTGAACAAATATTTGGATTTGTCAAGAAGTAAAGAGGAGACACTGAATGTACCTTCTAAATTCAGACCTTGATTCTGGCAGAAAATCTTGGCAGGTACCATTGAATAATACCACCTGTTCAATAGCTACTCAGTATCTATCATGAAAGAATATGCAGCGAAAAAATGTTACAGCGAAAAAATATTATTGCTGCAGTATAGTTATAACAATACAGTAGAAACCAAGAGCCTTTACAAACACTCACTCCTAATTCTTGATAAACTCAGAGGTAAAAGAGCATAGGGAAATACAGGAGGTCATGCATGTTTCTTAGTTTCCGCTCAGACTAGGAATAGGAGACAGACCACATCATTTAGCATTGAAGCCAAGAGTTGGCTAAAACCTGTCACTCAGAGCCAAAGGGCAAATAAAAATAATGCTGCTATTTAGCATGCTCAGGAAAGACAGAGAACATAATTATTTTGCCTTTTTGAATGAACCCATACTTAAAACCAGGGCTGATACCAGAAGTAACAAACATAAACGTACTACAACGTGTGCTCTCACATTTTGGCCAAATGTGAGACCAAAATTATTTGGTCACTAGTCTTGATCCTGGCACCGTTTCTTAAAGAACTACGTTATTTTTCAAAATAATTGAGATTTTTATTTACATACGTATACATATATGAATGCAAGAGAAAAAAGTGAAAGAAAAAACCATCAAAATGGTAACAGTGATTTAATATTGGGGTAATTTGATTATAGCTGATTTTTTTTATTGATAGCTTTCATTATTTTACACAAGTGTTTATTACTTTTATCATCAAAGAAAAACAAATACCTTTTTAAACAGTTAACTGCAAGAAATTAATCCCTGATCATAGTTTGTGTGGAATTCACAGTAAGCCATCAAGTGTCTCTTTCCAAAGTGTCAAAGGTGAGTGGACTGGATTTGAAGGGCACTTCCCCCACCATGCAGGAAAATCCAAAGAGAGAAAGGTGTATGAGCACAGTGACAGACACTACACACTCAGAACACATAGAGGACCTGTTTGTCCCTGATTTTACCAGCCAGCATTTTGGTGACTCCTATAGGTATTCTAGAAAATCTTCTCCTTTTGGGTAAAGCTAATATAGTCACTTAAATTTAACAGTATCTGGTAGTGGAGAACATGGAAATATGATCTAACCAGAGACAACCTGTGACCAAACCTTAAGAAATGTACAACAGGCCACTGTAGTTTTTTTTTTAATTGAAGTATAGGTGATTTACAATATTTTATTAGTTTCAGGTGTACAGCACAGTAATTCCATTTTTTCTTTGTAGATTATATTCTATTGTAGTTTATTACAGGTATTGGATATAATTCTCTGTGCTACACAGTAAATCCTTGTTGCTTATTTATATATAGTAGTTTGTATCTGTTAATCCCATACTCCTAATTTGTCCCTCCCCACCCCCACTTTCCTCTTTGGTAACTATAAGTTTGTTTTCTATGTCTGTGAGTCTATTTCTGTTTTTGTATTCATCTGTATTATTTTTAAGGTTCTACATATAAGTGATATATAGTATTTGTCTGATTTACTTCACTAAGCATCCATGTTGCTGCAAATGGCAATATTTGGATGTGTGTGTGTGTGTGTGTGTGTGTGTGTGTGTGTGTGTGTGTGTGTGTGTGTGTGTGTGTGTGTACCACATTTCCTTAAGCCAACTGTCTGTTGATGGGCACCTGGTTTGTTTCCATATCTTGGCTATTTGTAAATAGTGCAGCTATGAACACTGGGGTGCATGTATCTTTTCATATTAGAGTTTTTGTGTTTTCTGGATATATACCCAGGAATGGGATTGCTGGATCATATGGTAAGTCTATTTTTAATTTTTTAAGGAAGCTTTATACTGTTTTCCATAGTGGCTGCACCAATTTACATTCCCACTAACAGTGTAGGAGGATTCCCTTTTCTCCACACTCTCTCCAGCATTTATTATTTGTAGACTTTTTTTTTCAGAATGCATAGGTCTTCGTTGCTGCACGTGGTGGCTACTCTTCCTTGAGGTGCTCAGGCTTCTCACTGCAGTAGCTTCTCTTGTTGCGGAGCATGGGCGCTAGGCGTGCAGGCTTCAGTAGTTGTGGCATGCAGGCTCAGTAGTTGTGGCTTGCGGGCTCTAGAGCACAGGCTCAGTAGTTGTGGTGCACGGGCTTAGTTGCTCCACGGCATGTGGGATCTTCCCAGGCCAGCACTCGAACCTGTGTCCCCTGCATTGGCAGGCAGATTCTTAACTACTGTGCCACCAGGGAAGTCCCATTTGTAGACTTTTTGATGATGGCCATTCTGACTGGTGTGAGGTGATACCTCACTGTGGTTTTGATTTGCATTTGTCTAATAATTAGTGATGCTGAGCATCTTTCCATGTGCCTGTAAGCCACTGAAGATTTTATAGCCAGCTTTCTCTCAATATCACTATCTCAACAATGACAAATATTCATCTCTCAAGTCAGAAAGCATGTATAGGCTAACTACTAGATACACAGCACTATCCTAGCCACTATGGTGAATACAAAAGAAATAAGGTGCAGTCATTCTCTCCATAGCACTCACAATCTGATAGTGAAAAATATGACATACACGTCAGAAATATTTAAATAGCGTAAGACAACAAAATTAAATGGCTAAATGAGTTATACAGATAAATATTTAAGGCATTTAAAGAAGGACACTGCCCACTGTGGACTTTAATAGTTGGGAAAGGCTTCAGAGAGAAAGACTTTTGATAGTATAAGAAGGTAGACAAGGGAAGTCCAGGCACTGTCACCAAGATAAGCAAAGTCACTGGGATTGAAAAAGCAACACTGAATCTGGACAGACTGTAATAAAAATCAAGTTGGGGAGCAATAAAATTAATCCATCAAATACACCATTATCAAATTAAGAACATATGTGGGAAAAACTATGTACCAAACACCATGCTATATATGACAGAGAGATATGATATCCAATCTCCTATTATTTCTTCCAAAAGTAGGTATGGTTATTCCCACTTCACAGACAAAAACTGAAATTAATTAAACACAGATGTTAACTAATTTGCCCAATGTCATCAAAGTAGGCAACAGAGTTGGGACTAGAATTCAAGCCTACTTGACTCCAAAGTCCATGCTCTTTTTTTTTTTTTACTACCCTATACTATCTCTTCCCAAATTACAGCTGTGACAACAACACTCTGAATTTATTATATCCTCCCCCTATCACAGTGTATTCTCCTACCCTTCTGACTATCCAGTGTCCCCATAGTGATCCCCTGTACATCAAAGCCTGCTCTCAGGAGAATATCTGCAGCTAAAATAAAAATGACTAGCAACAGAACATACTGCCCAGGGGTATTGTCACTGTTACAGGAATCAGAGGCTTAAGTTAGAAGGAAGCTACAGGATAAGTCACTTAGTGGAATACATGTGTCACCTTCTCAGGGAGCCAACTCAAGTTTGTATTTTATCATGTCCATTTTCATAGCTTATAAGCGAAAGTTCACACAGTAAGAATCTCACTCATAAACCCTGAGGGTCTCCATGGAAGTATAACCTGCCCCAATCCGGGAGACAAAAAGCCAGCTGTGGCTGCAGGTTTACTTTGGAAGAGAACTGAACGTCCTGATATTTCACTTTAAGTATATGACATAAGAAAATCTAAATGAAATGTATTTGACATTTAAATTGTTAAATGTTTCTTAACAGATAGGTTGCCAAAAAATGTGTTTTCTAATAATTCTACAAAATAGTCCTTTACTGTCTCTGGGAACCAGGAACATTATCTTTATTGCTCTCACCTTTTCCACAATCAAAGATTTTACAGGTATCAAATGACAAAAGTGTCATCTTTCGAAGGAACTGAAATAAAATCCACATGGGATCTCCGAGTGCGTAAAGATGAGTGGGTAGAAGAGCACGGCCCTGGCAGATATTGCTTCATGGACTCAGTGTGAGAACAGCCTTCACTGACTGTCCACTTGCTAAAACCAGAGTATACTAATAATTAGGTCAAAGGTCCACCTATAACTTGAAAGTTCCCCATGAAGCATTTTAATGGACCAAGGAGTGATAAGAGCTGCAGAATGTGTTTCAAGATGATGATTTGAATTAAACATAGGAAATTTTCCAGCCCAGTTTAGAAAATATGTTGAATTGTATATTTTACATAGAAAATTAAGGAGGTCATTTGAAAATAAAAATGATACTGTTCATCCTTTCTCAACAAAAGTCGTTACATCCCTCACCCTAAAGAAATCACTTTCTAAAAAAGTCCCATTTCATCAATGCTCTATTATGTATGCCAACAGATTTTAAGGGTAGAACTCTTTTCAAAGTAGTAAAAGGAGAATAATGCCCTTACATATCTGGATGGCTCCTCTAGGTTCTGGTCATTCATGTCAGTAGGAACAATCCGGGTGGCCAGTGGTCCCTCTGCGAATGGTTTTGGTAACTGGCCTCTGAACTCTGATGGAATGAACTGAAGCTGCCAACTGTCAGAAACACAAATAAGGAAAATAAGAAAAACACAGGGGGCTCACATTGCCAAATGTACTTGAAATACACAAGCAAAAAAAAAAAAATTTCATGTGAAAAACATTTCACTTGGAGACAAAATGTTTCTGTTAAAACCTCAACCAGAGAGAATAGAGACAGAGGTCACAATTCAGTCCAAAATCGTTGAGAAATTTTCAACTAGAGGTCTCTCAACCCATTTCACCAACTCTTAGCAGTGAAATCTGCAATAGTGATCATACCATCAAAAGAGAAACATCAAAGTTTATTGCCAATTATCTGTAATCAGAGGGACTTACCAAAATTAAAGCAAATTCATCAGGTGTGTAGAGAAAAGAGTGAAATGTAAGAACTCACTGTGGGAAAAGTACTTTGTTCCTGAGTAATCCTCAAAAGTATCTTTGGTTGTGAAACTATTTCAAATGTAAAAGGCAAATGCTAAAGTTAACGCTTAAAAAACAAGTTTTAATTAATCATTAATGACTGATACAGGATCTTTATCAATCAAAAGATACTACCACCAGCTAAGCTGCTGAAGCCAGTCCCCAAATGGAGCAACATGACTCATCTTAACCTGACTTCCCTTTTCCCTAAATAGGGCTCTTCTCTGTCCAAATGAAGCAAATACAAGGGAACTCAGAGCCTATGCTATCACATCCAACAACAGACAGCATCGAGGAAAGTGGTACCAAGGTCTTAGCCACAGCTTTCCCAGTGTCCATACATTGGTAGAGAATGTCCACTGCTGTCGGACGACAAACATGTCTTCTCTAAAAACACTCTAGAAACCTAGAGTCTCTAAACCACTTTTAAAAGTGGATATCCGTTCATTATAAAAAATTAAATATGGATCCTTAGGAAGAGCCACTAGCAGAAGCCCAGAGCCCAAAATGTCTTCAGACGTCCCCAGACCTCTGTGGTTAAGGGCAGTGCAGGGTGCATTACCAGACACAGCACTCATTCTACCAAACACAGGCCATGGGTGCCCAGCACAGTTCCCACAGCTCTCTGAGATGGAAAATCATTCAAAAACTTGTGAAAAATCTAAAATGAAGGAAAAATTAAGAAGACATTGCTACAGGATTGCTATTTTTACACCTTGATTTAAAACTCTGAGAATTAAAGGGCAACTTACTTATCGGGCAGAAGGAAGCTGCTGGGAAATCGATACCACTCTTTTCCTACACAGACATTAACAGGTCGGCCTTCTGGGACAGTGTGGATGGTTGGGTCTGTGGCAATTCGGTGAAATTCTGGATACAAATCAAGGGGCCCATGATACCCTGGAAGGGAGAAAGGTTTGTGAAAGCCAAAGATGAGGGAGATGAGATTCTGACATTTAATTATAATGCGTGTTAATGTCCCACTGTGATCCATGTGAAAGGTACACCGCAACCCCAGCAGGAAGCCCACTCTACGGTGTAAAACACTTCTACAGTCAGGAAGATGATTAAAGCAGAGGCCCTATTTTTGCCAGAAATAATTTGCTTTCTTGCCCTTCTCTATACCCTTCCACCTTTTCAATTTCACGTTCTTTGAGCACATTTCAATATTCTGGATCCAAATAATGATTATAAGAAAGAATATAATCATGGGACTTGAGCCCCAAATTTGCATCCTAAGTTTAAGGCTTCCTTAATTCATCCTTTAAAAGGAAAAAAAAAATTAGTAGGAATAGAGAAGACGTTTATAGTTAATCACACTAAAAGGCATTCTCAATCTTCTCTTCAATCCTAAGGTACAGAGGTCACATCCCAATCTTATTATTATTATTATTTTTTTTTGCGGTATGCAGGCCTCTCACCGTTGTGGCCTCTCCCGTTGCGGAGCACAGGCTCCGGACGCACAGGCTCAGCAGCCATGGCTCAATTGGGGCCAAGCCCCCAATCTTAATATGAAGTCCATAGGTTCTCCCTGTAGAAAAGTCCTCCCCCTGCAGCTTAAGCTGAATTGTATTAAACAATTATGGGGGACTTCCCTGGTGGCGCAGTGGTTGAGAGTCCGCCTGCCGATGCAGGGGATGCAGGTTCGTGCCCCAGTCCGGGAAGATCCCACATGCTGCGGAGCGGCTGGGCCCGTGAGCCATGGCCGCTGAGCCTGCGTGTCCGGAGCCTGTGCTCCGCAACGGGAGAGGCCACAACAGTGAGAGGCCCGCGTACCGCAAAAAAACAAAAAAACAAAGCAAAAAAACCCGAACAATCATGGGTCAAGCAAAACCAAGGAATAGTGCCTTGTGAGTACAGGTTAAGATATTCTCAGTACATCTACCTCTGAACAGTGCCACAGAGCGAGAAAAAGATAAGAGCCCAAACAGGAAGAGTGTTCCCAACGCCAGCCAATTCGATGTCACAGTATAATGCTCCAGGCGGTATCGCTGAAACACGAAGTGGTAACATTTCTAGAAGGAAAGAAAACGTTATTGAAAAAAGAAGATACACCTTGCAAAATATACACAATCACAAGACATCATCATAACTGAGAGGAAGAAAGCAGAAAAAGAGGTTCTACCAAGGGTCTGAGCAGTAGCAAACAGTGAAGTACCCACTCCAAATTCTCACATTAAAGCAAATTCTGCTCAATTGTCTGTAGATCAGCCTAGCCAGAGGGCTTGCCAAGAATGAAATCTCACTAGCTTCATAGGAAAATCATTTGGATACTTCCCTAATGCTTAAAGTCCTAATAATTTATTTTTTAAAAATATTTAAACAAAAATGCTTTTCCTAGGTTTTTTTGATATATGAAGTATCTCAATCTATTCTGATATAACTAGTTATTAACCTTCACTTTCCTTACTAACAAGTTTTCATCTAAGTTTTTAGCAACAACAAAATGTCTCATGACCAAACAAAAAGAAAAAAGAATTCCTCACATAGAATATTAGGAAAATTCTGTTAATTATCTGCTAAACTACTTCACAAACTAGATGAATATCACTAACAATATATACACCTGCATGAGTTCTGCAGCCTTTGAACACCTTCCCATGAGATTTCTGTCCTCCCTTCTTTCCCTCCTAGACTAGAAACTACTTTTGGAAAGCAATTTTGCAATACATAACAAGTGCCATAAATATGTTTGGATCCCTTTCATGTTTTCTGGAATCTCTCCTAAGCAAACAATCCAAATACCTAAACAAAGATATTTACCCTAGCATTATTTATAATATTGAAATAAGTGAGCAATCTAAACTTTAACATAAATTATATCTAATCATTATATATAACCAATTCAGTATATTACATAATAATGTTGTATATTATATCCACCTTAGAATATTATATTGCTATTAAAATGATGGGTACAGATATAGCAATATAGAGAATGTTATAATTATATTAAGAGGGATGTAAAGTTACATGAACCTTAGGTTACAATCAAAATAGATTGTTATATGATCGGCAAAAATGCTAGAAGGAGATTTTGTTAGGGTAGTAGGACTGATTTAGAAAGTGGTAAAAGAAAAATTATCTGCAATAAAGTTCAGTTACTTTTATAATTAAAATTATTTTTTAAAACTATCATCCTAACATGGATGAGCTTTAAAAATATTATGCTAGGACTTCCCGGTGGCACAGTGGTTAAGAATCCGCCTGCCAATGCAGGGGACACGGATTCGAGCCCTGGTCCAGGAAGATCCCACATGCCGCAGAGCAACTAAGCCGGTGCACCACAACTACTGAGCCTGCACTCTAGAGCTCGCCTGCCACAACTACTGAAGCCCGCGCACCTAGAGCTGGTCCTCTGCAACAAGAGAAGCCACCGCAATGAGAAGCCCAGGCACCGCAACGGAGAGTAGCCCCCCCGCTCGCCACAGCTAGAGTAAAGCCCACGCACAGCAACGAAGACCCAACACAGCCAAAAATAAATAAATAAAATAAATTTATTTTAAAAAATAAAAACATTATGCTAAATGAAAGAAGTCACAAAAGACCACATATTTTATGATTTCATTTATATGAAATGTCCAGAATAGGCAAATCTATAGAGATACAAAGTAGATTGATTAGCTGTTGCTTATGGCTGAGGAGATATGGAAAGGGGGTTACGACAGCTAAAGGGTACAGGGTTTTTGAGGTGATAAAAATGTTCTAAAATTGACTGCAGTGAGGCTTACATAGATCTGTGAATAGCCTAAAAAAGACTGTATCATACACTTTAAATGGGTAAATTCTATGGTTTGTGAATTATATCTTAACATAAATCTGTTAAGAAAAAAAACTAGAAAAAAACTATCACCCTAATTATTCTTCTTCTGCTAACTGCAAATGGTAGCAGAGGTTAAAAAAAAAAAAAGAGTCTGGCGCTTCTGAAGCCATAATTACAGAGATATTCAAGATTAGTTCTGACAGGGAATTGACCTGGACAGGTTTTTAAGCCAGGATTACAAAGTGTCCCACATTGCTAACTGCCTGATGTAATCCCAAACACTTGAGCCAGTTTCATTCAGGTCTTGTAGTGGAAGAGTACACATTCCATTAGCTCTGCTGTGGTTCCACCGTTCTGTGCTAGGCCCATTCAGTGACTTAAAAAAATTCCTTTCATAGCAATTGGATTCTTATTGGCAACAGAGACAAATTAACACACAAATTAACACTGCAAATACGTAATCAGCAAATAAGAGTCAAAGCAACATTTAAGCAATCAATACATAAAGCTTTATAATATCTGTATCAGGTGTAATGTACAGATAAAATATCTTAGGTGGAAGCATTCTGTAATTTGCCTATAAGTTTTATGAACGATTTAAAGTGAAACAGAATGAAGCAGATATACATTTCCCTGAAACTCACCTGAAGTGCAGAAAGGGCCACAGCACCACAGAGACATACAAGTGGATATACAGGGAAAAGAAATCTCTCCTCTTTGTGAGGCTGGATGAAGAAAATTATAAACCAAATATACATTGGAGCCAAGGTAAGCCAATATGGGTGGCCTAAATTCTGAACTGTAAGACAGAAAAATATCCACCTTTCACCATGTTAGAACAAAACAGCATGTTTAGTTTCAATGTTCTCTTGACCTCAAACTGGGATGTATACCCTAGGGCACCCAATAAAATGTTTCAATTCTTGTATTCACACTTTCTCTGATATAATAAAGGAGTCAAGTAGAAAGAGGTATATACTCCTTAGCCCTCCCAAGAGGTCCAACATTTAAAGGAAGGCACAATACTGGATTTAGCTAGAACAGGTGAATGCGTAATAGAGCTTAATAATTTCTACACTGGATGAAGAAAAAACAGATTTCTCTTCCTAATGAGTCCTGCCACTAAGACTAAAAGTTCCTGAGATCAACCAAAAGCATAACATAAATTCATTTCTTGTATTTTAATTCCTATGCTCTGTTTACTGCATTAATCTTACTTATACACCAAATGGCTATAGATCAAAGAAAAGGAAAAAAGTAGGATTCTCAAACCCATCACTGGTTTTCCTCAAGCTACAAATGACAGAGTTTGTTTCAAAGCAAATATAAAAACACTCTTAAAGGAAGTTTACTGATCAAGTTTTCTCTCCTGTTCTGCAGTACCCATCCACTCTGTATCACAAAATTAAAGTCAAGGTGTACTTAAAAGCATGTGAAAGAATTAAAGGAATTTAATGAAAACTAAGACCTAAGCACCTACTGGAAGGTTCCTGTGGTTAGGTACATGAACACTGAGTGATAAACCTGCAACCTACAGTGAAGGCATCCCCTGCTGTGCTTATACTAGTGACAACAAGAAGTGCGCAGGAATCACTGGCCTAGGGTAGATAGATAGCGCCCCCTGGTGTCCATTATGTCTACACTGAGCAAATTTAGATAAAAAGATCAGGGTTGTCATCAAAGCCCAACTAAGCAATGTTTAACTGTGCTCCGTAGTTATCCGTGCTTTTGCAGAAACTCTTTAGGAATAAAAATTCTTGAACTGCAATAACAACCTTATCTTTTAAACTTTTCACTCTAAGATTTTATCATGAGATTTTAGGTTATAATTTAGGACTTATACCTTTCCAGGAGGTATTTTAGGTTGGAATTTTCTTCATCATAAGAAAAAAATCTGTCTTCTATAAGTAAACAATCTCTTCCTCTTCTGTATCTTAAAAGCTAACGAATACATTTTAAAAATATGGCCTAAAATTTTGAAATGTCCTCTATAAAATGTACAAAATTATAACCAGTTGTACTACATGATGAGATAATGGGTAATTTCTTTCCTGCCTCTTTATATTTTTCTACGTTTTTTCTTTTATTATTTTTATTTCTTAATGTTTCCTCTTTTGAAAAAGATTGTTTCCATTATAAAATACAAAAAAAAAATAAAGAAAAAAACAGAAGAAAAGTACTAAAAAAGTATTTTAAAAAGTATAAAGGAAAGCCCCTAGGTAACCTAAGGATGGGGACTAGTTACTAGGTGGACATGTGGATACATTACACACTTTTAAACCAAAATTGGATTCATACTTTAGAGAACAGCTTAATATACTATTTTTATTTTATTTTTACTGTTTTTATACTTACATCACAAGCATTTCCAAATTTTCCACAAGCATAAATATTTTTATAGTCAGGGAAAAAGTTACTTTTCAAAAAAAAAAGAAAAAATGATCCTTAAGAAATACAAGGAATGGAGGAATACATTAATACCTCGAGGGGACAAACAGCTGAATCCAAATGTGGGACACTATGCAAGATGAATGACCTGGTTTCTTTAGAAATCTCCAGGAGGAAAAAGGTGAGGGGGGAACCTCTAAAAAAGCTTATGAAACATAACACCAAGTTCACTATATGACTCTTGTTTAGATCCTGCTTTAAACAAACTATAAAGAACTATAAAAACTATAAAAAGCTATTTTTCAGACAATGTAGGAATCTAAACATTACCTGGGTATTAGATGATATTAAGAAATTACTGTTAATTTTGTTAGGATAATGGCATCACGGTTATGTTACAACGAAAGTCCTAAAACAAAACAAAAGTGACTCTGAAGGCTGCTTTCATATTCTATGAACACAGTGAAGTCTTTATAAACCATTAATAGTAGAAAAGCAGAATGGGGAATGGTACTGAGGGATCATATGGCATCCAAATCAGACTAAAAAGTCTGAAGTTAAATCTCCTTCCAAAGCTCAGATGCATTTCTGCTCAGATCTGTCTTCCATAAAAGAAACTATGGGCACTACATATCCAGAGCCATGACAACCTGAGAAAACACTGGCTGTGCAATACAGAATCAGAACAAGCATCCAATTTGGGGGAACCTCTATATGGTTTAGTTCTCAAATTTTTGGTTGAATTTCCCAGAGAATGTTTGCCTCTAGCATTGATTATCTTAAGCAATCTTGCATGCCAACACACAGTTCTTTAAAAAACAGAAGACTCGTATAGATAGGCTTATCTCCCAAGATTTTATAAATGTTTCTGCCTCTCCAGGTGGTTCTGTAAATCATACAGACTCCTCACTTGCAATTATTAACCAAACTTTCACACAGGTTAACAACATAAGTTAAATAATCTACGAACACAAATGGAAAATGCAATAAACCAAACATTTCCATAGGAAGAAAATGGAGAATAAAGTAAGGAGATTCTTTTTCACCTCTTGGTACCCATTGTTACTTCTCTTCCCTCCCACGCCCCACCAAGTCTATCATCCGTTATGCCACTCACCATGAAATCTCTGCAGTAGGTATTCCATAAGAGAAGTCAGTGGTAAGACCAGGAGAGCCAAAGCAAAGACTACATTGAAATTCAGAAATCCATTAATTAAATAGAAATACCAGGGCTCTGTACCTGAGGGAGATAACGAGATAAGAAATCATTAGTGGATGCCTCCAATACCTATTACAACGCTTGACTCATACTGCTTTTTGTTCAAGTAATGTTGATGATCCAGTGCCTCATGTGTATGAGAGTCCACAAGCCGCCCCCCTCTTAGAAATCAGGTTTCAAATATTTAGCTGTATTTTCTATCATGACCACTATAACCTAGCCCAAACGGAACTAATACTTTTCAGAACCACCAAATAACATAAATAGCTTAGTGGTGACACTATGATTTATAATAAGAAGTATTTATTTGGTCTTCACCCCCATTCCTAGTATAAAGCTCCTAAAATTACCCTTGTAATTTGCGAAGTGGTGAGAGGAATAAAGGTGTCTTTTGTTCTGTTAATGAGGGAGCTTCAGGAAAGCCCCAGGTAACCTAAGGATGAGGACTAGTTGCTAGGGGAACCAATCGAGTGACTGGAGGGTTGGAACTTTCAGTCCTGTCCTCCCCTTCTCTGGCGAGGGGAGAGGGGCTGGCAACAGGGTTTCATCAACAATGGCCAATGATTCAAGCAATGGTACTTATGTAATGAGGCCTCCATAAAAACCCAAAAGGACAGTCAGTGTTCAGAGAGCTTCTGGGTTGGTGAACAGGCAGAGGAGCCCACGGGGCTGTGGCACACCCAGAGAGCACGGCAGTGCCACGTTATCTTCCCAAACACCCTGCCCTACACATCTCTTCCACCTGGCTTGTATCCTTTATAATAAACTGGTAAACACAAGTAAATGTTTCTCTGAGTTCTGGGAGCCACTCTGGCAAATTGATTGAACCTGAGGTGGGGGTTGCAGGGACAACTAATCTACAGCTGGTCAGTCAGAAGCCCAGGTGACAACGTGGACTTTGAATTGGCACGTGAAGTAGGGGCACAGGGGTTGGGGGAGGGTGGGCGTGGTGGGTTGCAGTCTTGCAGGGCTGAGTTATTAGGGCCTTTCCCATTTCCTTCCTACCTGTTTCTCCTAGTTACATTCTAGCATCCTTCCCCTTGATACACTCAACCACTATTTGATAGTGTGTATACAGGTCCCCTGTGTTCCGTAAAAAGCAACAACTTGTTTTCCTTAGGAAAACCATGTTCAGAGACCCAGACCCTGCTCGGAAGTTTTGGGGATTCAGAATGAAACAAAATGACTGAAAACACAAGCCTTACTCACACAAGTTTTGATTCTTTAACTCAAAATCCTTAAACCCAAATGATGAGAAAAAGCCCCCCTCTGCACATTTAGCAGGTTTTTCATCTGCTCTTCCCCTCCATGTGATTACTTCAATCAGGCAGTGAATGACACATGCGGGTTTTAATCACTGTGTGTTGTGACACCCGCGTTGCACCACAGCAATTTACTGCAATCAGCATTGCTTAAAAGGGTAATCAGAAGGCAGAGAAATAGGCAGAAAAGCCTGACATTTTTGCAGCTTGCACAGCAAAATAAGATTAGAAACCAAACCCTTAATGCTAGAAACATCTAAGGGAGGAGGAAGAAGAAGAGGGGGACCCTAAGGAAGGACTCAAATTCAATCGTGGGTCACCTTTTGGGAAAGCTCTCTCCCTCCTGTCTAAATACAATGATAGGGACTGTTCAGGAACAGAGATTTTGTCCCAGGCCAAGCTCATTAGAGACATTTATATCTTGTATTCTCTACAAATAACCTTTTGGGTTATAGAAAACTAATGGATGGTTTTATTTTCAAAACAGAAATACACGTCTTCTCTGGATTTTAATTACTATTTAACAACACATTTCCTAAACTGAGTTCTTTAGACATCCAGTTTCCAGAGAAGTAAGTTTTTGCACAATCCTCTCCTGACTGCCAGTGTGGTGGCAATGCTATCAACCTTGACCCACCTTTTTCTTTACAAAATTCTGGAAATCTGACCCTGAGAAGAAAAATCAGAGTGACTGGAGGAAAGGAGATCACCTTCCACATCATCTACTACAGATGCTAAACATCAAAAGAAAAAAGCCTCTTTCTCTTTGATCTTTGCAAATATACGTTTTTTTCAGGAAAGCTCTTTAGTCTTTTTGTCTTGACCACAACTTACTATGCCCTCCTGTTAGGGGTATCTTTTTACCAAGGTACACTGTACTCTGAGATGTGGAACCAAAAGCATTAAGTTGGTAAACTCAATTATTTTTATGTGTTAGGAGCTCATAGATCAAGTTCACAGCTAGGCTGTGAACATTTCGTAAGACTGTTACTTCCCTGAAGGATGGGGTAAAAATCGGGGGATAAGTCAAGATTTGGGAAGGTTCAAGTTGACAACAGTCTTAAAAACAAGAGCAAAAGGGGACAAAAATAGTGAATTCTGTTAGCCAGTGTCCTCCCCTACTTGATGAGGCATCTGCCTTCAAAGAGTAAAAACTTTTATCTCTTTCCAGGGAGATATTCAGCGCTGCTCTCAGAAAATATCAAAGCTGAACTATGTAGAAAAAAATGTGTCAGAATGACAAGCTAAGCATTTAACTGGTGCAAAATGAAAGGTGAAAGGAAGCTGGAAGCAGGGTCTTTGCAGGGAGTGACTCACCTATCTCCCTCTTTATGGAAAGTGCCTCAATTCCTTTCATTCAAACGAGCTAAAGGGAGCTTTGCAAGAGGCTAAAAGAAGAGGGGATAATGTTTATTGTTCCACAGATTGAATGGAATCTGGAATCTTTTATAGGCCTACAATTTTATAGAACTCTAGGAACTAAATTATAGTAAATCATCCTTATAAATGTCAAATTTGCACCACCAAGAAGAAAAAGCCACCAAGGTTCAACAGAAATGATTAACAAAAGAGGGAAGGCTCTGGAACAGCTGTGGCTGGCAGGTGACCCTGAGCACTCCCCAAAAGACTCCTCTGGGGCTTCATCCTCTGCCGCTGCAGGAATGGAAAACTGTGGGCCTTTTGATAGAGGACACCAGCCCCTACCTTCTGAAATCTCCTGTCCTGTGATCTGACAGATTTGATAAAACACACAAACAGGCAGGGATCACATCCTAGGCCACCAAGTGGCATCCTTGAGCAGACCCACTGTTATTTTTGAGGGGAGAGCATTTCTTACACCTGTCCTCCCACACCTTCTCCGGGCCTGTGTCCTGCTCATCAGACAGCAGCACTGCTCTTCACTCACACACAAAAATACTTAACCTCAACATCTGAGGACTTGAAATGTTACAAGGGAAAGAGGCAAAATCAGTGCCAAGCCCAGTCACTTTCCTTTTTGCAACACTAAATTTCACCTCTTGATCTCTGACCCTATAGAGATGTTTCCCCTACAACTTTGCAACTTTATGTCTACACTACTCTAAATTTCCTAAATGCCAAGTATTCTTTACCTCATCCAAGTAATAGTTGTGAAAACTATTTCTTTCCCCCGGCTTCAAAAGTCAAGAGTCAGCCCAGGTCTGGAATGTGTCATTAATATATGTTATCTGGCCAAGAAAGTATAGAAAGGTCCCTTTGAAAACCAGAAACAACGGAGAGAATAAATATGTACAGATCGTCCTCGACTTATGATGGAGTTAAGTCCTGATAAACCCATCATAAACTGAAAATATCGTAAGTCAAAAATGCATTTAATACACCTAACCTACCGAACATCACAGCTTAGCCTAGCCTACCTCAAACATGCTCAGAACACTTACATTAGCCTACAGTTGGGCAAAATCACCTAACACCAAGCCTATTTAATAACACAATGTTGACTGTCTTATGTAATTTATGGACTACTGTACTGAAAGTGAAAACAGAATGGTTGCTGGTAAAGAATGGCTGTATGAGTTTCCATTGTTCACCCTCACGATGGAGTGACTGACTGGGAGGTATGGCTTGCTGCCACTGTCCAGCATCACGAGAGATATCATACCGCCTATTGGAAAAAGATCCAAGTTCAAAATTCGAAGTATGGTTTCTACTGAACATGTATTGTTTTCGCACCATCATAAAGTCAAAAAAAAATTCTAAGTTGAACCATCATAAGTTGGGGACCATTATTACAATCACAATGGAGAGACTGAAATTATCTTGCTCATGCCTGTGTAGTTCCTACCTAAAATTCAGCTAATGCTGTAAAACTACTTTAAGTTTTTAAAAAAGAACTCAATATTCAATCTTTTTGTCTCAGCAGTCCCTACACTTGAAATTCTATTTTTCTACAATGTACCCGCATGGTGCCTACCTGGCAAACTCCCTCTCTTCCTTCCAGGCTCAGCTCAAAGATCACTACCTCTAAGAAGTCTTTCCTGATACTACCAGATGAACTTGCTCCTTTGATTCCCTATCTTTCCACTGTAGCACATAACAGATTGGACTGTAATTATCTATTCATGTGTCTGCAGCCTTATTAGACAGTAAATTCTATGAGGACACATGATAAATGCTCAAAAGCAATTGATTCAATGTTTCTTTAGCTGAAGTCATTTATCCATTCATTCAAGAAGTATTTATAGGCTTATTATGTTCTTATATGTAAGAGACAACACTAGATGTATGCAAAAACTATCAGCACAACGCATTTTAAATTTTCAGATAAAAAACTATGTGCCTGGGCTTCCCTAGTGGCGCAGTGGTTGAGAATCTGCCTGCTAATGCAGGGGACACGGGTTCGAGCCCTGGTCTGGGAGGATCCCACATGCCGTGGAGCAACTAGGCCCGTGAGCCACAACTACTGAGCCTGCGCGTCTGGAGCCTGTGCTCCGCAACGAGAGAGGCCACAACAGTGAGAGGCCCGCGCACCGCGATGAAGAGTGGCCCCCACTTGCCACAACCAGAGAAAGCCCTCGCACAGAAACGAAGACCCAACACAGCAAAAATAAATTAATTAATTAATAAACTCCTACCCCCAACATCTTCTTTAAAAACAAAAAACAAAAAACTATGTGCCTACCATAGCTAACAAAGCACTTTAAGCAGGAGACTCTTAGAAAATAGTCAAAATAATGCCCAAAAGTGCCAAACAAGTGAAAGAGTTTCCATGACAAAAAACAGGCTGTCTGACAACTGTACAGCATATAAGTCTTTGATATTTACTGAATGGACTCAACAATTACAATAAAATTAGCTGACAATGGTAAAGTACTACTTTCACCTCTATTGTTCTTAATTTGTATCTAGTTCTAGGATAGAATAGTGATCAGAGCACTTATGTAATCTGATGGGTACTCCAGAATTTGTTCATTCATTCATTCATAAGAAATCTTTATTGAAGACCTAGAATACACAAAGACTACCTACTCCTAAAATGGAAGAAACATTCTCTGTAAGTCTGCTAAAGCAAAATGGAGTTAACATGGAAATCAGACACCGCTGAAAATTTGTCAAAGATGAGGGAAAAGCACAAAAATTCTACCATCAAAGAACAACCCCCTAAAGTCTGGCTGACTACAGCCCCGCAATCAGTCTTGTTGATACCCAGTACAACAATTCCCTCTGTCCCAACAAAGCTTTTGCTATCACTAGGAAAGTGATCAGCTCCTGCACATCCAAAATAGCAAAATCTGAACTGAAGCTAACCTAGGTTCACTAAAGCTGGCAGAACAGAGACCCAAGGACTCTTCCCCATAAAACACTGGCTGAAATGAACAGCAGATGCCAACATGCAGAGAAAGACTGGCCACTGCTCCGCTGGATCCTAAAACCTACCCACTGTTAAACCAGAAACATAAACTTAGGTCAGAATTTACTCTTTCTTTCCTATTCTCCCTACCAACCTGCTTATCTCTAGGTGTAAAATCCTCATCAATCTAGAGGACTATAAAAATTATGAAACTTTCATATACTCTCACACAAAGTTTTATTTATAAATAAGCAGTCAGAATATCAATATGTAATAACCCATTTAAAAGGTGGAGAAGCCAACTTTTCAAAATTTAACTCAAATTAACACAATTTATTCACCTATCTATAATGTATATTATGTTTCCAATAGGTTCCATGTAAATCAATTTCTAATATGCAATCTGGATGTAGGAGGACAGTCCCCCTTCTATTGTCCTGTAGAATCAACTGAAGTTTTACAAGTAAACTAAAACAATGGGCAATTAAAAACACGCAACTCTCCCTAGATAAAGGGAGACATCTAGAGGCAAAAGCTTAAAATTGGGGCTTTTTCTCATAGTCTCAGCGATCTTGGAGCCACATAAAAGAGCCTTTTAAAATTCCTTCACTTAGCAATTATTCTCTAACTATGCAGTTTGTGGATTCAATTCACTGAACAAAACACTGTTTATTTTTAACCTATTACCCGCCATCTATAATGACAACATTCCCCAAATCCCAGGAGGCCCAATTAAATCTCATTTATATGCTTACTTTAATTCTCCTCAGTCAATCTGTTGGTTCTATTGGCAAAGTGGCACAGAAAAATGATGGGCGTGGGTGAAATTGATAAGAGACACAGAAATAATACTAACCTTTTTCATAGCAGAGCCCAAGACAGTCATATATACAGAATGCTCTAAGACCTTCAAAAGATTAAGGCAGAAGAAACTATACTTATTTAATGAGAAACTGTCTCATAAAATGTTTACTGACTTGGCTGATCTCATTAGAAAGATCTCTAGCTTATCCCTCGGTAGTGGTCACTAACTCAAATGCCCTCAGGGGACAAAAAAACCAAAAAAACAAACAAAAAAACCCCAAACAAGCTCAATGGCTGGCTGGGAAAAAAAAAAAAAAAGGGGGAGGGATGGAGATGGATGGAAATTGGAGAACCAACCCCAGACCAAAGGCATTCCCTTTTTTCCCCTCTTAATCCTAAACTGGCCAAACTATCCACCCTCTCATGCTGACCTCACCCCCATTTGCTACACTTTGTCTACAGATTTTCTAAACTTTCTCCCCTAATGCATAATACTAAAGTAAAACAAATTAAAAAAAGAAAAAGTAACTCCAAATATTATACCAAATGTATAGAAAATCTCTGGAGGAATATTTTCCAAGGTGTTAACAATAGCTATCTGGAGATGATAGGATTATGAATGTTTTAATTTTCTTATTTTTGTTATCATATTGATTTTCTAATGAGAAGAGAAAAAAGTAACTTAATTTTAAACGAGTAGCATCAAAACCCAAGGCATACCCAACAGAGTCCTCACTACTCTGAAACTGAGAATAAGAGGCAGCAGGACTAACAGAAAGCCAGATCTGAACATCACATTAATCAAGGAAGAATATTTAGTGGCTATATATCATCACTGTGCTATGTTCAAATGTCATTTATTTTTAAATAAGAAAATATTACCAGCAAAGAAAGGCTATATTTGATAAACTGTGGCAGCTGAATTAAAATTTCAAAGCTGAGGCAAATTAAGCTATCCCCTAACTCTTCCCTAATTTCATAAGGCCTTACCATAAAGATCAGGTCCATGAGGAGTAAAGACATTATACAAAACAATGTTCAGTGGTGCAATCACCAACTTCCCGTAATAGTAGCTGTCAATGACCACCACAGGCACCTAAAAGAGAGCAGAAAATACATAGCAATTGCAGAGTTTTGCTCTGGAAACATTCTCACAATGCTAATAGGATAAACTTCAGAATGAAAAACAGAATCAATTCCTAATGTTCTCTTTTCCATCCACATCAGAAGTTGCTTTCATTACAACTTTAGAACAAAACAAGATAAAAAGAAAACTCACCAGAAAGATCATTAGGGCAACCAGTGACCAATGAAAGAAACTCTTCCATCTGTGCTTCATGACCAGCAAATCAAAGGCAATAGGTAAACTATTTAACAGAGAGATAGAAAGTGGGGAGTTAAATACTTAGAATAGAAACTGAAACAGGTCAGATTTACACACACCTCATGCTGAACTGAGAATAAAATGTCTCTAGCAATTACAGTGAGGGAAGAAAGCTGGTACATGAAAGGATGTCTTCTCAAAAATAAAAAATGTGATCTCTTCACAGGACTCATCAGAGTGAGATGCATCCCACAATGCACAAGAAATATAAATATTCGTATTCGGAATGAGCTCCATTTTACACGTATTTATGTGTAATGGACATTTAAAATATATTAATTGTAAGTAAATGTACCCTATTGCCCTACTCCCACCCTGCCAAATAAATAAATACTGATTTCTCCCTTCCACGATGTATTAAGATTTTAGTAATAAAATAATATTACAAACTTTCACTTCAATTCTGATATATCCCTTTCCAATATGTAATATTGCTCCAAAATGTAATATGTAATATTTGTTCTTCTTCCTTTCACTTAAATTCCTCAAGCAAGTATCAACAGCATATGTGTGTTGTCTTCACTATTTCTTCCTTAAGGCCTAACATCAAGCTATTAAGACTGATCTAAGGTACCAGGAATCTCCTGTCCGCCAAACCCAGTATGTTTCCACAAGCTTCATCTCCCTTTGTCTTTCTGTTGCACTTGACACAAAGCATCTGCTCCTTCCTCTTTAGACTCCCTGGCTCAGATGTTCTTTTCTGGGGGCTTCCCTAGTGCTCCTTTCTAGGCTTCTTTTTCCCTGCCTCATGGTGTGCCCTACCATGGTCCTAGCTCCCAAAAGCAAGGTTGTACTTTTCTCTATATATACTCATTTTCTCGGGTGCTTCAACTCCTCTTGCATGAACAATCACCTTCATATCCATGACTTCCTAATCTAGGACACTAGTCAGAGCCCTTACCTGTGCTCCAGTCACAAAGAATTCCATCCCACACCAATCTATTTACTTACACAGAATCTACCCAATGTCAGTTACAGGCTCTGCTCCTGCCTCTTCCATAAAGTCTTTACGTTTATACGGCACTATCATCTCTATCATCTCTTTGGCAATGTCATGTGAACATCTCTTCTAAGATTTGAAATTCCACATTCTATTACCTAAATATTGCATTAACATTCTGTTTTTATTTTTTTCTCCCCAACTAGTTACATTTCCATAGCACCTGCATTTCTCCTTTGATAAGTCAATAAATGATAGTACATTGCTAACTGACTGATTAACTGTGATCCTGAAATCATTTATCTAAAGGCAGACTAATCAAAATGCGCCAACTCAGAGGTATTTGGGGAACTCATGAAGTTCAATGTAAACCCAGTAGAGAGTAAAAGGAATGCAGAAACTGACAAAAGGAGGATGGAAAAGTAAAAAGGAGGGAAGAACAAGGCTTTGTGAGTCACATTAAAGTTTGGACCCCATAGAGCAGGGGTTGGCAAACTTTTTATTTAAAGGATCCAATAGCAAACACTTTAGGCTTTGCAGGCCCCATATGGTCTCTGTTGCATATTCATGTGTGTGTGTGTGTTGTTTTTTAACAGCCCTTTAAAAATGTAAAAATTTCTTAGTTCTTAGGCTATACAAAACAGGCCAGCTGGATGTGTGACCCACAGGCTACAGAATGCCAACCTCTGTGACACAGAGCAATGGGGAAGCTATTACAAAGACAAAACAGAGTGATAAAATCATATTTGCATTTTAGGAAGATAACTCTAGTTTGAGCATGGAGAGCAGATTTATAAGGATCAAGACTAGAGATGGGAAGATCATTTATGAGCCTACGTAAAAGAACAGAGAGAGGTGAAGAAAAGTAGATTCAAAAGATATTAAGGGGCTTCCCTGGTGGCGCAGTGGTTGAGGGTCCACATGCCGATGCAGGGGACATGGGTTCGTGCCCCGGTCCGGGAGGACCCTGCATGCCGTGGAGCGGCTGGGCCCGTGAGCCATGGCCGCTGGGCCTGCGCGTCCGGAGCCTGTGTTCCACAACGGGAGAGGCTGCAGCAGTGAGAGGCCCGCGTACCGCAAAAAAAAAAAAAAAAGATATTCAAGAAGTACAAGAAATTAATAAGACATGAGAAAGAGAAAACAGTCACAGATAATTTTCAGGTCCTGGCTCAGCACAGACGGTGGTACCATTTCTGGGCTAGAAACAAAGGTAAAGGACAGATTTGGAGGGAAGATAATGAGTTCAGTCTGTAAATGTTTAGCTATATAAATGGAGATATCCAATAGGCAGCTAGGTATACATGAGTGAAGCTTAAGAGATGACTGGACTATATAAAGATATGGGACTCATCAAGATGATGGAGAGAGCAGAAAGTACAGAAGAGGCTCTTACACAAAATCTTGAGAAATATAATTAATTTGAGAATGATGTGCAGAATAGAAGATTGGAGGTGGGGAAACCAGCCTTTAAAATCCACTTAAGAAAATTTTAAATGCCTATTCTGATTTAGTAACTCCCTTATAAAAATGTATCCCATAGATAAATTTCCACAAGTGTATAGACATATGTACAAAAATGTTCACTGAAGCATTGGGTATAACAGCAAAAAAACTGAAAACCAAATGCCTACCAATAAAACAATGGTTAAATAAATTATGGACAGCCATATAATAATGGAATGTTATGCAACCGATACAAAGGACGATATAAATCTATGTACAGAAGATATACATATGTATAGGATAATTCTGTTTGTTTTAAGAATTTAAGTATGTATGTATAAACGTGTATGTGTGCATTTATTCATGTAAGGATAATTTCTGGAAAGATATGTACAAAACTATCAGCAGTGACTAACTGTGAAGACTGGGTTAGGGGAGAAAAGAACTAAGAATTCTTTTTACCTCATACAATCTGGTACTTTTTTAAAATAATAAAGATATACTACTATGATAATAACCTTAACACAAACTAACACATTTTTCTAAATAACTAGTGGTACAGGCAAGAAATTAAGGCAGCACAAACTAGAGAAGTTGTGAAAACAAAAAGTACAAAAGGAATGAGAGGTACTATGGAACTTGGGAAAAAAAAAGATGCTGCAGGCAGGAAAGAAGAAGGACTGAAAGGAAACTCAGATAACAAGCCTGGGTGACCGGGAAAATGCACAGCACAGGGTGGTACAGCGTGGAAAAAACATCAGCTGTTACAGTCAGAAGGCCTGGATCCAAAGCAAACATAACCTTAAAGGCAAATTACTCAAAACCTCTCGAAGTCCACTTTCTCATTTATATAAAGCACTAATAATTGGAGACTTCCCTGATGGCACAGTGGTTAAGAATCTGCCTGCCATTGCAGGGGACACGGGTTCGTTCCCTGGTCCAGGAAGATCTCATATGCCACGGAGCAACTAAGCCTGTGCACCACAACTACTGAGCCTGCACTCTAGAGCCCACGAGCCACAACTACCGAACCCATGCACCACAACTACTGAAGCCCATGTGCCCTAGAGCCCACACACCACAACTACTGAGCCCATGCACCACAACTACTGAAGCTCGCATGCCCTAGAGCCCACGCACCACAACTACTGAGCCCGCGTGCAACAACTACTGCAGCCCACGCACCTAGAGCCCATGCTCTGCAACACGAAAGCCACTGCAATGAGAAGCCTGCGCACCACAACAAAGAGTAGCCCCTGCTTGCTGCAACTAGAGAAAGCCCACACGCAGCAATGGAGACCCACCAAAAAAAAAAAAGCACTAATAATTGTATTTGTCTTGCAGAGTAGGTTTAGGAATAAAGTTCATAAAGGGTTTAGCTGTGCACAGGATACAGCAGATGCTTAACAGTCACTTTCTTATTAGAATTAATCATAACAATAAGTACTAAGAGAAATATTCTTCCAATTCCCAGAATCTTTGAATAATTAATTTCTATAACTTTAGGTCCTACCCAAAGAATATGGAGGTAACCTAACATTAGGATTGACTATATACTCAGTGATACATGGAAGATGAATCAGGTTAGTTTCTTACCCAAGAGCTGCACTGAATGGCCAGCCTAAGATAGCCCCAGCTGCTACTCCAAGCACAGCAAAGGAAGTTTTGTCCATATACCAGCCAGTCATGGCTATCAATGTAGTGTACATACAGAAGCTGCTAGGAAGGAATGCTGCAAGACAAAAGAAATGAAAAAAAACAGGGGAAAGGGCCAAGAGATTGAGATTTATGAGTTATCAGTTATTAAAAATATAGCTGCACTGCAATATGTCAATAACCAGGAACATACTTTGAGCAATGCTATATTAGAAATGAGGAGTAAAGTGATACTCGTTAAAAAACAAAGTTCAATGATTTTATTTTCTCTCTCCTGTTTTTTATGTACCAACACATCACCCAATTATACAATGCCAACCATGCCATTTATCTCCTGGCCTGTACCCCAAGTCTAAAACTTACAGGATTCCAGGTTCCCCAGAGGTACCTCCAGGTTACATTTCCAGACAGGAAGTATGCTTCAAGAAATTTAGAGCCATTGCTAACAATCTGTTTCTGAAGAAGTTTATCCTCTGATAGTCTTCTGAGACTGTCCTATTAGCAACCTGTACCCCGTAGGAATTCTCAGAAGCCTTCTCAAGGAACAAATACGTTCGATGGCAGCACTGCTTTGCATCCTTCATACACTGACATAGATAGCTTGGCCTTTAGATGTCCCCCTAATTACTTCCATCAAGGTAACTTTCTTGTTGCATACAGCAGAGGACTGACCACCTTCAGGGTCTCTGCAACAGTAACATTTCATCAAAATGTTTCTAACAACTCTACAAAAAATGCAGATCTGCCTCTCCCTGCTGTTTAAGTGCTTCACCTAGCACTAGAAAAATCAATACCAACTCCAACAGGGACCACAATGAACAGGCAGTATGATTTGAGAAACTCAGCAAAGGGTTCAGAGGCTCATATCAAAGGATGCCTTTAACTTATCTGTGCCTTAACATCCTCAGCTGAAATTATAAAACTAAAAATACTCTCAGGTATCTCCCTCACATAAGAATCAATTTTAGGAGTAGCAAAGTAACTAAAAAAACATGTGAAGGGCTTCCCTGGTGCCGCAGTGGTTGAGAGTCCGCCTGCCGATGCAGGGGACAAGGGTTTGTGCCCTGGTCCGGGAAGATCCCACATGCCACAGAGCGGCTGGGCCCGTGAGCCATGGCCGCTGAGCCTGCGCATCCGGAGCCTGTGCTCCGCAACGGGAGAGGCCACAACAGTGAGAGGCCTGTGTACGGCAAAAAACAAAACAAAACAAAACAAAAACATGTGAAGTACAACCTTCCCAGATAAATGCTAAATAATATTGATGCCATCCAAAGCTGTTGATTCTAGCTCCAAGGGGAGCAGAGGAATATGAGGTCTCTGCCAGCTCAGAGGGCAAAGCATAGTCTCATTTAGGACAGTGGATCTCAAAGTTATTCAGGCGTGAGGCCCTGAGATCTCTGCAGAACATGGATTTTGATACAGTCAGTGAAAAGCAAATATATACTTTCGCGCTAGATACTATTTTTTGTGTATATTTAGTGTGTATACTAGATTCTGGTACACACAAGCAAAAATTAAAATTAAAATTGAGATGATTATATCTAGTAACTTAATTTTTCTGGAAAACTGCAAACAGGCTACCTTTTGGCAATAGGCCACTTTGGCTCAGCTCATAGGACACAAATGTTCAATGGCAGCACAGTTTGAAAGCCACCATTCTACATTAACAATTTTATTCTAAATTTCCAGAAGCTTACTTTATTCTATAAAATACAGTACTTTATAGAATACTGTATTTTATAGTATATATTTATACTTTTATAGAATACACTGCAAATAACTGGCATAAAATAGAACCATCAAGACCAGGGCTTTTAGATATAAAGTGCTTCCTTGAGCAAAATAACAAAATTATTGTCCTTCCCCTAACAGCAAAGAAAGGCAGTGGATGCCTCTGTTTCTCAGCCCTGCTGTGATAAAAAATATAGTAACGTAATAGAAAGCAACCTGATGAAAATAACAGCTCTACAATTTATGAGTTCTTTGGCTTTCAGTAAGTCGCTTCACCTTTCTAAGTTTCAGCGTCCTTACCTGCAAAAATGAGAAAATATTTATCTGACTTATAAATATTTATCTGACCTTACAACCACAGGATGGCTGTAAAGGTCAATCAAGAGCAGGTAGATAACAGGACTGTAAATTACTGACATGTTACACAAATATAACCTACATCTGGACAAGTTCTTCTGGTTGATGCAACTGTGAAATATCAGTGAAACTTTTATGCCCTCACCTGCTCTTTTACTTACCTGATGATGAGCAAAACATGCCAGTGCTGAGAACCAAGAAGGCTAGCATCATTCGACTCACATGCAGCCCAAACTTCTTGCACACAGCCCTAGAGGAAAGGCAAAGACTATCAGCATAGCAAACCTTCGGGATGGAAGTTTCAAATTAAAGGACAAAAACATGTCTGCATCACAGAGAACACTGAAGATCTAAAGTCAAATACAGAACTGTCTCAACAGGTCTGTTAGCAATTCCATGTGCATAAGAAACCCAAACATTCTTATTCCTTAAGCAGGAGAGAAGCTCTCTACCTAAGAGGAAATGTACACTTTCTGTGCTAGATTATTTCTAATATCAGTAGGAAAACAGCCTGATATAGTGGAAAAATAACAGGCCTCAGATGGGCACAAGTTAAAATCTTGGCCCTTCCACTCACTAGCAGTGGTACCCTCATCTAGTTACATAATCTGTCAGGTTGCTCATCTGTTAAATGCAGATAATGATAATACTTACTGCATAAGGTTTCTGTGAGGGCAATGCATGGTAAAGTGCGCAGAAGAGTGCCAGGCACAGAGTTGCTCAATAGATGGCAGTTATTAGAAAAAAAGACTAGGAGTTACACCAAAGGTTTTTTTTGTGTTTTGCGGTACGCGGGCCTCTCACTGCTGTGGCCTCTCCCGTTGCAGAGCACAGGCTCCGGACACGCAGGCTCAGCGGCCATGGCTCATGGGCCCAGCCGCTCTGCGGCATGTGGGATCTTCCCTGACCAGGGCACGAACCCGTGTCCCCTGCATCGGCAGGCAGACTCTCAACCACTGCGCCACCAGGGAAGCCCCCAAAGTTTTAATAAATAGTTATCTAAGTCAATGTTTCTAAAGCAATTATATACCTCCTTTTACTTTTGTCTTACAGGCCTTTTCAACCCTATAAATAAAACATTATTAGAGGTGATCATTGCTTCATTTAGTCAATACCTGTTCAGACTTAACTATGTGTTACCTATTTTCTTGCTCAGGTTCCTTATTGCATCTCAGACCTTCTTTCTGAAATAATTTTGTTTCTTCCTAAATATATCCTTTAGAAGGTTCTTTAGTGAGGATCTCTTAATGGTAAATTCTGGCTTTTGTTTGATCTTTCTTTATATTTTGTCTGAAAAGTCTTTATTTAACTCTTGGTCTTAAAAGGTGGTTTAGCTGAGTACATAATTTTAGGATGACAGTCATTTTCTCACAGAACTTTGAACATATTTTTTGTCTTCTGGCTTTTGAGAATGCTTTTGTTGGTCTAACTGCCTGACATTCCTTTGTAGGTTTTATATTAGTCCTCTGTCAACTTGTAAGATCTTCTTTGTCCTTTGTTTTACACAGTCTTACCAATTCCTTTTTATTTATCCAGCTCAGCATGTTAGGCTTCCTGAATCTGTGGATTAGCATATTTTCTCCTTTGATTCTGGAAAAATCTTATTAGCTATTACTTCCCTGAATCCTGCCTCTCCCTATTCTATCTCTCCTAGATCCGATTAGATATATATCAGATCTTTCAACTCGACCACATACATTTTTTTTTTTTTTTTTTTTTTTTGCAGTACGCGGGCCTCTCACTGTTGTGGCCTCTCCTGTTGCAGAGCACAGGCTCCGGACGCGCAGGCTCAGCGGCCATGGCTCACGGGCCCAGCCGCTCCGCAGCATGTGGGATCTTCCCTGACCAGGGCATGAACCCGTGTCCCCTGCATCGGCAGGTGGACTCTCAACCGCTGCGCCACCAGGGAAGCCCCCACACACATTTCTTAGCCTTTCATATTTCCTTTTTTCTGTCACTCTGTACTACATTCTTAGTAATTGCTTCAGATCAATCTTCTAGTTTACTTATTAGAAGTGTCTAATCAGTTATTTGATCTACTGAATTTTCAATATCAATTATTATGTTTTCATTTCTAGAAGTTCTGTTTGGTTCTTTTTCAAATCTGCCCGGTCATTTTTGTAATCTCATTTGTTTTTGTTTTGTTTTTAATCCTTTTAATTTTATTGTGGTAAGAACACTTAATATAATATCTACCTTCTCTACAGATTTTTAAATGTAAAATACAGTATTGTTATCTATAGGCATAATGTTCAGCAGATCTCCACAGCTAATTCACGTCACGTAAGTGAAACTTTATACCCATTGATTAGCAACTTTCCATTTCCACCTGCCCCCAAACTGGGCAGCTACAATTCTATCCCTTTTTTCCATGAGTTCAACCATTTATTTTAGATAACTCATGAAAGTGGAATCATGCAATATTTGCTCTTCTGTGACCAGTTATTTCCCTTAGCACAATTTCCTCAGGGTTCATCCACTACGTCACATTTGCAGAATTTCCTTCTTTTTTAAGACTGAATAATACTCCATTGTATACCACGTCCCCCACCCCATTCATCTCTCACTGGGTATTTAGGTTGTTTCCAATCTTGGCTATTGTGACTAATGCTGCAACCAATATTGGAGTGCAAATACTGCTTTGAGATCCTGATTTCAATTCTTTTATATAAATCCCCAGAAGTGGGTTTGCTGGATCATATGGTGGCTCTATTTTTTTAAATTTTCTGAGGAACCTCATACTGTTTTCCACAGTGACAGTACCATTTTGCATTTCCACCAACAGCGTGCAAGGGTTCCAACTTCTCTACATCCTCACCAATACTTGTCTTTGTTTTTAGACAAGACCCATTCTTTTTTCTTTTTTTTAACTGAAATATAGTTGATTTACAATGTTCTGTTAGTTTCTGGTGTACAGCCAAGTGATTCAAAGTATATATACATATATATATTCTTTTTCATATTCTTTTCTATTACAGTTTATTACAGGATATTGAATATAGTTCCCTGTGCCATACAGTAGGACCTTGTTGTTTATTTTATATATATTAGTTTGTATCTACTAATCCCAAACTCCTAATTTATCCCTCCCCCACCCCCTTTCCACTTTAGTAACCGTAACTTTGTTTTCTATGTAAGTCTGTTTTCTGTGTGAGTCTGTTTTCTACGTGAGTTTCTGTTTTGTAAATACATTCATTTGTATCATATTTTAGATTCCACATATAAGTGATATCATATGGTATTTGTCTTTCTCTTTCTGACCTACTTCACTTAGTATGATAATCTCTAGATCCGTCCATGTTGCATATGGTATTATTTCATTCTGTTTTATGGCTGAATAGTATTGCATTTTGTGTGTGTGTATACATATATATATATATATATATATATATATGCATACACACCACATTTTCTTTATCCATTGATCTATCAATGGACATTTAGGTTGCTTCCATGTCTCGGCCATTGTAAATAGTGCTGCAACGAACACTGGGGTGCATGTATCTTTTCAAATTAGTTTTCTGTGGATATATGCCCAGGAGTGGGATTGCTGATCATATGACAATTCTATTTTTAGTTTTTTAAGGACCCTCCATACTGTTCTCCATAGTGGCTGCAGCAATTAACATTCCCACCAACAGTGTAGGAGGGTTTCCTTTTCTCCACACCCTCTCAGCATTTATTTTTTGTAGACTTTTTGATGATAGCCATTTTGACCAGTGTGAGGTGATACTTCATTGTAGTTCTGATTTGCATTTCTCTAATAATTAGCAATGTTGAGCATCTTTTCACGTGCTTACTGGCCATCTGTATGTCTTCTTTAGAGAAATGTCTGTTTAGGTCTTCTGCCCATTTTTTGATTGGGTTTTTTGTTTTTTTTGTTATTGAGTTATAGGAGCTGTTTGTGTGTTTTGGAAATTAAGCCCCTGCTGGTCACATCATTTGCAAATATTTTCCCCCAGTCTGTAGTTTGTCTTTTTGTTTTGTTTATGGTTTCCTCTGCTGTGCAAAAGCTTGTAAGTTTGATTAGGTCCCATTTGTTTATCTTTGCTTTTATTTCTCTTGCCTTGGGAGACTGATCTAAGAAAACATTAGTACAATTTATGTCAAAGAATGTTTTGCCTATGTTCTCTTCTAGGAGTTTTATGGTGTCATGTCTTATATTTAAGTCTTTAAGCCATTCTGGGTTTATTTTTGTGTATGGTGTGAGGGAGGGTTCTAAATTTATTGATTTACATGCGGCTGTCCAGGATTCCCAACACTATTTGCTAAAGAGACTGTCTTTTCTCCATTGTATATTCTTGCCTCCTTAGGCAAGAGCCATTCTAACAAATATGAAGTGATCTCACTGTGGTTTTGATTTGCATTTCCCTGATGATTAGTGATACTGTCATCTTTTCATGTATGTTGGCCAGATTATTAGGTTTCTTACTATTGAGTTACAGGAGTTCCTTATACATTTTGGAAATGAATCTCTTATCAGATATATGGTTTGCAAATATTTTCTCCCATTCTGCAAGTTCTTTTTCACTCCATTGATTGTTTAGTCTCTTGTTTCTTCTTTATGTTTTCAATTCCTTCTTTTATTTCTTTAAAAATATTAAATGTAATTATTTTATATTCTTATTTTAGTAATTCCTAATAAATGAAGTTTTGCAGGTCAGCTTTCTATTGATCTGTTATCTCTGCTGGCTCTCACTCATAATGTTTTGTTCCCTTCTGTGATTTGTCATTTATTTTTACTATAAATTCTTGTTCACTAGAATTTTATCTATGGTAATGCTTTGACACCTGGATTAAGGATCCACTTCTCTAGAGAAATTTTACATTTGTTTTTGCAAGATGCCTGGAAACACTAACAGCCCAGAACAATTTAAAGTAAACTCTCAACTTGGGGTTTAGGGGGCCATGTGGGTGATTTGAATTCAGTCCTGAACTCATATAAAGACCAATTTAAGATTACAATCCTCAAAGGCAGCACTGGATTTCTTTTTTTTTTCTTTTTTTGCGGTACGAGGGCCTCTCACTGTTGTGGCCTCTCCCATTGCGGAGCACAGGCTCCGGACGCACAGGCTCAGCGGCCATGGCTCACGGGCCCAGCCACTCCACGGCATGTGGGATCTTCCTGGGCCGAAGCATGAACCCGTGTCCCCTGCATTGGCAGGCGGACTCTCAACCACTGCGCCACCAGGGAAGCCCTGGATTTCTTTTTTTTTCCTCTATTCTACCCAGAGTCAAGGCCAAAGAACTTTTTTATCTTATATTTTTGGCTGTTTTGCAGTGGGAAGACTTTAAATAATGATTACTAAGTCCAGATACCTTTTAAAGCATTATTAAAATGTTTCTTAGGTTTCATGTTAAAAAAGGTAGCTATTTTTATTACTGGAACACTTAACTGCTTAATACTTTCACTAATATTCATTCAACCAATAGGTACTTGGTGAAAGACAATGTACTGGGCGCAAATAAGAGCAGTGAGTTCCACACTGGGAATAATTTCCTATCAGCTCAGCTCAAAGGGAGAAGAAAGAAATCATGATCCTATCTCTCAGGACCAAAAAAGAAAAAAAAAAAAAAGGGCCCTACTAAATCCTACCAAATAAAATACCAGTTAGATATTTATTAACAGAATTAAAGTTAATAATATGAAGATATGCCATTTATCACCTCAGGAAAGAAAGTGATAATTAGAAGTATTCCCTTCCAATGGTTCGTTTCAAACAAGAAATTGCACTTTAGATATAATATTAGAAGCTAGAAAGAAAATGTTTTCTGTTTCTAAACACTGCTTCTACTATCACAGTAATAATCTATGCTATATTGGGCTTCCTCATAGCACTTTTAGAAGCAAAGCTTTTATACTCACTTGTAAAAGTAAAGTTCACATATACAGCTCACAAAAGCCAGCAAACATCGTAAAAAGTAAAAGACAAGAATCTGAAAGAAACCCAGAACAAGAAAACAGAAGTTAAAGATAAGTTAGAAAAACTCTTAAAGACGAAACCACTCTCATTTGTCACTAATAACTATAAATTGGTATAATCCTTTTGAAAAGCAATATGTATCAAGAACCATGCAAATTTTCATATCCCTAAATTCAAGTATAGAAGTATATCTACTTCTCTGATTCCGGCCCACAGAAGTAACTCAAAATATGGGAGGGGAGGAGTTCTATTCATAAAAATGTTAATTGCAGCTCTACTAACTTAGTAAAAACTATTTTAAAAACTATAAAATGTTCAATTACAGGGAAATGGTTAAATTATATCTATTCATGTATTATTATACACATATCAAAGTTTATGGTTACAAAGACAGTGGAAAAATTCTTATGATATAAAACTCATTTATTCAACAAGCATTTCTTAGACAATTATAATAACTGATTATAATTATTATAAAATTATATTATAAAATACTAAATGAAAATATATGATATAACATTATTTATACATCAGAGTTACAGCTATGGAAATCAGAAGTACTGTATATGAAAAAACTGGAAAGAAATATAATAAAATGGTAAAAGTGGCTATATCAGGCTAGTGAGATTTAGGTACATATTTTTCCTCCTATTTTTCAAATGTCTGTAATGTGGTTTTTATTAATTGTAGGAATTGACATGAATTTTACAAATAAAAATAACAAAATAATAAGAATTGTACCGAATAGCTTTTATACTACAGTATACTGGTATGTTTAAAAGCAATGAATACCTCTGAAAATAAGCACTATTTAAATACATTCTATGATTAATATTACTACATATAACTTAAAAGTTCTTTCAGTTTTCATCATTATGTTCAATCAAGTAATCAGCAAATGCCCAAGTTCATTCATTAATTCAATAAAACCATACTGAAAACCTACTATACATTGAGCACTCTCTAGATGCTACTAGGAATACAGATAATTTTAGTACAAGGTATCCACACTTAAGGACTCTTCATCTGGTTGAGGAGAGTACAAAAACACACTTAGAAAGTTAAAAATTAACACAAGTTAATATAAGAACTGTATTTGGGAATAGGACAGTGATGCTCCCATAGCAACTAATATTCAACATAGTAACTGGATGTCGGGTTAGTGCAAAAAGACACAAAAAAGAAATGAGATATAAGGAATGGAACAGAAGAAACTAAACTCTACATGCACAGATGAAAGAGGATCCAGAGATTCACCTGACAAACCACAGACACTAATAAGGAAATTCAGTGAGATTTTGATCAAGATCAAAAAGCAAAAATCAACTGTGTTCCTCACAATTGTGTTCCTCACCTGCAATGACCTCCTACAAAAATTACAGAAAACAAGATACCGTTCATAACAGTAACAAAAAGTATAAAGAATCTAGTCATTATCCTAGTCAAAGAATGGATAAGCCTAAAATGGATACATTGTTTACATTTTATTAAAAGACACAGAAAACCTAACTAAGTGGATAAATACATCATTTTAGGGATGGAATGACTCAACACTCTAAAAATATTGATTCTCATATTAATACATAAATTCAACGCAACTCCAATCAATACCTACCAGAATTTGGGAGAGGGGCAAATTGATTCTAAAATGATTTTTAAAATACAATTTTAAGGACTCCCCTGGCAGTCCAGCAATTAAAAGACTCACCAGAATTTGGGAGAGGGGCAAATTGATTCTAAAATGATTTTTAAAATACAATTTTAAGGACTTCCCTGGCAGTCCAGCAATTAAAAGACTCCGTGTTCCCAATGCAGGGTAACTGGGTTCAATCCCTGGTCAGGGAACTAGGTCCCACATGCTGCAACTAAGAGTTCGCATGCCGCAACTAAAGATCCCGTGGGCAGCAACTAAGACCCAGTGCAGCCAAATAAATAAATAAATACATAAATATTTAAAAAATTAAAAATAAAACACAATTTTTAAAATGGATAGAGAAATTCATCAGCCAAATATTAACACATACTACAAAGCCATAATAATAGAAGCAATATAGTACTCTCTGACAAACTGACCAATGATACAGAATTAAAAAGGCCAGAAACATACACGGGAATGAGATGTATGATACAGATGGTATTACAAACCAGAAGGAAAAGGATGAATTATTTAGCAGATGGTGCTGGAAAATCCAGTTCGCCATATAGGAAAAAATAAAGCTGGATCTTTCCACAATTTATAAAAAATAAAATTCAAATGGACTAAAGCCTTGTATGTGAAAGATAAAATAATAAAGTTACTAGGGAAAAATACATAAGAATATCTTTGTGACCTGTGGTGAAGGATTTCTTTCAGAAAGACCCAAAACCCACCAACCGTAAGTGAAAAACTAATTGGTTTGACTCTATCAAAATTAAAGATTTCTGTTCAACAAAGGACCACAGACAAAGTTAGTAGACAGGTGACAGCCTAAGAGAAAGGATTTCCAGTATCTAAAACCTACAAGGGGTTACTATTGAGAACTTCTACAAATCACAAGAGAAAACCAGAAAACCCAACTGAAAAACAGGCAAAGGATGCAAATAGGTAATTCACAGAAAAGGAAATATGAATGACCAATAAATACATGAAGAAATTCTCCACCTTACTAGTTGTCAGAGAAATGTAATTAAAATGAGAAGCATCTCATATACATGAGAAGGGCAAAAATTAGAAAGTCAGAAATATCAAGTGCTCAGATATTAGGAAGCTGAAACCCCAAACATTATTGTAGGGAGTATAAAGTTGAATAGCCATTCTGGAGAGCAATCTGGCAGTGCTCCATGAAATTAAGTAGCCCATGGATCTATGTACAGGATGCCACTCCTGAGTGTATAATTCAGAGAATTTCACACCTCAATCCATAGAGAGAACAAAGCTGTTCTTGTTTAGGGTAGCAAGTTGTAAAGGTAACCATCACTAGGGGTGCCAATTATTACCATATTGTCTCTCAGCAACAATCCACCCTTTTCTACTCTAATTATGATGATGGGGCTGGGACCCTATAAGCTACAACTCCCCCTTGCCCTGTGGCTCACACTGGCAGAACCTAAAAAGGAGGAAACTGGAAGAAAGAACAAGAGAACAGATATCTTCATTCCTGTTTTGCTTGCTGTTTGTATCACTGATGTAAGAGGTAGGACTCTGGGTTGAATATGCCAAATTTGAAGTGACAGTGGATATCCAAATGTAGATGAAAACCTTAAGCGCTGCATATTGTTATTTCTCTACTAACTCCCCCATCCTATATATCTTTCCTCTGAGGCCACTTGGAGAGCCTGGACTTCCACTCCCCCAAACCTAGCAGTAATGAGGTACCTCTACCCTGACCACTAGGGTGGTATCAGTGGAGGCCTAGTTGGGAACCTGGACTTCTAGCCCCAATTGGCAGTCACAAGGTGGTGAACCCTCTCCTTTTTCCAGCTGCAGTGGTATCAAAAGAAGCCATCTAAAAGAGAAGCAGAATAGTGCAGAGGAAGCAGGCTGGGCCCATGAATAAGATGCAGAGTCTCATACTATAATACCCAAAATGTCCAAGTTTCAACTAAAAATTACTTGTCAACCAGGAAGATCTCAAACTGAAGGAAAAAAGTCAATTAATAGATACCAAAACTGAGATGAGATATAAGAATTATCTGACAAAGTTTTAAAGGAGCCATTGTAAAAATGCTTCAATAAGCAATTAAGAACACGCTTGAAACAAATGAAAAAATAGCAAGTCTCAGTAAAGAAACAGAAGAGAAAAAGAAAAACCAAAAGGAAATTTTAGAACTGAAAAAATACAGTAACCAAAATAAAAGCTCAATGAGTAGGCTCAACAGCAGAATGAAGGAGACAGAGGAAAGCATCAATGAACCGGAAAAAAGACGACAGAAACTGTTCAGTCTGAACACAGAGAAAACAGACTGGAAAAAAGTGAAGAGAGGGCTTCCCTGGTGGCGCAGTGGTTGAGAGTCCGGCTGCCGATGCAGGGGACACAGGTTCATGCCCCGGTCCGGGAAGATCCCACATGCCGCGGAACAGCTGGGCCCGTGAGCCATGGCCGCTGAGCCTGTGCGTCCCGAGCCTGTGCTCCGCAACGGGAGAGGCCACGACAGTGAGAGGCCCGTGTACCGCAAAAAAAAAAAAAAAAAAAAAAAAGTGGAGAGCTTCAGGGACCCATGGGACTGTAATAAAATATCTAACATTCACATCATTGGAGGCTCAGGAGAGGAGAAACAGGTCGGGACTGAAAAAGCACTTAAAAAAATAACAGCTAAAATCTTCCCAAATTTGTGAAAAGACATAAGTCTAAAGATTCAAGAAGCTGAGTAAACTCCAAACAGGATAAACCCAAAGAAATCCATGCTAAGACACATCATAGTCAAATTTCTGAAAGGTAATCAGGTTAGGTCTCAGTTAACTCCTAATTATCCTTCAGTATTCTGTTTAAATTAAGCTCTCCCTAATATGCTAACCCACTGCACATTGTACTTTTCCTCCATGACCCACTGCATTTATAATTACTTGTTCCATGTTCGTCTTCTCCACTAAACTATAAATTCCATGAGGGCAAGGATTTGGTCATTGTTACACCCAGAGCACTTAACAAAGTGTCTACCAAATAAAAGTTGCTCCATTAATACTTGTTGAATAATGAATGAATAAATGATTCTTCTTAAAAACAATCCCCTCCTAACTATGAATATATTTGGTCCCTTTCCCAAATTGTTCCAGAGACTCACCCACCACTTGATCAGTTGTGATTGCTTCCAGGTTGGCCCGCCCTTACCTTATTAGTTTGTAAAATTCTTGCATGAAATGCAGCTGGCCAGGCGTGAAGCAACAGGTAAGCATAGGAGCGAATGGCATAAGCTGGAGAATACTCCCAAGTCTGAAACCCCTTCCCATAGATGAGGTAGTGTGTCTGAAAGTACAAAACGGATGGATTCAGGGTTATATTGGCCAAAAATCCTTGTTAAGAGGATGCAGGTGAAGTTTCTAAGCAAAAGTATTAATGAGACAAAGGTACACAAAAAAGCTGAAATTCTCAATAAGATTTGCAACTAATGGATAAGAATCAAAATGACCCAATACTGAAAAATATTAAGACATTATAAATCCTACAAGATTATTGTTTGGCCAACATTGAAAGCTGGAATTTTACCCTCTATTTATTTTTTAAAAAATACTCATTAACCAAAACAGGAAAACTCTAAATCTTGTATTTTCCTTAAACTACCTACCCTAAGCATTCCTTATTTTTTTATGCAAAATGTGATCAGAAAATTTCACCTCTGCATTTCCTATAACAGGGAGTCCAACAAACTTATAAAAGTATAAATCAAGAAACAGCAATATAAGCATAGTATGTAGCAACATTGTTTATTTTACTAAACAACAGAAGAAAAAAACCAAAAATGTTTAAAGAAAGTGGTTGCCTCTGGGGACAAGGATTTGGCCATGAGAAGTGGAACAGGGAGTTTCTGCTTTTCTTTTACGTTTAGTATTTTTAAACTACCTCAAAGTAATATTTTGACTTAAAAACTTTTTAAGAAAATTACAAATTACACCTTTTTTGTATAACAGCAATTCCTATATCATTCAATAGGAGGTAAATCATCAGCTTAGAATACAGAAATGAAAATAAGGTTATTTTACTAATAGTCACACTTGTATATTATTTGTATCTTGATTCATAACAAGGTTCCAAGCAGTGAAATCAAGAACAAAAAAAGAAAACTAAAGAAATCACCTACTGGTTCCCAGTAGTTGAATGTTTCATCACAGTCAGAGATGTTGCTGAGGAGAGCAGCACATAACCTTGCTGAGAGCAGACACTTGAACGCAGTAGATCCTTCAGGTGCCCAGACTTGTCCTGCTTTGTTCCCAGATAACCTGCTCAGAAGCAAAAAAAAAGTATGTGTCAGAAAGGACCTGCTAACTAGAAGGGCTAAAACTAGACAGAAAGGACAACAGGTCAAGAGACACCAAAGCACATGAGTTAGTCACCTAAAAGGGTGAATCGTTAATTGTCCTGACTAGAATAAATAAGGAACGAATTAAGACCTTAATCAACGTTAGTCATTACTTCCTGCTTTTAAGGTGTAAGCTAATTCATGCACTTTAGTTCTTTGCATCTATGACACTCCGCTTACCCCAAGCCAACAAATCGCTCACTTACAGGCCACAAGCTCTTATTCGTCTTTTCCTTATTTTCCTAACAAGGTCATTACTTTCCATGGCTTTATTCATTTCCCCATCTGTTCAAATGCCCAGAAGCTAACTCATGCAGTGGACATCACCTTTTCCAATTCCATATGCTGACAGCTCCCCAGCGCAGGCTTAACCTGCAGCCCTCCGGCTTGAAAAGAGAGGTGGTTGCTGGTGTGCAAGGTGGTGGGGCCCACACAGAAGAGTAAAGGGTCGGGACTCTGCGAGGACTGAAGGAAGCTGGGACACACACACACACACACACACACACACAGCGACGCCAGCCCACCCTGGGCCTGGGCCGGAAGCCGCACAGACCTGCAGGGTTTCTTCACTAGCAACACGGGACCCGAGCTGGGGGATCTAATCTAAGGCGGGTGAAGACCCAGCGTCCACCCGCCCTGTAAGAGCAGAAAGAGCAGGGTGAAGAGGCTGCGGGCCCTCCCGGCGGGAAAGTCGGGCAGGGCGCAGCACAGCACAGCGCGGGCGAGACCCTCTACCGGCAGCCCCGCGCCGCCCGCCGCCCGGCCACGCCCCCGCCGCGCCCGCACACCTACTCGGGCCGGGGCTCTGCGCTGCCCGCCTCCCGGCTGCACAGCAGTTCCCGCAGCTTGTCGGCGGCCGAGGTCGTGTCCCCGCCGCTGCCCCCGCTTCCCTTCAGGCGCTGCCGGGCTCCTCGGCTGGCCATGGCAAGAGTGGGGAAAAAGGTAGAACTCGGCGCCCTACGAAGGCGACGAGCGCGGAGACATAGCCTTTGGCTGGCAACGGTGTCCGCCGAGGGACAAAAGACCTCGACATGCGCAGACACGACTAAATTATAGTTTTCTGGGCTAATTGGGGCAAATCCCTGGGTAGAAAAGAAATGCGACCTGAGACTTTACTTGGCCGTTATCGCTATCCCTTCCACATACTAGTAACTCTAGGCATGCCTTCCTCCCTCTCTCTCTGCCTTCACTTCTCAGCATTCTGCACTCTCCTACAAATACTGTCCTTCAGCATCCCTGTTTAAAAGAAAGCACAAATAGAGAGTAATTAATTCCACCGAGTACGCAGATATTCAGTTAAAAATCATAGCACAGCCGCCTACAAAAGAGGAAGTTCTTTAAAGATCACTGGCACCTTGTCCTTTATATTTTGGCAAGTGATAGGGACAGCCTGCAGCTAATTAACTGCTTCAGAGAGATGAAGCCATAATGGCAGAATACAGAATGACGAGAAAAGTGAAAGACTGAAGAAACTCTGTGCAGCAAATTTAACCAGACATCAGTCACTGCCATTGCTACTACAGCATTATGGTAAGCATTTAATATACCTTATCCTTTTAAAATATAATACAACAACCTTGTTTTATCAAAAAGGAGACTGAGGTCCAAGGTTGCATAGCTAGGAAGTGATGGAGCCATGTTCCAACCCAGGTCTTACTACAAAATCCATGCTCTTCCAACCAGGAGATCAGGAGAAAGCTCTTGATTTCACACAGGCATTTTTACATGGGCACTTTGATGATATCATGCCTGTGACTCTCAGAGGTCATTCATCTGTTCCTGATACTCTGCCTACTCCCCCAATCACAGAGCTCTATCCCACCCTGTGAAGCTCCGTACCAGTAAGTAAAACAAGGTTATAGAGGGAGTGCTAAACTTGACAGGGTCCCAAGTCATGACTTCATACTAAAAATTCCTGAGTATTAACAATAGAGATTGATCCTATTGCTCAATTCCCACATGAAATTACTAGTTGCCAAATTCAGACATCTCAATGTAACTATATCTCATACAGCCACCTCCTTTTCATTTCACTCTAGTGCAGGCCCCTCCCTGACTCTACCCAAGTCTACTACAGTAGCATCCTTACAGGGATCTCCCATCTCAAATTGATCCTGTGCAATACTGTCCAATTAATTTTCAAAAATACTACATCCCTAACCTACTTTTCTTATCTCCCACTACTTTCCTATACACATTTTATGTTCCAACTAGCCTGTAAAGTACCCCAAATGCTCCCATATCTCTACCTCTGCTCATGTATGCCCTCTGCCTGGAATGCATGCCCTCCTTGCCTAACAATCCTTCCATCACAACCCTGCCCTTGTTTTAAGATCCAGCTCAAATGATACCTCATCCAAGTGATACCAAACCAAAATTGGGTCTGCTCACCTACACACAGAAAAGCCAATGTACTGACACCAGGTTGTGCTGAAGCAAAGTACAGTGTCTATAGCAAGGAGAAGAGGCAGCTTATGCTCAAAAGACCTAAACTCCCTGAAGCTTTCAGGGAAGGTTTTTTAAAGGCAAGGTGAGGGAAAGAGTTGAGGTGTGCATGATCAGCTCATGGACATCCTTGACTGGTTGGTGATGAGGTAACAGGTTGGTATTTCAGGGGTCAACAGCATCAACCTCCTGGGGTCTTTGTGCTGGTGATCAGCATGCAATTAACTTCTTCCACCTGGTAGGGGTTTAGTATCAATAAAACATACAAGGATATGGCTCAGAATATTATCTATGGCCCTTGAGGAGGAACTAAATGTACTTGACTTTTTTTATGGCTAAACTATCATAATTTTGTCTTACATGACTGTTTTCCTTTGTTTCTGCATTTTCTCATTTCTCAGGTTAAATCTGCTCTTTGGTGGACTTCCCTAATGGTACAGTTGTTAAGACTCCGCTCTTCCATTGCAGCAGACGCAGGTTCGATCCCTGGTCAGGGAATTAAGATCCCGCAGGCCACGCGGCCAAAACAAAAAAACAAAACAAAAAAACTACTCTTTAGAGTTCGGGGAAGGCCTAGGAGGCTAAAGCTTTTCTGCAAACAAGAGGCAGGAGACTCGGAGAGGGTGGGGGAATCTGTCTTCAGGAAGGCCCTGCAGGGTCTGCTTGGTTTCACATGTACCAGGCACTACTGGGGATGGAAGAAAGCTATAAATCACATTACCTGCCCTCGAGTAGCTTTAAGTCTATGTGGAGAGCTAAGCAATACATATGTCCATAAGAGATCCCTTGATTCTTCACTCCCCAAACTTACTCCCATGCCAGTTTTCCTATTCTGATTAAAAACACTTCTATTCTCCCAGTTGCTTGGGTCAAAAACCTAGGGATTCTGTTTGATTCCTCTATTTCTCTAACTCCAAAACATTCATGCATGCACATATATTTAAATCATCAGTAAGTTCTTCTAATTATTACCCAGTCCAAACACTTTTTACCACCCTGGTCCAGGTCACCATCATATCTTGGTTGCATTATTATAATAACCTCCTAATTTGTTTCTTTGCTTCGATTCTTGCCTTTCCACATGCTCTTCTCCAAATGCAAGAATAAATAGACAACATATTACATCAACTATACTTCAATTAAAAAAATTTTTTAAAGGAATTAATAAGACAGTTATTTCCTTCACAGAGTTTACAATATAGCTCCAATTGGTGGAACCTAACTATTAATTAACAGGAACATACATTAATGCACATTATAGCACCCCATTCTGCAGAGTCCTGGGCTAAGCCAATCTCCCAAAGTCCCTTAGAGATGCTTACAACAGAAGTCCCAAAACCTAGGGGGGAAAAGTGTAAAGTTAATCACAGTTCAGAGATTACTGTTGAAAAAACTATGGAAGGAAAAGTAAAGTAACAAAGTGGCAGAAAGAACAGGGGCTTTTGAGTCAGACAGACCTAGGTGTGAGCTCTAAGTGAGACACTTACTTAGTTCCATGACTTTAACAGCAGTCAACCACAGAATAAACATAATGACGATACCAATAATACGGGACACTTGCAACTTTTACCCAAGGTAATAAATGCTGGTCTGTCTGACTCTAAAAACTATTCTCAATGATTTAGAGAGATGATATGATAGAGTTAAGGAAAGAGGAATTGACAATTCGGAAAATATATTTATAAATATATTTGACGAGACACTCAAATTCTACTGCTTCAGCATTACAGCATCTAGTGTATAAGATGCTGTTTTGTTTGTTTTCCTAGTCATTACTCACGAACAAAATATTGCACAACTCCAAAGGTCACCACTCACATTATAGTCTGCAAACTTTAAGTGATCGAGTCACAGATATGTTTAAAGTCAACCATCAGTAGCTATAGTCACAAAGTAAAAGATTAAAAAAAAAAAAGTCTGGAAAGAACTACAGGTTACAAATTGGTCTTTTTCATCCACACCTGTGAGGATCACTATGTAGAGATGAATTTACTAAACTACCTAGGTATCACATGTAGTCGTTGTTGAATCTCCTTCCTTAGCTGGGACTGCATTGATGCTACCTGCTGCTGGGTAAGGGCCTTGTCACAGGTCTGGTAGGTCAATCTATAGCAGAGGCTGACCTGTTCCGTCTTTGGATGCTGAAAACGACTAAGGAATTGTATGGATATGACAGTGTCCTGTGACACTGCTCGGGCCACAGTGTGAAACTCTACTTCATCAAATCTTTTCTTTGTATCTAACCAAAAACTAATATCATGCACATAGTATGGAGGATATAGGGAATAGCTTTTAAAGGGTTCTATTTTCCCAGGGGCAAAATTCTTCAGGAAACGATTATCAAAGGTCCACAACATTCTCCAATCAGAGATACCCCAGACAAGCATGGCTAATAGGTCCAAGTTCATAGACACACACACAAAACACTGGTCTTTGTGTATGATGCTTGTAGCAGATGTGGTAACAGACCCAATAATCAAATCCTTCACACAATCTGGGCCAAAATTTTGAGACTTCACAGTAATCATATAATCTTCCCCAGGTGGCTGAAAGACAAATTCCACTGAACTGCCCAGCTTAGAGCCCTTGAGCAATGTCTGGGTCAGAAGGCTATCTAGAATGCCCTTCAGATGATCCAGTAGTGACTGAAGACAGCCATCCTTCAGATTTTTATTAAATCCAAGGATAAACAAAGTCTCATGAAATGCTGGCATTGTGAAAGGTGAGATGCGGCACTTCTGAAAGACAGGTCCACTGAGGATGTACAGAGAACCTGGGAGGAAGTCTGGTGCTTGGATTAGAGCCTGAACATGAACTAGAAGAGAAGGTCTAAGGCAGACCTTGGCCTGGCTATACGTTCCTTCCTGAGCTTCTTCCTTACTGTCTCTTCTAGGGTTCTTGGGAAGGCTGAGTTCTGAAAATGACACTAGAAAATCCTCCATGTCTTCTGTTGTCCCACCAGTGAGGGACTCAAAATTTGAGTTATCTTCATGGAGACTAATCCAAAAGGCAGATGATAGGATGTCACAGTGGCAGGAAGTGAGAACACTGGTGTCTCCCTGTGGCAGCAAAGGGGAAGAACACTTCAGCCTTTTTAGAGGGAAAGCTTTCCCCAATTCAGCAATGAGTTTCTCATTTATGGTTTTGATAGGATGATATGAAGGTGCTTCTAGGAAACCCCTGTTTAAACACACACAAAAATAAACTTTTTTAACTTAAAATTATTAATAATTATAACGTAGCTAGAATTAAAAGCACAAATAGCTGTATAGAAAAGAATTATCCTTAAGTTGATCTGGAAAGGAAACAAAGAAATCATCTACCATAAAGAGAGATATGTGTTTCAGAACTCTGACAGCCTACAATAAATCAGAAAATACGACAATTTAAAAAAAAAATTTATTAGAGTACAGTTGATTTAAAATGTTGTATTAGTTTCAGGTGTACAGCAAAGTGAATCAGTTATACATATACATATATCCACTCTTTTTTAGATTCTTTTCCCGTATAGGCCATTACAGAGTGTTGAGTAGAGTTCCCTGTGCTATACAGTAGGTCCTTATTAGTTATCTATTTTATATATAGTAGTGTGGATATGTCAATCCCAATCTCCCAATTTATCACCCCACCTTATCCCCTGGTAACCATAAGTTTGTTTTCTACATCTGTAACTCTATTTCTGTTTTGTAGATAAGTTCATTTGCACCCCTTTTTTTAGATTCCACATATAAGTGATATCATATGATATTTGCAGAAAATATGACAATTTTTAATTCTAAAGAGACTTGTGCAGGCCAGACTGACAAGTATTCACAGCATGACATCATTAACAATTAATGTGGCATCCATTCAATGTATGGTTGCCTGATTATCAAGCCAATCAGGATACAACTAGAGATAGAAGTGATTTCTGGTAAAATCAGGTTACCTGTTCAGCTTTCCTACAAGTACTTCTGGTTCTAGAAAAGAAAACCACTGGTCACCCAGTTTGATCCTGGAAATTCTTGGTTGCAAACCTTCATAGGGTAAGCTCCGGGTAAAGATATGGTTCAAAGCACCTTCTACATGAAAGGACTTATCTTGACTCCTGGCAAAATAGACAGCAATTATTAAGACTGTCATTATTAAAGAAAGCAAGTATTTCTAGAGACTGAATCAAGAAATAGACAAGGAAAAAGTATGTCTCTGAGATTTTTTTTATCATTAGTGAGAGAGATGGAAAAGGCTTAGAACTCTGTTATTACTTACCTATATCCAGTGCACTTGTACCCTGGCACAGCCTCACAGCTGAAGGGATGCACATCACTTAAAATGAATCCCCCTAGAGCTGCCATAGCAACCACTTGCCAACTGTTGTGCCATTCTCTCATGGGCTTATCAGCAGGAGTCCCACCTTGTCCTCTACACAATGCCACATGGACTTCTCCTTCCTCTGCAAGAACATCTGCACAGCTAACGGGGGTAGGGAAACACCAGCCGTTTATCAGAAACAAGTACAAGTTACCATAGGAGTTAGCTGTATATATATGGTTTGGTTGTTAAATAGTTAAAATCAAATCATATCTATTTGCAAAGGTCTATTAGACTTCAAACATGCAAAAAAAAGTAGCTGGAAGTAAACAAGAATTTAAATTCAATGTTCAACTCATAACTGATACTAGTGGCTGACAACAGAGTTATCCAACGTTGTTTTTGTATTGTACATCTATATCTCATTGAAAAGTCAATGTCTGCAAAGTTCCTATATGTGATTCAGCGATCAGGCTGTTCTTCCCCACTTAGAAAGTTGTTCTTTTCACTCCCCTCCTGCCTGTTAACTTAAAATACTGCCTCTGTGAAAAGTTTCATGACAACTATGAGCCAAAGAGACCTCCATTAGTATCATGTGTTATTGTATAATAGTATAAAGCACTGTTTTGCGTTCACAATAATTTTATGAGGTAGTTACTGTTAATATCTTCAGTTTATGGATGAGGAAGCAAAAGCAAGTAAGGATCAAGTAAACTTAATCCCCAAAATCACAAAACTATTAAGTGGTGGGCGGGGATTTGAATGCAGGCAGTCTGGCTCCTAAATTAGACTATACTACCATCATTTCCCATTATCAAAAATAGATGATCCTCCCTTTGCCGAACGAACAGTACATTATGAGTACTTTTATTTAGCATTAAGGTTAAATGTCTGCCTTTCCAACTAGATTGTGGGTTCCTTTGGAGCATTATATTCTCTTGTACGCCATATTTCCCAGACTACCATGTTTGAGCGCAGTAACTATGTAATGTACCTCTTAAACATTTCACTTCTGAGTGCTCACCTCTGGAAAAACTTGGCAAGCAGTTCCCTGTTCTTAGCTACTCCAGCTTTGCGTCCACAGTGCGGAAAGTTAAAATAAATTCGATCAAACTCTCTGTCTTGCAGTTCAAAGGCATCTACCAGCTGGGTGCAGTCCACACCAAAGCGTACCTCCGTACCTGGAACGAAATATAGACAGAAAGATGTCTTAAGACCTGGAACGAGAGAAAACCCCTCCGTAACCTGAACCATGCAAAACAACCCAGGTCTAGGCACACAGCAGGCTCTCTGTAAATGTCCACGTAAAGACCAAGAGCAACCCCCAGATTCCTTGAATTCCCCACGTGCCCACCCTTTCCACTTTGGGCGGTGCCACAGCTGGGCGGGGCTTCACGGAGGGGTGGGCCTCGCTACCTCGCTCGCGCAGGCGCTGCAGATTCTCCCGGGCCAGCGGATCCCGGGCCAAGTCGGCCGGGCGCTGGAGACAGGTGGCAGTTATACTGGTGCTCGGATCCAGGGTCTCGCTCAGAGCGGCGGCGAAGGAGAAATTCCCCTCCCCAACCAACAGGAGGCGCCGAGGGGCCATGGCCTCAACGTGCTCCCAGCTCGCGTTCTGGGAGGCGCTCCTTTTTACGTCACTTCCTTCGCCGGTTTCTTGCGGCCCCACCTCTTTACCCGTCGCTGGTTGATGACGCTCTAGAGCGCCCGGTTGTCTTGACAGTCTGGTGCAGCAACATCCGAGGAGGAAAATATCCCTGAGTGCAAAAGCGATACCCCGACCGCCCCGTTCCCTCACTCCCTCACCCTATCGGAAGTGTTAAAATAGATGCCTTTGGGCTTCACTGGTGGCGCAGTGGTTGAGAGTCCGCCTGCCGATGCAGGGGACACGGGTTCGTGCCCCGGTCCGGGAAGATCCCACATGCCGCGGAGCGGCTGGGCCCGAGAGCCATGGACGCTGAGCCTGCGCGTCCGGAGCCTGTGCTCCGCAACGGGAGAGGCCACAACAGTGAGAGGCTCGCGTACCGGAAAAAAAAAAAAAAAAAAGATGCCTTTGAGCCCTGAGCGACTTCATCACACCTGTATGAGGTCACAAGCAGTCACTAGTGCCGAGGGACAGGTCGAAGGTGAGGCGAGTTCTGAGTGAAGGAAGCAGGGCCGGGCTGAGGCCAAGAAGAGGTTGGGCTGTGTCCTGCATCCTGACACAGAGGATTTTCTAACAGCCTTCATCTCATCCGAAATGACTGCAACCCATTGTTACTGCTGTTCGGAATTTCTCCAGGTGCTTCTATTTCCTACCTTTTATTCATTCAAGAAATGTTGAGTGTCTGTTATGTGCCGGGCCTGTGAGAGCAGTTAGATATATGGAGGAACAAGATGTGGCCTGTGATTTCACCAAGCTTGTAGTCTGGTGGAGGATGCACAGCAAAAGAGGCAATTCTGATTTAGTGGGATGCAGTGCTATGAATGGAGTAATTCAGGGTGCTGTGGGAGCACACAGAGGGGAACCTTACCAAGTTTGGGGGTGAAGTGGAAAGATTCCCTGGATGAAGTGCACCTGGGTTGAAAGCTAAAGGGAGGAAAGTACACCTTACCTGAGTCAAGAGGAGTGAAGAGGCAGAAGGAACAATACATGCACAAGCATGATGGAAAAACACAACAGCTGAGTTTGGCTGAAATGTACTTTGAGGGAGAGTGGGTAACAGATGAGACGGAAAAGTTAAGCAGGGACCAGGTCATATAGACATTTTAACAACCTTGAACCTTGCTCTGAAAACAGTGGCCAGCCAGTGAAAGATTTTAAATAGGAAGATGACACAATTAGATTTTCATTTTCAAAAATTCTGCTTTCTTATGGAGAAATGATAGGAGGAGAAAAAGGCGGATGGCAAGGAGGTCAGAGAGAAGGCTACTGCAGTAATGGAAACTAAGGCTGATAGTGATCTGAACTGGAACTTGGCAGTGGAGATGGAGGGTAGTGGACTGATTCAAAAATCAACAAGACCTAGTGACTGAGAATGGATGTAGGGAGTTGAAAGAGAAATCAGAGTCTAGGATAAGCCCCAGGTTTCAGACTTGGACAACTGAGTGGGTGGTGATGTCTGTCCTTACAGCCCCAGGGACGGTGTCATCTTGGTTTGCAGTCTGAGTACTTGGTCTGTTGGGCTTTGTAGGACCAGGTACTCTTTAGTCATCATGCTGTTTGTTGACATCAGTGTGTGCATCTTTCTTCACAAAGGCACATGGTGTGAGAGCAGTTACCTTTAAACCTACAGTGTTGGCTTTGTCTCTACCTGTGGAAAAGTGGGTGGGTGGTGACTCCCAAATCATGGCCATCTGGTGATCTGGGTGATCTATATTCTTTCTGTGCTTGGAGAACTGGGAGGGCCAGGTTTGGTAACATCTCTTCCTTTAAAGAACATGGAACGGCAGAGTAAGGTTTTCTGTCACTCTACTATAAAATCTTCAGACAACACAAGCTCCTCAACTTCAAATTACTCAGCTTCAGGGGAGGTATTGTCTTGCTCCTAAACCAAGGGACCAGACTCATCTTTTAACCAAAAGTAAACATGGTTAGGCTTCTGATTACTTACAAAAAATTGAAATTCAGACATTGGTCATCTGGTATGTGCCAAGTACTATTGATTAGGAGGGTAAACAGAAGGAGAGGATACGGTAATGAAAAAGACACAGATCCTGTCCTCAAGGGATCAGTGTAGGAGATTCCACACTTCCTTGAAGAACTCTAACATATGGTATAAATTTATAAATATATAAAGATGTGAACATAAAGTTCTGTGTGAGACAAGTGAAAGAGAAGTTAACTTGAGGGAAGGCATCATGAAAAGGGAATGGCACATCCTGAGAAGTGACATTTGATCTGGGCCCAGAGGGAAGGAAACTGTCATTTATTGATCATTTATTGTATTATCTAGTTATCCAACTCTCATTTCTTCCTGTTCCCTTTGACGATAGCAATACTCTTAGTCCTTAAATTCCTACATCTCAAAATTACCAGAACATTTTCTAGTTCTCCATATAGTATTGGGGGTACTGAAGTTCTCCTGTCTTTTACGGGGGGGGGACATTTAATCTATATAGTCACCTACTACTGCTGATTGAGAGGGCAGGTCAAAGGATTCATGAACTTGGAGAGAAAGAAACTGAACCACAACAATTAAACTGGGAGGAAAGCCTAGATTCTTAGAAGGTGTTATGTTATGCTTGGCGAAGGAAGGGAAAGGGAGGCCTTTTCTCCTCTCTGGTTTGTGCAACAAGCTTTTCTATTCCTGCCTTTTCCCAGAGAGAGTTCCTCATCTCATTCCTTACAAACCCACACTGTGGCAGCCTCGTTAATGCAGATGGCCATGCTGAAGTGTGGACAGATTGGAATGATATGTCCAAGTTTTTCCAGTATGGATGGAGATGTACCACTAATGAAGATGCCTATTCAAACCGTACCCTCATGGGCAACTGGAACCAGGAGAGATATGACCTAAAGCATATCGTGCAGCCCAAACCCTTGCCTTCCCAGGTAATCGAACTTTCTCTTCTTTGTTTCCTTCTGTTAGAAAAGGAAATACCAATGACCATTTGAGAGTCAGGAATCTGATAACTTCCAATGCTGAGATCTCTCAGACTTCTGTTCATTGAGTGGTTGGGAAAGGGCAACAGTCCTCAGCTGGAATGCCTATCCCACTTTACTATCAAGTTGACCATTATATTATTGTAAGGTAATGAAAGGATGGGTAGCATGCTTTTTCTCTTGCTTCTCTTTGGACTTCATCAATCTACAGAAATATATATATATATAATGTCTTCTGACTCAGGGTAGCTTCTTCCCTGGTCCCTGCCTACCTAGACTTGTTGTTTATCTGCATCTTTCCCTTAAATCTCCTAAACAAACAAACCAACAAAGGATGTGAACATTAGTAGGATATAGGCTAATGACATATAGACTTATAGTCAATCTAAAATATGACACAGCCTGTTAGAATTCATGTCATTGTATCCTGTATTTCCCAGTATTGGTTATAGACTCTGTATTTTTAATCTACTACTTTTTCTTTGCAGTTTGGACACTATTTTGAAACGACATATGATACAAGCTACAACAAAAAAATACCACTTTCAACCCATAGTAGGTGGACTATCTTTTTTTTTTTTTTTTTTTTTTCAATACACGGGCCTCTCACTGTTGTGGCCTGTCCCGTTGCGGAGCACAGGCTCAGCGGCCATGGTTCACAGGCCTAGCTGCTCCGCGGCATGTGGGATCTTCCCGGACCGGGGCACGAACCCGTGTCCCCTGCATCGGCAGGTGGACTCTCAACCACTGCGCCACCAGGGAAGCCCTAGACTATTCTTTTTAATTCTTATATTCTCAGGACCTAACTAAATGCTTGGAACATAGAAGGAACACAAATAAAAGTAAATTGAATGAGTGAATAAATGAATGAATGAGTGAATGATTTCTCTGTTTTCTCAATTTTGACATGATTCACTGTCTATTCCCTCACTGTCTATTCCCTCAGAAATAAGAATGAGATTGGTTACTAAGACTCCTCTTTTCTCTTCCCTCAGGGTTTAAGCGAGAGCCTCACTGGTTCCCAGGACATCAACCTGAGCTGGTTCCTCCTCCATACAAATGCACAGAAAAGTCAACTTACATGAGTAGCTATTCAGAGCCTCACATTGAGCATCACTCTGTGTGTGTGTGGAATCCTAATAACTGCCAATTTCAGAGTCCATGATGCTAAGAAAGAATAAGGTTCATTTTTCCAGTGTAGAGTGTAGGAAGGAGCACATTCTAAGAACAACTAAGAATTTAGCTGACTGTAGCACAATCTTACTCTCTGAATAAATAAAGCACAAAAAAATATTCTCTATTCCTTTTTTTTAAACCAAAATTTAAATGTCAAATTTAAGTTAATTATTTCTACTCTTAGGTCTACATTACGGGTGTTGTAGGAAGGCATTAAAAAGAATTATTTCTCTCAAATCTACAGCCACTCTGCTTTTCCCTGCCTTCCATCAGGGGCGGAACTGCAGAATCCATCATGACTTAGGATACATTTGGCTAGATGCTTTCTAGATGTGAGCCTGGTAGTCATGGTCAGATAGTTTACATTTACTGTGACCTTAATGAATATATCCCCTCTTAAGGACTAGAAAAAGAAAAATAACTGTTTATTATTATAGAAGATTTAAAACATACAAAAGTAGACAGAATGGTATAAAGAACTCCCATGTACCATTACCCACCTTCAACAATGGTTATAACCAATCTTATCTATCCCTATCTACTTTCTCTATTTTTAAATTTTTCTCAGAAAAAATTTTTCTCAGAAATTATATCATTTCATCTATAAATAGTTCAGTTTATATCTAAAAAAGATAAGGACTTTACTCCCCCACAAAAGTCACCTAAGAAAACTTGATCAAACAAAACGGAGTTATTTATTAAGCCTTTGGCAAGGAAGAACCTCAACTTGACACAGTCTTGATAATGATTGAAAAGGGTGATGTTAGGGTAGGGTATTTTTAGGAATTTGGGATGACTCAGCTGCTTTAAGATGGGTCTTGCATTGTGGGGAACTGGCAGCGATTGAGAAAATGTTGTGAATAGTTTAGGGTTGGTGAACACTGGGAGACAATAGTCTTAACATGGCTAAACATCAGTATTTTCCAATTTTTTTGCTCTCCTGTTTAAGATAACAATATAATATTTGAGAGATATCTCCCATATATTACCTTCCAAACCTTCATTATTTTATGTTACGGGTATAAATATGGAATTATGTTATATATGATGTTAGGTACTGACAAAGTTTTATTTTTTTTCTGTATGGCTATCCAGTTGTCCCCATATTAGTTATTAAAAAGACCATACTTTCTTCACTGCTCTTCAAAGCCATTATTTTTTCATTTTAACATCTTTATTGGAGTATAATTGCTTTACAATGGTATGTTAGTTTCAGCTTCACAACAAAATGAATCAGTTATATATATACATATGTTCCCATATCTCTTCCCGCTTGCGTCTCCCTCCCTCCCACCCTCCCTATCCCACCCCTCCAGGCGGTCACAAAGCACCGAGCTGATCTCCCTGTGCTATGCGGCTGCTTCCCACTAGCTATCTACCTTACGTTTGGTAGGGTATATATGTCCATGCCTCTCTCTCGCTTTGTCACAGCTTACCCTTCCCCCTCCCCATATCCTCAAGTCCATTCTCTAGTAGGTCTGGGTCTTTATTCCTGTCTTACCCCTAGGCTCTTCATGACATTTTTTTTCTTAAATTCCATATATATGTGTTAGCATATGGTATTTGTCTCTATCTTTCTGACTTACTTCACTCTGTATGACAGACTCTAAGTCTATCCACCTCATTACAAATAGCTCAATTTCGTTTCTTTTTATGGCTGAGTAATATTCCATTGTATATATATGCCACATCTTCTTTATCCATTCATCCGATGATGGACACTTAGCTTGTTTCCATCTCTGGGCTATTGTAAATAGAGCTGCAATGAACATTTTGGTACGTGACTCTTTTTGAATTATGATTTTCTCAGGGTATATGCCCAGTAGTGGGATTGCTGGGTCATATGGTAGTTCTATTTGTAGTTTTTTAAGGAACCTCCATACTGTTCTCCATAGTGGCTATATCAATTTACATTCCCACCAATAGTGCGAGAGGGTTCCCTTTTCTCCACACCCTCTCCAGCATTTATTGTTTCTAGATTTTTTGATGATGGCCATTCTGACTGGTGTGAGGTGATACCTCATTGTAGTTTTGATTTGCATTGCTCTAATGATTAGTGATGTCGAGCATCCTTTCATGTGTTTGTTGGCAATCTGTATATCTTCATTGGAGAAATGTCTATTTAGGTCTTCTACCCATTTTTGGATTGGGTTGTTTTTTTTTTTGATATTGAGCTGCATGAGCTGCTTGTAAATTTTGGAGATCAATCCTTTGTCAGTTGCTTCATTTGCAAATATTTTCTCCCATTCTTAGGGTTGTCTTTTCGTGTTGTTTATGGTTTCCTTTGCTGTGCAAAAGCTTTTAAGTTTCGTTAGGTCCCTTTTTTTTTTTAATTTCCATTTCTCTAGGAGGTGGGTCAAAAAGGATCTTGCTGTGATGTATGTCAGAGAGTGTTCTGCGTATGTCTTCCTCTAAGAGTTTTATAGTGCCTGGCCTTACATTTAGGTCTTTAATCCATTTTGAGTTTATTTTTGTGTATGGTGTTAGGGAGTGTTTTAATTTCATTCTTTTACATGTAGCTGTCCAGTTTTCCCAGCACCACTTATTGAAGAGGCTGTCTTTACTCCATTGTATATTCTTGCCTCCTTTATCAAAGATAAGGTGACCATATGTGCATGGGTTTATCTCTGGGCTTTCTCTCCTGTTCCATTGAACTATATTTCTGTTTTTGTGCCTGTACCATACTGTCTTGATTACTGTAGCTTTGTAGTATAGTCTAAAGTCCAGGAGCCTGATTCAGCATATCTTTTATTGTGATAAAATATACATAACATAAAATGTACCATTTTGGGACTCCCCTGGTGGTGCAGTGGTTAAGAATCCACCTGCCAATGCAGGGGACTCGGGTTCAAGCTCTGGCCCAGGAAGATCCCACATGCCACGGAGCAACTAAGCCCATGAGCCACAACTGCTGAGGCTGTGTGCCACAACTGTGGCCCAGTACAGCTCTAGGTGAGCACCTAGAGCCCGTTCTCCACAGCAAGAGAAGCCACCGCAATGAGAGGCCCACGCACTGTAACGAAGGGTAGCCCCAGCTCGCTGCAACTAGAGAAAGCCCACCTGCAGCAATGAAGACTCAATGCAGCCAAAAATAAATTAAAAATAAATTTTAAAAAATGTTTTAACTTTGTTTTGTTTTGTTTTCGGGTTTTTTTTGCGTTACTCAGGACTCTCACCGCTGTGGCCTCTCCCGTTGCGGAGCACAGGCTCCGGATGCGCAGGCTCAGTGGCCGTGGCTCACGGGCCCAGCTGCTCCACAGCATGTGGGATCTTCCCGGACTGGGGCACGAACCTGTGTCCCCTGCATCGGCAGGTGGACTCTCAACCACTGCGCCACCAGGGAAACTCTTAACTGTTTTTAAGTATACAATTCAGTAGCATTAAATACATTCATAATGTTGTGCAACCATCACCACTATCCGTTTCCAGAACTTTTTCATCATCACAAACTGATTCTCTGTACCAATTAAGCAATAATTCCTCATTCCCCTCTTCTCTTGTCCATGGTAACCTCTATTTTCTGTCTCCATGAATTTGCCTATTATAAGTACCTCATATGAGTGGAATAATACAATATTTTTCTTTTTGTCTCTAGCTTATTTCGCTCAGCATCTTTTCAAGGTTCATCCATGTTACAGCATGTATCCTTTTTAAGACTAAGTCATACTCCATTGTATGTATAATACCACATTTTGCTTCTCTATTCATTTGTTAATAGACACTTGGGTTGTTTTCACCTTTTGGCTAGTGTGAATAATGCTGCTCTGAACATTGGTGCACAAATATTTGTTTGAATCCCTGCTTTCAATTCTTTTGGGTATATACCCAGAAGTGGAATTGCCGGATCATATGGTAATTCTGTTTAACAGTTTGGAAATGCCAGTTTTCCATAGTGGCTGCACTTTTTTACATTCCTACCAGTAATGCACAAGGGTTCCAATTTCTCCACATCTTTACCAACACTTATTTTCTGGTGTTTTGTTTGTTTGTTTTCATTTTATAATAGCCATCTTAGTGGGTGTAAAATGGTATCCCGCTGTGGTTTTGATTTGTATTTTCCTAATGGCTAGTGATCTTGAGCATCTTTTCATGTGCTTATCAGTTATTTGTATGTTGTCTTTGGAGAAATGTATATTCAAGTCCTTTGCTCCTTTTTGAATTGCGCTGTTTGCTTTTTTGTTGTTGAGTTGTACATGTTCTTTATATATCTTTATATATTCTGGATACTAATCCCTAATCAGATACTCTATGATTTGCAAATATTTTCTCTCATTCTGTAGGTTGTCCTTTCACTCTCTTGATAGTGTCCTTTGATGCACAAAAGTTTTCAGTTTTGATGAAGTCCAATTTATCTATTTTTTCTTTTATTGCCTAAACTTTTGGTGTCATATCCAATAATCATTGCTAAAATCAATGTTGTGAAGCTTTGTCTCTATGTTTTCTTCTTTTAGCTCTTATGATTAGGTGTTTGATCCTTTTTGAGTTAATTTTTGTATATTATATAAGGTAAGGGTCTAATTTCATTCTTTTGCATGTGGATATCCAGTTTTCCCAGCACCATGGGAAAAGACTGTCCTTTCCGCATTGAATGGTCTTGGTGCCTTTGTCAATAATCATTTGACTATATATGCAAGAGATTATTTCTGGGCTCTCTATTCTATTCCTTGGTCTATGTCTGCCTTTATGCCAGTACCACACTTTTTTGATTATTGTATATGTTTTTTGATTATTGTACTTTTGTAATAAGTTCTGAAATCAGGAAGTGTGAATCTTCCAAATTTTTTCCTCTTTTTCAAGACGGTTTTGGCTAATTCAGGCCCCTTTGAGATTCCATGCGAATTTTAGGGTGGAATTTTCTATCTCTGCAAAAAACATTATTGGAATTTTGATAAGAATTGCTTTGAATCTGTAGATCACTTTAGCTAGTATTGATATCTTAACAATATTAAGTTTTCCAATCCATGCACATAGATGTCTTTCCATTTATGTCTTCTTTAATTTATTTTAGCAATGTCTTATAGTTTTTAGTGTACAAGTTTTTTGCCTCCTTAGTCGAGGTTATTCCTCGACTATTCCTCGAATATTTTATTCTTCCTGATGCTATTGTAAATGGAATTGTTTTCTTAATTTCCTTTTTGGATTATTCATTGTTATGTTTAGAAATGCAACTAATTTTTGTGTGTTTGTTGGTTTTATATCCTGCAATGTTGCTGAGCTTGTTTATTAGTTCTAATTTATATTTTTGGCAAAATCTTTAGGGTTTTCTATATGTAAGATCATGTCTTTTATAAATAGAAATAGTTTTACTTGTTTCTTTCCAACTTGGATGCTTTTCTTTTTCTTGCCTAATTGCTCTGGCTAGAACTTGCAATAATATATTGAATAGAAGTGGTAAAAGTGGACATCCCTGTCTTGATCCTAGTCTTAGAGGAAAGGCTTTCAATCTTCACCACTGAGTATGATGTTAGCTGTGGGTTTTTCATATATGGTTGAGGTAATTTCCTGATACCTACAACTGAGTTCATAATCTTCAGTCTCAAATTTGTCCATCATATATATTTCATATCTTGGTGAATTCCATAGTTTTCTTTTATGTGTCTTAACCACTCTTTCTTATTTTTAATATTACATATTGCATAATAAATTCACACAGTTGTCAAAAACAGAAAGCAAGGAATTATTTTGAATCCCCCTTTCTCATCCTTCCCATTAAAACAGATACCAAGCCCTAGAAATTCTATCTCCACATTATGTCTTGATTATGTCCCTCTTTGTTACATCTCTATCGCCTTTGCCATATTCCACTTTCCCATTATTTCTCGCTCTTACCCTTTTGGTTGATGTCTCTATTTTCCATTTTGGTCTGTATTTATCAATCACTATATTGCTCCCAGATTAAGTCTAAAAATGCAGAGTGGATCATGCTACTCTCTTGGTTAAAATCTTTCACTGGCTTTTATAGCCTTCAAAATAAATTTCAAACTCCTTAGCAGAGTTTTCTCTACTTTCTGACTCTTATTCCTCATCTCCCACATTCCCTCTCATATATCTAGTGCTCCAACCAAACATAAATATCAATACCTGCCTGGGCACTTCATGCTGTTCCGCCTTCTAGATGCATTTTCTTCCCTCTTAACCTTGCTAAGTCGTATAAACCATTAAGAATTCAGTCAGACACCCACTAGGATGTCTATAACCAAAAAGATAAATAATTATAACTGTTGGTGAAGATATTGAGAGGTTGGAACCCTCATACACTGCTGGTGAGAATTTTAAATGGGCAGCTGGGCTTCCCTGGTGGCGCAGTGGTTAAGAATCTGCCTGCCAATGCAAGGGACATGGGTTCGAGCCCTGGTCCGAGAAGATCCCACATGCTGCGGAGCAGCTGAGCCCGTGCACCACAGCTGCTGAGCTTGCACTCTAGAGCCTGCGAGCCACAACTACTGAAGCCCGCACACCTAGAGCCCGTGCTCCTCAACAAGAGAAGCCACTGCAGTGAAGTCTGGGCACTGCAATGAAGAGTGGCCCCCGCTGGCCACAACTAGAGAAGGCCCGTGCACGGCAACAAAGACCCAACACAGCCAAAAATAAATAAAAATAAAATAAATTAATTTTTAAAAATGGGTAGCTGCCTTGGAAAATAGTCAGACAGTACCTCAAAAGGCTAGACGGAAAGTTACCATATAATCCAGCAATTCCACTCCTAGATATATACTCAAGAGAAATGAAAACATGTCCACACAAAAACTAGTACATGAATGTTCATAGCAGCATTATTCATAATAGACAAAAAGTGGAAGTAACTCAAATGTCCATCAATTGATGAATGGGTAAATAAAAGGCAGTAGATCCATGTAAAGAAATATTATTTGGCAATAGAAAGGAGTGAAGTACTGATACATGCAACCATATGGCGGATACTTTAAAACATTCTGCTATGTGAAAGAAGCTAGTCACATAGGGCCACGTACTGTATGATTCCACTTATATGAAATGTCCAAAATAGGCAAATACATAGAGACAGAATGTAGACTAGAGGTTGCCTAGGGCTGAGGGGTGGGCATTGGAGGGTGATAACTAATGGGCATAAGTTAGCATCTTGGCTAATGAAATGTCCTAAAATTGACTTTGGTGATGGATGTACAACTCTGTGAATATAAATAAAACCATTAAATTGTACACTTTCAATGGGTAAATAATATAGTAATGAATGATATCTCAATAAAGCTGTTAAAAAATTTGGTCAGGGGTAACCATCTCCAGGATTCCTTCTATGTCCAGAGTAGGTAATCCTCTTAAGGGTCCCCATAACAGACATTTTGAGTGGACATCGTAGAAACTTGAAATCTACGTCTTTTTACTTGCCTGTTCTTCTGCTCAATTTTTAATTGTGTTAGGGCCAGAAAGCATGTCTTATTTTTGTAGCCAGCACATGGTAGGCACTCAAATAATTCTTGAATGAATAGTCATTGTAAGGGACTTCCCTGGTGGCGCAGTGGTTAAGAATCCGCCGGCCAATGCAGGGGACACAGGTTCGAGCCCTGGTCCGGGAAGATCCCACATGCTGCGGAGCAGCTAAGCCCATGCGCCACAGTTACTGAGCCCGTGCTCTAGAGCCCACGAGCCACAACTGCTGAAGCCCACGCGCCTAGAGCCCATGCTCCGCAGCAAGAGAAGCCACTGCAATGAGAAGTCCGTGCACCGCAACGAAGAGTAGCCCCCGTTCGCCACAACTAGAGAAAGCCCATGCACAGCAATGAAGACCCAATGCAGTCAAAAAAATAAAAAGAAATAAATTAATTAAAATATATATACATCAAAAAAATAGTCATTGTAAATCTTCAAAGCAAAGATCAAATCCAGTGCAATATTCAAATAAAATGTGAGGTATTAAATAGAATAGGATTTTTCTAAGCATGAAAATATGTATCATTCCCAAACCATTAGGCAAAACATCCATTTGGTTTCTAAATGTTACATCTTATTGAAATTATATGTATGTACTCTACACACATTTCCCAGATTTCTTCTTTAAAAAAAGATAGTTTAAAAAAGGTAAAGCGCTTCTTAGCACAGTGCATACCTAATAGTAAGTGCTTAATAAATGTTAGCTCATATTAAAAAAACAATAAATGCTAATTAAAATTGCCTCAACAAACTTCTGGCATAATTCAGACATAGGGAATGAAGTAGAATTATGGAAGAGCTAGCTATAAAGCTAAAGAAAAATCCCTCAAATATGCTAGACTAGAAAAGTCCTATACTAATAGCAGTGAACAAATAGCTATAGCAAAGCATGTGATCTGGAAAAGAATAACAACAAAAAACTAGTCTAACTTGGGGATGGTAATAATAAACAAAAAAGGTGACCCTGCACATTCTGAACAAATTTGTCAAAAACATAAATATCATACTCTAATAGACAAAGTGTGATTCATTTAAGATCAAATCATTAAGATTATGTCTGCTTGAGAAATCTGGTAATTTACTAAAATGATTAAAGCTGACACATGGTTTCCAGGGCATTCTTCAGTTTTTTACACTACTTAATTCAGCCTCAATCAGTTAAGGTGTTTTTGCATACCAGTAACATAAAACCCTCATCAAAAAAGATTAAACAAAAACGAGATGTAATAAGACATTGTGAAGTAAGGAAGCTCTAAAGGTGACCAGTTAAGCAGTTCAATGACCCATCAAGGTCTCGGAGTCTTACCATCTTCTTGCTCAGCCATCATCAGTATATCATGGATGCTCCCTCGTGATTTCCAGATGCCTACAGCAATCTGAGTATCACATTCTCATGCTCCAACATGCAGAGGAAGAAAAAAAATCAATCTCTCTCTCTGTCTCTGTCTCTCTCTTTCTCGCTGTCTCTCTCCCTCTCCCTCTTCCCTCCCTCCCTGTCTCTTTTTTGGCAAGTCTTTTTAAAGGTAAAAAGCTTTTCAAGAAGCATCTATAGCGAATTTCCTTCCTGTCTCATTGATCATAATTGGGTTGTAGCCCTTTCAAGACTAATCCCTACAGAAGGAAGGGAATTTCCGTGATTGATTTAGACCAACTCTGGCTGGAGCTTGGGAGAAAGAATATGGTGGATACCTAAACCAATCTGGGGTGCTGTTGGCAAGACTGAAGGTGGTAAATAGGTTACTTAGGCAGCCAACAACGTCTGCTACACAGCCATAAAAATTGGCTCTAAGTTTAGAGACATCTGACTTCTGGCTAGATCACAGCATTTCAGACTATTAGGAAGTTGTTTTTTAAGATAAAACATTTTGAACCTGTATAGATTTGCAATGTATATTGTCCTAGCTCCACACCCCTACAACATAAAAACTTTCGACAGTTGTTTTATGTGTCATATTTTAAAAGCATGGCCAATCCCCAAATTGTAGGTTTTGTGAAGGAAAGAGTCCTTGTGAGAAATCAGAAATCAGCTGGAAGAGGGTGCAGGAAAAATAAGAGTTGTCTCTAAACATTTATACCAGGGCTATCTTTCATTAATTGAATCAGAAGTTTGTCTAGACTCACAAAAGTGAAATAGAGGTGTTTTTGTAGAGCAGTATGTCTTTGTTTAAGCTAAATAATATGATCACTTATTGATCTGTTGTTATTCACTGTAATTCTTAAACCTTTTAAAGACAAATATCATATGATACCACTTATATGTGGAATCTAAAATATGACACACCAATAAATAAATAAATAATGAAAAGAGACTTTGCTGGTTGTCCAGTGGTTAAGACTCCATGCTTCCAATGCAGGGGGTGCAGGTTTGATCCCTGGTCGGGGAACTAAGATCCTACATGCTGCGTGGTGCGGCCAAAAAAAAAAAAACTAAACTAAAATATGACAAAAATGAACATACCTACGAAACAGAAACAGACACATAGACACAGAAAACAGACTTGTGGTTGCCTGTGGGTGGGGGATGGGGGAGGCAAGGATTGGGAGTTTGGGATTAGCAGATACAAACTACTATATACAGGATGGATAAACAACAAGCTTCTACCATATAGCACAGGGAACTATATTCAATATCCTGTGATGAACCAAAATGGAAAAGAATATGAAAATATATATATACATGTGGATAACTGAGTCACTTTGCTGAAGAGCAGAAATTAACACAACATTGTATAATAAGTCAACTATACTTCAATAAAATTTAAAAAATAAAAAAAATAAGGGACTTCCCTGGTGGTCCAGTGGGTAAAAATCCACACTCCCAATGCAGGGGCCAGTGTTCCGATTCCGGTTGGGGAACCAGATCCCACATGCATGCCACAACTAAGAGCCCACATGCTGCAACTAAAGACCCCACATGCCACAACTAAGACCCAGAGTGGCTTAAATAAATAAATATTTAAAAATAAATAAAAAACAAAAGTTAAACTTTTTAAATTGTGGGTCAATGGATTGTATATTCCCCAGTCTTAGTTTTAATAGGTGTTACTGGCTAATTAAGGGACTACACCTGAGAGGCTTGTTTGGAGATAATCACTTGTCCTATTGTGATAATCACCTGTCCACCTTGTGAATCAGCTGAAGGCAATGCTTATCAGTAGCAAAATGTCAAAGTTGAGGACACCATCTCCTCCCTGGTGACATGATTAATTTCAGAGACGCACTAGGGCCTTTTATGCATTGTCATCCAGACCTCATTCAGGTTTGTTATTGGAACTGAGGGCCAAAATCAAAGAGGGAGGAGAGGAACTAATATTCCTTGAACTCTGCTAAGGGCTTTACCTCCTTTTTCTCATTAATTTACTCCTTACAACTAGTGTACAAATCAGTACCCCATGTTATAAATGGAAGACCTAAAGACCATAAAGCTTAAGTGACTTGCTAAATTTATCCCATGAGTAAATGCTGGAAACAGTCATTCTGACTCTAATATTCCTGGAGTCCCCTAAATCATATGTGATGATTATTACAAAATATTCAAACACAAGACAGTTATCTGTTGCTGAATGATATTTATTAGCTTAATAATTTGGGCCTGCCCTTAGCATTAATAAGCTTCAGCACTAGTCACAAGATTTTCATTCACTGGTGGGGAAATTTTCTTGTTTTAAAAAATGCAGTTAGAGAAAGGGCATCTACTTCTTGGGGGCTGCAGTGACAGCAGGTTTCTCTTCACGGGTGATGGGAATGGTGCGCTCAGGGCCCGAGACCTGTTTCCTTGGTCCATTCACAGTGAGGATGCCATCAGATGACAGGGATGAAGTAATTGTGAGAGGGTCCACATCAGCTGGGATCCGGTACTTCCGGTGGAACTCCCGGGAGACGAAGCCATGTTCATCCTAATCCAAGAGAATAAGGAAAGAGGTAGAGAGATAAGAACAGGAAATAGCATCACTTGCCTAGAACTCAGACATCCTCCTTCCCCTTAGGTGTGGCCAAATGCATGGCAACATGAGAGAAAGCTAAATAGCTGTTCTGTTTGGGGCTAAGATGAAATTGCCTAGGTGGTCACTCCTACCAATGAGAGTCTGAGAAGTCTGAACAGCCAAAACTTCATAGCTCTCTAAACCCTCAGGCATGGACATGTTCAGGGGTATTTCCCAGAGGTTTAGATCAATGTTTTTTGGGCCTACACGATTTGGAATATCATCTGGCTTTGAAGATTTGAGTCCCTGAGGAAACCCAGAAATTGTCCTGACTCTTCAGGAATGTTCCAGAAGGTTCCAGACCAATAGACCTAATAATAACAACAACAACAATAAAGACTCCCTCCAGGGAGGCTCTGATCTAGAGTTGAATCATACAAGCAAAACTGAAACAGCTTGAGGACCTCACACTATACTGTTTGATGCACAAGTTTCTGAGGTGGGAATTCCCTGGCCGTCCAGTGGTAAGGACTCCGCACTTTCACTGCCTTTGGTAGGAAGCAAACTCATTGAAAAACTCTCCCAGAAAGTAATGAAAAGCTATTCCATTCTCTAGAATTTGGCTAAAGAATTCTGACCCTAACCTTTACACCTGCTGAATCTCAAGCATTTATCCAGACAGGCTCTCAACTGATTTCCACATGGGTCTAGGGTATTAGGAGGTGAGTAGAGCTCTGAAGCTTAGGCAAAGCAAGTAGTTCAGCATTAAGACGGGCTAACGAGAAATGAATTCCAAAACATCTGAAAGAAAAGTCTCAAATTCAAGGGCCTTCCGAGTGCATGCAGTTAATGTAATTATATAAAGCGATCAGATGTCTGACAACCACTACTCCTAAATCAGTGGTCTTCAACCTTGACTAACTGTACATTAGAATCCCTTAGGGAGCTTTGAAAAATCCTGATTTAACTGACCTGGGATATGCCTGAGCATTGCGATATTTTTTTTTTTTTTTTTTTTTTTTAGCTGTACGTGGGCCTCTCACTGTCGTGGCCTCTCCCGTTGCGGAGCACAGGCTCCGGACGCGCAGGCTCAGTGGCCGTGGCTCATGGGCCCAGCTGCTCCGCGGCATGTGGGATCCTCCCGGACCGGGGCACGAACCCGTGTCCCCTGCATTGGCAGGTGGACTCTCAACCACTGCGCCACCAGGGAAGCCCTGGGATTTTTTTTTTTTTTAATTCCCCTCGCAATTCTAATGTGCCCAAGGTTGAGAACCACTGGCTTAAACAGGAAGTTAACATCCCATCTATCCCATCTGAGGCAATCAAATCAAAACAAACAAAGATCACTTCTCTGGCCAAAACAACAACAACAATAACAACAACAGGTTTATCCCTGTTCTTGACTCTTATGGCTTAGGACTGGAATGCTTCCAGCCTCAGGGGCTGATGGCAGTCTCTGGCATATAGTACGCGCTGGATGAATGAGCAGAAGAGAAAGTCAGCTACGTACCTGGCGCTCTTCATGTTTTCCATGCACCTCAATCACATCTCCCAGCACCTTGACCTTGAGTTCCTCTGGGGAGAAGTGCTTCACATCCAGGTTGACAGAGAATCTGTCCTTCTCCAGCCGCATCTGGAAATAGCAAGGTGGGGGAGGGGAAGACAAAAGATAGTAGGAATATGAACAACACTAGTACAGTCTCATTCTGCAGACTTGCTTTCTTTCCAGGTAGTTTATCCTCCTCGTTTTAGCTAAAAATTCCTTTTTGAATAAACATGACTCTCTAGTTCAGGGGTGCCACCACAGTGGTACCCAAGGCACACCATTTGGTCATCAGGCCAAACTTTATTTACAGGGACAGGGAAGAAGACAGACCACCCAGGGGACAAATCACAAGGATGGGTCTGGGCATGGCTTCTGCTGCTTCTCTGACCCAATGCCTGGCCTTGTCATTTGTCTGTGAGACAAAGGCCCCTTCTTCTTACTCAGGTCTCTGCCAAGTTTCCCACCCACTCAATCTGGAATGTTCTGCTAGCTCTGATTGTCCTTCCAAAGCCCTTGCCCACTTGGCTCCTGTTTACTCACTCTTGAATATTTTTAAACCAGAGTGTTATCTGTGACATCTTCTATCAATCTTATCTGTTTGCCCCATTCTCCTACCCTCTCAGGACAAGTGGAGGGGGGTCCCTAAACTTGACCTACCTTCTATCCTCATTAGGCTTGGACCCAGGCCAGTGCCCTGTCACAGCCCTGAGAAACCCAGAAAATCATAGAAGAGGGAATAGAAAGGAAGAAAATAGTGGCTGCTGTCTCCAGCTCCATGCAGCTGGGATGAAAAGCTCAGGATGAGGTAGGACTGCCTCCTGGCTCTGGAACTTGAGATGATAGTATTTGTCAGGAGTGTGAGGTATTAGAAGAGGTGAGCGAAGGAGTCTGAGCAAAGGCAGCTCTTTCCCTGTAGATCATTATGAACTAAACCAGAAAGGGACATCCTACTTAGAAGATGGGACAGAGAATGATCTTCATAACACATGGAAAAAATGTAATAAATAAGGATACAGAGGTGCATCGAATACAAACAGGTGATTGGGGAAGAGAGGAACTAGGGACCTCATCTTTCTTCACTGCAGGACACACAAGAGCCTAAGACACTTGGGACCCTTAGACCTAGTCAGATTTAGGCCAGGAGGAAAAGGACAGTGGATGGAGACGCTTCCAGGAGGCTCCAGAATGAACTCACCTGTCCTGGCAGAGGGGAGACTTACCTCTGAGAGCCCAGTGTCAATCCAGCTGGGTACCCGCAGAAATGAAGGCAGCCGAAGGTAGAAGGGGCTCAGGGAAGTAGAAGCTGGGAAGAGATCAGACTCCAACAGGTGCTCGCCAAAGAACTGGTCAAAGAGGCGGCTGGGAGAGTGAAAAGGAAAGAAGGGGCGGCGAATCCAGGGGTGGTGGATGGCGATGTCCATGGTGGTTAGGTGAGTGTGGGGACTCAGCTGGCTGGTCAGCTCCTTCAGCCGCAGCTACAGCCAGCCCCTTATATACGCAGTCTTCTGAAGCTTCTGGAATGGTGATGTCAGGGGTTTTATTATCCCAGCTCACTGCCCGTTCATGGAGACTTGTGATTGGGGATTTGGCAGTGTGACACATACCCAGTACTCACTGAGCTAAGAAAAGAGAAATACAAACACGCCTGAGTTGGCCAGTGACTTGTCCTGGTCTTGTTTTACTCGCTTTCTGTCCGCACCCCATGGCACCCCCCGCCCCCCTTCTCTGGAGCTGGGACTGAGGCAGGAATCCCAGGCGGGCGGGCAGTGGGCCCCTCCTCCTCCTCTGCAGCCTAGCATGCCAAGGGAATGCGGCCAGAGACTATCTTGGGCCTGGGCAGGAACTGGAATCTTCCTAGGCTGGGCCCCAGGATATTAACTCTTTGTGGGTCCCTGAAGGAGAGTAGTGATCACCAACATGTCAACGGCAGGTTTCCACGTGGTGCCCTGGGTCGCCCTGGGTTCAGAGAGGACCCTGACCTTAACCTAGGCAAGAAGGCCCCTCACCCCACCCCAGAGAAAGGGGAGAAAGTTGTTTGCGTCGTTCACTTTACAGGCCTGGCAGAACAGTAAATCCAGGGGAGCTTGATGAAGCAGAGCGCCGGCTGCCTACCACTGAGGAGGGGAAGAGGGGCGTGGAAAACGTGCAAACTCTTTGGGAGGGTCTCAGCGTGGTCTCTCCGGGGCCTCCGGCACCAGCCTCCCCTCCCCAGCTCGCTCCGCAGCCAGGACCCCCAGCTGTCCTCCCCGGGGGGGCCCCCCGTGACAGCTGAAGGGTGTGCAGCGGAGGGGACGGGGGTCCAGGCGGCGCGGGTCACACACTCGACGCGGGCGCTGCCCGCCCCTCCCCCACCGGGCTCGGCACTATTTTGGGTGGTGTAGACCCCGCCCCCACCTCCAAGTGCGCTGGGGCTCTGCGGCAGCTGGAGGGGTGCTGCTGCGCCTGCTGGGGCCGCACCTCGAGCCGGGGCCGCCGGCGGGTCTGCAGCCATGTCGGGCCGCTCGGTGCCACATGCCCACCCGGCCACCGCCGAGTACGAGTTTGCCAACCCGAGCCGCCTGGGCGAGCAGCGCTTCGGGGAAGGTATGGCACGGACGCCACCCCCTTGCCTCCCACCCCCACCTGCTGAAATTCTGGGCTGACCTCCCAATGATACTGGCCTCCACCCCACTCTGGGCTTAACTGAACTCCTGGGGCGAGCCGTCTCCCACCCCAGACTCCCCCCTCATCCCCCTCCGGGCAGGGCTCGCTTCCCTTCCTACTGACCTCGGTGCGGACTGCTGCCCGCTGTGCTCTGATACCTGCCCCTGCTCCCCTCGGGATGCCTCCCCTGCGAACCACCCAGACCCTGTCTGGTTTGCTCTTCTTCATCCCAGCTCATTCCCTTTCTCAATCTCCTCTCCCCAGCCGCCTCATTCCAGCCACTGGGACCCCTCCTTCCCCTTCCCTGCTTCTCCTGACTCCCCTCCAGCTCTCCCGAGGCCTCACCTCCTGATCTGCTCTCATGTCGCCCTCCTTCCCACCCCATCCTCCCTCATTCTAACTCTTGCCTTCTCTCTCTCTCTGCCCCTCAGGCCTCCTGCCAGAAGAGATCCTGACCCCCACCCTCTACCATGGCTACTATGTCCGGCCCCGGGCTGTCCAAGCTGGGGAGGGCAGCAGGGCAGGGGCCTCTGAGCTTCGGCTCAGTGAGGGCAAGTTCCAGGCGTTTCTGGATGTGAGCCACTTTACCCCCGATGAGGTAACCGTGAGGACTGTGGACAACCTACTGGAGGTGTCTGCCCGGCACCCCCAGCGCCTGGACCGCCATGGCTTCGTGTCCAGAGAGTTCTGCCGAACCTACGTCCTGCCTGCTGATGTTGACCCCTGGCGGGTCCGCGCTGCTCTCTCCCATGATGGCATCCTCAACCTGGAGGCGCCTCGGGGTGGCCGACATTTGGACACAGAGGTCAATGAGGTCTACATCTCCCTGCTCCCTGCACCTCCTGATCCAGAGGAAGAGGAGGAAGCCAGTGTTGAGCCCTGAGTGCCACAGAGCCAGCACCCTTTCTAGCTCCCGCGGTGATAGGACTAGCTGCTCACCACCCCAGAGGTAGCAGCATCCTCGGGGGAAGGGAAAAGTGCATGGTCACAATGTATGGTTTGGTCCCTTGGGACGTGTCATAGTGTTTTCGTTTAGTTTTGGGTGGAGTTGAATAAACCCAAATCTCAGGGCCTTATTTGTGCTGCTCCCTATTCTGTGGCCTGGAGGATGGGATGGGCAGGGAGGGAGACAAAAAGGACAGCTAGACAAAAAGGTCCTCAGTTAGATGTACCCAATGTCATAGCACCCTGAGCTCACACTTGGATGCTGAGATCACACCTGGAAGCTGACAGTGGCTCCAGATCAAATTCCTGGCCATAATTTTCTCACAATGCAACAAAAGAGAGAGTGATCCTGGGAGGGAAAAGGGATATGCCATCCAAACAGCCCAGAGGGCACTGTCTGAGCTGGTGATTAGAGACACAAAAACAAGGGTCTCCAGACTGTCTGGCCTGTTTTGGGTAGGGGTTGGGAAATCAGCTTTTGGCTGCAGAGTTGCCTAAAGCCCTGGTTTCCCATACTAAGGTCTGTCCACTGTAAATGGTCTCTGATTCTGAGGGATCGAGTATGCAGACACAGGGGCACAGACACAGAAGCCTCTGCCATTGTCACTAAATCACAAAGCCTCCCAACCCTCTGCCTATGAGAGAAAGCATTTGTTTCTAACCTTGAAACATCCCAAAGAGAGGAATTGCTGCATCACTCCACCCAATCCAAGTCTAAATGCAGGGGAGCTAGGGTTATTGGTATGGTGGTGATGGCCAGGGAAACTTCCTTTGGAAGTAGAGTCTTAATACTAGGGGTATGATGTATTCAGGAGAGCCTGGGGGGGGGGGTTGACCTCTTAATTGCTCTCTGTAATCAAGAGAACATGCATGTGTATGCTTTGAGGAGTGTCCAGAAGACCTCCCTGCCCCCAAATATATCTTTTACTAGGTTGTGATGGATATCTGAAATTCTTCCATTAAAGTAGTTGATTCTTAACTTTTTTTATGGACAATAAAAGCAATAGATCCTCTTTCCAGAAAAACACACATGCTCCGAAATTTGGCATATAATTTGAATAGGTTCACACAGCTCTTGAGATCCATTCATATGCCCCTTTTAGGGAATCTGTGGACACCCAGGATAAGAACCCTCACTTGAAGAATACAATTCTTGGTTAAAGGATTGCCATCTATTAAAAATTAAAGCATGCCTTAGAGAAATAACTATTGATGTATTCTTTTGTTCACTCATTCAACAAATTAAACCCCAAGTAATATACTGTGGAGGTTATACATTGTAAATATAAATTTAAAACTATGCTCCATCTTAACGTCTAGCTGAGAAGAAAAAGAATTGTAAAAGGATCCTATTCAGACTTCAACCAGAACAGCTTCACTTTGATCTGTTTCGTAGTTGGAATTTTTACCTGAGCTTCATTTAAAAGAAAGGGTTCCTTAGCTAGAAAAAAATTTGAAACCTCTGATTTTGTCCAAATCCCCATCCCATTCAAATACTTTGAAGATTATTAGCCAACTTCTGGCATTTTCAGTGACCGAGGGCTTAGAACTTCATAAGGTAGCCCATTTCATTTTCTTTTTGGACACATCTGTTATAAATTCTTCCTTCCATTGATCCAAAATCTGCATTTCAGTAACTTCTGCCCATTGGTTCAGGTTATGTCCAGAAACTAAATGCAATCCTTCTTTCACTTGAGAGTCCCTTCAAATATTTAAAAGTAACCATCCTGTCCTCCAAAAGCTTCCCTTTCCCAACTAAACATGCCTGATTCTTTTAAACATATTTTATAGGACTTTCCATACCACTTATAACTCAGACAACTTTCTCTTCAATACACTGCCTCTTGACACTGTAACTTGAAATTCAACATGTAAACCTAAAATTATTATTCCAATCATGGACTGACTGGTACAGACTTCAGTGGAATAATCAATACCATTGTTTATCACTCTAGACTTCTATTAATGGTGCTTTGGGTATATCAGATTTTCTGGCCACCACAACACAGTGTTGGTTCCTTTGGAATTTCTGGTCATATAAAAATCTCACATGTTTTCCTTTAAATTTTTTCTTTAAATTAGAGAAAGTAGCTAGAAAGGGACCGAGGTTGTGGAGGGCTTTGAGTGCCAAACTAAGAAGTTTGGGTAACAGGATGAAAAGAATACAGTTAATGGTAGAGTACAGAATGGATTGCCAGGGAGAAGCACGGCCATGAAATAAGAGGCTAGTGCAATGATCCATCACCAGACAATAAAGTAAGATGCTTTACCATCTAACAATTAGTTGAGAAAAAGAAGTAATAATAATAACAATAGGTAGGACTTACTGAGAGGGTCCCATGTGCCAGGCCCTGGACTAGAGTTTTATATACATTATCTCATTTAATCTTCACCACAATCCTACAAGGCTGTGACTCTTATCATCTCCATTTTTCATAAGGAAAGAAGATGGGGAGGAATGAAGCGTCCAGGGTACCCTCCGTGGAGTACAGGGCTGAGTGCTGGGTCCTGAACATCCATAAGGGACACACAAATAACTGGGCATCTGAACAAGACACTAAAGAGGGGGTGGGAACACTGAAGACAAGCCATACAGGTTCCACAAATTCTCCTAGAGCCCTTATTTTCTACAGAGGAATTTGCTCAACTTCATCCTAGTTGCCAGTGAGTGTGGAATGAATCAGCTTCAGGTCATTGGAGGAGAAGCTGAGTTGAGGTTAAATGGAGATTCCGTAGTTCTGTACTGGGGATGGGGAAGTGAGTGGTTAAGAAGTGCTGAGACCATTCCAATCATAGAATCATATGATTTTTGACCAGAAAGGGGATTAAGTAATGAGTTCAGCCCTCCATTTTTACAGTCCTCGAAAAAAGTGATTTGCCCACATTAATTCCAATAGCAAGGGAGAATACAAAAGGAATACATTTCCCTAAATTTTAGTTTCCCAAAGAGTCCAGTATTCAATCCCAGATTCTGGACAAGGATAATAAGAGACTGACACCGATTACCTTGAAAGTGAAACTCAATTAGACCTGCTTACTGCTGGGGAAACATAGGTAAGACTCTTTATTATAGACGATACATTTCAATGACAGTGTGAAGTAGTAGAGAAACATTTCCTAAGGAAACCCGGAGCCCTTTTCTGTCTCAGGTTTCTTCTCACTGAAGCTTGAAGCTCAAAAGTTAACGCTTCATCAAAGCAGCTCCAAATCCCGAAGGTGAGATTGCCCTCACCTGGAGCCCGTGTGTGTTCCTCTACCCTTTGGCTGGGAGCAGTCACCTGGGAATCTTTCCAGCAGGTGGCTTCCAAAGTCCAACCTGTTAGGTTGAAATCTGACCCTGACGGAGACTCCCTGGGAGCTGCTACTGAAAGCTGAACCGGGAACCAGGAAATGCACAAGCCCCTATCTATAGCAAAACAGCTGGGCTCCCTGGGAGACAGAGCACCATGGGAAACCGGCTCGGCTGCGGGGGAAGCTGGTGAGTAGGGGGAAGGGTCGGAGGGTAAGGTCTCTGTTGGTGGACATGAAGGTCCCAAGAATAAGAGAGAGCCTGCAGCTAGTGCTCTGCCAACTTCCCACTGTCACCTTCTCCACATGGCACCTCCTCCACGTGGCACCTCCAGGGGCAAACACCAGAGCAGCACCCCTTCTGTGCTCCCTCCTTTCAGGAAACCTCAAAAAACAGCCAAGCCAGCTGTCTGTCCAACGGCTAGGACAGGGCTGGAATGGTAAATTGACATTTTTTTCTCTTTGTCTTCTTCTGCCTCCTCTTTCCCTTTATTCTCTTCCTATCTCCTCCAGATAATGGTAATAATTGTAGCATTTGGAACTTTATAATCTCATTTAATTTTCCCAACAATTCTGAGGGATGTGGTCTTACTCCTCCCATTTTACAGCTAAGAAGCTGAAATTCAGAGAAGTTAGCTAATTTGTCTGGGGTCACATGGCTAGTAAGCAAACAAACCAAGATTCCAACCTAAGTTTATCTGACTTCAAAGCCCATACTTATAATCATGCCATAATACTGCCTCCTGAATCAAGCAAATCAACTTTGGAGAAATGTTTATTTAAAAGGGTAGAAGTGGGCTTCCCTGGTGGTGCAGTGGTTGAGAGTCCGCCTGCCGATGCAGGGGACGCGGGTCCGTGCCCTGTTCCGGGAAGATCCCACATGCCGCGGCGCGGCTGGGCCCGTGAGCCATGGCCGCTGAGCCTGCGCGTCCGGAGCCTGTGCTCCGCAACGGGAGAGGCCACAACAGTGAGAGGCCCGCGTACCGCAAAAAAAAAAAAAAAAAAAAGGGTAGAAGTAAAAATAATTAATAATAAAATAAAAAATAAAAGGGCAGAAATGAGAATATCCATACAATATTTGAATATAACTTTCACACTTGTTTGCTGTGTGACATTAGGCAAATTCTGTAACTTCTCTTTTTCCTCACGTGTAATATGTAGATAACACAACCTGTGTTGTTTAGATCACGGACTTGAAGAGCAGATTATATGTGAAAGCCTCACAATAAATGAATCATATTGTCTTTATTGTTCTTTCCCAGGATTGTCATCACTGTTGTTAAATAACAAAAATTCAACCAAGTAAATTTTAAAAATTTAATTGGCTTTATTGAACAGTTCATGAATGGGGCAGCATCTCATCTAGCAAGTAGAAAGGAGCTCCGAGGAGCTGTACAAAATGAAAGGCTTTTATAGGCAGAAGGGGGAAGGGATCAAGGGAAGAGCAGATGACCTCATCTTCCTTTGGGTGATGGAAAAGGTCTGTGTGGCAGATTATCTCATTGATGCTGACCAGAAAATTCCAAACTGACGTTTAAGACTACATTCCTGGGGAAGGTTGAAACTCCTGTTAGGCTAGGTATTAAGCCATGGTTTGGTGGTATGAGATTAGCACAAGCAACACCATTTGAGGCCTGTTGTTTCTTTTCTTTTCTTTTAATTTTTTGGCCACACTGCACTTGGCATGTGGGATCTTAGTTCCCCGACCAGGGATCGAACCCATGCCCTGTGCAGTGGAAGTGCAGAGTCCTAACCACTGGACTGCCAGGGAAGTCTCGGCCTGTTGTTTCTTTTTAACACTATAAACCCGTGGGCCTAGTTTTATCCTGTCCACTGCCTTCTTAGCTCTACCACTCCATGCCTGCATCTGTCTTGAGGGTGTCCTGTTTATGAATAAAGTATCATTATGTTTAGAGAGATAGGTGAGGTACATTGAAAAGCACATATAATTTGGAGTCAGTACATTGGATTCAAGTCCTGTTCCTACTACTCATTCATTTATTAAACAAATATTTTATTGAACACCTATATGTATCAGGCATAGTGATAGAGGCAGAAGACATAGCAATAATAGGAAATTTGGTTCTTGCCTTCTTGAGTAAGGTACCAAAGTTCTAGGACATCTATAAAATGAGAACAGCACTTTTTTTTTTTTTTTGTGATACGCGGACCTCTCACTGTTGTGGCCTCTCCCGTTGCGGAGCACAGGCTCCGGAAGCACAGGCTCAGCGGCCATGGCTCACAGGCCCAGCGGCTCCGCGACATGTGGGATCTTCCCGGATCGGGTCACGAACCCGTGTCCCCCGCATTGGCAGGCGGACTCTCAACCACTGCACCACCAGGGAAGCCCGAGAACAGCACTTTTTAAACTCTGAGATGTCCTATAGACATGGGACATCTAGAAACATGAAAACTTCCAGAGAAGGAGGTGTAAAGCATCTTTCACTCCCTTTCTTCCCAAGTCTTCATAGTTTTCATTTTTGGTTATTTCTTCCTCAGATGGTGGTAGTCATAGTAGTCAGCTTTGATTGACACTCATTATATGCCAGACACCTAGCTGAGTATTTTACATTTATTATTTTATTTAAATTTTACAATGATCCCATGAGTCTTAAGTTCTATTATTATCTTCATTTTATTAATAAGAAAATGGAGGGAATTCCTTGGCGGTCCAGTGGTTAGGACTCAATGCTTTCACTGCTGAGGGCCTGGGATCGATCCCTGGTCAGGGAACCAAGATTCCGCATGCCATGTGGCATGGCCAAAATTTTTTAAATAAATAAAATGAAAATGGAAGCCTAATGACGTAAAAAACTTGCTAAAGGTCATACAGCTAGTCTGACACCGTCAATCAGACTCTAGAGCCTGGCTAGAAACACTACACCAGATATTCTAACCAAAATATATTTTTTCCTCTTAAAATATTAGTAGGACTGGATAAATATTGTTCTTCTCTATTTCTCATTATCTCAATAAACTTCAGAAACTTAAAGACACTGTGACAATTGAGATTTTTATTAAAAAAATTTTTTTTTCTGATTACAAATGTAATACACATTCACTGTGTATTCGGAAAGCACCAAAGAGGAGAAAATAAGAAACAACCATAAATATAAGCACCCAGAGATGACAGGAACATTTTAGTGTATTTCCATGTAATCCTTTTTAAATGCCTATATACATAGTTTTTATCCCCAAACATATTACCTTTATATTATCTTAATAAAGAGGAAAATTTTCCATGCTATTAGGTGTTCTTCCAACATAACATCTTTCTTAAATTGGTGTATAATGTTCCATTGATTGGAGATGCCATTTATTTAGTTAGTTCCCAATGTTGGACATTTAGGATATTTCCTATTTTTTGCAATTATAAATAATGCTACAATGAGCTTCCATATTTGCACCTGTCTGCTTATTGCTTAGAATTGCTACATCGGAGGGTACACACATTGACGTTTAAGGCTTCTTATACTTATTGCCAATTGCATTCTAGAAAGACTGCACCAATTTTTATTCCTACTACCAATATAGGAGAGTGCCCATTTGGTTTCCTTAATTCTGGGCTAAAAATAAAATCCTATCACCCGCGAGTCTAGCTGAATATTCCATTTGGGCCGTGTCCAGGCATTGTACAACATCCAACGTGGGAACAGGCTCTGTTCACTAAAATTGAGTCACCCAAGTCTACGTTATTTTAGAATTAATATTCTCTTTATCTGTTAAAGTAGAAGTAAGTAGGAAGACAGTAGTGACCAGGGGCAAGGAATTAGAGGCTGGGATTAGGCTATGACTAGGCAGTGGTAAAGGAAAGGAAGAGCTAAAGTGGAAGACGAGGAAGTAGAAAGACCCAGAAATAGTTTCAAAGCTTTTCTTCTGAACCACCTCTAGTGTTCAAATGGAGACTCAAACTATTCTCAGCTCAGCAAGCTGCAGTAAAACCAAAAATCAAACCAAAACACAAACCTCTGACAGATATGTGTGGAAAAATCCTGATTTTTCTATATTAGTAAAATGAACACGATTTAGAAGTCCCCACCCTCTTTCTTTTTAATTAGCAAAAGAAGGAAACTTCCTTGGGGAGACAGACGTCAGATAAATAGGGTTGGCTCTGTTACAGTTGGAAATGTACTAGCAAGAAAAAGCATCCGGAGTAAGCCACAAACTATTCAGCCTATTTCCTCAGACAAGTGTTGTTTCTCTGGCCATCAAACAGTTGACAATCACGTAGACACACTGGCTCCGTCGGGGACCCCAGGGGCTCAGAAATTAGTATAAGAGGTCTGTCCTGCAGGGAGGGCAATGTAGCTGAGTCACTCACCAAATTCAGAACTTCCTGTGCTATGGATGTTAAAGCTTAAACATCTCTCACTTTCTCTGTTAATTAAAAACAAGGACAAAAAAGCAGGGCGGGAGGTCACCTGTTAGGAAAGGGCTGTGCAGGGCTCTAATTAGTCAGCCCTTGTTGTGGCAGTTTCTGTGACTCCCAGAATGAGAACCCCAGGTTGGCAGAGACCCTGAAGGAGAGACACCAGAGAAGAAGCAAGAGGGTCTCTGAATCCAGGAATATCCCATTATTTGGCCAGTTTCCCTTACCCTCTGCTGGGATTAGCCTGTTAGACAATCCCAGAATAGCCCTCAACCCAGCTACATACCTGGCATGTAGCGCCTGGTTGCCTGAGGCTGTATTTTGGGTTTGGTTATGTCAGTTGTACCACTCCACCTTCCAGAACCATCCCTTTGGGAGAGCTATGGTACCCTTGATAAATGCTTTGGGACTGGCTCAGGGTGAATCTTTGTTAGAGGGAGGTGAGGGAAGGTCATCCTACCAGAATGCTAAGGAGACCACAGAGCAAATGATGAAGGAGGGAAGATAGAGGCCAGGCTCTTACACATGAGTGATCTGTTTTTCCTTTCACAGGAGCTGCCCATCAACTTTCCAGAGGAAAAAGAAAATGGGTAATGGGTGTTGGGGGGGTGGGGTGGGGGATGCTAGGGGGAGTGCAAATTTGAGAAAAGAAGATAAGAGAACCAGTGTCTTTAGAAGGGGCATAGGGTGGGGGGCGGCTAAAGGGAGATAGTACACCAAAGAGAATCGTTAGGTTACTGTGTTCAAGACCAGCTCTGAAACTCTGAGTCTCGTCCTTTCCATTATCTCAGAGTGGCAAGGTTGGTTGCTCATTCCTTCATTCATCTAGCAAAAATTTATTCAACCCTTATATTGTATATGAAGCACTAGGCAGGATTCCAAGGAGGCAGAGAGGCACAAGAGGAAGGGCATATGGTCTCGGCCCTAGAGGAACTGAAAATCAAGTTTGAGAAAGAGATACACGTTAACAAGTAACCATAATACCACGTATTATACACGTTAACAAGTAACCATAATACCATGTATTGATACTAGTGCTCCCAACAGCACCAGGTTCATGCTGTGAGAGAAGGGGAGAAAACACCGATGTTGAAGGAATAATAGCAAGTTCACAAGTTGGAAGAGGAGCAGGGAGGAGAGGGTATTTTAGGCCGGGAAATTATCTCATGCAGAGAAAAGAAAGACAAGAGAAGAGAGTGACTTTATGGAAAGTGACCAAATGTTTGGTGTAGCTGAGCTCTTACCATATTGCCCTGTAATAGTCTGTTTACTTGTCTCCCCTAGTAGACTGCAAGCTCCCCTGCGCAGGAGAAAACAGCCTACTCATCTTTCTATCCCCAGAATGTGGCACAGAGCCTGGCATACAGTGGGCTCTCAACATATGCCTGTTGAACTATGTTAGGGGCCAGTGAAAAAATAGGATGGAAGATATTACGGGCAGACTGTGAAAGGGCCAGATTGTATACTCTGCTAAGGAGTCTGAATGTGGGAATGGTAGAAGTAAGAGATGAGAGCAGAGGCAGGGAGATTAGTTAGAAGCCCACCATAATAATTTCACAGAGATTTGAAGAAGGCAATCTCAGTAGAGACAGGAAGAGAAAATGGATTTAAGTCGGTGGATTTAAGTCAGATTTCTTCCTCTCAGGGAGCCAAGCAAGACGGACATTAAAGCAGCAGCAGCAACAGAATGGCACAAAGGTAATGACAACCTCCGTCCCTTCCAGGAGGCTGCTCATACATGGGATCCCAGGACTCAGCTTTTCCATCCTGGGACAGAAACGTCTCAGTCATCTGTAGAAGTTTCTGGTTTTGCCCATCTTCCTCCATCCCCCAAAGCAGCAAAGCAAAGTGTCATTTAATAGACCCTGCATTGGAGGTGAGGGGCAAAACCAAGTCAAGAATCTCCCTTAATGCTGTCCATTCCTCTCAGGGCCATGACCCAACGGGACGTACGTATGAGCAGGTGTTAAAGCAGCCTGTGTCTCAGGAGATGAGTCAAGGCCTCATGTCGGAGGAGAGCAGCTTACACTATGCAGACATTCAATTGTGCAGCCTAACCCAGACACGCTCTGCCCAGGAGGTGAAGCACCTACAGCTAGAAAATGCTACAGAATATGCGACGCTTTACTTCCCCCAGTCCACACCCCGCTATGACAGCAAGAACGGGACCCTAGTATGAGCCCTGGGGAGGATGGACCTGCTTGCATCATTTCATCACTATGGCTGTGGGGAGAATCTACTGCTTTGGGGGACTGGCTAGCAGCCCAGGGATGGCGGACACGTTTTAGAACTACAGAGCCCCTGGAATTGAGGGCCCCAGTCTTGCGATCTCCCTAAGCCTCTCTCTTATTTGCCACCATTAGCTTGGGGTTGTATTTGGGTTACCTGGGGGTGGATGGAGTTCTACAAAATGAGGGGGCTAGGCTGAGTGTGCGGGAAGGTAGGGTTTTGCCCCCTCCTTTGCTCCTGCTCTCTAGAAAGGTGCAGAGAGAACAGGTTACCCTTGAAGCATCTGCACTTGAGCTGATTTTGTTGGAGTTAATTTGATGGTATCCCTTCTACACACCTTAAACGCCAAAGCTGAAGAAGAAGAGGTGCTCTGGAAAGCATTCAGAGCTCTCGTACACAGCTTCTACGGCTGTCTTGGGCAATTTCCTCAGTGGCTGGGTCAAGGGTCCCAGACCTATACAAACAAATGAGGACAGGGGCTGAGGCATGGAGCAAGCGTCTTCTGACCATCGATTACAAGGACGTCAAGTCACAGATGCTGACAGCACTGCGAGGCCCAGAAACTCCCTTTAGCTGGACTGTTTTCTCTCGCGGGTGCAGAGCCGTTAGGATCAATAAATCGCATAAGGAACATGCCTGGTGTGTTTTCTTGGGTGGAGGTCTGCGGGCTCTTCGAAGCACAGCGGGTCTCACTCAGCCTCAGGGTAGTAGGGAAGGCCAGCCACTTTCTGCCGCACTACCGGCTGCGGCCGGAGTAGAGCGCCGGAGGCAGTAGTTTGCACGGACTGGCGGCAGGTTCCCATCTACAAAAGGCAGAGCTCCCAGGGCGGGGTCGGGGCCGGCAGGAGGCGGGGTCCGGGCAGAGGGACAAGGTTCTGGCTATCAGGAGGCGGAGTCCGAGCCAGCGAGAGGCAGATCTAGACGGGCAGGGGGCGCGGTTCTGGCAGTCGGGAGGCGGGGTCCGGGCCGGCAAGAGACGGGGTGAAGGCCCGCAGAGGTTGTGCTCTGTGCCATTAGGAGGCGAGGCTGGACACGCAGGGGGCGGGGTCTGAGCAGGCATGGGGCGGAGCCCGGGTGGACCAGGGCTGGCTCCGGATGGCTGGAGGCGGGACCGGTCCGGGCAGGCCTCCGCCGTCACCATGGCAGCGGGCACGCAGAGGCGACGCTATAGCAGGAGGAGGCCGTGCTCAGAAGGGCTGGGGACAGAAAGGCGGAACCACACATCGACGATTTAAGAGGTAGGTGCTGAAAGGTGGCGGGTACCTACCAGGAAAGTATTATTACCACCGGTTGAGCTTCCAGACCAGAACTGGGGACAAACGGAGGGGCGAGAGTGTGGTGGGAAGAAGGAGGTGGAAGTTTCAGGTTCCGAACCCTCTCCAAGCTTTGCAGGTTCTTAGTGTGCAGTTCTTGATTCAGACTTTCGGAGCTTGAAGACTTCCCGTTCTCAAGCTGCACACCATCCTCTCCAAATACGGTGGCCCCTGGGTTTGCTCCTGAGAGGGAAGATTCCTTAAGGTGGATAGAGTACTGAAAAATGGAATCACAGCACAAAAAATAGTTGGAAATAATAGTATCAAGTACTTAGAGTATTTGTGAGAATTTAAAGCACTTGGAAGAGTTCATAGTATGTGCGCAAATGATGCCTGTCACCATGATCAGCACCACCACCGCTAGGCACCATTCTAGGCCTGTTCTCTGGCACAGATTTAGTGCAAGTGGATTCAGGAGAGGTGGCTAGAACACTGCCTGCACTACTAATTGGCAGAACAACACACTAGCCTGTTTCCTGTCAGCTGCGGGTAATAAAATGAACTCGCTTTCCAAGGGTTGTTTACTATGCTGGTCAAATAAGTTGATATAGGTGATAGCACTTTATAAACTTCAAGTGCTTTATAAAAATTTCTGCCTTGGAATGTAAGTGCTGCCTTTCTAGGTTAAAACTGAATTCCTGAGGATGAAGGGAAGAGTGAGCCAGAAGCAGAGCTCCCGGTTATTTCTCCTCATCGTCTTTAGAATCCTTCCTATGATCTGTGACTTAACGGAAGAAATTTTCACATATTGAGGTATGGGAAAGTCATTATGGCTTATACATAGTTTAACTTGAATTTTGTGCTAACTATAACAGCCTGTTTGTGGCTTATCAAACATACATTGTACATCTGCTTTAATCATTATAGAAAAGGGTGCATTGACTAGAAGTAAAGAATAGCCATGTTAAAAGTAAAGATTAAATGCCTCCCTTCCTGGGACACCAATGCTGCTACTCCTTCGATGATAAGACTCCCTTCCCAGGGGCCAAGGCCATACTGACTTGCTGTGTACATGCTGATCTGTTTGTTTGAAAGATTGAAGGAACGAATCTCTGATTTGTTTGATGTTCTTTGTTCTGACAAGATTTAAAACTGTGCTGAAAACCATGCTTCTCCAGAGCAGTTCCTTAGAGTTATTTGAGAAGCTATCTCTGGACTATAGTCCTCAGGTTGGTTCAAATAAAACTCTTTTCTATTTCTATTATAGATTGTTTATTGATTATTTCTGTCAACAGACTGATACATTTAGGGAGGAAGGAAAATGCATTCTTGCTTGACTGATAGGGAAGCACTTGTCTTTACTTATTACTATTAAAACCTAAGTCACTAGTATTAAAAATGCCACTGTGATAGCCCTGTTGTAATTATACTACCTTGGGCTGGATTTCCTGCTCACCGGGGTCCTATTTTTTCATACTTCCAGATGACTTAAATGGGTAGGCTTGGGGCAGGAACCTGACCCCTCTAAATTGGTTTAACTTTTGGAATTTTTTTCCTGACCTGTATTTTGGCATGGATCTTTCTCTTCCTATTTTAAGGTGGCCCTGATCCAGCTCTTCTAGGGACTCTGAAGATGGGTACCCAAGTGGTTAAGAGACTCTGTAACCCCCTGCTACCAGCAGAGCCCTCTGTAAGTTCTGGTACCATTGAGAGAAGTGTGATGACATTAATGGAATTTCAGTACAGCTCGAAAACTGGGGGATTTCTCCATCAGTACTCAGATCCTGGAACAAAATTATAATATATTTGCTTTCTTTTCTAGCTTCCCCTTCTTGTGGAAATTCTGGCTCACTTGATTTATTATCTTTTTCTGGAATTAATAAAATCAGGCAGAGGTTGAAAATTTCTAGCAATTAATCAGAACATATGGATTGTTTAAAAGATTTCAATAACATGTGTTATAGAAATAATGTACATGGGAATTCCCTGGTGGTCCAGGGGTTAGGACTGCATGCTTCCACTGCAGGAGGCATGGGTTTGATCCCTGGTTGGGGAACTGAGATGCTGTGTGCTGCATGGTGCAGCCAAAAAAAAAAAGGAAATAATGTATGTGAATTATAGAGCATTTGGGAAAGAGTGCAAACCATGATTTTTTAAAAAACATAATCTTCCCAACTACAAGCAATCCTGTTAATATTTAGAATATTTTCTTCTAGTCTTTTTTCTATGTATATTATTTACATATTTGAGATCATATTATGCACATACTTTTGCCTTTTGCTTTTTCTGGCTTAATATTTGTTAATATGAAATGGTTAAAATATTTGTTTTCATATGAATACAAATGTTTGGTAGACATTATAATGGCTGTAATTTTCTTTTTTTGTTGTTTTATTTTTTCTTTTGAATTTTATTTTATTTATTTTTTTATACAGCAGGCTCTTATTAGTCATCCATTTTATACACATCAGTGTATACACGTCAATCCCAATCTCCCCATTAATCACACCACCAACCCCACCCACTGCTGCTTTCCCCCCTTGGTGTTCATACATTTGTTCTCTACATCTGTGTCCCAATTTCTGCCCTGCAAACTGGTTCATCTGTACCATTTTTCTAAGTTCCACATATATGCATTAATATGCGATATTTGTTTTTCTCTTTCTGACTTACTTCACTCTGTATGACAGTCTCTAGATTCATCCACATCTCTACAAATGACCCAATTTCTTTCCTTTTCATGGCTGAGTAATATTCCATTGTATATATGTACCACACTTCTTTATCCATTCATCTGTTGATGGGCATTTAGGTTGCTTCCATGACCTGGCTATTGTAAATAGTGCTGCAATGAACGTTGGGGTGCATGTGTCTTTTTGAATTGTGGTTTTTTCTGGGTATATACCCAGTAGTGGGTTTGCTGGGTCATATGGTAATTCTATTTTTTGTTTTTTAAGGAACCTCCATACTGTTCTCCATAGTGGCTCTATCAATTTACATTCCCACCAACAGTGCAAGAGCGTTCCCTTTCCTCCACACCCTCTCCAGCATTTGTTGTTTGTAGATTTTCTGATGATACCCATTCTAACTGGTGTGAGGTGATACCTCATTGTAGTTTTGATTTGCATTTCTCTAATAATTAGTGATGTTGAGCAGCTTTTCTTGTGCTTCTTGGCCATCTGTATGTCCTCTTTGCAGAAATGTCTATATAGGTCTTCTGCCCATTTTTTGATTGGGTTGTTTTTTTTTAATATCAAGCTGCATGAGCTGTTTATATATTTTGGAGATTAATCCTTTGTCCATTGATTTGTTTGCAAATATTTTCTCCCATTCTGAGGGTTGTCTTTTCATCTTGTTTATAGTTTCCTTTGCTTTGCAAAAGCTTTTAAGTTTCATTAGGTCCCATTTGTTTATTTTTGTTTTTATTTCCATTACTCTAGGAGGTGGATCAAAAAAGATCTTGCTGTGATTTATGTCAAAGAATGTTCTTCCTATGTTTTCCTCTAAGAGTTTTATGGTGTCTGGTCTTACATTTAGGTCTCTAATCCATTTTGAGTTTATTTTTGTGTATGGTGTTAGGGAGTGTTCTAATTTCATTCTTTTACATGTAGCTGTCCAGTTTTCCCAGCACCACTTATTGAAGAGACTGTCTTTTCTCCATTGTATATCCTTGCCTCCTTTGTCATAGATTAGTTGACCATATGTGTGTGGGTTTATCTCTGGACTTTCTATCCTGTTCCATTGATCTATTTGTCTGTTTTTGTGCCAGTACCATATTGTCTTTATTACTGTAGCTTTGTAGTATAGTCTGAAGTCAGGGAGTCTGATTCCTCCAGCTCCGTTTTTTTCCCTCAAGACTGCTTTGGCTATTTGCGGTCTTTTGTGTCTCCATACAAATTTTAATATTTTTTGTTCTAGTTCTGTAAAAATGCCATTGGTAATTTGATAGGGATTGCATTGAATCTGTAGATTGCTTTGGGTAGTATAGTCATTTTCACAATATTGATTCTTCCAATCCAAGAACATGGTATATCTCTCCATCTGTTGGTATCATCTTTAATTTCTTTCAACGGTGGCTTATAGTTTTCTGCATACAGGTCTTTTGTCTCCCTAGGTAGATTTATTCCTAGGTATTTTATTCTTTTTGTTATGGCTGTTAATTTCTTGACCATTCCTTTGTTGTTGGACTTTTAGATTCCCCTCCCTGCCTTGTGAATAACTAATTGATTTTCTCATTTCTCATTTAGAGAACTTTTTTCCCCTCAGGATAGAGTTCCAGAAGTAGAATGCTAGGTCAAAGGCTGTGAACATTTTAAGTAATGTTACTTTTTAAAAGAAGAATTGCAGTGTCAGATTTTGTATACATCCTTCCGAAGGCAGAGCGACGTCAGTTGGGAGATAGGAAGGTCCTTGGTAGAAATCTGGCTACATCTTGCAACGAGACCCAGGGTCCTGCAGAAAGATTACTTCACGGTAGTATAATTAGTCATGTGGAACCTTAACACATTATAAATGGCAGTCCAGAGACATGGGGGCATTTACAGGTGTTTTTATTTAGAGAAACTCAGGGTCACTTCCAAAATATCCACCAGATGGTGCTAGTCCTAATCTAATTTTTACCCACGGGATAGTTGACAGATAACGTTTGAAATGTGAATTTTAAAAAATCATGTAGAATATATTTGCATATCTGCTTTGGTACAGTTTATATTAAGCACTAGCATCTGGTGACTACTTTGGCAGCATCCTACTCTAGTCTCACACCATTCTGTCTCTTTTTTCCTTTTTCTCCCCACTCAGTCTGTCACAATCACCCTGTACACTCTGTTCCTACATACTAATATTGGATTCTCTGTTTTACTAGTCTTCCTGTTACTATTCTTTCTTTTAGTCTTCTTGCCCTTCTGTGTGTTTGTATGTGTGTGTATTTATGTGTAACTGTGACTTCTTGAAGTTTTTGCTAAAAGAATAGGACCTGCTGTATATAATAGGTGCTCAGTATACATTTAATATATGTTTAATCAAAGACTGCATTGGTGAAGGAGAGGAAAGTATAGAATACCAGAAATTGTTTATATTTGTCTTGGAAATGCAGTAAAAGAGATAAAAAAATCACATTCCTAAATTAACTATAAAGTGCTAAATGATACAGTATATAGCATGCTATCACTTTTAAGGAGAAGAAGCCAATATTTATTGAGCATCTACTATATGCCATGAAATATTCTTGGTTCTAGAGATAAATCAGTAACAAAACATACAAAACTCCCTGCCCTTAATGCAGCTTACATTCTGGGCAGAAGGGAGGCTGACAATAAACAAGTAAACAAGTAAATATTAGAGTATGCAAGATGGTGATGAATGTTAGGAAGGAAAATAAAAATAAACCAGGCAAAGAAGTTTGGGAGTGCTGAGGTGAGGAGGTGGTATCATTTTAAGTAGAGTGGTCAGAGAAGGCCAAACAGAATAAACACATTTGGGCGGAGACCTGAAAGAAGAGCAGGGATGCACCATCGGTTATCTGAGAGGTGGGTGTTCCAGACAGATTACGATCAGATCTGTCTTGATTTTAACAAACTCAGGAGTGGTCAGAGGCGTTCCATGAGGAAGTGGAACTTAAACTAGGCATAGTGAAGATTTGAGTAAATAGATTTGAAGCAGAAGTGTGGGACATTCTAGGCAGAGGGATAGTCATGAAGGTATAGAGGTGAAAATGAGCCCTGTGCATCTGTGAAATGGTGAAGAGCCTGTGAACTGAGCATAGGCAGTGAGGGGGGAGGCCTTAAGAGCTGGGCATGAGGAATTTATATCTGACATGCTAGGAAAAGGGAGTGTTTGAAGACATTTGAGCAGTTGAACAGCAAGATGAATGTGTTGCCTAAGGAAGATTAAGGGATGCAGACTGGCAGAAAAGCCTGGAGACAAAAGAGAGCAGTTTAGGAGCCAGGACACGTTTGGGACCTTTGCCGGTGGACGTGAACCCTTTTGTGTATATGTATTTATGGTGATGTCTCTGAAGATAAATGCAATAGAAATTGTAAACATATGTTACTGCCAAGGAACTTGCTAATGTGAGAAAACAGAAAAAGACTGAGAAATTATTTCAGAGAGTCATTTAAAATATTTCCATTGACAATTTTAATTATTTGTTTATTCAAACTGCCTTTCTGCTTCCTGATAGTTATTAATGATTGCCCATAATAGATGTGTTAAATTTTACATAGGTGTGAATTTCACACTTCTTAGTTCTCTGCAGGGAGAAGTCACAGTCAATATTTTCACCAAATGACAGTTTTGTTTGAGGTTCAAAGTCTTACTTAGGCTAACATGTTATTATCTGTATTAATAGAAGTGACGAATCAGTTTGCCAGTGTTTCCTCCATTGGCTCATTCTTTCATTCAACTAAAAACATATGCTGAGTTTCTTCTATTCTGTAACATCATATAAAAATATTGCATAATGATTAAGAACCTGGACTTTGGCTTCACTGCTTAGTAGCTATGGGGTTGGGGCAAATTACCCTCCAGATCTCCCTTTCTGCGTATGTAAAGTGGGGACAATAAAAATAACCTACTGATTGTGGTAACTGTGACCATCACATGAGCTAATGTATGTAAGTGCTGAGTACAGGGCTTGGCACATAGTAAGAGCTCAATTTTGCTATTATTACTTTTGTAGATAGATATTTGGGTAGCTTTTAGTTGGTGAGGAAAGTATCTGCCTTTACTGTTTTTTTTTAATTTTATTTTATTGAAGTATAGTTGATTTACAATGTTGTGCTAATTTCTGCTGTACAGCAGTGATTCAGTTATACGTATATTTACACATTCTTTTTCATATTCTTTTCTGTTATGGTTTATCACAGGATATTGAATATAGTTCCCTGTGCCATACAGTAGGATCTTGTTTATCCATTGCCTTTATTGTTAAAGTAATGCAGGACTGAGGAAGCTTGGTATAATTTCAGAAACCAGGCAGTATGACAGAGATATGCAGAAAGCAGCTTGCTTGGACTCTTTGCCTCTGCTCCAGGCAGAGTGAACAAGAGGCCTGTAGCGGCGGGAGTGGTTCCAGCTACTGGACTGGCTTGCAGTTTTCCCTGGCTGGGGCACTACAGGATGCAGATCATTGTCCTAGTTATTCCTAGGTAATTTAGCTAACCCACTGATTCTCCCAGCTCTTGTGTTGATATCACAATAGGGTGAGATGGAGAGGATAGAAGGAATAGTAAATGTTATTTCTGCTTAGAGCTAAAGCTTAATTCTTTACCTGGGTCACTTTCTAAGTCAGACCATGATAAGTATGGTGAACATATGTTTTGAGGAAAAAAAATAATTGGGATTATCTGGTCCAACAAGAATTTTTTGCTTTTTCCAAGTCTGAGCGGCAGACTCTATGTGAACATATTATAATTTTTGGAACATTCCAGTAGTTGTGTGGGGACAATGGAACAGAATATTTTGGAATTGTACTACCTAAATTTAAATGAATTAATATTAAATGCCATGTCAATTTTAGTTCCAACCTTGCATTTGCCACATTTCAAGTTTTCATTAGCCACCTGTGGTTCGTGGCCACTGGATTGGACAGCACAGATATGGAACATTTCCACCATCACACAAAGTTCTATTGGATACTCTTGCTGTAGAATATGTGGTTGGTATTATTATAGACTTCCAAGGAATAGTAGTCTTGGATCATATGCCCTATAATAGATCTTGTATCTATTTACCACAATTCTCTCTAATTCCTCCAGCATAGGGCAAACAGCATAGTACTGGGCCTCAGAGGCCTTTGGTTCAGATCTTAGCTCCTGTACTGACTTGCTAAGTGATTGTGAGCCCCTCTGCTAGCCTTGGTTCCTTCATCTGTGAGATGAGAGAGTTGGGCCAGATGAGATCTTTTTTTGGAGCTTTAAAATTCAGTGATTTAATGTCTTTCCCCAGGAATATTGAGTTCACAGGTCCTACTTTGATAAATAGCTTGTTGTTTGAGAAACAGTGACCTCTTGGCATAGATAACTGTCAGCAGAACCTCCCTCTGATGTCTCAATATTTTATGCTGTATCCAAAGCATGATGGGCTGTCAACCAATCAGAATCCTTTATCCGGGGATCCACCAACTGGGTGTTCTGGACTTGCATCACTAAGTATGTAGATGTATTGCATACAACTTTATGCTCTTGGGAGTTTCACAATTCTCTTTAAAAGGGGCCTTGTTGCATTAACATGGGTTAGTGACTCAACTGAGGGTGTTACACCATGAACTGTGGTGGCCGCGAGGGGAGTTCTTGGCAACCAAATTCCCCATCTAGAGGATGAAGGACAGTGGTCTTCTGACTTGTGGGCTGTTCGGGTTCAGTCTGAGTAGGTGTCATGGCTTTTCCCCAGCCTTAGCCAGAATTGAACCCACAGCATTCAACCAGCAGCAGCCACTTAACACCTCGGCTGACTTCTGCTTCCTCTTTGCAGTGGTCAGAGGGAGGGGTGTCTTTTCTCTTTGTGCTTAGCAGCTTTAGACATTCAGGCAGATGTGGTTAGTTCCAGCTGCTTTGGATAAGGATTTTCTTCTTTTCTAGTGACCTGAGGAGGAGGTCAGTTAGGTTGAACAAGAGCCATGACTGACTTTTCGTCCTAAGGTACTAATGGGATTTGGGGAGGGAATCTGGGCCTTTTGCAAAATCACCAGTGTAGAGTCCTAGCTCCTCAAATAGCCTCTGTCAGTGTCCAGCTGTGTCCTTGGGCGAGGCCTGACCTTCTGCACGCCTTAACACTGTGTAAACCCTTCTGCCCATCTGGGATCACGAGGTGTAACATAATACGGGTGTTCTTTCAGCTTCCAGTTTTCCTATAGAGACAAGGGTGTGCACTGAGAGAAAAGATGATTAGTATTTTTAAAAATAAATATGACTGTGACTGGAATAACTAAAAACAGGGGAATAGCTCTCTGTGTCACTTGAGGAAGCTTTTACCTAACCCTTTCAAAAGTACCAGGACATTTTGCAGTTAAACCCATTTTCATTAAAACCCATTTAATTAATTTAAAACTCATTTAAAATATGGGTTTTACATTTTAGCAGTCATTTGAAAAAGAAAGACAGGTTTTTTGGTAAAACCTTGTTCATCCTTGGTTCACCCTTGATGTTTCTGTTGTGATCCTGTGATTGGTTTAGTACTATTTTATTAAATGTACCCTAATACCATCAATAACTAAAGCTCTCTCTATCCTCTTTTTGTGTCTTTCCTTTCTGTTTCCCCTTCTTTAGCCTAACTTCACTGTCCAGGCCCCATGTGGAAAAAGGTTGCTATTTTCAGCTAGTCTGGGGGAAAAAATAATCTTATGATTCACTCCCCTTCCTACCCACCTTGTGGTGGGGCACTTGAGGCCTTAAGTCATCAGAACTTGTGTGTGTCTGTATGTGTGCGTGTGTGTGTGTGTGTGTGTGTGTGTGTGTGCGCGCGCGCGCACAGCACATGCACATACACACGCCGGCAGGCCAGCCTGGTGTGTGTGTGTGTGTGTGTGTGTGTGCAGCGTACGCACACACGCCCATCCCCCGGCCCGGTGTGTGAGAGTGTGCGTGTGTGTGCGCGCCGCGGGGCTCTCCTTGACGCACGCCGGGCAGGGGGCCCCCAGCCAGCGCCCCTCCGCTGGGTGCGCGCCCAGCAGTTTCTATAGGAACCGCGACAGCGCCCGGGCCCCTCCTGCGGAGCCCGGGTGCGAGCATGCCCAGTGGAAGCCGCTAGTTTGGCCCGGGTCTAGGTTTCCAGTAAGTGGCATGCGGGACTCCGGAGACATCCCAATGAGCTGAGCCGAGAGTCTTTGTGTGCACAAGGAGAAGGAGGCGGTGGCCGCCGGGCCCGGAGACCCCGCCCCGGGGGCCCGGCAGGAACAATGCTAGCCTGCCTAACCCGGGGGAACTTACTGGACGTCCTGCAGGAGGGCTTCAATGAGGTAACTGTCCGCTCCTCCCGCACCCCAGCTCCCCTGCCCTAGCGCCTCCCGCCTAGTCTCTGGGAGGGGTCCTCTTCTGCCCCCATCCTCACCGGGACCCCAGAACAAACCCCCCACAGAGCCCTAAGGAGGCTAAGGTGGTGGGTACGGTACAGACGAGCCTGGTGAAATCAAAAGGGCCGACTTCCAGCTGAGCTGGGCGATGACCTTCCCTGAGCCCAGAAGACAGGACCACAAATTCAGAGGTCATCTCCTTCCAAAGGAAGTGGTCTCCTGTCTCCCCAGGCTTTGCCTTAAGGAAATCCCCAGGAAGCCTGTGAATATATGGCAGAGGTGCTCATTCTGTTTCAGGAGCTAAGTGGGTGAGCCAAGGGAGGGTGGGGTGTCATTGCATTGGTAGAAAGTTTGAGAGGGGGCAGGGTGAGTAGGTGGTCCACAGGAAGTGCCCGCTTCATGTTCACATCTCTTTCTAAATCTAGGGCAGTACATTTCTCCAACAACCCCGGGTGTGATTGGCAGACAGGACCTAGGAGGAGAGAGGTTTCTGGGCCCAGTTCAGGGGAGCGGTGTTTGTTCCTTTCTGTGTGAGAGTGGGAAACTGGGGCCTCAATCTGACAGGCAGTATGGGCTAGGGCTGGCGGGGAGTCTTTTTCTCCTCAATGTTTTCTCTCAGAATTTTGTTATTTATTCCATTTTCTTCTCTTGTGACTCCGGACATCCTGGTTTAGGACCTTTGCCCCTTGCAATTTGCTCCATATGTCTTCCACTGCTTCTGTACCCCACCCCTTGGGTTGCCTTATCCCAGCATCCAGGGAGACCCCTACGAGGAGAGCTGGACTGTTAGTTGTGTCTTTCTTCCTTTCTCCCTCTCCCTCTCTTCCCTTTATGTCGCTCTTTCTTAAGTTTAAGTTTTTTTAAAGTGTGTTTTTTTGTTAAGCAGTTAACATATGAATACATTCTCTTCTTAAATATGAACATTGCAGGCAAGACCGAGTGCCTTGGCCACCCTGCCATCCTGGCCTTTTCCCTGGAGGTAACCATTCTCATGAATTTGTGTATAAGATTTTCTTTCTACATCTGCACTACAGACTCTTTCCTTAATTCCTGTTTTTAGTTAAGAAGCTCTGCAGCCTGACCTGCCTCAGATCCTTCCCCATTCCTGGCCCCTGTGCCCCAGCCTTTTTCCTGACACAGAGAGGAAAACTGCACACATGCTGTCCCAACCTAACCAACTGAGACAGAATTTTCCTTTGGCTGAGGGGTGTCACAGCCTTCGCTGAAGGGTAGAGCTTGTGTCCCATCTGCACTGCGCGGGTCCTCATCTTTGCGTCATTCCCCTTTGAACACGTGGAAGGGGATTGTTAACAAAGAGCTACAGTCTGAGAGTTGAAACACAGACGAGCCAGGAAGCCACCTTTTTGAGTGCTTCCAGTATTCTTTTTTCACTCTCTGCCTTTGGGCCTCCCCTGGTCTTGAGCCTCATAGAAAGAAGCTCCTTAGGCCATCTTATGGTCTCCCATTTTTGTCAGTCAGTCCCCAGGGACCAGGTTCCACTATCTTATTAGGAAGAGGAAACCCGCACAGAGTGAGTCCTAGTCTTTGCCTTCTGCTCATTTCACCTCCAAACCTTTCAGCTGAAGAGCCAGGTAAACCAAGGGGCTAGACTGTCTTTTTCTTTTTCACGCTTTGGTGCTTCCATAAATGTCTCCTGACACCCAATTCTTATAAAATATAAGGGAAAAGGAGAGCGGGAGACTTTTCTTTTTGTGGTGGTAATAGAGTCTTCATAAAAATAACAGACAACTTTATAATTAATTCATCTTTAGAATAATGCAGTAATGCCTCTCTTCCCTCTCTGAAATTGGATTTTTCTACCCATCTTGTAAACTTCCCTCCATGCCCTCCACAGGCTAATGTACAGTCCACTCCCTTTTCTTAGTAGCTTTGAACTCTGATAGTCAATAGGTACTTTCGCTTTCTCTGAGAAATTGACATTGTCTAAATAATAGTAATATGTTTAATCTCAATGATTCCTTACAGTTTAAATAATTATTTCATATACATAATAAATTATATTAAATAATGCTTTTCTCATATGGGATCACACATAGTGCTACTGAATAATGGTACAGTTGGTCATTTCAGAGTCAGTGGGGCCCTGTTTGACCTATTCCAGCCTCTAGGGTTGCTTAATAGATCCAGTAATGTTCAGTCTCTTCTGTTAGAGTCATGTGATAAGGGTGTAAAGAGGCACTTAAAAGCTAATGTCAGAATACACTTCAATTTCTCTGAGAAACTCTTCCTACTGGGGCTAAGAATACCACTTACATACCCAGTCATCTCCTGGGAATGAACCAGGCATATCTGAAGCTGTTCTTTATCACCCAGATGCTTTATAGGTCTATGTGGTTAGGGCTGTGACCTCATTCTCTATGGCAGAGAAAACTGCCACAGGAAATGAAGCTGTGGTCCTAATTGGTTAATTATAGGCGAACCCTGCAGCAGTGAAACTCTGCCCTCTGGATCAAGGCTTCCCTCTACCCACTGTTGGCCTCTGTTCTCAGTCCACTTGCCACTCATGGATGACTATGCACATCAGTTTCTTCTACCACCTTCCTTTCTTTCTTCTACCACCTGTCTTCTTCCACCTTCCTGGCCTCCACACACCTAACAAATTACTCACAGGATTGATCCATGTCAATGCTGTCAGTGCAGTTGCTTTTATTGATACAGCAGATCTGCACTGTGAATTATCCACAAGTTTTGGCTACTGCCTCATGCTGTAGCTCACCCTGGCTGTCGTCCCCTGTCTCCTATGTTCTGGGCCTGGCCAGGCTTTCTATCGGTCAGAATTTCCCCATTCTGCCTCTGCCTCAAAGCTATTTATTTGTTTTCTCTGCCTCTTGGTATTGATGTTATATGAATGTTGTCTTTGATTCACGTGCCAGTGTTTTTTCTGGGGGCTGAACTTTCTTTTAAAAAAGACTTTGGTGCTTGTGTTGAAAGGTTTTGACAAACCTGAGACTACAATATGGTTTGGCCAGTAAGCATTCATTCACTTAGTTATTTAGTTCATTACTGGGTGAGGGGATAGATAAAATAATTGAAAAACACCTGGTCCCTGCTGCCAATGAATTTATAGGGAGAGAGATTTATAGTTGTACTGAAAAAACCATAAAGGGTGCTTAATGTGCTAAGTGTCATAAAAGAGGTAGTGTTTTTGGGAGATGAAAGAGATATCTTCCAGCTAATTATATCATGAAAAGCACCAAATATTTACCAACCTACCTGATCACTGAAGCCAGACTTTTTTTTCCTGCTCATTTGGTAAACATGCATGCAAACACTCAATCGATAGACAGTCACTGAATTACTGTGCTTACCAGGCACTGTGCCAAGCTCTGGAAATAGAAGGCAAATAACATAGAATCTGTGCCCAAGTGGCGCTCACAGGCCAGTGAAAATAGAGCAAGTGTTCAGAGTGGAAACTTGGGAAAATTCTGACTATACAGAAATCTTGCTTGTCAGGCAGAGCCAGCTTGTGCCCGGCTGCAGTGTAATGGCCTGAGGGACTGGAAGTTGTGGGAATGGTTTATTAAAATGTTGGTTGACAGGAAATCAGTTCTCTGAGCCTTAACCATTCCAACAGATGACTTGGAAGACTTTCCCTACAATTTTCCCTCCAACTAGAAAAATAGAAATTTAAATCCCACATTGAGAGTCATCTGCCTCAGCGTCATCTGCAGGCCCTGAGAAATACAGGAAGGGCCTTTCTGTGGTGTCATGCCCATAAGGGGGACACAGAATGAGTGAGGAAGGGGATTGGCAGGTGGAGCAGCTGCAGGGCACGTCTCTCCTAAGTGCCCCATGCCTTCCATGGAGGAGGATTTGCAGCATGGGCCAGTCGGAGACTCTCAGTCATTTCCACAATGCATTCCTCTGTGATTTACTATAGAAAGTAAAGGCCTATTAAATCTTCAGTGTAGCAGAGCACCACACCCCCTAGCCTTCTTTTTTCTCTCCTGGCTGATTTCTGCTCTCCTCACCCAGGCTCCTTGGCTTTGTTCCCACAGAAGTCAATGCCAGCTCAACAGATGCTCCCTGGCAGCAAGCTGTCAGGCAGTTTTATGTTCCTTGCGGTGAGTGATGGCCTGGCCAGGCATGTGGATCAGTGATAGGGTGCGGTTTGCCAGGTGCCACTCCCCCAGGCAGTTCAGAGAGGCTGGGGGAGCATTGGAAGTGCTTCAGCCGCCTTGACTGGCCTTGTTGTCTAGGCTGTGCGAACCAAAGATTCCAACTAACGTTTTCCTGAGTGTATTTCCTAATTTGTTATCTCTAAACCAGGCCCCCTTCGAGTGGTCATGGACATAACCTTCAGTGGTGAGGTATGGTAAGGGGGTAGGGAACCAATCCGAAAGGCCCTAACGGTGGGCTCCATGCTCTGTTTCTATAAGGGACACTCGTAGACCATACAGTGATACTTCATTCATTCATTCACAGGCATTTTTTGAGGACTTACCTTGTAACATGTACTCATGAAGAAACAGAGTGTTTGTTGAACTCACAGTTAATGGAAATGTTAAAATAAGGTTAGGAGATGGTATGTTTTCAGATTTCATCATATCATTATTCTTTGACCACTGGGCTGAACAGGAATACAAAGAGCTCTGCCCATACAGGGAAGAAGACATTTAATGATATTTTTACTTACTAACTTTATTTTTAAGTGATTACCCATCAGGTTCAATGAATAGCTTTTCCTGGTTCAGTAAAGGCCTGAAAGAGTTAATAGAAAAGAAATACAATATTGCATTCTTTTACTGGGAGAATTTAGGCCAGTAATAACTCCAGGTTTCCAAACCTCCTGCCTTCCTCTCAGTTTCTCAGCAATGTCTCCACCCCCATCTCATCTTCTGCTGGAGGAGGGTCTCAGCGTTCTAAACAGGTATCTGGTTTCACTGTAGAACTGATTTCCTTCCTGAGCCATTCAGGCCTCCTCCTGAGCTCTCTCTCCAGCACTGCTTTTCATGTTTGTCTTTCTTGCTGGCCAGCAGGGAGCCGTAAAGCCAACTCCTTGGATGTTTCTCCACTGGGAACACTAGGTATCACAGATTTCCCTGGTGAAGCCCGGTCAGTGCTTTTGCAACTCTAATGGCATAAGTCCCCTGCAGGAATTCTCTTTGACCTAGAGGCTTAGAGTAGATAGAGAGCAGAGGCTGGGTTTACAGACTTGTTTGGAAGGAAGTTCAGGTCCCAAAGAAAAACAGAAAGAAAGTTACATTTGGTGACAAGAAAGCTTCCTTGCACAAAGGAAGAATGTGGACAGAATTGTCTGTTCTGGAAGAGTTTTACCTCATATTCTTGTTCGGTTTTGGAGTGACCTGGAGGAAGCTAATGGAGATACCTCCAGCCGCTCCCTGGTATTACCACTGCTCTCACAGCGTTAGCGGTCCAGTCTCATCAACGCAAAATCCTGCTCACACAGTTTTGACTATTGCTATGTCTACTTTTCCTCCCCCTGAGGCCTGACTCAGATAGTCATAAAAACTCTGTCTTTCTTAACTTCTGGATTGCACAGGCATCCTTCTAGCTTCCCCAGAACAAATGAGAGATGTTAATCCTGGACTGAGATTACTTCTGTGCTGCCGCTGACATCGTCTGTTGGATTGTCTTGTTTCCTTTATTAGTTTGGTTATAAAGTGCCAAGAACCCATCTTGAAATGGCAGAGATAGAAAGTGGAATTTACTGACTCATGGAATCCAAGGAAAAGGCTGAAAAACTAAACCATGGAAAGTGCAAGGATTGGGCTGTGTCCCAGAAACAATGAAAATCAAGATCTCAAAACACTGGCAGGATCTCTCCCTCTGCTCTCTGTCTCTTATCTCTGGTTCTTTCTGTGGGTAGCTTCCTTCTCACTACAAATGACTTTTCTCTCAGGTGGGCAACATGGCTTATGGCAACATCCAACTTTTATATCTTACAACTTTGTCAGAGACAGAGAGAGAAAACTGATTCGATTCCTAAATGCCAGATCAAAAAATTCCAGGGATTGGCTGGATTTGACCAATCAACTCAGCTAGACCAGTCACCTGTGGCCAGTAGATGGGGTTACATGATACCAGCTGGTCCTGGGGCCCACCACTGTTTTTGCAGAGGGGGCGTGTTTCTAGAGAAGGGAATTATTGTGAGCTGGGCAGCTACCCCAAGAGCTGTGAGCTACAACACCCCCAGGGGCCTGATTTGAATCTGACTGTGGTCCTACTGTGCTTCTCCAGCTGCTGTTGGAAACAGATCAAGAACTGGGGGGCATTTTCAAGATATATTTCTTAATAACCAAGATACTTTCATATTTTGGAACCTGTTGCATCTTGTCTTCACTGAATAATAGACTTACAAAATGACAGTGCTAGAAGGAAACAAAATGCAGTGCTTTTTTCCCCCGGCTGCTGAAAGAAGCCCTAAGGAGTTATTTCAGATGTCTGGGGGTCTGGGTCGGGGGTGGGTGGAGTCAGAGAAAAAGAAAGTAAGAGAACTGACCTGTGGATTCCCACCCCAGCCCTAACAGAGAAGCTCTGCTTTTCCCTATTCTACATATCTGGAGTTCATAGAAGTTATAATTTGTAAAAAGATTATGAAGCAAAAAGGAGGAGGAGGAAAATAAGAATAAAACTACTAGTCCAACAGCCCAGAGGGTAACAGCCTCTTACAAAAAGCACATGTTATTTCATCTGCTGCAGGAGCAGGTGTAGTCAGTTGTAAAACCTAGCAGCAGAGCTACTCAGGGCCTGGGCTTGCACCCCAGGCCTATTTTAAGATAAACATCTTTGTGGGGAAGGAAAGTGGGTGGTGTGGTTGGTCCTCATAAGTATCTACTTTGTCCTTCAAATCAATTCTTTTCAGAGCCAGCAGCAGGCATTTATAGCAAGAACTAGGTCTTGCCTGCCCCCTAGGTGAGAAGTACAGGAATCTTCAAGTCAAAGAGGAGACAAACTGAGGCTTGGTTTAGTGGTTGTCTCCCAAGTTAGGTTTAAAGCGAGAGGCCGAGATCTGAAGTCAATGTGACCCTTAACCTGTGGACAAGAATAGTCCCACTCACGTGTGAATCTCTGATCTCTTTGTTAGATGCCACTTAACAGATCAACATGCAGACATAGTAGTGACATGACAAAGGCCTTTCTTCAACTAAAATTTTTTTTTTTTTTTTTTTTTTTTGCGGTATGCGGGCCTCTCACTGTTGTGGCCTCTCCTGTTGTGGAGCACAGGCTCCGGACGCGCAGGCTCAGTGGCCATGGCTCACGGGCCCAGCCGCTCCGCGGCATGTGGGATCTTCCCAGACTGGGACACGAACCCGTGTCCCCTGCATTGGCAGGCGGACTCCCAACCACTGTGCCACCAGGGAAGCCCCAACTAAAATTTTTTATCAATGATTGCACTGAAGACATGCTTATCAGTTTTAAAAATCACATGACTCTGGGCAGAATAGTAAATATCCTCAGGATTTAACCATCTACCACTCTTCTGGAATGACTTCAGGATCCATGATGAAGATACTCCAGCCTTGCAATTCCTTGACCGTCCCCACTGCAATGATTTTTCCCCCTCTTTGCCACTTCACTAAGGCCACGTACTGAGGCCACATCCTGCATCTTATTCCACAGAATTGCCCTACCCCTGAAATCTTGAACTCTGAAACTCCACTCAGTGCTCAAAGCCCCAATTTCCACACTCCTCCATTCCCATGAAACTTATTTTCAATCGCATCAAGTTCTCTTCTCCTTACTCTTCTCCATCTTCTCAGTTTATCAGCTTTCATTTAGTTTCTTCTCCCAGGTGCAGATTCCAGGATCAATCCCTTCAAATACACTCTCATCACCATCCTCACTTCCTTTGCCTTAGCGATCTCTGCCTCTCCTCTGACCAGTTCTGGTCCTACATTAGCCTATTTCTGGTTTCCTCCACTCAGGGCCCAGGCCTGCTGAGCACTTCTAGAGGAAACACAGAACCTTGCGGGTTGATTCAATTACAAAATTATGATTTCCAGCCCCAGCTGAGTCCTTGATGTTGCCAGGAAATCTTTAGCTCTTTCCAGCTTCCCACAGGGTCCCTTTCCTGAAGCCTCCATCACTCTCCCTATCCCTTTCACTCTCAACAGGTAGACGTGCCTACTTTTTAATGGATAGAGGGGCAATTGGATTTGAGCTCCTTCAGCTGCCGTCTTCCCCACCTCCCTGTCTCCCCACAGAGGTACCTATTCCTGGCTCTCATCATCATCAGAGGAAGTGGCCCTCTTCCCTCCTCATTCATGCTCCTCCCCTTGTATCTGTTTCTGTTTCACTAACCCCTCATCTCAGCCTGCAAATATCCTCTCATCCTAAAAAACCCTCATTCCTTCACACCTTCCTCTCCAGCAAATACCCTCTCTCCTCCTCTCACCATTTCTGTTTTCCTCCTTCCTGAGGTCTTCTCAGTTCACTGCCGTCTGACTTTTCACCCCACCGTGCATGCTATCAGTTCTCACAAAGGTCACCAAAGCCTCTTAAATGTAAATGAAATGGGTTTTCCAGTCCTCAGCCTGACTTTTCTATAGCATTTGACCTTCTTGACCACCCGTCTTAACATTCTCTGGTCCTGGATTCCCACATAACACTTTCTCTTGATTCTTCGCCTGTCTCTCTGATTGCATGTTCTAAAATAATTTTTTTTTTTTTGGCCACGCTGCGAGGCTTGCAGGATCTCAGTTCCCCAGCCAGGGATCGAACCCGATCCCCTACAGTGAAAGCCCAGAATCATAACCACTAGGCCACCAGGGGACTCCCTAAAAGAATTTTTTTTGCTGCTCACTTCACTTGTCCCTTTGATGTTGATATACCCCAGCCTCTGACCTGAGCATTCCTTCCTTTTCTCTCATTGTATGCTTTCTTTGCTGTAGTAGAAATAATACATTCTTTAGAGTAAGATGGGGTGGGTTCAAATTCCATTTTCACCACTTATCAGCACTATGATCTTGAGCAATGTTTCCCATATGAAAAATGGGACTAATAATATCGATTTTAATGACTGGGTATGATGATTAAAGGAGATAATGCATACAAAGAGCTTCATTCAGTGGCTGACACGGATGGGCACTCAGTGCATTTTCATTCTCTTCTTTCCCTCAGTGCCCTCTCTCTTCACTCCCTTTCCTGCCAAAATAACTTCTTATGGTTCACCTTACTTTTGTGGGTGTTGTAGATCCCAGGATTTGGAGTCAGCACTGGGTTGAGATCCTTGTTCTGCCGCTTACCAGCCCTGTGACCCTGGGCTTGTTGCTCTGAACCGTGGTTTCCACACCTGTAATATGGTAATAGTAGTTCCACATCTCTAATCAACGTGAAGGGGGGGATAAATATTTACATATTTGACTCTTGAACAACATGGGGGTTAGGGGCGCCAACCCTCCGCATAGTGGGAAAACTGCATATAACTTATAGGTAGCCCTTTGGAGGCCCACAGTCCCTCCACATCTGCATTAACTAACCACAGACATTATAGTACTGTCGTATTTACTCTTGAAAAGAATCTGTGTAGGGAATTCCCTGGCAGTCCAGTGGTTGAGACTCTGTGCTTTCGCTGCTGAGGACCCAACTTCGATCCCTGGTTGGGGAACTGGGATCCCACAAGCTGTGCAGCACAGCCAAAAAAAAAAAAAAAAAATTGTAAATCAATTATACTGCAATAAAAAAATAAATTAATAAAAAGGTTAAAAAAAAGAAAGTAGTCTGTTTATAATTGGATGCACACTGTTCAAACCCATGTTGTTCAAGGGTCAACTGTATAAATCTATATGCACACACATATATACACACACACACGTATGACGTTTTGGACTCTCTCTTTTCGTCACTGCCTACCTCCTGTCAGTCATCGCTGACTTAATTCTGTAATTTGTCCTTTTCTGACTGTACTGCTTCAGTTTAGGCCTTCATCTTCTCTCACTTGAATTATTGCCTGGATGCTGCTCTTTCTGTCCCATGTTCTGCTGTGTCTAGAGTGACCTTTCTAAGATACATGTCTCACCGTTTCACTCTCCTGTTCCAAAACTCCATGCTTTCCTTTTGAAGCTCTTTAGGCTTTAAGTCTAAGTTCTGGTAGGTTTTGTGCTGACCTATTTCTCCAAAATCATTGCCTGCCACTTACACCTCTGCCCACACACTGATTTGTTAACTGGATGTTCCTCCAAGATACCATATGCCTTCAGGCTCTTCCTTTCTTTTTCTTTTCTTTCTTTCTTTCTTTTTTTTTTTATTACTGCTCACTAGGATACCCTTCTACTCTTCTCCAATTGGCAAATATCCTTAAAGAACCAGACAAATGTCTTCTTTCCTCTTGATCTTTCCCTAATAGCCTCATCCTTCCATCCTGTTGCTCCTTCTGTGCATAGATAGCGTTTTTTAACACTTCTCCATTGTTGCAGTAATCATTTTGTATTAGAGTTATTTATATGCCTGTAATCAGTGGGCCTGGCACAATGCCTGGCAATGTTGGTTGATTTGAATAAATGAATACATGAAATGACAGGGTCTGGAAGGATCTTGTGAGATGGGATCTAACCAGTTGAAATTTGTTAAAGATAAATATGCGTCAAGAAGACCAGTTATACAAGAATGGAAATAGAGGAGACTGGCTTCACAGCAGAATGTGTTAAAAATTTTTAGAGGTTTGGTTGATAGCACTGAGTCAACTATGTGAGGTGGTAACAAAAAAAGAAGGAGAAGAAGAGGAGGAGGAAGAAGGGGAAGAGAAGGAGAAAAGAATGTGAAACATCTTGTCTGATTTTATAGCCAGAGTATTGGGGTTGGTTCTAGATATTATGGTTTTAGAGGGATTTAGTCCAGAATAGCAATAATTCTTGAAACCATTTGTAAAAATAGACAAAATAAGATGATGAAAATAAACATAATGAGGAAGAAAAAAGGAGAAAGCACAAATATACAAAATAAGAAATGAGAGTGGAGAAGTAATCCTTGAAACAGAAAAAACTGTAACAGTCTTTGCAGGTCTGTACAAATAAATTTTAAAACTTTGGTGAAATTGATAATTTCTGAGGGAAATTCTGATTACTAAAATTGATAGAAATGGAATATTTAAACAGACCAATTTCTGTAGATGAAATAGAGAACCTTAATAAGGAACTATTCCTATTCCTCAAAAAATGTACCAGGCAGAGATTATTTCACAGGGGAATTCTACCAAACCTCCACTCGTCAGACAGTCCCAGTGCTCTACAGATGATGTCAGAGGATTGAAAATAAGGAGAAACTTCCTGCTCCATTTTATGAATATACCTACATGGTAGTGCAAAAAAGAAAACTACAGACTAATATTACTTGTGAATACCCATGAAAAAGTACAACAAATATAGTACTAATATAGCACTAGTAAATATTTTATTAGCGAACAAAATTCAAAACCACACTAAAAATGTAATTATTATGATCAAATAGGATTAACTCCAGGAATGCAAGGTAGGTTCATTATTAGGAAATCCACATATACTAGATCTCAGGAACAATAATCATAGAATTATCTCCATAAATGCTGACAAAACTTTCATCAAAATTTAACACCCGTTCCTTATAAAACCACTCAAGAAAATAAGACTTGCTTGGTAACGGCATCGAGATGTGGTTCGAGATTCACTCTGGGATCGCCATCATTACCATGCGTGTTCAAACTGCGAAAGGCCACTGCGCGCATCCACAGGTTCACTAACAGGGGCAAGGAAAAAATGGTTGCCCATTATTCGTATCAGTGGAACTTGATGGAAAGACATAGGCGCATCTCTGGAGTTAATCGTTACTATGTGTTAAAGGGTTTGGAGAACATTGATTAAGGAAGCATTTTCCTGATGGATGAAAAATAACTCAGTTACGCTCGTCTACCCCTGCTAGAAGGTTATGCAGTGTATTGTGTAGCATGCCCTGTATTTTATAGTGTGTGATAAAAATAAAACAAAAAAGTAGGGACTTCCCTGGTGGCGCAGTGGTTAAGAATCCGCCTGCCAATGCAGGGGACGTGAGTTCCAGCCCTGGTCTGGGAAGATCCCACGTGCTGCGAAGCAGCTAAGCCCGTGCGCCACAACTACTGAGCATGTGCTCTAGAGCCCTTGCACCACAACTACGGGGCCTGTGCTCTAGAGCCTGCAAGCCATAGCTACTGAGCCCACATGCCACAACTACTGAGCCCACATGCCACAACAACTGAAGCCCATGCACCTAGAGCCTGTGCTCCGCAACAAGAAGCTAGAAGCTCGTACACCGCAATGAGAAGCTTGTGCACCACAATGAGAAGCTTGTGCACCACAATGAAGAGGAGCCCCTGCTTGCAGCAACTAGAGAAAGCCCACGTGCAGCAGCAAAGACCCAACGCAGCCAAAAATAAATAAATAAACAAACAAACAAAACCCCAAAGAAGTCGAAAAAATAAAAAGAAAAGAATACTTGATGGATTCTTTCTTAACATGATAAAATAAATAAATAAATATATATATATATACACACACATACCTTATTCCTAAAAACCAGTCACTTTCTAAATTGGGAAACACTACAAGTATTTTCTCTAAGTCCAGAAACAGGTAAGGATGCCCACTATCTCCACTACTGGTCAACATTGTACCAGGGGTATTTAGAAATTGATTAGAGGCACAAGGCTTAGTAAAGAAGTAAAACTATTTCTTTTTGTAGATGATATGACAGTAATCCTGGAAAGCATTGAGAATTACTGATAAAACAAACAATAGAAGATAAGGTAACAGGATATAAAATTAACCTACAGCTTTCACATACACAAAGAGTAACCAATTACAGAATGTAATGGTAGAGAAAACCACATTTATAATCACAATAAAGAAGAATTGAATACTGAGAAGTGAACTTAACAGGAAATGTATAAAACCTACAAGAGGAAAACTTTAAGACACTCCTGAAAGACACATTTGAACAAATGGAAAGACACCCCCTATTCCTGAATAGGTGATTCAACATCATAAAGGTAACAGTTCTGGCTATGTCAATTTATAAATGTAATATAATCCCAATAAAAATTCTGACAGGCTTTATGGAAGTTCGTATGGGGAAATAAATTTGCAAGAATAGACAAGAAAACATTAAAAAGAGAAAAATTTCAAGGGGGAGGGACTAGTACCAGATATTAAAATATACTATAAAGCCTCTACAAATAAAACATTTTGGTACTGGTGCATGAATAAACAAATATACAAGTGATATAGAATACAAAGTCCAGAAATAAACCTAAACTCTGTAAATTTAGTATATGATAAAGGTGGCATCTCAAATCCCTGGGGTAAAGAGTGTCTTTTTAGTAAATGGTGCTGGAACAACTGGGTAGCCATTTGAAAAAAGATAAATTGTATCTATATCTCATATCATACACGAATAAATTCCAAATGGATCAGGGATCTAAATGTAAACAATTTTGAAACCATATGAGAACTAGAAAAAAGCAGAGGTGAATTCTTTCACCTCAAGTGTAGGGAAAGGCTTTCTGACCATGACTCAAAATTCAGAGGCAATAAAATAAAATATCAGTAAATTTGATTATATAAAAATGAAAACCTTTTCATGGCCAAAAAACTACCATAAACCAAGTCAAAAGATGACTGACAAACTGGGAAATCTCTACAACATATGTCAAAGACAAAAGGGTAACATTCCTAATATATAAAGAACCCTTAAAAATGGAGGCACAAAGGACCAAACACTTTGATAGAAAAATGGGAAAGAGATGTGAACAGACAATTGATGTAGATATAAAAAAGATATAAAAGATAAGAATATAAAATGAATTCTTAAACCTACCAGAGGAGGTTCAAACTCATAACTAAAGAAATGAAGATTAAAACAGCACTGAGATACAATTTCTCACCTATCTGTCACACTGGCAAAAATTTAAAAGTATGACAACATGTTCTGTTGGCAAGGCTGTGGGAAAATGCACTCTCTTGCATTGCTGTTGGGAATGCAAATGGATACAATGCTTTTGGCAGGGATTTTGGCAATATATGATAAAGCTATCTACTTAATGTGCCTTTTTACCTAGCAATCTTCTTTGAATCTACCCTGAAGGTAGACCTCCATCAACATGAAAATACGCACGCATAAGGTTACTCATTGCTGCAGCGTTTCTAATTGCAAAATATTGGAAAAAACCTGAATGCCCATATGTAGAAGAGTGGTTGAATAAATTATGGTATAGCCACATAATGGAGTTCTATGTAGCTGTAAAATAAGGAAGATCTCTAGACCATTATGGGGTGATTTCCAGAATATATTAAGTGAATATTAATTGAAGTGAAAAGTGCAGATGATAAAAGAATATCAATGCTATGCTGTTTTTCACATAAGAAGGAAAGGGAAATAAGAAAATATACATCTCTTTTTTTTCCCCAGATAACATAGGACGAATCTGATTGGTTACCTACAGGGGAGGATAGGAATGGGGTGGAAAGAATGGAGAAAAGGGAATGGAGTAGAAAGAATGATGGAGGAGTGATACTTCTGAATATATGTTTTTATATAGCTCTGACTTTTAGAATCATGGTAATCTTTCTCCTACCCCAAAAATAAATAATTAAAATCCACCAAGACGTGAGGAGAACCCAAAATGGACTGTAAATTGTAATAAATGTACCTAACCATTATTGCAGTTAGTAACATAACCACACTGAAGGTGGTGGAAAGAAAAGAACTAACCTAAGTCACTTTGGAATCAGTATTTTGAGTGTACACTGTAAGGCCAAAGACAAAAAGAACTATATACAAATATTATGTTCTGGTTAGTAAATTTGTTTTTCACAAGGTATGGATTAGCAAGTCAAACTATTTGATGTGTTTCCTAGGACTGCGGAAATGTTGGTAAATATACTGTGAATAGAGTCAGATTTCTCACTGTGGGAGAAAGGAGTTACATATAAGGAAAAGGGAAAAGAGAGGTGAACCCTGTGGTGTTGGGCTGGAGGCGGGATCAGGATAATTCATGGTATGTCTCTCCATCAGTCTGTCAAGATAAGTAGATACAGATATGTGTGTATGTGTGTATACATACACATATTTCCTACTCTGCTACCGAGAGGGCCCAGAATGTTACCCAAGTAGAATGAGTACACCTCATGCCCAAAGTTTGGATTCTAAAAACTGTTCTCCAATAAAAGGAGCCAGAATTGTTTTCTTTTGAGAAATAGCTGATTACAGAGCTGGGACAGAGAAAATACAAGATGAGGGGACTCTTTTAAAAATACAGGTTCAAAAAAACACAAAAAACAAAACCAGGTTCTAATTCATTAGGGCTGGGGCACTGTTTGAGAGTCTGCATTTCCATTTTATTTATTTATTTATTTATTAGAAATTGGGGACCCAATTCAAGGGTCCCGCTATTCTTTTTTTTTAATTAATTAATTTATTAATTTATTGGCCGTGTTGGCTCTTTGTTGCTGTGCGCAGTCTTTCTCTAGTTGTGGCGAGCGGGGGCTACTCTTCGTTGCGGTGCGCGGGTTTCTCATTGTCGTGGCTTTTCTTGTTGCAGAGCACGGGCTCTAGGCACGCAGGCTTCAGTAGCTGTGGCATGTGGGCTCAGTAGTTGTGGCTTGCGGGCTCTAGAGCACAGGCTCAGTAGTTGTGGCGCACGGGCTTAGTTGCTCCGCGGCATGTGGGATCTTCCCGGACAAGGGCTCGAACCCATGTCTCCTGCATTGGCAGGCGGATTCTTAACCACTGCGCCACCAGGGAAGCCCTCCATTTTATTTTATTTTTATTTATTTTTATTTTTAATTTATTTTTGGCTGTATTGGGACTTCGTTGCTGCGCGTGGGCTTTCTCTAGTTGCAGTGAGTGGGGGCTCCTTTTCATTGCAGTGCACGGGCTTCTCATTGTGGTGGCTTCTCTTGCTGAGAAGCACGGACTCTGGGCGCGTGGGGTTCAGTAGTTGTGGCATGTGGGCTCAGTAGTTGTGGCTCACTGGTTTAGTTGCTCCATGGCACGTGGGATCTTTCTGGACCAGGGCTCAAACCCGTGTCCCCTGAATTGGCAGGCGGATTCTTAACCACTGTGCCACCAGGGAAGCCCTTATTTTATTTTATTCTATTCTGTTTGAAGTATAGTTGTTTTGAAGTATAGTTGATTTACAATGTTTTATGGGAGTGCATTTCTAACAGGCTCCTGGGTGATACTGATGCTGCTGGTCCAGGGAGCACACTTTTATTAGTAGACAACTACTTACTGTAGATTATTACACAAGAGACTCAAACATTGGATGTGGTGGAAGAAGTGACTTCCATTCTAAGAGTTTTGGTGAGGTCATTTGAACCTCCGGGATGCGTTAATTTAGCTGGCAGTGTAGTCGAGTGTAGAGTGGAAGGAGCACTGGCTTGGGAGTCAGGGTGAATTTCATATGGTTTACAGTCTGGGTGGCCTTGAACAATTTATTTCACCTTTTTTGAGCCTCAGTTTCCAGTTGGCAAAATAGATACAGTAAAATATCGCTGGCAGATTAGCATTAGAGAAAATGTGTTTAAGGACCTAGCATAGCTCTTGACACAGCGTAGGTGTTCAGAAAAGTGGTGACAGTTATTATGCTGTAGAATCCTCTTTACTGGAAGACCAGAGCTGTGATTAATGTGCATGAACATTACTGTTTGGAGCCTCAAAGTAGTTTTGCATCAGAGACAACTTACTTTTATTCATTGACCAAAAGAAGACTATGGTTACTTAAGTAAAATCGTCTTGGCCTGATGATGAAAAATACTTGTTCTTGTCTGCCCTTGCATAATTAACTTTTACAATCATTTTAAGTCTTGGCCTGATGAAATGTGACAAATGATTCACTGATTCAAACAGATATTTGTTGAGCACCTCTTACTCTGAGTCCAACAATCTTGAACTCTTACAACTTCCTGCATAGAGCGTAGTTCAGACCTGAGCTCCTTTTGAGCTCACTGTCCCCTCTGCCTCCTCTCCTCCTTCAGGAACCCCTCCACCGCCGAGCATGGGCTTCAGGTTGGGCTAATACTCTCTTAGCACCTTGTACACACCTGTCATAGTGCTTGTCTCTACCAGCCTGCGAGCTTCTCTTCCTCTCCCTCTCTTCTCGTATTTTTCCTGCAAACTTCTCGAAGGCATAACGCTCTTTGTAGCCCCATAGCAGAACAGTGCCTGCACTCAACTTGTTGAATGGATTACTTGACACAGGACATCCTCAAGGAGATCGGAGTCTGAGGTGTGTGGGAGGGTCAGGGAAGGCTTCCTGGAAAAGGTGATGCTTGAGCTGAGATTTAAGAGGAGATGGCAAGCAGGGGGAGGTAGCGTGGCTGGAAAACATGGTGCATTTGGGGGACTGCACATGGTTTGGCTGAACTGAAACATGGGGGGCAAAAGTGGGGGAAGGGAGTGAGTGAAGCTGGAGAAGAGGTAAGGGCCAGCACATGACAGACTTAAATGCAGCTAAGGAGATTGGGTTTTATCTTGAGGATAATGAGAAGCCAGTGAAGGATTTTAAGCAGGAATGTGTGGAGGGTGGGTTGGGGGTGAGATTTGATACAGAGAGTTGTACATAAGCCTGGTAATCTGACCCAGCTGTTACCCATAATGCCTTTCTGGCCTGGAGCATAGTGGTTTGCTATGGAAGTGCCCTTTGCCTGGCCTGCCTCACAAGTGTTTTGGCTGTACAGTGGGAGCAGACCTGGACAGGAGTCTGGCCCATGTTAAGGCAGAAGGTGCAGCCGCCTCTATTCTGCAGAGTGAGTTGAATAGCAAGAGGCCCTTGGTAAATGCTTGGACCATCTTTACTGGGTTTCCTTACCAGGTCTGCCAGGTCCTAGCTATGGGGACATTAGAGAAGTTGCATAATTTCTCTGAACCTCATCCATAGAATGGAGATGATACCGACCCTTCAGTGCTTTTGTGAGAACTGAATTAGATAATGATAATGAAAATAATAATGACCATTTAGTAAGCATCAACTGTGTGGCAGGCTGTGTTCCAGGTACATTATTAACTCATTAAAACATATATAGGGGCTTCCCTGGTGGAGCAGTGGTTAAGAATCCACTTGCCAATGCAGGGGACATGGGTTCAAGCCCTGGTCTGGGAAGATCCCACATGCCGCGGAGCAGCTAAGCCCGTGTGCCACAACTACTGAGCCTGTGCTCTAGAGCCTGCGAGCCACGACTTCTGAGCCCACGTGCTGCAACTACTGAAGCCCGAGTGCCTAGAGCCCGTGCTCTGCAACAGCAGAAACCACCGCAATGAGAAGCCCGTGCCCACCACAACTAGAGAAAGCCCACGTGCAGCAACGAAGGCTCAACGCAGCCAAAAATAAAATAAGTAAATAAGTAAATTTATTTTAAAAATCATATATAAAACATCAAAAATAGTGTTTAGTTCATGGTAGGTACTCAGTAAATATCAGATTCCTCCCCCTACCTCCTGCTGATCATTGCACTTCCTATAGTTTGTCCGTAGCTGATAGATTATTGCCTTAGCACTACCTTCCAAAGGACTTTATTTATTCCCACAAATCGACATAGAGAAAGAAAATAGTGAAGATTTCATTTAAGCCCAGGAAGCAGCCAGTGAGTAATTTCCAACATCATTTCATTAAGGAAGTACTTGGGGCTTAGAAATCAACTGTACTTTAACCAAATTATAGTTTAATACTGTTAGCCTTTGAACTTAATTTTTAGGTTCAGGGTCTTGGGCTTCTACAGAAATCAGACAGAACTGCTGCCTGTACTGACATTGTTCATGTGCTATTTTGATATTTAGTGCCCATCTTCAGACCAGATAATCAGAATAAACACCTGAATGCAAGCTGTGTTTAAAATGGAATATGTAAGGTTGTCTAAGTGTTGGGATGAGTTATGTGTCCAACCTGAGTCTGACGGGTTTCTGATGGTACTGGACCATAGCTTTGTCTGAAAAATGAAACCTCCCTCCATCTGCAGCCTCAGTCTTCAGGAACACTGCTTGTCATAGCCTTTCTTTTTCTTTCTTTGTGCAGGTTTCAGGTAACTAGATCCTCTTTGACAATATAAAGCATGGATTAAAACTAGCTCCGTAGCAATCCCAGGATTATAGGCTCAGGAGAATAAACCTTGGATTGGGTTCAGTTAAGCCTCATTGTAAAGAAATCAGCTATGGGAGAGGCATTTCTGAGCTTGGTTTCTGTTGATTCCTGGTTCCCCAAGATCAGTTCTTAGGAGTGTCACAGTTCATTGTGCATACAGGACATGAGTGATTGTTCCTGAGAAGCATAATGGGTTGCTGGCAGCAGTGGTTACACTTGAAAACTGGCTGTGGTTCTGGCCCAGCCTTTATCCCTGGTTGACAGCAAAACTCAAGGAAAGCAGGAGTCATAGTCACTGAAACACTCATCTGCGCACCTGTGTCCACACTGCCACCCAAGTCAGAGGTTAGCTTATCCCTGGAGACTAGCATAAAACTAGAGAATTTTAGAACATACTCCATGTCTGACCATCTTTCTTTCTTTCCTTAAAACCTCCTCCTCCCTCTGGATATAGACTGCCCAATCTCAAATGCTGCCTTAGAGGGTGCAGGGTAGAGGATAAGAGTAATATGCAACTATTCCCTTATTTCCACCTTTCATTTTCCAGCAACAGCTGCAGGCATATGTGGCCTGGGTGAACGCACAGCTGAAGAAGAGGCCAACAGTGAAGCCTGTGCAGGACCTGCGACAGGATCTCCGGGATGGGGTGATCCTGGCGTATCTCATCGAGATTGTAGGTCAGTTGGCCCTGGACTCCAATGTTAGCGTAAACCAGAACATGACCTCTTTTATCCTCCATATACCCTTCAGAGCAGATTGCTCCTTCTTTAAAATAAATGGAAATGGGACTTTCCTGGTGGTCCAGTGGTTAAGAGTCTGAGCTTCCACTGCACGAGGCACAGGTTCGATCCCTGGTCGGGGAACTAAGATCCCGCATACTGCGGCCAAAAAAAATTTTTTAAATAAATGAATAAAATAAATGGAAATGGAAGTAGAGAAGACTTAAGATACTCGCCCAAGGTTACTTTATTTATTTATCGTCAATAAGCACTGTGTTGCAGGTGCCGTGTTAAGCTTTGGGAGTATGATGATGGGCACAGTCTAGGCTCTCAAGAGTCTCCCAATCTATTTGGAAAGACTGGAAAGTGAAGTCACTTCCATTAATGTACTTAGTATTCTGATGGGGCAAGTACAGATAGGAGCACATGGGGGACACCCAACCCAGTCTTAGGGGTTGAGGGATGGCTTGCCAGAAGATTTGATGTCTAGACTGAGGCTGGAAAAGGAAGCGGTAGCCAGGCAAAAAGAAGGTGTGTTAGCAGCAAAAGGACCCCTCTATGGTATTCACTACCATGATGCTTCCCAAGAGACCTTGTTTTCTTGAAGCCCTGGAGTTGTTGCCGGTCATTCTTATTAGATGGTATCATAACCTTATTTCCATAGCATTTGTCTGTAGCTCTGTTATTATTTCTCTCACCAAAAGGTAATTATTTACTATCTATTTCTCCTGTATAGACTGAGCTCTTTAAGAGCAGGTACAGTATAATTTTTTTTCTGTTTCTACAACCCCTAACCAAGTGCCAGACACATAGTAGGTACTCAAACGTTCATTGTCATGTAAGTCAGCTTACCTTGCCTAGAGTCTTTGAGGGATGTGGGGTTTGCAAGTGGTATGTAAGAAGTCAGGTTTGCAACAGACAGCCTGTCCATGAATACCTCATTCAGACAGCTCATGGATTCATTAGAGTATTCACTTATGGTTGTAATAACCATGGTAATAGTAATAGCAGCTGCTATTTATTGAACACTATCTCATTTAATTTCATTTGATCATCAACCTTTGAGAAACATAATAGCCCCATTTTCAGGAAACAAACTTAAAAGAGAATTTATAAAAATATGTAAATTCATTGAGTACTTTATATATTATATATATATGTATATGTATATACCAAGCATTGTGCTAAGCATGCTACTTTGATGGGCTTATGATATAGATATGATGTAAGTACTATTTCACCCATTTTATAGGATTTAGAAAGGTTAAGCAACTTTACAACGTCACTTAACTGTAAGTGGCAAAGCAGAGATACAAACCTAGATCTGCTTTAATTCCAAAGCTCATTTTAAAATGAGCTCATTTAATTCTTCATTCATTTGAATAGATTATACTGGAAATGTAATCAGTTAGAAAATCCAGACAACACAAGAGGATATAAAGTCGAAAGCCATTTTTCCACCTCTGTCCCCCTGCCAGCTACCTGCTCTTTCTGGAGGCAACCAGTGTTAGCAGTTTCTTGCTTTTTTTTTCCCAGAGATATTCTATGCACATACAAGCAATATGAATACGTATTCTCGTTTACCCCAAACCCAGGTTCTTAAATGCTGCGTTCTGTTGTGACTTGGCTATATAGAAAAATTCACAGAATTCACTGCCTTATTTCCCATTCTTTCTTTAGCCAGCCTTCACTGGGCTTTTGATCCCACTACTCCCCCGAAACTGCTCTCCTCAAGGTCACAACCTCTGCCTTGTCAAATCCAGTGACCAGGCCTCAGTCCTCGCTGTATTCAACTTAGCAGAACCTGACAGTGGATCACTCCCTCCTCCTCCAAACACCTTCTCCCCTTGGACGCCAGGACCCTGTGGTTTCGAGTTTTCCTCCTTCCTCACTGGCCTCTCCTGTTAGCTTTGCTGGCTATCTCCTCCTTCCTGACCTCTAAATGTTGAAGTTCTCCTTAGAGGCTTAGACCTTAGTCCTTATATATTCTCTATCCCTAAGTGAGCTCTTCCCAAATTTGTATCTTTAGCCCTAAGCTTTTCATTGAGTTCTAGACATGAATATCAACTTCCTGTAACGTCTCTGCTTGGATGTCTAAAATGCAGCTCTCGGGAATTCCCTGGTGGTCCAGTGGTTAGGACTCGGCGCTTTCACTGATGAGGGCCTGGGTTCAATCTCTGGTTGGGCCAAAAGAAAAAACTGCAGCTCTCTTCATGTGTCATAATCAGAGTTTTTTCTTCTCCCCGCTGATCCCTCTATCCTCCGAGATTCTTCATCTAACACATCACAGTACCATTCACCCAGCTGTTAAAGCAGAACATTTAGAAGTTGTCTTTTATTATTCTCTTTTCCTCATATATCATATCCAGTCCTTCACATGTGCTGTGCGCTTTATATTAAAAATGTACCCAGGAGCTTTGCTCAGGTGTGGGTCTGGACCCTTGTGTAGTCTCAATGTGCAACCGATCCCAGGTTAAGATGGAGCAGGGAGCCAAGGGCCTGAGCCGGTGGCATGTGGCTCTGCACCAGTTCACAGAGGAGACTGAGAAGTCACTGTCTATCTTGGACATGTCTTCATCTCCTGGAAGCAGTGGAGTGCACACCTCTCGGAACCATGGCCCATCAGGTTTTCAACATGTCCGTCAGTGCACAGAACTGGATAGGATCCCCTTGGTCTCTGCTGAGGCACCCAGGCAGAATGCTGGTGAAATGGGACCACAGTTCTGTATGTTGCTGCCTGACCACGGTGTGAGCCCCCAAGTGACTTTCACTCCTTCCCAGATGATTTACTCAGGGAATGTCTCCTTCCCAGCCAGGAATGATGATTTTCCAGGGGCCCCAAGCAATGCCCTTAGGAGAGCCCAGTATTCCAGGGGCCACGACCTTTGGTGGGAATCTAAGAATGCCCCCCAATGGGCCGCCAGTCTCACCTGCCAGTGGAATCCCAATGATGTCCCACATCAGAATGCGAACAATGCCTTATTCTGGCTTCCCAACAGTAACTTCTAACAGAGACCCTTTAACACGTAAAACATTATACAACCGTGCCTCCCACTGAGGCCCAGGCAATGCTCCCCTCTTTGGCTCAGATGTTGCAGTCTAGAAACCCCACAACTTAGGGATGCCCCCAGCTGGATCCCATTATTGCTGGCTTTGGAATCCCAGGGCTCTTTTGTGAGCCAGCCAGTCTCCCAGGAAGACCCCTTCCTACCTAAGTAGTCTTTACCTGCTCCACGGAGAGCAGAGCAGTATTCCGGGGCCCAGGAAAGGGCTCCCAGGAGGAGATCCCCAGATTCAAGGCCTTAACTGCTGCAACTGAGAGAACTGTGAAAAAGCTAAGGGCTCCCACCTCGTGAGTCACCAACGCAAACACACAGGTGAAAGGCCCTGTAAAGGCATGTGGGAAGCCTGTACTTGGTCCTTCTTCCGATCTGATGAACTTGGAAGACATACTCGGATACACACCAAATACCGACCCCATAAATGTGACCAGTGCAGCTGACAATTCATGAGATCTGACCATCTCAGACAGCACCAAAGGGCTCATATGCGGGTGCCAACATCCCCAGACCCACTGGCTGACAGTGGATGTATGGCTGGTTCTCCTGCTCCTGGTCTTTAGGTCAATCTACTCTTCCCCTCATTTTGACCTTTCCGCCCAGATCCTGCCTGCCTCTGACCAGCTAGTCTCTTTGGTAGGTGTAGGCTTTGATGAAGACAGAAAGATTATGAGGCAGTGTTGAAGCCCATGTGAGCTCTGGATCTAGTCAGAGCTCAAAAACTGTCTTGGATGTCCTCACATCTCTGGGACCACCTACTTTTGTGCCAAGTTCAGCCACATGGGAAGATGGAGCAAAGTAGAGATTGGGAGCTTTATAAAAAGCTCTTTATCTTACATCATTCCCAGCTTGAAACCCTTTAGCGACTCTCCTTTGCCTGCTGCATAAAATCCAACTTCCTTATCTTGGTCTTTGACAGTTTCCAGAGCCAGTTTCCAGAGCCAAGACTATGTTCAAATCCTGAATTTACCACTTACTAGCTATGTGACCTTGGGAAAGGTCTTTGATCATTATGCCAGGTTCCCTCTTCTGGTAAAAGAAAAACACTGTTGGACTGTCATGAACACATCTTATGTACAAAACCAGATTCTCTCCGGCACTCACCAGCCGCATACCCAGAGTTTGTCTCCTCCCATCATTTCCAGACTTGGATGGAATGACCCCACAGGACATGGGATCTGGTATCTCAAGTAGCCACTAGCAACCCAGGAATGTGGAAGAGTTAGTGCTCCTGGGATAACATTTGACTAATGGGAGATGGGAGAAATCCAGGGGATAAATTCCCCCTTCTTCCCTCCCTTCCCTGAACTGGTGCAAGATACCATTTCTCCCGCTGGGGAGACCTCCCAAGTAGCCAGTGGACACAGCTTTTGTGCCTCTTCGAGGCTTGTCATGAAGCAGACTCCACCCGCTATCACCTGGCATTACCTCCTGTTCTTCCTTGTGTTGAGTCCCTTTTCTTACTCTCAGTGCCCTGTAATCACCCATATAAACATTGGTACTTTAAAAAATTAATTAATTAAAAATTAAAAAAAAATGTACCCAGTATCTGACTTCTCACCTGTCAGCTTCTTCCCAAACCATCATTATCTCTAGCTTGATTGTTTTCACTTCCCTTTTAGCTAATCTCCCTATTTCCTCTTCACATAATCTATGTCCACACAGAGTCAACTTTTAAAAACATAAATCAGATCATGTAACTCCCTTACCTCAAACCCTCTGTTGGCTGTCCATTACACATAGAATAAAATTCAAGGTCTTTGCTCTTTTCCTCTGGTCCCTAAAGCTCCACATGGCCTGGCCTTGCTTACCTCTCCACCTTACCCTAGGACTCGACTCCTTGCTCTCTCCACTCCAGCCCTATGGTCTTGTTGCTGTTCCTCAGATAAGCTGAGCTCATTCCCACCTTGGGGTTGGGATCTGTGCATTCTCAGCCTGGAATGCTTCCTCCGCAAATCTTAACCTCTCTTACTTTATTCAAGCCTCTGCCCAAATGTGTTATCAGAGAGACCGTGATCACTCTTCTCTGTCTTTCCTCATAGTACTTATCACTACCTGAAATTATATTGAAGATTTATTTGTTACCTTGGTCATCTGTCATCCCTACAGATATAAACTCTACGATGGAAGGAAAGACGAAGTCCTGGTCATTGCTGTTTCTCTGGTGCTTAGAATAGGGCCTGGCACACAGTGCATATTGTGCTGAATATTTGTGGAATGAATATTCATGAATATTTGTGGAATGAATATTCATGAATATTTGTTGAATGAAAAAATGTATGCACAGCAACTTCGCAGGCCCCTGGGAATAAATTTGAAAATTTGAAGGCCCCGCAAAAGACTTTCATTTTCCTATTCCCCATCCAAATTACAAACACCAAGGCCTAACTCACTTGCATATTTATAGATAATCTTAGTGTTTACATCAAATATTCTCTTTCTCTGTGTCTGGCTACTATGAAACTGTGATAGTACTGCTCCCCATAACTTCAAATATTTTCTTTATCCTAACAGCAGGAGAAAAGCTGAGTGGTGTACAGCTGAGTCCCAGTAACCAGCAGGAGATGAAAAATAATGTGGAGAAAGTGTTACAGTTTGTAGCCTCCAAAAAGATTCGTATGCACCAGACTTCAGCTAAAGGTCAGTGCTTCATCCTGTCCGTGGTGGGTGAGTACACTCATCTTTACCTGGTGACTGTCACCCTCAGAAGAACTACCTGTTATGTAGCTGAGCGTTCCGAGTAGACTCGAGTAGGGTTAGGCCCACGACCTCGTATCATTTTTCCATAAAGAAAGTTATCCTCTTGGGACAGAGCGATTATCAAAATCCAAGTGCTTTGGAAACCGGGGTGAAGATAGAAGTTCTCTATTCATTTTAACTGAGTAAAGTTTTGCTTGAGTGTGTGTAGGAAGATTAACAGAAAAGAAATTATAAAATTGTGATATTAATTTTAGAATGTCTTGTTTAAGCTATCAAAAATGAAGATAGATTATGTTTTTTGAGTTTTTTGAGCCACATGGCCAGAAGAGGACACCTCTCATTCCAGTTTGAGCCCAGGCTTCAGGGAAGAAATGGTGTAGGTGTCCTCAGAAGGCACAGGCTCCCAGGTCCTCTCACTGCTTCTGTAGAACTGATTATAATCTGGTTCTGTTTCAGCTTCAGTTTCTGGGCCTGATTGCCTGTGGCTCTAATGAGAATGGGGGGCAGGAGGGAGCCCTCCTTTCGTGTGTTATTAGTGTTCTCTGTGTTGGGCTCATTCATGCGGGGCAGATACTGACCATTGAGAGTGCCTGTAGAAGGTATCAATCAATCCTTTTGGAAGCCTTGCATATTTAAAAGGCTATGAAACTAAAACATAGAATTTTACCTATTTCCTTATGTTAACCAGACCTATTATATTTTTTTCTGCCTGCATTGCTCTTTTTTTTCTAGGACAAAATTTAGAATGCCATAATATCTCAGATCTGGTCCCCATGAGGAGTGGGCTTGGGGATCTGGCCCATTAAAGTCGGCTATTTTGAGGGAACACTGCCGTTCAGGACATCATTGTCATTTACCTGGAGAAGTGCAACAGCTTCCTAATTAGTCCCACTGCATCCATTTCTGTCCCCCTCCCCTCTGCTCTCCACACTGCAGCCAGAATGATCTTTCTAAGAGTATATATGCTCATGCCATTCCTCTGCATCTGAGGGCCCTTAGGAGAAAATCCAGAGTCCTTCCTCTGGCTCACCATGCCCTTTCTGACCTCACCTCCTGTTCATCCTCCTCCATCTTTCACCCTCTCCCCCTGAACTCTGAGCTCTGGCTATGCTGAGCTGCTTTCTGTTCCTCTTCCACAGCGTGTGCCATAGAAATATAACGTGAGTCTCATACATGACTTGAATGTGTCTAATAGCCACGGTTAAAAAAAAGAAAACGAAATGGTTGAAAATAATTTTAATAATATATTTTACTTAACCCAACATATCCAAAATATTATCAGCTCAACATATGATCAATGTAAAACACTATTAATGAGACATTTTACATTCTATTTTTTGTACTAAGTCTCATGAGATTTTTCATTCTGTTTCTGTGTGTGTGCTAGGTTAGTACTAGCACGTTTCAGCTCAGACTACAGCTACCTTTTAAGTGCTCAATAGCCACATGTGGCTAGTGGCTCCCATACTGGAGGGCGCAGTTCGGGTGTGTCGTGCTGTCTCACCTCTAGACCTTCATGCCTGCTGTTCCCTCTTCTTGGAATACTCTTTTCCTTCCCTTCCCTCATCTGATAAACCATTATTGGTCAGTCACGTCTCAGTTTAGAACTCACTTCCTCAGGGAATCCCTCCCAGAGCCCTCTAGACTAGACAAGATGCTTCTTCTCTGAGCTCCCAGAGAACCCTTTACTTCTCCTCTCATACGTTATTGTACGTTATTGTAATTGCTTTCAAATACTCTGTCTCCCTGTTGAACACAGAGAGCTTGATTGCCTTGCTTACCTGCTCACTAGCAAATACGTAGTAACTGAAGGAGTCCTCAGCTCTCTGCCTCTCTCTTAGGACCTCTCGGTCTATTCCGATCCTCAGATATCGTGGAAGGCAACCTGAAGTCTATCATGAGGCTGGTCCTGGCCTTGGCAGCTCATTTCAAACCGGGCTCCAGCAGGACAGTGAACCAAGGACAGGACGCCAGAGCCCCTCTGCAGAGTCACCAGCCACACTGTGCCACTGCTGTGGCCCAGGGAGCAGCTGCCGCCCTAGCTGATGTGTGTCACGACATGTCACGGTCAGGGCGGGATGTCTTTCGATACAGACAGAGGTAAGGATGGAAATCTGGGGATGGGAACTCAACCCACTCTGATATTTCTTCCCTTAAATGATATAGTGCAGTAAAGGGAAATACCACCTACACAGCCCACATTGCAGAAAAGAGCATGGAATGGAGGTTGGAGAGGGCACTCCAAAAGAGAAAAAAGGCCCTCTCTTTTAGAGATGTTTATTTTGCCTTTAGTAGAAAGTAAAGGAATCGTATATGTAATTTTTTGCTTTGGTGTGCAAAGTTTTGTTTTATTTTATTTTTTAAAATATTCATGTATTTATTTATTTGGCTGCATCTGGTCTTAGTTGCGGCATCTTTTAGTTGTGGCACGCGGACTCTTGGTCGCAGCCCGCAGGCTTCTCTCTAGTTGTGGCATGCAGGCTCTAGAACGCATGGACTTAGTTGCCTCGCAGCATGTGTGATCTTAGTTCCCTGACCAGGGATCGAACCCATGTCCCCTGCCTTGGAAGGTGGATTCTTAACCACTGGACCACCAGGGAAGTACCCAGAGTTTTAAATATATGCCTTTGGCACAGTGTGTTTTCTGCACTGGGAGATATATGTGGCAGCAACATCCCGATTCATCCCTGAGTCTTCCCCTGGAGTGTATCCTAAAGGGCGGGCTGTCCTAGAGAGTCATGGCAGGAAATGCTTTGTGGGTGTGCTTCTGCTGAGAGGGAACACGACTCTGAGGTCTTGCAGAGATTGGTGAAATTACTGGTTTTTTGTATCTACCTTTCTTACTAGGTTTCAAGTGTCCTTAAGGCAGGGGCTTTGCCTTATTCATCTTTTTTCCCATAATGCTCCCAAAGTGGTGTCTATCAGTACTTGTTGGGTTGACCTGAAGGACTGACACCTTCTCCTTTGCTGGTGCCCTCTGCCTTTAGGAATAGCAGCGTGGATGAGGAGATTGGGAATCCATGCTGGAGCGTGCGAGCCCTGGTGCAGCAGTATGAAGGGCAGCAAAGGTCCCCATCCGAGTCCAGCTGCTCCAGGTAACTGTGGCCTCAGATTCTTCACCACTACAGTCCTCCCTAAGAGCTGAATTGTGGGGATTCTCAGGGTTGTCAGCTTCAGGTAGTAATGCAACAGGCAATAAGGCACTGAAGCCCTTTCTCTTTCCTTCAGTTTATGTTTGGCTTTAAAGGGGTAGCCCTCAGCACGGTCTGTGGTTTTGTGCTGACAGGAGGGTAGGCTGGGATGCTTGTGAATTTCCTACATATCAGTGCCAGTGCTTTGCTGTGTCCACATGGGGGCATGACTGGGACTTGCTAGGGCCCAGCCCGATGGTTCTGATATTTGCATATCAGCTGCCAGTGTTTGTGAGAGGCAGTTCCATTGCACTGCCTTTGTGCCTGAGTCTGACTCTTAAGTTATGGCCTGAGAAGGCTGTATAAAGCTCATAGCAAGAGAAAATGAACAGAGTTGTCTTAGAGCCTTTAGAATGTTCCCACCTTTCATTTACAGGGCTGGGAATTGTGGCCGATTAGTACACATTTGAGTGGGCTAACAATGTGTGTGACTCTAGCTGAAAAATGTTGTCTATATCCCTTAGAGCCAAATGCAGCGACCAAAACAGGACACAGTGCTCTAATAAAAGCCTGATCAATGCCAAGTATAGTGGCAGAAAAAGATTATTTTCCTGGCTCATGTAAATCATGCTCCTATAAACACATCCCCAGGTCATGTTAGCTTATTTACTAACTTCATTTCATTGCTGAATCATATTTAATTTATGCTCTTATAACCTTTTCTCTCTTACCTCAACCCAGGATTAGTCTGTTATAGTTAAGCCTAATTGTTCTTTGTCTAATATGTATTTTATGTGTTTGTTTCCTTCCTCCTATTTCTTTTCCTAATAAAATTCCATCTTAGTTTGATGGACTATTTTCTAATTTGCTGAGGTCACATGGAATTCTTTCCATCATTTTAATATACTGGTAACCTTGCTCGACTTTAATTTTCACATTTAATAGTTGTGTTTTTTTATTTTTAAAATTCACATGACATTAAATTAGCCATTAATCATTTTAAAGTGTACAATTCAGTGGTATGTAGTACCTTCAGTAATATTGTGCAACCATCACTTCTATCCAGTCCAAAGAGATTTTCATCACCCTAAAAGGAAACCTTGTACCCATTAAGCAATAGATGTGCTTTTACTGAGAATCTAAACCATTCCTTCCTTGCTTGCTGCTTGGACTATCACTTGGTACAGAATCAAAGGATATTTCATTGTATAATGAGATCTGTTGCTTCCTGCATGGCTTCAGGCCTTTTACTTTTCTGTGCCCGATAGTGCTTGCCAGAGTTAGAGAAAAAAAGAGTCTGGATTTTTTCCTGAGAGCACCTGCTTTCCTCCTGTCTGGCAGAACTCAGACTGGGAGCAGGGGTATGAGACCGTGTGAATTAGGGGCCATTGGAAATCAGGCTCCAGTGGGTCGACAGTGACAGTTTTCTAGGCGAGGGGTCAAAGAATAGTTTGCTTTCCTCTTTCTCTCCTTCCTGATTTGGTCGTTTTCTTCTAAGCCAACCTCTCACTCACCTCTTTGGGATCCTCAGGCAGCACGCTGGGACCCAGAAGGCTCTGGCACATTCTGCCCCCCTCCCCCCCCTGCCACCCCCCCGCCTCAGGGGGAGTCCACCTAATGTCTAAGTGATCCATGAAGGCCAGGAGGTCCCTGGTATGTGATTCAGAACGGGGAGTGGTTCAGAAGGTAGGAAAGACAGGCCCTTATGTCCCATCCCCTCCCCCTGCTCCTTGAGAGACATCCTGGCAAAGCCCTGCCCGACTGCCCGCCTGTTGCTTCGTAGACCTGTAGACCTCGGGCCAGCCTCTCACCATATCCAAGCAAAACGATCCTTAGCTGGGAAAAAAGAACACATGAAACGCCCGAGGGGAGGGTGCGGGAGACAGGCGTTCGGCGGGTTTCCGGGGGAGCCCCCTCCCACAAGGAGCCGCGTTAGACCCACCCCGACCTCCGTGCCCACGAAGGCAGGGTTCAGAGAGGAGAAGGCACCGCTATCAGTTCTGGGCTTCTCCAGACCGGGACCACAGACCCCTCCCTCTGCCGACCGGCGGCCTCTCCGGTGCCTCGCCAGGGGCTCCCGCTGGGCCCCGCAGCCCCGCCCCGCTCTGCCTCGAGCTCAGTCGGCCGGCCGAGCGCCAGCCTGGGTCCGAGCCCGGCGCTGCCTGCCCGCAAGTGACAGCCTGGGAAGCGGGGGAGGGCGTCGGGAGGGTGGGACCGGGGAGGCGGTGCGGAGCTGGGATCGCCGCCTGCCGCCCGACCGGGACTCGACCGCGCAGCCGGAGCTGCGGGCAGCCTTTCTCCGGTGGGTTGGAGATGGGTTGAAATGCCTGCGCCCGGGGGCACGCCCGGAGCCGCGCGGCCGCGGAGACCACGATGCCGCTGCCGGGGACCCGCAGCCTGCGAGGGGAGGCGGCTTCCGCCGAGGCTGGGCTGCTGCAGTGTCTGAGCTGCTGGGACAGCGCGCCTCAGAACCGGGAGCATCCCCGTCCCTGGGGCCGAGACGCCTGCTTCTCTGTCCTCCCTCCTCCCTCTCGGGACCGGGGCGAGCGGCTCTGGTAGTTGGCCTGCCCGCGGAGTCGTTCTTCGGGCCTCAGCGCGGGGAGACATGCCCGAATTGGAGAGCGCTGTGACTTTCAGCCTCCCACTTCACCCCGGGAAGCCGACTTGCTGAAGCCGGAGCCACGAGGGGGACCATGGGAGGGACGCAAGTCAAATGGTGAGGTGAAGCCACTTTGGCTTTGGAGGTGGGGGGCATGGGTGGCAGCAGGGCCAGGACTGGAGGATGCTGTTAGCCAGAGACAGGCGGGGATCGGTGGGGGCGCTATATTGGGGAGAACAGGCTGCTGGCCTGGGATTATCACTGTAAAATACAGTGGATTTAGGAAGCTGCAACCAGCATAGGGGAAGGAGTGGACCTTGACCCTGTCTGGTCTCTACAGAAGGAAGCACTTCAGGACGGAACAGAACTCATATTGCCCAGCACCCGTTTTTTTAAAAAAAATTGATTTGACTCTAATTTGAAGGTAGCTTTTCTGGGAGATTGTTTGTCTGATAAGATTGGAGAGATGTTAGACCTGTGGGAATTAATATTGTAATCACTTGTTCCTTGACAGGATTATGATGGCAAGTAGGAAATTACTTGTTTATAAAATAGGGTTTTAAAGCTAATCAGGGAGAGCCTACATCATATAATTAATTAGCATTAAAATACTTTTGTCTGACTTGAGGCAGAGGATTTAGTGTACCATCCTCATCCGTGAGGTTCGTCTCGGGGAGGCGGCAAGATGCCTGCTCTGACACGTGCCTCAGGATTTTTCTTCCTCAGATCCTTTACCTTTTGACTTGGCCAGTTAGTTTCATGGTTTTACCTCTCCGTGGCCTCACACACTGGCAGCCCCAATTCAAGAAAGAGAAATGTTGTTTTCCTTTGGCTGCTCTGCCACTCCCCCAGTGGGGTTGGATATGCAGACATCCGCCTCTTTCTGCCCTTATATGGGAGACAGCTCACTTAGGAGGGAGCCAGTGGAGCTGAGCATGCGTCTCTGCTTTTAGGAAAGCATTTTTCCGCCTGCATCCTAGGTTCACACCACCCCGCCCCCGCCTCCCTTCGTCTCACACATACCCACATTTAGTGGTCCAGCTAAATGCAGGCAAGGGAACATGTCAGCCATAACACCTTGTCAGCTGAGAAAGTGTTGTCTTATCATCTCTCAAAGAGGAGCAGCTGGTGCAGACCTCTTTCTGCACTTGGACCCCCATTTCTATAAGAAGGTGGATGCTGAGGCCTGAAGTGTCATAAATCTGTTCTTCTTATGAATGACATAGTACCCTTAGACTAATGCTTTTCCAGCAACTAATGCATGTTGGCCTGGAAGTCAGATTGCCTAAGTGGTGAAAGATGGATAAGAGAGTTCTGTAAAGCAATTACCTTTTCTGAATACCACTTCTTGCCTCTCTCCACCCATCTTGCCTGTTTGGGTTGTAGATCTATAGATATGATTAAGTGACTTTTTTTAATTTGAAGAAGCAAAAAACTAATTTTTTTTCTGTGGTTCTAATAAGGATGAGGATGTGTTACTGGTTGAGGTCATTCCCACCAAAGCCCAAAACTCTGGACAACGAGGAGGTTGAGACACTAGTCCTCAGGCTGCTTCAGAGATTTTTGAAATTTCTTGCTAACTCCAGTGTGCTTGGCTCTTATTTTTAGTGGTTTCTAGGAAGATGAAATGTTAACTCCTGATCGTGGCTGGGAGGATTAGCCTGGGAGACTTCAGGGGCACATTAAGTGGGTCAATGAATCCAAGACACTTTCACTGTTGTCTGGGTGATGGATTTGGAAAGAATTCCTGAGAGGGGGCTGGGTCTGCAGACCCCACAACCCCTGAGATTGTTTCAGTGCTGATGTTCTCAAGGTGTGGTGCAAAGAAAGATGGCTCTTCAGATGGAAGCATCAGCCACATTCCCATCGTGTCCTGTAGATTTGCTTCTGGGGATTTAAAATTCTGCTTCCCTAAAAATGCAAACAGTTCCTTCCAAGGCTAGTAGTCATACTAGAATTTAAGAATTGTTGCAAGGTTTCTGATGACAATTTGAAAATAGTGTGGCAGAGATATGAATAACTCCTTGATGGCAGTAAATCAAGTAAACCTTTACCATCCCCTAGCAGGTCTTTTCCCCTTTTGACGTATCATCCTTTTCTGTATCATGTCCTAGCTTTGTTGATATGTCACTGCTCCTTTGCCCAGCCTGGCACTGTCCGCACTCCAGCAGTTTCTCCCCTCTGAGGCACCCTCCACACCATCCCCTACTTTGGGATCAGCCCAGAGCTGATCTGCCGTGATTACTCTGCTGGTATTGCATGTGTCAGTGAAAGATCAACGTATTGGAAATAGATTTTCCTTCCAGCTCCCAAAGCTACTAAAACACATACTACATCAGCCCCTGAACTTGGGCCCAGGGATGATGGTGGAGGAGGTGGTGGTTAAGTAAAAAACAAAAACAAAAAGCCAAACCAAACAAAATTAGAGTTCTTTAAAATGCTAGATTATCCATCCTTCTGGTAAATCCCTTCTCAGTGAGCTAGGCTTAAAGGCAGCCTTGTTGTGGAAAAGACTTCCTGGGACTGGGTCATTCATTCATTCAATATTCATTTCATTCATTTAACAAGCTCATCATTCATTCAACAAACATTTGTTCTTGCTGTGGGCCAGGCACTGTGTCAGGCAGTAGGAGTTAGATGAATAAGAACACGTTTCTGGGATAAATTAGGAAAGCTGGCTTCTAAACAACGGTTCGCAGTAATTGTTTCTCTTTCTTTTCCTTTGGTCACAGCCTGACTTCCCCCAGTCCTATCCACAGTGCAAAGAGCGACTCTATTATAACCCAGTTGGAGGAGAAGGCAGATTTCGTGATTATTCCCTCTGAAGGAATAGAGAACAAAACAGGTACTATTTCTCAGCCTGCCTGGGTTGGCTCAAGGAACAGCTTCAAGAGTCTGGGGGTCCTGACTGTCTCCTTGGCCTTCTCCCTCCATATTCTGTGCATGCAGGGTCCACTCTAGAGAGCTCTAATGCTTTGTAGCCAGTGAATGTTGTATCCTCTCATAGATTGTCACTTCTGATGTCCTAGCTGTCAAATATCCTGCAGCCGTGTAGACAGACTGTTCATTAGCTGGCTGCCTATGAGTTAGGAGATGACTTTGAAACAGGCAGAAGCCTACTCAAGTTAACAGTTTTTATTATTTCTGAGTTATGCAAATAACTTCAGTGCTTCTCTAACTTAAATTGGGGCCAGGAATATATAGTAGGAGGTGAGGCATCTGTGAGAACATACAGCACAGAGCAGGTCTGCATCATGTTTGGTATAAAGGCTAAAGAAAGACCACAGAGTTCCCTTTGTGTAGACTTCTTCCTCTGTCTCAGTCGATCTTTTTCTTACATTAAACAGAGAGGAAAGCATGGAAGAAGCAAAGCACAAGACTTAGAGTTTTATTTGCCTGTAAGGAGTATAATGAAACTGAAGCCCTCTGAAGGAAAACTGGAATTAAATTCTTCCTTATTCCATTTCCCATCTAGCCCTGGTGTTAGTACTAAAAAGTCAGTCTTGTTCCTGAGTCAGAAATTCCTGGCACCCTGGGGAGGGAGAGGGAGGCCTTTACAGAGTGCTGGCTCTGAACCAGCTACCACGGGCCCTGCACATAGGTTACCTCATTTAGTCGCACAACAACCCAGAGGGATTATACTTATCATATTCATTCTTATGAATGAAATCAGAGCAAAGAGACTGTAAAGATAGGGAAATAAAACCAGAGAGAGAGATGAAACACTTTGTACAAGTATGGTTTGTTTCCTTTGTGACTCACACAATGTTATACGTGAAAGGGGTTCAGTCATAACAGAACGGTCAAAGGAATTTGAGTTGAGGTCTTCCCTCTGAAGCTCCAGAGCAACCAACAGGAATTTTGTTTTCATTGCCTCTGACAGCTTCCCCCTTTGTAGCTGGCAGGATCAAGCTCTAGGAATGCCAATTCTAGAGAATTAAGAGTAAAATCTGTCCCATACCAAGATTCCCAGGGAGCCTTATTGCTTCCTGAAGGTTTGAAAGAGGGTGGATCTCCCCAACAGAATAAGCGTCACTCCCGTGAGCCTGGAGTCAGTCAATGGCCAGTTCCTTCTGTCTCACAACCCCACCTGGTGGAGAGTCCAGTCTGTGCCGTGAGAGAAGGTTCAGCAGGCAGGTGACCTGGCCCCGTGAACACGCAGGTCTGTAACTGCTTTCTGCCTGCAGCTCAGTTTTCTTCAACATGAACTGTACTCCCTCCTTTCCTCTTGTAGAGGAGACAGACTCTCCATTGTCCCGGGACTGGAGACCAGGCAGCCCCCGGCCCTATCTGGAGACTTCATGGGAAGAACAGCTGTTGGAACAACAAGAACATTTGGAAAAAGAAATGGAGGAAGCCAAGAAAATGATATCAGGATTACAGGTAGCTCTTTCCCTCGTAGTTTGTCTTTGGTGCACCAATTTTTTCCTTTTTTTTTTCTTGGCGGGGCTGCATGGCTTGTGGGATCTTAGTTCCCCAACCAGGAATTGAACCCCGGCAATGGCAGTGAAAGCGCCAAATCCTAACCGCTGGACCACCAGGGAATTCCCACACCGATTGTTTATTATTTCTAAGTCACTAGGATCAGCTGAAAGTAAACTGACTCAGTTATGTATGAGGTCAGAATTGGGGAGTTTACATAGAGGGAGTAGTGCAGGAAGAGCAGAAAATCCCTTACAAGTGAGTATGCTTAAATGGGCCTCACGGACTCTTGCTGACAGCACAGCTGTTAGGAGTTCTGCAAGCATGGGAGCCATATCCACCATTACCAAACATCTACTCTGGCTCTCTGCTTTGTGGGTGGGTTTCTCCCCTGTCTGCAGCCACAGACCTGCAATGGCAGCTTTCACCGAAGAATGGCATTGTGAAGAGTCAGGATTTTCTCCTAGGAATTCACCATCAGGAAGGCTGTAAATGCCAGTAATGCTGCAGGTCTCTGCCTGGTCTAGCTAAGGGATTTAGCTCACTCTTAGTGCATTTGTAAGTGGTCGCCAAGGCATAATGATCAGGTAGAAGAGCAACAAAGCCCTTCAGTTTTTCCTATACCTTCTGTGCCAGCAAATCTCCCCCAGAGGCCAACTGACCCACTTGACTTAGTTCCTACCCTGAATGACCCCCCTCAATCCTCCGTCTTTGTGTGTCTGTCCGTGTTTGGGGGAGCCCTTATAGTGTTCTGATGACCCTGAAATTGCCTAGGAATATTCCTTTCTGTTTGTGCTGGGAACTGCACTGCTTCTGAATTGTCAAATATTTATGGACACGTAAACAAAGCCCACATTATGTGAGTGGCTCTGGCAGCCTGCAGGCGGTGGAGGGCGTACTCCCAGCCAGCCAGCAACAGGGTGGGGACACAAAGCGTTCCTAAAGAAAAAGGGAGATTCGTGCAGTGGTAACATAATTTGCATAATGTATGCCCCAGGAACCGAGAGGGGTTGGAGGAACGTTTACTGCCTAAACATTCCCAAGGAGGTTGTTGCTCTTCCCTCATTTGCTCTGTATTTTTAAATGTCTGCCTTTTAGTTCCCTTCTCTGTCCCTCCAATAAGGAATGGTTTAGTTAATGGAATGGGTTTTTTTGTGCTGTCCTTTAATAGGAAGGATTAAAGCATGGAGACTTTTGGGATTGTACTCAACCAGGTTTTTCCCAGGATAATTTCATTGTATGAACATAGATATCCATCAATTTGGTTTTCAGTTTGGTTTGCATTTTTCAATCTGGGAGAAATCCCATAGCGGATTAGACAGAAAAAGAAGAGAATCAACAGGCAGAAAGTCAGCATCCTAATATTCCCTGCAAACAGAGGAGTTTTAATTCACAGCCGCAGGATCACAATGAGAATTCAGTTCCATTACAGAATACAATGGGGCTCACAGCATCCACTGGGCTTCTTAACTCTTTCAGTGATGAACAAGTTGCATACTGAGCCACGTCCAGGATTTCTGACTTTTTAGTGTACGTTATTAGAGCTGGGTGAACACTTTGACCCTAGAGTCCGTATTTCTGTAGTGTCGTTCTCCCCAGGTCCCTGCCACAACTCCATGGGATAACCAAATTCATTTGCTTGGCTAAAACTGTATTATTAATTAGTACTTGGTAGACTTGGTAGTGGCTGGATCTTAAAATGATTTTATATACCAACATTTATGATGTAATTTATGTTATATTTATTGAAACAAGGTTTAACCTCTGTATCTCTTCTCTTTGGATTGGATTGAGAAAAAAATCTTGATACAAAATGGTGCTAGATTTTTAAATCTTTCACTGAGCCCGTAGGTCTTGTACCTACCTGCAGGGGTAGATCCAAGTTTTGGGGGTCCTAAAGCATACCATTTGCGGGGGGGCTTCTTTAAGAATTAAGATTACAGATTATTACTACAATGTTAGCTATAGGACCCTGGGAGGGGCAGGACTGGGAAGGCGCCCTGAGGTTTGAGCTTCCTTAGCCTCAGGGTAAATCTGCATCACCCGACACCCCACCGCCAATATTCTAATGAAAACAAAGCCTGGTGTGAAGCCTTGAAATAAATACGGACACCTTTCCGCAAATACGTTTTCCTTCTTATTCTATCCAGGTTGCCCTAGGGAGCAAAAATGAAGAATTTTTAAATGAAACAAGAATCAAACAAACCCAAGTCCAAGCTCTAAATGTATTCCAAATAATTCCTTATAATAAACTTTTCTATGCCAGGATAATTCTACACTGTTTCTAGTTCACTTTCCAGCTGGTAAAATTCAGTTTAAACAGCTCTGGTTTGAAATGTCACTTTTGAAAGGAAAGTTTATTTTTAGAATTTTTTTCTGGGGCCAAGGAGCCTTGGAGCAGAGGATTCAGGTGTATCCAGAGAGGTGAAAGAGGCCTGGAGCACCGGCCGGACAAAAGCACTCCAGACAGATTCAGGATGAGCAGTTGGAGGTATCTAAGGGTCCACAGTTACCAGGGAGATTTCTAGAGGAAGCCCAGTGGTAGTTTCATTTTGGGATGAGCTTACCAAGGCCAACTCTAGACTCCATCATCTGATGGGAGTTAAGTTTCTTTCTGCCTTTGTGGTTGTCCAGGCCTTACTGCTCAGTGGATCCTTACCCGAAGATGAACAGGAGAGGCCCTTGGCCCTCTGTGAACCAGGAGTCAATCCCGAGGAACAATTGGTGAGCTCCTTCTTTTGTGACTGGACACTGAATAATCTGCTTTGAGTGTTTGATTTATTTTTAGCATTGGACACTCATCTGTGCCCTCTTAAAATGCTCCCTTCCCTGACTTCCACTATTCTGGTTTTCCTCATATATGTTTGACTACTACTTCCTTTCTCCCGCAAATATTTATTGTGTGCTGACTATGTCCCAGACACTGTTTCAAAGAGCCAGAGACACCTGAAGGACAGATCAGACCTCAGGCCCTCTCCTTGTGGAGTCTACATTCAGGTCCCTGTCGACTGATAAAAAATGCACAACCTAAAAGTCAAGGCTTATGTGTCATTCGGTGATGACTTAAGGACAAAACTGAGGACTTAAGCCCAGGACACAGCATCTCAGATAACTCTGAGAGACTGCTCCGAAAAGGAAGGGGGGAAGCCAGGATATATAGGAGTTTTTGCAACAAAAACAGGTAGTCAGAACATCAAAAGATTACTCTTAATAAAAGAAAACCAGGTATTTCAAGGAATTTCGTGCTTTTCTATGTATGGGAAGATGCAAGAGTCTGGGCTCACTGAAGTCGTTCCTTTGAAGTGCACCTCAGCTATCTGGGACCAGGATCCTGTGCTTTCTCATCCTGAGTCTCCTCAGAGGTGGTTGCAGCAGTTGACTGCTAGAGGCGGGCATTCTTTGTGTCCACCCTGAATTCTCTCAGGGCTCACCGCCCAGGCCGTTGTCCTGCGGTGGCTTGATGGCTGTCTTTATTGACTTGGCAGGTGGCATTCTTAGTTCACATCCCCTTTGAAGCTTCTCTTTTTCTGCCTGTGCCTTAAATGTTGCTGCTCCTCAGGGTTCCACTCTGGGCCCTCTTCTATCTTGTCCATTCACCTAGGTAATACCTGCTGCCATGGCTTCACGTGCTTCCCACCTGTCTCATATGTTGCCTCTCAAATATTTATTTCTAGCCTAGCTCTCTCCATGGAGTTCTACATTTATAAATGTAACATGCACCTGCCTGTTGATTATCTCCACTATGTGCCCCATAAGCATCTCAATTTCAATGAGTCCTAAATTAAATACCTTTCTCTTCCTTCTCTCCCCATCCCCTAAACTACTTGTCTTTCAGGTTTCTGTTCTTTATCGCTATCCATCTATCCAAATACGCCAAACAAATCTGAATCTCGTCCTAGAATCCTTTGCGGCCCTTCCCTCTATATCCAGTTAGCCACCAAGTTTTTCAGTATACTTTTTAAATATCTTCATCCAGTTTTCTCCATCCTCACAGCTACTACTTTAATTTCAGGCCTCCATCCAGTATTCTGGTGGCCTTCTAACTGTTTTTCCTGATTCCTGTCCTGTCCTCCTCTAATTCATTTTCCATAAGACAGCAAGAATAATTTGACTTCAAAGCAGATTTTATTTTGTCATCCCTTTGCCTAAAACTTTTCATCAGTTCCCCATTGCCCTTCATCATCCTGCTCCGTTTTCCTCTCGAGCCCCATCTCTTGTCATTTCTCTTTCCACTTGCCCAGCCCCTGCACACAACACACACATATTCATTCTAAACTTTATCCACATTCATCTACTCGCACCACCCCTGCCATATGCATCACTGGAGGGCAGGGACTGTTTCCTGTTCTTTGCAGCCACTGTACAGGGCTAGCATCTAGTAACTGCTCAGTAAATAGTTGTTGAATGAATGCCCTCTGAATTTTACAGCATAGGTACATAACCATCTCTTTTTGCCTTACATTCAGATTATAATCCAAAGTCGTCTGGATCAGAGTATGGAGGAGAATCAGGACCTAAAGGTATGTCAGGAAATGTACACTTTGCCCTTTAAAAAAAATTTACGGGACTATTACACACCAACTTCAGGACAGTAATGGGGAGCAGGGAAGGATTCAGACTCAAGACTTTGGCTGTATCTGTATTATGTCTTTAATTGAGAGAGAGATATGTCCTAAATATAGCAAAAAGGTGATACCTTTTTAACCTCAGTGGTTAGTAATAGGTATCTATGTCATTATTGCTTATACCTTTCTGTATATTTGAAATGTTTCATATTGTTTATCTTTTTAATTAAAATAAACAGTGGATCTAATATCAATATGGTCGTTTTTTAAATAATTGACATAACATTATATTAGTTTCAGGTATACAGCATATGTATATATTGTGAAATAATCACAATAAGCCTAGTTAACATCTGTTACCATACATAGTTACAGATTTTTTTCTTGCGATTAGAACTTTTTTAAATTAATTAATTAATTAATTTTAAATTTTTGGCTGTGTTGGTTCTTCATTGCTGTGCGTCGGCTTTTCTCTAGTTGTGGCGAGCGGGGGCTACTCTTCGTTGCGGTGCGTGGGCTTCTCATTGCGGTGGCTTCTCTTGTTGAGGAGCACGGGCTCTAGGCGTGCGGGCTTCAGTAGTTGTGGAGTGTGGGCTCAGTAGTTGTGCCTTGCGGGCTCTAGAGCACAGGCTCAGTAGTTGAGGCACACGGGCTTAGTTGCTCCGTGGAATGTGGGACCTTCCCGGATCACGGCTCGAACCTGTTTCCCCTGCATTGGCAGGCGGATTCTTAACCACTGTGCCACTAGGGAAGACCCCTAGTATGGTGTTTTTTAATGAACACTTTCCAAAATTCTTTTAGTTCAGTGGGTCTTAGCTTTTTTGAGACCATAAGTATATGACTACAGCCATTAACCCTCTCCCCAGAAATTTGCATGAAAGCGCACGCACCCACTCACTGACTTGAATTTTGATTGGAGTAACTTTGGAGCCCATCTGTGGAGTCCAGGTCAAGAATCCCCATTTTAGATATGTTAATCCCAAACTCTTGATGGGGTGCAATAGGAAAAGAAGAGAGTACAGTCTGAGTTGTGGGTGTTCCTCTCCTATAATCTCTGTCCTAGTAACAATCATAATCTGTTGTAAGGGAAGGTTAACTATTTTATTATTGGGCTAAATGTGTTTTTGTTTGGTCCATAAAGAACAATACACTCTTCGAGAACAGAAGCACTCTAATCCTTTCTGAACATTAAAAATGAAGATAATTATTTCATGAAATTGGGGGAGCCATATTAAGATATGATCATATATTTCAGTGAGAGGGATTTAGATTGTTATGATTTATGATTAAGTTTCCCTGTTGGCGAGGATTGCTAAATGTAGGAGTGAGAGCCTATGGGAATGTATGGTATCTTATTTCTTGGCAAGAAAGAGCATGGGCAGTTGAGCCTGGACAACTGGACAGCTGAGCCTGGGTGCCACAGGGAAGAATGGAACGGGTCCTGTTTGTTTCTGTGGGTCAGCCTTTACTGTTTACTAGAAGGCAGAGCTGCCTTCTGCCTCGGTGGAAGGTTGATTTTTCTTGGAATGGTTATCTGAGTTTTGTGTTCTTACTGACGGAATGAGGTAATGCTTCTGAAGCAACCCAGATGCTACCATCTGATCTAACTATATTTGGTTTGCAGAAGGAGCTGCTGAAGTATAAACAAGAAGGCAGAAACTTACAGGGGATAAAGGTAAAAAAAAAGACATATAACTCTTTAAATAAACTCTTTACAAAGTAAAGCAGTCTGTGGATAAGAGTGGGTACTTGGGGGCTAGCTGGGTCCTATAGTCTTTTCTTGTGTACATCTGATGGGGCCTTTCACAGGCTCCGTGCTACTAGTAAAGAGAGGGCTCTGTGGATGGGAAGTGAGACAGGTGGAGGAATATACCTCTTTTGCTGAGGCTTATTTCTGGTGGTTATGACTCATGGTGCTGTCACTTCCCTCTGCCACCTTGATTGTTTCTATGTGTAAAAATAATCAGTTATTACAGTTTTCTTCAGTTACAGTTTTTTGTCAGTTTTCTTCAGTTCTAAGAAGAATATACTCTTAGAAATTGTAATTTACTTAGGTTTTGTATAGTTAACATTTTGTATACTCTTAGAAATTGTAATTTACTTAGGTTTTGAATAGTTAACATTCAAATGGTTTGAAGTTAAAAGGGTACAAAAGGATAATCCTTCCGGCCCTGTCCTCCCAGTCACCTAGTTCTCTTTCCTGGAGGCAACTTATCAGTTAGCACCAAATATGTATGTATGTGATTTTTCCCCAAATAATTACATATTATAAATACAGTTTGATACGTTGCTTTTTTCACTTAGCAATGTATCTTAGAGATAATTCTATTTCAGTACATAAAGACCTTAGTATTCCAGTATGTGTATATCAGATAATTCATTTAATCAGTTCCTACTGATAGTCTTCTGGGTTATTTCCAGTCTTTTGCTAATACAAACAGTGATCTAGCTAATAATCTTGCTTATATGTTATTTCACCCAAGTAGGAGTATATGTGCTGAATGAATACCTGGAAGTGGAAAAAGATGTTCTCAATCTGCTGCTTTTCCCTCTCCTCTTCCCGATACTCCCATTCATGGGCTAGACTAGGGTATAACTCAGCATCGTTTTCCAGAGTATATTCTGTAGCCTTAGTCCTTTGAGATACTCCAGAAAACAGCATGTTTCATGCTCAAATAAGAAGCAGTGCTCTACAGGCTTGAAGAGTCACAACGAATAATAGCATATTAAAGGACCAGAGAAGGTCTGTCCTAAAGAGTTTGGCCTAAAAAAAGTTAGACTATTAACCACAGAAGTGCTTTTTCCCCCATGTAACACTTATTAACATCCCATGGAGCACACTTTGGGAAACATTCCTCTGCACCACTGGTGCCAAGGGCATCTTAGACCATCTTGCCCTGTACTGTCATGGCAAGACAGCATATTTAAGAGTGGGCTCCCACATTTTCCAGAGCCTACACCGTTTCTCTGCAGTCTGTAAAGAGAGAAAAATCAGGGCAAATCCCCTGTGATGCAGCTCCAGCCCATTAGTTCCATTTGAAGTCACCACGGTTGGAGGATTGTGTCATAGCTGATCCTTTTAAATAAGTATGTACAACCCACCTTGTCTGAGGCCTGGTGGAAACCAAGATGGTCCAAGCTAAGAGAAAGACAGCCTAAAGCTTGTAGGATCCTATGACACTGGGAAGAGGAAGCATCAGTCTAAGAACATTTCTGAACATGGAAATAGAACCCCAGTCCTGGTCCACACTAAGCACTGGAAGGCAGTGGAAGCAGGGCAGCAGCAGGGCTGTAGAAGGCAGGGTGGCAGTGATTCCAGGGCTCCTATATGAAAAGGGTGTCAGACAGTGATAGGGCCCAGCCCTCTAGGGCAAAAGAGCTCATCTAGATTGAGTATTTATAGGCCCAAGATACAGAGAAGAAAGCCAGGGAGGTAGGAGGGAGAGTGCATTGTCCAAGGTCACTGTCACGTAAGCAAGTGGTAGATGTGTAATTTGAGACTAGGTCTGTCTGATCCCAAAGACCACTTATTCTTCCTCTAGGCCATCATGCTGTCAGCAATGCAGTGGAAAGTAGGGGCAAGTAATGGATGGAGGAAAAAATCAGGTTTCCATCAGCTTGGTAGGACAATGGACATGATTTTCCTTTAGATTCTAGTGTCCTGGAAGGGAACTGAAAAATTTCTGCTCATCTCCTTGTGGCAAGACCCTGTACCCTTTTTGTCTCCCAGTTTAGTGATAACTGGCCGATTGATGAGTTGGGACCACAGTAGTGAGTGTGCTTTCTCCCCAGGATGCCTTGCAGCAGAGGCTGACTCAGCAGGACACGTCTGTCCTTCAGCTCAAACAAGAACTACTGAGGGCAAATATGGACAAAGATGAGCTGCACAACCAGAACGTGAGTTGAAAGAGTGAACTTGGACTTCACTGAGCCCCAGGTAGCAAAGTAGGATACAGTATAAAGTCCGTTTAGATCTATTCCCCATCAGACTCCTCTCTGTTCCTAGGTGAAAGCCCATTGCCACACTGGCCTCGAGCCCTTCAACTTTGAGGGCACTGAGACACTGAGGCTGCATTGTGGTTCTATAGTCTGATTATCTCACTGAAGATGTGGAGAGCGGCTGTGTGTTTTTTTACCATAGTCATGCCCTCTCTGTGCTGTATGCTGTAACTGCCAACATCAACTCCAGTTACTAAGTAGCTGGTTTCCTACTGGATTGGCAGACAATACTTCCACACCAAAGAATGCTTTCTTATTCTTCTTGCAGGTTGATCTGCAGAGGAAGCTAGATGAGAGGAATCGGCTCTTGGGAGAATATAAAGTAAGAATGTATATCAGTTTGGAAATTATTTCCATCTGACCTTTGGTGAACAGCCTGTTGTTGCTGTTGTTCAAACAGCACTTAAGTACTCTGTTCTCATTCTTGCTTTCTGCAAGGAAATCCTTTTCTGAGTTCCTTTGATCCACTAACCCTGAAGGTAGATAGCATGGCTAGGAGCAAGAACACAGAACTAGGAGTCTGGAAACTTCACTTCAGTCTTAACCTTTGCCTCTAGCTAGCATGGATGGCATGCAGTGGTCCTCCTGCTAATGGTAGTTCCCATCCTCCTTCCCTTTCCCAGAATCCTTTGCTCCATGTGAGGCTCCCATGGTATATAACGTCTTCCCGTGCAGCTTGAGGAAAGGGCTGTTCCCTCTGAGGCTCTGCTTTCCTCAGGTGGAAACTGCATCACAGCAGGTGAAGTGTTGGACGTCCTTGGCTTTGCCGTGCATCTGAAGGCTGTGTCTCTGTTGCAGAAAGAACTGGGGCAGAAGGACCGCCTCCTGAAGCAGTACCAGGCCAAGTTGGAGGAAGCACTTCGGAAACTCTCTGAGGCCAGTTACCAGCAGGTGGGGACACGTTCCGCCACGGACTTTCCTGCCCCTCTGACCTGAACAAGTCCTTTTCTGATGGAGTGTCTGATTTGCAGGTGGATCTGGAACACAAAGACGTCCTTCTGGCTCACTGTATGAAAAGAGAGGCAGAGGAGGTAACCTACCACTCGGGGTCTACCTCCCATGTTTACAAGGGCAGAGAGGGAGATTCTGTTATCGACTCAGGGCTGAACCAACACCACAGGTCAGTTTGTCAGGAGGAGATTTGGCGAGGCACTTACAACTGCGGGTTCTGGGATAAGAAAGTCTGGTTTCAAATTCCAGCTTTATTACTTTCTTACCATTGTGTACCTTCATTTGCTTCACTTTTGAACCTCAGAAATAACGTTCATCTGGAAAATGACAGTGGCCTTCTCTGACATTATGACGTGTACATAAGATAACCCATTAAGTTACTAGACACAGTCCTGGTAGATCCACCTGGCACAGAGTTAGGCTCAAAAAATACTAGTCATTGTTCTTTTTTTTTTCTATTACTGAAGCAAAGGCAGGAGATCCCTCCAGGGGCCAGGCAGAGGCTAGGTTGGGGCCTCCAGGCGAGGTTTTCATTTTGTTCACTCTGCATTCAGCGGTGCCTTCTGAGTGTCAAGTATTGGTGATATAGCAGTGAACAAAAGGGAAAAAAATTTCTGCACTGTGTCAGGAGGTGACCAGTGTAAAGAGGAAAAATAAGGTGGGACATCTTACTTTGGAATTCTCCATTATAGAAGCATCATTTCTTCTTGCCGCTATAGGTGACCCACTGCAGCAGTCACAACCCTCAAAGCAATGGTTTTCTCCTTCCAGTGGCAGGAAAAGGAGCTGCTTCAGTCACTCACAGAGGGGTAGGTGCTTAGGATTTGAGTACAGACTTGCCACTTCCAGCCAAAACCAGAAGAGTAGCCTAGCCATCGCCAGTGGAGTAGGCCTTTCATATCCCCATTCCCCAATTCTTGCATCTGTTGGGTGTGTAAAGTTGTGAGGCACTTGCTATCCAAAATTAAGAATTAGTGGACAAACAGTGGGCTTGTATCTGTGGAGGAAAATTTTCTACAGTTTACACCTCCTCCCTCAAAAATAAAAGATCTCTTCTGGAAACCTCTCACCTGTATCTTCTTAAGCCCAGCAGTTGGGATGTGGTTAATAACATGGCAGCGTGCCGTGCCAGCAGCATCACATTTTTGCCCACAGAGCAGTGACCTGCAGCTTGTTCGGGATGCCCTCCGCAGCCTGCGCAATAGCTTCAGTGGCCACGACCCTCAGCACCACACCATCGACAGCTTGGAGCAGGGCATCTCCAGCCTCATGGAGCGCCTGCACGCCATGGAGACCCAGAGGAAACAGGACAGAAGGGTAACCCTCTTTCGGTGGTGTTTCTCTTATTCCCCCAAAGAAGCTTGGTCTTATCAATTTTAATGTAGATGAAGGCAGTGCTAAGATATACAGTTGCTTTTCTCTTTGGTTTTCCTCTCTGGGGAGCTGACTGTTCATCATGATATGACAGTCCAGGGAGGGAGTTCACGGGTAACTCTTGCTCTTGGCAACTGTGTAACTGTCTAAGGAACTGTGGTTCTTGACCCACAGGTGTCCCTTTACTGCCTATTCTCTGTCCTCTTCCCCCCGAATGAACTTGGCATTATATATGGGAAATAAATGGGGAAAACATTGGAAACTAAAAAGCTTTTTATAAATGTACATTTTTATTGTTAGAATAAACATGTCTAATTTTATATACTATGGAAAAAGATGTGGTAGAAAAGTATATATTTTAAGTACACTTTTAGGATTTAAGTTTCTTGGTTGAATTCTCCCATTAATTATAACTCTCGTGATTTTTGTGTGGCTCCCCAGGTTCGGGGCAAGTCACCCAGAACTCAAGCAGGTAGTGAATACCGGGAGTCCTGGCCCCCTAATTCAAGTAAGTACTCATTATTGCTTAGTAAGGACTCCTAGCATATTAGATCAGAAACTTAGTATTTATTATGCTACTGATATTTTGGGGATAGAGTTTTTCTTGTAGTACTTCACTCTTGTAATATGTTGTTTCTGTAGCAATACTAGAATTGAGTTATTTCTAGGACTGTGAAGACCCATAACATCATCATCACCACCACCTGAGTACCATTTGGCCACGTGCAAGGTGCTGCTGATTCAGAGAGGCTAAAATATCTTAAATAAAATATCTTTGGAAATGTACAAGCTCAAAATAGTTACACCAAGCAAAGCAAAATATATATTAAAAAAAACACACTTACAAATCACCCTAAAGTTCCAAATAGCACAGAATATTTCCAGTTCTTCCTAGAGGCAAGAAGTTTAATTTCTTTGTGGACTTTCATTAAAACTTTGAGTGCATAGGTCATTCCGTTTGTTTGAACCTGCTCTGTGCCCACTCATTACATCTTTTTGCCTTGTTAATTCTGACAGGTTGGAAATCTACCCTGCCTAGTAATTTCTATTTTACTTTGTATCTTACCTTTTGGTCTAATAGCATTCACGTTTTCTTACCTTTTATAGTTTACCCAGGCCTAATCTTAAAATATCTAAATAATAATTTATAAAAACCAAATAGTTAAAGGCCGGCCATATCAGATTTATATGTTAAATATATAATTTTTAAAACCACATTAATAAACAAAATCTAAAGTAAAACATTTAAAGCATTTGCACAAATATGAAAGGTAAAATATTTTTTGTAGAGTAGATAAGATAGCATTCTCAAGCCTCCAGGTATCTTTTCCTCTTGAATGAGATCTTTACACTGGGAATGAAACAGATTATGTGAGTACCAAAATTTGTTTCAGTTTCTTTTTCTAGCATTGTTTTGACCCAGTCATTTCTGTTTTCTTGATAGGGTTTTTATTTTATTGTTATCCTCTTCAGTACTTCCTTTGGGTTAGTATAAACTGCCAATGTACGTAGGCTAAATATTTGGAAATTCTTTTTCAGAAGTATAATAAATTTCTCCCTCCCTGGAATAATTCTCTTGTGTATATGAATTACTTATTTAAAATACTACAAATAAATTCAGAGCTTCTTATAAACTAGGGTGTTAATCTAATATCTATATTTACAGATAAGCTGAAATGTCTCTCATCTAGAAATACAAACACTTGTGTAACTTGCTAGCCCTCTAGCTACTGGCTTACTTCTCTTATTCCCCTATGTCAAACTTCTTGAAAGAGTAGTCTGCAATTGCTCTTTTTTCATCCTTACCTCCCATTCAATTCTTAAACCACTAGTTGGACTAGTTGGACTCAGTTACTCCACTTAGTGTTCTTTTTTTTGGATCACTGTTGACTTTCTCGTTGCCTAATCAAAGTGGTTACCTTATCTTCCATAGACTTTTCAAAAGCATTTACTATTCTTGAATAGTCTTCTTCTGGAAACATTTTTCTCCTTTAACTTCACTACCAAACAGTTATTCATTCAACAGATATTTACTGAGCATCCATTATGTAACACCCTTGTTAGGCACTGGAGGTGTAGAGATGGACAAGATGGACTTGGTACTTGCCCTCACTGGATTGTAGTCTCATGAAGTAGATACAACCTCCTCTTCTTCTCCTTCTCTGTCTAACCCTTGAATGTGCCCTGAGATTCCACTAAGGTCTAGACTTAGGTCTCATATTCTTTATAGGTGATCCCTTCTACTTCCATGGCTTCAGCTACTCTTGTGTGCCAATTATTCTTTTTTTATTTTAACATCTTTATTGTAGTATAATTGCTTTACAATGGTGTGTTAGTTTCTGCTTTATAACAAAGTGAATCAGTTATACATATACATATGTTTCCATATCTCTTCCCTCTTGCGTCTCCCTCCCTCCCACCCTCCCTATCCCACCCCTCCAGGCGGTCACAAAGCACCGAGCTGATCTCCCTGTGCTATGCGTGTGCTTCCCACTAGCTATCTAGCTTACGTTTGGTAGTGTATATATGTTCATGCCTCTCTCTCGCTTTGTCACAGCTTACCCTTCCCCCTCCCCATATCCTCAAGTCCATTCTCTAGTAGGTCTGTGTCTTTATTCCTGTCTTACCCCTAGGTTCTTCATGACATTTTTTTTTCTTAAATTCTATATATATGCGTTAGCATACGGTATTTGTCTTTCTCTTTCTGACTTACTTCACTCTGTATGACAGGCTCTAGGTCCATCCACCTCATGTGCCAATTATTCTTAAACTTTCATCTCTAACTCCAAACCTTTTCTGAGCTTCAGGGCTATATTTTTGAATGCCAACTGGGTATCTCTGTAGGTTGAAAGGCACTTCAAACTCATGTGCAAAACTGGACACAAAACAATAGAGTGGAAAAAAGATGGAGTATAGAATCAAACAGATCTGCGATGCACTTGTAGCTATCAGCAGAGTATATCATGGGCAAGAGTATTAATTAATGTTGTATTTTAGTTTTCACATTTATGTAATGGAGATAATCGTAAAGGATTATGAGCATTAAGTACAATATTATATGCAAATAATCTGGTGTTGCGTGTGGCATGTGAGATATGCAAGGCTATGCTCTTTCTCCTTTTCACTACAGTCAGATCTCCTAAAAGAGTAATCTTCTCTCTGAACCCACTTCCTGTCTTGCCATTTACTCTTAAGGAAAAACAACAACAATAATTATTTTAAAAGTAATACAGTAGACTAGTGGAATAGAATTGAGAGTTCAGATAAAACCCATATATCTATGATCATTTGACCAGCAAATAGTATCTTCAATAAATGGTGTCAGGACAACTGATATCCACATGCAAAAGAATAGAGCTGGACCCCTACCTCACACCATGTACAAAAATTAACTCAAAGTGCATTATTGACCTAAATACAAGAGTTAAAACTATGAAAGTCTCAGAAGAAAACACAGGGGGAATATTCATGACCTTGGATTCTTAGACATCAAAAGCATGAAAAAAATAGAAAAATTGGACTTCATCAAAACTGAAAACTATTTTGCATCAAAGGACATTAACAAGAAAGTGAAAAGACAACCAGAATAGGAGAAAATATTTGAAAATCAAATATCTGATAAGGGCCTGGGATGAACAATGTATAAAGAACTCTTACAGCTTAATAACAAAAGACAGAAAAATCTGATAACAAATGGGCAAAGGACTTGAATAGACATTTCCCTAAAGAAGATAAATAATTGACCAATAAGCACATGAAAATATGCTTAAAATCATTAGTTATTAGGGAAATGCAAACCAAAACTAGAGTGAGATACCATTTCATGCCTACTAGGTGGTTCCAAAAAAATGGAAAATAACAATTGTTGGTAAGGATGTGGAGAAATTGGAGCCCTTATACATTGCTGGTGGGGATGTAAAATGGTACAGCCACTATAGAAAACACTTTGGTGGCTCTTCAAAGAGTTAAACATAGAATTTACTATATGACCTAGCAATTCCATTCCTATGTATATACCCAAAAGAATTAAAAGCAAGTGTTCAAAAAAACAACTTGTACATATATGTTCATAGCAGAATTATTCACAATAGCTAAAAGGTGGAAGCAAGCCAAATGTCCATCAGTTGATGAGTGGATAAACAATTTCTTATATATGCAGACAATGGAATACTATTCAGCCATAAAAAGGAGTGAAGTACTGATACCTGCTACAACGTGGATGAACCTTGAAAATGTTAAGTGAAAGATGCCAGACACAAAAGGGCACAATTTGGATGGATCCTTTTATATGAAATGTCCAGAACAGGCAAATCCATAGAGACAGAAAGTAGAGTAGATTAGACAGATGTCAGGATTAGGAAGGGAGTGACTGTTTAATGGGTACAAGATTTCTTTTAAGGATAATGAAAATGTTCTGGAACTAGATAGTGGTGATTACACCACACTGTGAATGTACTAAATGCCACTGAATTGTACACTTTAAATGGTGAGTTTTGTGTTATGTGAATTTTACCTCAATTTTTAAAATGTGAATTTTAAAAAAGACCTGGAAGGAGCCTTGTTCCTATGCTAACAGAAAGAAAAGGTTGAATAGTCCAAAATACCATAACTTTCTTGAATCCATCAGAGAGATGAAATCAGAGGGTAGCTAACTAGCCAGAAATGTAAACAGGTCCCTTAGTGGACAGATAGGTTACAGCACTTGTTCACTTGTGGCAGAGCATGGGAGGAAAATGGGACCACCATACACACAGCTAAGATTTTAATGAATTGTGAAAGGCTTTGCAGAGATTATAGGAACCCTGGGGGCCATGAATGCAAGAATAGTTTGCACCTCCTTGCTGACTCTTCCATCGACTTCCATTTGGGTGCTTATGACAAAGATTTGTTGTGGGAAGAGAGTCTAGAGAAAACCTGTTTTGGCGGTGGAGGCCCAGAGCAGGGGAGCACCTGTCACTGCTGGAAAAATGTGAAGCCCCATCTGGACCTTTGTCCCTTAAAGAACAAAAGTCTTAAGCCACTAAGAAAGGGCAGCAAATTCTGTTGCCCCTCCCTCGCTTTCCCAGGTAAAGGTGAAGACCTATTTCAGCTAGGGGGAAGAAAAAAGGATGAAAGCACTCTCTATCCCAGGGGAGTGGCAGGAAACTGTATTGGGCTCAGATCACTAGAGGTTGCCTACCACTGGGGAAAGAGTAGGATCACTGAGAAAGCCCCACCCTCAAGACTGAGGTTGGATCATGACAACAGAGAAGCCCCCCTTATCCCTCACCACCAGATGAGCAAGTACCGTGTAAGAAGCAATAGCAGTCTGCCTCTGTGGGAGGGGCACACGTGTGAAGAGACTGACTCTGATGCACAGGCACACAAGTAAAGTCTAAAGTTGAGGGTGGAGCAGGAATATTGAGGAAAAACCCTCCAGCAATCCAGCTACCTTCCTAAACATAACCCTAGAGAAATTTGAAGGTGATGGTGTGCTGAAAGTAACCTTAACAAAAATCCCAATCCCAGCTCAATTCCTGACTAGATTGGCTCAGCTGTCCCCACCAATGGCTGGGAAGTACAAGCAGTGTGCCCATTTCTAGACATAAACCTTTTTTACCTTAGTCTCTACTGTCTTACACATGATGTCTGATAGTCAATAAAAAATTATGAGGCATCCACAGAAGCAAGAAAAATATAAGCTACTGTCAAGAGTCAATAAGCGTCTATTCAAGAGTAGACTCAGATATGACTAGGATGTTGAAACCATCAGAAAAGGAATTTTTAAAAACTGTGTTAATGGCTGAAGTAAAAATGTTAATATAATGCATGTACAGGTGAGGAATTTTAGCAAAGATGTGGAAATTATGAAAAGGAGTCAAATGGAATGTTAGAAATAAAAATAAATATTACGAAGATGAAGAGTGCCTTCAGGGACTTCCCTGGTGGTGCAGTGGTTAAGAATATGCCTACCAATGCAGGGGACACGGGTTCGAGCCCTGCTCTGGGAAGATCCCGCATGCTGCGGAGCTAAGCCCATGTGCCACAACTACTGAGCCTGCGCTCTAGAGCCCCTGAGCCACAACAACTGAGCCCGTGTGCCACAACTATTGAAGCCCACTCGCCTAGAACCTGTGCTCTGCAACAACAGAAGCCGCCACAATGAGAAGCTTGTGCACTGCAATGAAGAGTAGCGCCCGCTCACCACAACTAGAGAAAGCCCGCGTGCAGCAACGAAGACCCAGTGCAGCCAAAAATAAATAAATTAATTAACTTAAAAAAAAAGTATGCCTTCAGCAAGTTCATCAGGGTCATCAGAAGACTCAACACAGCTAAGGAAAGAATCAGTGAACTTGAAGATAGGTCAATAGAAATTACCCAAACTGCAATACAAAAAGAAAAAGAGTAGGAGAGAGGAAAAAACAAACAACCTAGAGCATCCAGTAGCTGTGGGACGATATCAAATGGACTAAGATACAAGTAATTAGAATCCCTGAACAAGAAGAGATAGAACAGGGCAGAAGAAGTATTTGAAGAGATAAAGGCCAATTATTTTTCCAGAAATGCTTTAAAAACATCACACTACAGATCCAAGAAGTGCTGAGCATTCCAAGAAGTATGAATAGCAAAAACAACAAAAGAGTCAAATTGCTGAAAATCAAAGAAAAGAGAAAATCTTTTCCCCCTTGAAGAGGGGGAAAATTACTACATACAGAACAAAGATGAGAATTACAGATTTCTTATTAGACCTTGCAGGTTATAGGATAGTGGGGGGATATTTTTAAAGCACTGAAAGAAAAAAATCTAGAATTCTATAAAAAGCTAGAATTCTGTAGGTAGAGAGTATATATATATATTTTTACACAAAACCAAGAGAATTCATAACAAGCAGACTTGCACGGCAGGAAATGTTAAAGTAATTTCATCAGACAGGAAGAGTATGATATGAAAGAAACTGGGAGATGCAAAAAAAGTGGTTAAAATGAAGGTAAATATAAAAGACCTTCCCCCACTTATTTTTAATTGCTCTAAGAGATAACAGGCTGTTTAAAGCAAAAAATGTATTGATGTATTACTGGTTTATGCCATATGTAAAAGTAAAATGTATGACAATAATACAGAGATTGGGACGGAGGAATTAGGACTCTACTGTTGTCACTTCTGTAGTTCTTACATTACATGTGATGCAGTAAATATCATTTGAAAGCTGACTGACTAATTAAAGATGTGTATTTAAATCCAAGAGCGACCACTAAATTTTTAAAGAATTAAATAACAAAATTAATAGGGGAGATAAAAAGGAATTGTAAAAATACCCAATCCAATAGCAAAAGAAGTAAAATATCTCACTATTTAAAATATAGTTTCCATGTTGAAATGGTGTATTCAAACTGAGAATCTAAACACACTGGGCTTTGAAGACAATACCAAAATATATACATGTACACATACATATATACATATATATACATATATACACATACACACATACACACTCCAAAAGCGGGGAGAAAAAGAGGATAAAAGAGAAAAGGAACAAAAAACATGGAACAAATAGAAACAAGGGAGATGATAGATTTTAAAAATAATCTGGTTTTTATTACATAGTTTTTTACCACTTACAAAATTATTGTTTATCAGCATCATATTAATTGAGAAGCAGCCTTGTTTGATGGGGAAAACATAGCTCAACATTGTGAAGATGGTTCATTCTCCCCAAATGATCTATAGCTTCATGCAATTCCAATAAAAATCCTATCAGACTTTTCGTAGATATAAACAAGCCGATACTAAAATTTATATGGATGAAACTAGAATAGTTCAAAAAAAAAGTTAAGAAAAAATAAAGTAGTTGAAGTGCTGCACTACCTGATTTCAAAACTAACTATAAAGTTAGAGTAATCAAGACAGTGCAGTATAGGTGAATGGATAGACACATAGGTCATTGGAACAGAGTAGAAAGTTCAGAAATAGACTTACTTATATTTGGCCAGTTGATTTTTAACAACAGTGCAAAAACTATTTGATGGCAAAAGGATAGGCTTTTCAACAAATTATTCAGAAAAAGAGCATTGACCCGTACCTCATACCCTATATAAAAAATCAACTCCAAATGGATCATAAACCTAAACTTAAAAGCTAAAACTGATTTGTGATGCCTTTTAAAATCATGTATTAAATTTACACACACATGTATACGCAAGGCTATGTTTCTGGGTTGTTTATTCGCTGAGGTTTTTGTATATGATTTTTATAGTATTGTCACCCTGAAACAGCAATTATTTTATCACATGAGTTAATGTTGAGTAAGACTATTTTTCCCTCATTAATCTTTTTCTGTTTTACTCGAAAAGCCTGTGCAATCCAACTCAGCCTTCTTCATTAGTAACCTGAAACTCCTCTCACTAATGTCATCAGTGACCTGTTTACCAAACCTGTCTTTATCTACTAGACCTCTGTGTGGCATTTGACATACTCTTACCTTCAAATTCACCTAAAATGTGTACATAACATTTTATCGGTCAGCTTGGGCTGCCATAACAAAATACCATAGACTGAGTGACTTAAACAACAGAAATTTATTTTCTCACAGTTCTGGAGGCTGGAAGTCCCAAGATCAGGATGCCAGTGTGGTCAGGTTCTGCTGAAGGAGGGCTTTCTTCTTGGCTTGCAGATGGCTGCCTACCTGCTGTGTCTTCACGTGGTGGAGAGAGAGTGCTCTGGTGTCTCTTCCTCTTCTTACAAGGGCGCCAGTTCTATGGGATCAGGGCTCCACTCTTATAACCTCATTTAACTTTAATCCCTCTTTAAAGGCCCTATCTGTAATACAGTCACATGGGAGTCTAGGGCTTCAACATATGAATGTGGGGAGGACACAACTGAGTCCATAGCAATATTATTTTCATGTTTTATTTTATTATATTATAACTGTTTTGCTATTTTACCCCACTAGACTTTGAGCTCCTTAATGGGTGGGAATTGTACCTAGGTTATCTTTGTATCTCTAGTACTTGATACATAATAGGCACCCAGTAAACATTTTAAATGTATGATACTTCTGTTCCCCTAGCTTAGGTACTGGTAACTACCATGCATCTGTTTTCCTAGATTATAAATCTTAGTTATTTTTCCCTTTCCCTTTTATCCTTGATGTTCAACTATATCCAAAGTACTAAGACTTTTACCTTCTAAAGTTCTCTTAAATCCATCCCTTCTCTAGCTCCAGGGCTATATCTTACCCTTCCTCATCTTTCAGATTATTTTAATTGCCTCTTAATGGGATCACTGTTTCCAGAATTTCTCCCATCCAACCCATACTAGACCCATACTTGCTGCTAGACTGACCTTTCTAAACTGCCAGTCTGATCGTATCACTTCCTTTGAATATCTCCCCAGAGCTTAAGACTAATATCTAAACATCTTAGCCTGGCAGAGTCCTTTGTGATCTGGGCCCTGCTTTATTATCCTCATCTTCCATTACTTCCCAATGTATTACTTACACTCCAGCCTTACTAGTTGAGTTTCAGTTTTATAAATACATGATCCATCCCTTTTCATGCCTTTACAAGTATCCTTCATTCTGGGAATGCCCTTTCCAACTTCTATATCTGATATATTTTTTAGGTGCTTTGCTTAACAATTCTCCAACTATGGGACCTTTCTGACCTCTTCCAGGTAGAATTAACTACTTCATCTTCAGTCTTCTTGTGCAGTTTGTACCAATCTGATTTTAGTGTATTGTAATTATTTATTATCATACCTGTCATCTATATTGGACTGTGAAATCTTTGAGGTCAGAGGCATATAATTAATTTTATATTCTCAAAATCTAGTGCATGGTAAGTGCTCAATAAATGTTTGTTGAATGAATGAGTGAAAGGATCCATCATAAATTTAATGATAAGAGTGAATATTTTATTTTATTAAAAAGCCAGTGTGTGCCAGGCCCTGTTCTAGGTGATGGAGACAAAGGAACATCGTGGCATGTAGGTTTCAATAATTGGCATTCTTTGAAAAAAATTCTGAAAACTGATTGCTGTGCAAAGAGAGAATGTTCCCTTGTCTTTCTCTCGTGTATTATTCATCCCTCCTACTTCCTTATTTTAAACCCCTTCCTAGGGAGTTCTCTCGTGGTCCAGTGGTTAAGACTCCATGCTTTCAATGCCGAGGGCCCTGTTTTGATCCCTGGTTGGGGAACTAAGATCCCACAAGCCGCACTGTGCGGCCAAAAAATCAAAAACAAAAACCAAAAAACCCCTTCCTAGAACTGCTCTCTGGTGGCTGCCTGTTTGATTGGGATAAATGCCTAGAATAAATGAAGAAAACGTGTAGCTGGAATTGCAGGAGTTATTTTAATAAAAGTTTAATTATTTTTGGTCCTTGTGATAAAAGTTTTTAATTGGTCTTTTCTTCTATTCTCTTAAAGTCATAATCACAAATAACTCATTGATTAAATTTTTCCATAAGTACCTATACAAAGAATAGAGACAAGATATGGATTAAGAAATTTAAGTTAAAAACCCCGGGGACCGGGCTTCCTTGGTAGCGCAGTGGTGAAGAATCCGCCTGCCAGTGCAGGGGACACGGGTTTGAGTCCTGGTTGGGGAAGATCCCGGATGCTGCAGAGCAACTAAGCCCGGGCGCCACAACTACTGAGACTGTGCTCTAGAGCCCGTGAACCACAACTACTGAGCCCGCGAGCCTAGAGCCCGTGCTCCGCAACAAGAGAAGCCATTCCAACGAGATGCCTACGCGTGGCAACACAGAGTAGCCCCCGCTCACCGCAACTAGAGAAAGCCTGCACGCAGCAATGAAGACCCAACGCAGCCAAAAATAAATAAATTTATTAAAAAAAAAAAAACCACGGGGACCAACACATATAGATCCTATGTAGCTAAGGGATAAAAGTAGGCTTTTTGCCTTTTAGACTGGAAATATAAGGCCCCTTGGAATCTGAGTTTCTACGGTTACTTTGCTTCTGTGTTTCTTGTTCCTAATCATTTGTCTTTTCATGAAGTTCATGTGCATTCTCTACCACTGACCTCCGCAGTCTAAATGCTGGCAGTGTCTGCAGCTCCTGCTGTGTGTCTATTCTGCCCTAGCTGAAATCTCGCCTGGCTTCTCTGACCTCTTTTGACTCTTGGCAACAGTGCCTGTCAGAACAGTTGCTGTTCCCCTGTTAGAATCACCTGTGACGGGTGAGAAATGATGGTCCTTGTGATAGCATCCATGTCCGAAGCACCTCTTGTCTTAGTGGCCCCAGTGGTGACTTCCTGTGGGTCACACACCCTGTGGACAAGGTGTTTGGCAAGAGTGTGAAAACTGTGCTATGACCTCAGGCAGCTTCATTCTCCTGGGACATTTTGAATAACTAGAAATGATGGGTTGTTGGAAGCAAATTGAATGTTCTGACCACAAAGTCTCTCTCTGATTGCAGAGTTGTCTCACTCACAGAGCTCTCCAACTGTCAGCAGCGCCTGCACGAAGGTGCTCTATTTCACTGACCGGTCACTTACGCCCTTCATGGTCAATATACCAAAGAGGTGAGATTCTGGGATCATTATTTCTCCTTTAAAAAGGACAGGAAGGCAGAATCATTAGTTACTGCCCATCTAACCAGCTGTAAGGTGTTTGAGAAGCAGTGTAGTGAGAAGGGCACAGGAGATAGAGATTCAAGTTCTAGTTTCACCACTAACCAGTGGCATTACAAGGTACAGACACAATAATAGTGCTTCCAATCCTGATATACAAAGATGCTCCAAGTTAGGAAAGCAATTTTTTAAGTGTTCAAAATAGCTTCTGCTGATAGCTTTGGATTACAGCCTGGCATTCCAGGGCTACTTATTACTCATTGATCTTTGTTACTATTTGATGACTGCAGCTAACCTATAGAGAATTCATGTTAAAAACCTTTAAACACTCAATTAATATACTCCCTTCTAAGGTAAATGGCTTTGAAATAAAGATTTTTAAACTCTGGAACCAACTGCTGAGAGAGGTGATAAGATTTCCCTTTCCTAAAGAGTCTGTTTGGTTTTTGTTAGAGGGGAGTTTTCTGAAGTAAAGATGGTGATACTTGATTTAATTCTACCAGCCTATAGAAATGGAATTGTTGCAAATAAGGAAATCAAGAGAACTTAGACATATTGATAGTTTAACAAATTAGATTTCAGAGACTTTGTGTCTTATTTTCAGAGTAAAACAGAAAAAAAGTAATTTGGCTGCTGCCAAAGCAATAAATCTATTTTAAATTCTCAGATCAACCCATTTGTAATGCCATTTTCATTCCCTAATAGTGACTGGCTCCCTAACTTCTGCTGTTTCAGAATCATCTGGGTTATCAAGGGTGGTGACCTAACAAGGCCACATTGTTTCTGCCTCCAGAGACTTTGGCAGGGGCCTGGATTTAAAGCTGACATCTTATCTTTCCAACCTACTGATAAAGAGTCTATTTTAGTGTTCTCTCTTTTTGTTGCAGGTTGGGGGAGGTGACACTGAAGGATTTTAAAGCAGCTATTGACCGGGAGGGAAATCATCGGTATCACTTCAAAGCACTGGATCCTGAGTTTGGCACTGTCAAGGAGGAGGTACAGAATCCACAGGGAGTCTGGGTGGTATTGCTGGTTGTTCTTGAACCCCAAAGACTTCTACTCAAGGACTAGTACCCAGAAGTACCTCAGTTCCCTAACCAGGTCAGAGGAGTTTCCCAGTGCCTCCGACCAGTTGATTACTCTAGACTGAGAAGGTTCAGGGAATGGCCCAAGAAGTTGATAGCTTCTTTAGTTCAAGGTCTTAATCACTCTAATCAAACTTGGATAGAATTTTTATTTTAAAAAGGAAAAAGTTTTGTTAGGGAAAATAAAGAACCTACATTGAACAAACGCTTGGCTTTCGAGTCTCTTTTCTATCTGTAACCAAACCTTAGAAAACTTTCTGCTTCCTATGTAGAGCAAAATAAACAACCTGGCATGAATATATGAAACTGTATATTGTGGTGGTAGTTTCTCATATAATGAAAATGAGGAAATTCTGCAAAGTCATCTATGCTTATTCTCAACTCCTTGGCTATTTTCTTAGCTTATACTTCTCTTTGTAATATATCTGCCAAAAACAGACCTTTTCTTTTTTTTTTTTTTTGAAAGAGAGTTCTGAGTCATGACGTATTACGAACGCTCTCATAGTGGTTACAGAATGAAAAAGGTTGGAAAAGCCAATACTTTGTTTTGTAAAGATTTCCTGGATTTTCTTGGCGGTCCAGTTGTTAAGACTCCTCACTTCCACTGCAGGGGCCACAGGTTCAATCCCTGGTCGGGGAACTAAAATCCTGCACGCTGCGTGGTGCAGCCGAAAAAAAAAAAAAGATTTTCTCACTGAAATGTTTTAATAACCCTTTCTATTTATTAGTGGCTTAGGAAATGAATTGAACAAATGAGTGAAAAGAACTGCATGCACACATGTTAAGATTGGTCTTCGTTCTAACCCTTTCTTTACAATGCTTCGGGCCAAAATTTTCCCCTTTCTCATTTTTTAAATGCTTATAGTACTGCTTTCTTTTGAGAAGCCCAGAGTGCTCTATGGTTAGTAATTTATTAATTCTTATAAATCTCTATGAGCAAAGCAGTACTAGAGGGATGCGTTTACCATTTCATAGATGCGGAACTAAGGATATATAAGGCATATGTATATATACACACATACAGTGTTGACCTTTGAACAGTATGAGGTTGAACTGCATGGATCCACTTATATACAGACGCTTTTCAATAAATACCTACTACAGTATTACACAATCAGCAGCTGGTTGAATCTGAGGATGCAGAACTGTGGATATGGAGGGCCAACCGTGAAGTTATATGTGGATTTCTGACTGCACAGGGCCAGGGCAGGGAGGGGGGTGGGCAGTGTCTCTAACCGCTGTGTTGTTCAAGGGTCAACTGTATATATATTTTTTAACCAGTTATAACTTTAGGGACAAAACCAAAGGGACATAGGCTCTAACTCAAGGCTTTCCTCTATACTTTTTTATCCTTTATGTCTGAGATCTTCTTTTTCAACCACAGATGTTTAGTGAGACTCCCTGTCTTACAATTTTTTCATGGTGGCTTTTTTTCTTTCTCCAGGTTTTCCATGATGACGATGCCATCCCTGGATGGGAAGGGAAAATTGTAGCCTGGGTGGAAGAAGACCATGGAGAGAATTAATGCTGACTATTAGATTGAGGGCTTGTGGAACTTGGCAGTCCCTGGCTGCTTCACTCAGGAGAGAAGACTAAAACCAGAATACACTAAGAAGTTTTTAGTTTGTGCTGCCAAAACAGAAGCTTCTCCAAGTGTGACAGCTATAGGCCAGTCCTATTTCTGTGCCTGGCACGTGTGGTACTTAAAGTCCCTGTCCAAAAGTAGACCATGGGTTCTTGTGGAGTTCCTTGTCCGTGGGAACACAGTGTTTTATTCTACTCTGAGGACAACAAACCGAAGGCCTTAACCAATGGGGATGGATGATCCCACTCCTTTATGGGCATGGCTGCTGTTATCTGGAACCTGGGAACTGGATGTATCACTCCTGTGTGTTACAGTATTATTTTAATTGGCCTCAGTGGTTGCAGCAGAGTACCAGCATTTGTACTCACAGACAAGGTGAAGGTACCAGCTTTTTTGCTTCTTTGCAGCTATTGCAAACCAAGAATAACTCGTAAGGTGGTACCAAAGATGAAAGCCCACTCTTCAGGAATTTTTTGGACTGGACATGGATGGTGCTGAATTGTTGAATGGATTGAAAAAGGGCTGCCCATATTGTGCTATATACTACGCTAAAACCATAATTAAGTAAGACCTTGGGCTGCCTCTTGTGTCTTAACTGGTTTTGCAACTTGTCCTTTAGCCCACAGAGGGCATATTTCATGTACTGCTCATTTTCTCTGGGGACTCTTTAACTTTAGAGCCATTTTTTCCCCTTCCAGCTGATGAACTTTGTGTTTGAAAGGAATAAGGAGTGAAAGTCTCCTTTCAAATCCAGGCGGGTATGGAAAGGTGCTGCTACCCATGTCTTCTTGACTTTCTTTCTCTCATGACTTTCTTTAGCTCATGGCATCTCCTTTGCAGTCAAAAGGAAACAGACCATTAGCTTCAGTATTTGTGATTTATAAGTACTGAGCATGAGTTACTGGTCTACCCCTCTTCATTTCAAGGCCAGAGTTATTTTCTATTATATATTTAGTCTAGGCTGATCCTTTGGCCACAAAAGAAACCATGGGGGCATGGAGCATGAGTTGTGAATGGCAGGGTTGATTCTGGGTGATAACACCTAGAATCCTTTCTCATGTGCAACACTGTCAAGTGTAGAAGCTAAGATTTAAACTTTCAGAGATTACTTTGTATCTTGAGTTTTCTCATTCATTCACCAAGCACCATCAACCAATCAGATATATCAGTCTCTCTGCCTGTGATCACCAGTGTACACTGCCAACCAGAAGAGTCAGACAGATCAGCTGTGGGTTCTTGACCTGTCTGTCTCTAGTTCATCTCCCCTTTTCAGCCATTTCAACAGACGACTGATCGGAGCTCTGAGATGACGTTTTGTTGTTTTATATAGATGTGTCTTTAAGTTCATGTTTGGAGAATTCTTTTCTACTCATTTGCTTTTTGTCCAAGAACCATGTCTATTTTTATAACTTGAGTGAGAGTTCTGTATATTCTCACATTCTGTATACTAGATCCATTTTCTAGAGAACCCAGTTGCTTTTATACAGGCTCTGCTCTTCTTACCAGCCCTTGTGGTTTCGGAACAAGCTTTATTTTATTACAAGTATACTAATGACAGATTACTCCTGTTCCAATTCTACCAGCCTTTTTAGTTATGGAGTTAATTTTACGGAACCTATTTGATGGCTCCTCTAGCTGACAGAAGGAACTCAAAAGACACCTGATGTCCTTCATGTAAGTTTACCTGGTCTCCTCCTACTGAAGAATGATTTCTCATCAGAAATGACTGGGAAAATTTGGGAAAGTCATTTATAAGCAAGAATAATTCATTATGAAAGCAAACAGAAGAAAACAGTATATTCTCCATTCCCCCCCCAGCCAGCCCCCCCAGGAAATCTGGAGAAGAAGTCCTCATGTCACCAGTTTCTCTGTTGCATGTATTTTAGTGTTTTGCTATAAGACAGCATGAGGGTTATCAGGCCAAAATTTGTTATTGTATTTTCAGTACAATTTATCTTGAACATCTGTCGCTTAACTCAGTTTTACTTGTCAGTTTTCTTTCAGCAAACATTCTCACTATTATGTAGAATTTAACTTTTCAGAGAAAATGAAATCAGAGAAAATTTTCAGAGTCCTCTACCTTCTTTGTCTTTTATCTCTATGTCTTTTGGAAAAGGAGCTGCATGGCCTTAGTGCCTCCACAGAAAGCTGAAGTTGAATTAATAGCTCATTAATCTCATGCCACGGGTGATAACTAAGCACCCCCATTACAGGATGGCACACCAGAGTGTTTGTATAAAATGTGTTGGTAATCCTCATTCCAGTTTCTAAACAGAGGAGCCTTCTAGGAGGAGTGTGCATTGATTCATTCTGGTTTGAATTGTCTCCTATTTGATACACTAGGAGGCCTTTTGACTTATTCAGAGCATTACCCCCTACTGGCATTTGTGTGGGACAGTCCATCCTGCTACTGCTGAAGTTCTCTTTCTTTGAGAAAACTAAGGAACTAGAATGTTTAGAGTTCATGAAATAATCTCTAAACCTGATTTAAAAAATGACCCTCACACAAAAACTAAGTAAAAAGCTCAATTCCTTAAACAGTCTTCATTTAAAAACTGAAGATTGTTCTCACTCAGTTAACTAAAGTAGCTGGAATTGGAACACTTTACAATTTCTACCTAAAGAATTTAGGTTAAACTTACTTGGTAATATCAATGCTGCTTACTGACCAACTTTCCAGCTCTTTTTGACCAGGAAGGTTGTAAATTAAGGAAAATATCTTTATACTCTGTATTCAATCCAAGAGGACTCTAATTACTTAAAATCATTTAGGTCATAATAATAATAATTTTCATTTTTTTCCCATAAAATAAGCTTTATGATTGCACACTCCTTCTATTGTCTGAATTTATGTAAGAGGTACAGCTTGCTTAAAATATATATGTAAAGTTATATTTTCTTAGAAACATGGATGTTTGCAACCATTGCTTTCAAAGAGATTATTACCATGTATTCTGTTTTACGTTTTCATGAAGATTGTGTTATACCAGAGGCTTCTGATTATCAAAGTGATAAACAGTTTTAACTGTCTGTACCAGATTTGTGACCTAATTTTAAAAAAACCCAGAAACAAACTACGAATAAAATGGAGTTTGCAAACTAAATACCATTAATAATTTTCACTTGTGTTTACTAACTGAAATTAATCAAGAAAGCCATTTACATTTAGTGAAAGTAAATTTCCTCAAGTGATCTCCCTGGTTGCATGTTTACTCATTACTTGGGGAGTAATAGGATTACTTGGAGAGATAAGGATTACTTTATTGCTACAGATATTACTATTGGTATTTCTAATGTAAGTGCAAAATATCAATAGGTTATATTATCAAAGAAAATTCATTTACGTAGCACTTCTTTTGACATTATATATAAATGTGCAAACAAGTAAGAACCCAAGACTCTAAACCGTATGACAAAACAGTCTCTAATGCAAAAGCAAGAAACATTAACAAGAGGCTTTCAGGAATGTGTATTTAAAAGAACCAGAACTTTCAAATTAATTTGAAAGATGCCTTCCTAAAACTTAGCCTTCATTTATCACTTTAAATGTTTTATATCGCTAAATCTTTAGCCCTGGGTGCTTTCACTTGCCTTCCAATTACATATTTTCAACTATTAATTACAAGCCATTTTAACTGGGTTATTCCATTATTATGTTAAAATTAAACATGTAAAGAACTTTCACTACCAACTAATTCCTCTTTACATCTAACCCATTCTGTATCAGTAATATCATTCTACAAGTCTCAGGACTGATTTGACAAACCTAATTATTCCTAGCTTACCTCTGGGGTAAACTTACCACTCCTAGACTATTTGACCTGTGCCCTCTCATGATTTAGCTACACCTGTAAAAAGTATATTCAAAATGCAAACTCGCTATGCACTGAAAGATGCAAAACAGGTTTAAGCAAGGCTACCTAAGTAACTGAACAGCAAACTGAAGATCATCTCATACAAAGACTAATTTAAAGTAATTTAGATCCAGTTATTCAAATGCAGTGGAAGTACTGTAGTAAGATATCTTAGCCAATTCAAAATCGTTAACATTTTTATAATAATTTACAGTTACAGTATAAGCCCTTTCACTAATCACAATTATTCTTACGTTGCTTCTTCCAGTTGTTACTCATAAGTAGTTTTACATTATGGTAACAATATAATTGCTCTACTCCTATTTTTATTTTATTTTATTAATGTTTTGGCCACACCGTGGGGCATGCAGGATCTTAGTTCCCTAACCAGGGATTGAACCTGCGCCGCCTGCAGTGAAAATGCAGAGTCTTAACCACTGGACCGCCAGGGAAGTCTCTCTACTCTCAGTATTTCAAATGTGCCTTTCCATTTAATCTGGGAATTTTGTTTCTCAGTTGTACTCCCTGCATATTATTCTGCCAGACAGCCGTGCCTGCTTAATCTTTTCCTCATTTTTGGATAGTTAACGTTTTTCCAATTCTTTTTCTGTCATGAAGATATTAAAACTTTTTTTTTAACCTTATTTTGGATGCCTTAAGGATACTAGAATAGGATTTTGGGGAAATGTGCAAACATTTTTTCCCTGGTTCTTTTTCCTTACTATCCTACCATCTCTAAAAACAACCTCCCGACGAATGCATCTCCTTCTCTTCAATCTCATTAGTACTGAGATGTTAGACTTTTTAAAGTTTCCAATTTAAGTAGGTATGATATAGTGCCTTCTGGCTGCCTTATTTTTCCAAATGTTTAATTACCAGCAAAGGTGAACATGTTTTCAAATGTTGGTTTTTCTTACTTCTTGTGTTCTTGATGTACACTGCGGATTTAGGGATATAAATATAACACGTGCTTCCTTCTAGTTTAATGTCACTCTCAGCTGAGAAATGAGACATTTTCTAATTATAGGATAACCCTACACAGAAGGGTACCTAACAAATGTAGGTAGACGGGATTACATGGCAAATTAGAAACAGAAATCTGTTTTGTAAACTTGTAGCTTCATACATAGAATATGCTTAATCCTGCTACAGTACTCTAGAATGTGGGAATATATCTTCCATTCGGCTGCCCTTCACATCATTTGGCTGGAAAACCTGTTCACCCCGGTTTCCTGTTGGGCTACAAACCTGAAATTAAATCTTTGTAACCCAGTACAGCCTGCGCGGAGCGAAGCCCCAAACCTGGTGGCGGTTGGGTCCGTTGAGGCTGCGAGCGCATCCGGCGAGCACAGTGACGCGCCCTCTGGCAGTTCTCTGCCGGAGCGCCTAGACCCGCCCCTCGGCCGCAGGCTCTCCGCGCCCGGCCGGTCCTCGAGACCCTTCCCATTCTTTACTCAAAACGGGGCCACGCCCCTCAGCCCACCTCTGACCACTCTGCCTGTATCAGCCCCGCTCTCGCCACCTTTTTAGGCCCCTCCCTTTCGGCCGTGCCCTACACAGCGCTTAGGTGAAGTCCTCCTCTGAGATGCGGCCACCACTGCGAGCCCACCACCTGCCACTCCTCTCCACGTCTAATTCTTCCAGACTCGGCGTGCGGAAGCTCCGCTGGAACGCCCCTGCCACTCGTGGCTCCACAGTACCCGCCCTGGGCCACCCTCTTCCCGACACCCGGGAGAAAGACCGTACGTTCTACACGTTTCTGGTCCACGGAGGGTGTAAGGCGAATCTTTGGAGCCCGTTTTACGACAACTTGCGGCCGCGCGGTGCGGCTGACGGCAACGACGCGCTGCTCTTGGAGAGGTCACTTCGGAGACGGCGCTGGCTTTGGGGTGTGGGGGTCAGCGGCAGTATGTGGCGCGTCTGTGCGCGACAGGCCCAGAATGCAGCCCCAAGGGCAGGATTTGGGGCTCGGTGGACGGCCTTGCGGGAGGAGCCGGGAGCTCGGTGCGTGACCCCGCAGGCTGGCTCGGCTCCGGCTCGTTGCTGCAGCAGGACCACAGGGTATGGCAGGCTCCGGGCACTCTGCGGCTGGAGCCCCAGCTCCTGGGCCACACCGCGGAATCGCGTCTTGCTGCAGCTTTGGGGACCTCCTGGGCGCCGCTGGTATAGTCTCCCCCCGCATCAGAAGGTGAGCCCCATACCTGTCCTTCGCGGGACCCCGTTGTCCTTCATGGGATCCTTCCTCAGAGGCCTCAGTCAGTGATCCTCCATTCCCCTCCAAGTATACTGCGTGTCAGTGTCCCTTCTCCATTACCCAGCTTTGCTGTAGCTCTTGAGCTTCCTTCTCCTGACCTATTCCATTGAAGAGCGCCAAGCCTGGGGCGGTATGTGGAACGTCTGCTGAGTACAAGCTGTGAGACCCACGCAGGCCTGTGGAGCGGGAAGCCTGTCCTTCTGGTGGAGAGCTTCTGGTGGCAGGAACCCCCTTTATATCCCCAGTGCCCACTGTGTGTTGGGACTCAAACTCTTTGTGTTAAATTGTAGTGACTTGAGTGAAGCGTTAAACCAGAATGAGAGTTAGGTAGCTCTTTGTAAATTTTGTATTTCTCCTTTGTCTTCTCCAGGTTCCATTGCCCTCTCTTTCCCCCACAATGCAGGCAGGCACCATAGCCCGCTGGGAGAAAAAGGAAGGGGAAAAAATCAGTGAGGGTGAATTAATTGCAGAGGTAAGTTGTTTTAAAATATGGAAATGAGTTAGAAGGGACCGGCTTAGCTAAACTGAGCATTAACTTCCTGAGTGAGTAGTTATCCCTTTTGCTTAAGAAACTTTTAGATGTTTTTTACAACTTGATATTAGAGAAGGTTGGTTAGCTAAATAAGTTAGCAGCAGCTAGCCAAACTGATTTTTAGCTAAGATATTTTTAATAGTAATTCTTTCAAACCTGTGATAGAGGCTTTATTTTCTTGTGACTGTTGAACTGTATGATTTTTTTTAAATTGAAGTATAGTTGATTTACAATGTTGTGTTAACTTCTGCTGTACAGCAAAATGATTCCGTTATACATATATATACATTTTTAAAAAATATTCTTTTCCATTATGGTTTGTCACGGGAAACTGAATAAAGTTCCCTTGTTGGACCTTGTTGTTATCCATTCTATGTAATAGTTTGCATCTGCTAACCCCGAACTCCCACTCCATTCCCCTCCCGCCCCATAACCACAAGTCTGTTCTCTGTGTCTGTGAGTCCATTTCCGTTCTGTAGATAAGTTCATCTGTGTCATATTTTAGATTCCACATATAAGTGATAGCGTGTGGTATTTTTCTTTTTCTTTCTGACTTACTGCACTTTGAACTGTATGATTTTAGACACAAGCTAATAAACTTCATACTGGCAGCAGAAGTCTAAGCTCCTGCTTTTGTGTTAAAAGGTTGAAACTGATAAAGCTACTGTTGGATTTGAGAGCCTGGAGGAGTGTTACATGGCAAAGATACTTGTTGCTGAAGGTACCAGAGATGTTCCAATTGGAGCAATCATCTGTATCACAGTTGAAAAGTGAGTAGTACCATGGCAATCTGTGGAACTTAGATGCTCAAGTGGAGTATTTTAACCCAGAATTGAGAAGTTAGTTAAAGGCTTCTAAGACTACTGAATCCACTTTATAACCCCCTTATACTTATGCATTCTTTCTCTTCCTTAGACCTGAAGATATTGAGGCCTTTAAAAATTATACACTGGACTCTTCAGCAGCACCTACCCCACAAGCAGCCCCAGCACCAACCCCTGCTGCCACTGCTCCGTCACCTGCGCCTCCCGCTCAGGCTCCTGGTAGCTCATATCCTCCTCACATGCAGGTGAGGCTCAGCCTCTGGGTGTTTGCTCTAGAAAATTTATTATTCATTTATTATTTTTCATAGGTGGCTCTCACATCCTGGGAACTGGCATTAAATATGGCTAGTTTTTGTCATTTGAAAGTAAATAGAGGTTTAAACATGCAAATTGACAACTTTTATTCCTGGTGGTTATTTCCAGGTGTGTGAACTTGGCTAGTTCTTTTAACCTTTCACAGCCTCAGTGTAGCAGATAGGATAATGTTTGGTACTTCTCATTCAAGAACATCTTGTTAGATTTTGAGGATGATTTGTACTTATACTACTCCCTGTATAAACAAGAGTTTTTAGTAGGCCCCAAGTACTGTCTGTTGAATGAAAGTTCCCAATTGGTGTTTTTCCTTGACATGTGGTATTCTATTTTCTAAGAGTAAGTGAAGTAGTCCAGTAGTATTAATAAAAGACTGAACTAAAATAAAGAATAAGTGTCAAATAGACATATATAATAACATTGCAACAAAGCTGAAGGTGGTAAATATAGTCACTGTTGATTCTATTAACTAAATCAGTTTATAAGAAGCTAATTAGTTTATTAGATATTAAGATTATCCCATCTATATTTGTGTTTCAGATACTGGAAATGGATAAAAGCCAGCTGCACTTTTTCTAAAGGATTAAGACTAGAACTTTCCTTCACTTAGTTTATTTGTAGAAATTTTTGTATAGGAATAATTTTCTCCTTTGGACATCATGTTCTATTCCATGGTCTTTTTTTTTTTCCTATAAATTTATTTATTTATTTATTTATGGCTGCATTGGGTCTTTGTTGCTGTGCACGGGCTTTCTCTAGTTGCGGCGAGGGGAGGCTACTCTTCGTTGAGGTGTGCAGGTTTCTCATTGTGTTGGCTTCTCTTGTTGCGGGCCCTGGAGTGCGTGGGCTTCAGTAGTTGTGGCACATGGACTCAGTAGTTGTGGCTCGCGGGGGTCTAGCGCACAGACTCAGTAGTTGTGGCGCACGGGCTTAGTTGCTTCGCGGCATGTGGGATCTTCCCAGACCAGGGCTCGAACCCGTGTCTCCTGCATTGGCAGGCGGATTCTTAACCACTGCGCCACCAGGGAAGTCCTCCATGGTCTTTTATTAACATTCACTCATTATAAAGTTTTGCCTGGTGGTCAGTTCACGCATTTATCTCATCCTGTTCTGCAAATTCTGTCTCACTACACAAGACAGTACATTTCTCTATAATTTATGTCTTTGGCTTTTTGTGAACGTTTTAGGGTTCTGTCTTAATTATCCTTTAAGATACAGTATAGAGATTATTGGATCCACTAATTTTTAAGAAGTAGATGAAGATGAGGGACTTCCCTAGTGGTCCAGTGGTTAAGACTCTACGCTCCCAATGCAGGGGGCCCGGGTTCGATCTCTGGTCAGGGAACTAAAAAAAGATTCTGCAGGTTGTAATGAAGATCCTGCACGCAGCTACGAAGGTCCCGAGTGCCACAACTAAGTCCCGGTGTTGGTAGGTAGGTAGGTAGATAGATAAGATAGGTAATTCTGACCAAGAAAAGCATTTTAAAAATTTTCTAATTAGAGTTCTAAGTTTTGTTTTACTCCCCCCCTCACCTTCCTGAGACATCATCAATTGAAATGATTTTTCTCTCAGCATAATCCTGTTGTTAATTAGAGGGCTTCGCTGGTGGTGCAGTGGTTGAGAGTCTGCCTGCTGATGCAGGGGACTCAGGTTCGTGCCCCGGTCTGGGAAGATCCCACATGCTGCGGAGCGGCTGGGCCTGTGAGTCATGGCCGCTGAGCCTGCGCATCCGGAGCCTGTGCTCCGCAACGGGAGAGGCCACAGTGGTGAGAGGCCTGCGTGCCGCAAAAAAACAAAACAAAACAAAACAAAAAAAACCTAAAAGATAGCAAAGAAAACCCATAATGAGTAAGCATCCAAATTCAGTGGACATACAAGCTGTATAAATAAGAAAGCAATTTTAAATTTAGATCAGCCAATCTGATGTTTAGATTTTACTGGGGTGGAAGTGACTATTGTAAGAGCAGTTTGTTCATTTGTTCATTCATTCATTCATTTTTTTTTTGCTGTACCGTGTGACATGTGGGATCTTAGTTTCCCGACCAGGGGATCGAACCCGTGCCCCTGCATCGGGAGTGCAGGATCTTAACCACTGGACCGCCAGGGAAGTCCCAAACAGTTCTTAATAAGAGTTTTTTTTATCTTGAAAAAGTATCTGGGAAGTTTGGGAGAATTTCAGTTTCCCCTGAGTGAAGAGATAGATGCCAATACAGCACACAGTAAAATTTTAGTGGAAAGTCTGGACTAAGGTCATTCTGTGAAAATGAAAAACTGTAGCTTAATCTAAGTGTTAAGAAAGACAAAAAGATGTTCTGTGCTTAGATATTTATTGAGGAATTAATTTTTAGTAAGAACTCCTTCCCATCTGCCCATTGTTTTTACGTTCGGAGGGTGGAAAAGTATTTCGAAGGTGGGTCAGAGTATCGCTGGTACTATAAAAGCTTGAGATTTGAAAGATTCACGTGTAGGGACACTTGAGGCAGTGGGCTTTTACTGCTGTGGGGGCATGGGAATTTGGATGGTCACAGTCACTATCATTCCATAAAACTGTTCGCTGGCCTTAGTTCCACTGTGTCCACAGCTTCCTAGTATTACACAGTAATAAAATGTGTTTGTTTCTACAGGTGCTTCTTCCTGCCCTCTCTCCCACCATGACCATGGGCACAGTTCAGAGATGGGAAAAAAAAGTGGGTGAGAAGCTAAGTGAAGGAGATTTATTGGCAGAGATAGAGACTGACAAGGCCACTATAGGTGAGATTTCTTCAGCTCTTAATGGTTGAGGCACTGAGTTTTCCAATGAGGGAAGAGGATTGCCGTCCTATCCTATAATGAGTGAGTGATAACATGAAAAATTTTAATTCTTGGGATTCATTTCCTGGAACAGAATATTTCATAACAAAAGTGTGCATAGTTGGATTTGTCAGTACCATACTGTAGTCTCATTGGATCAAGGATATGTCAGCTTAGGGATTATTTTTAGGCCAGAGTTTGCTTATTTATTAGCCTTATCATTGTCTAAACTGGGCAAGGGGGAAAAAGAAGAAACAGGAGAAAATAACATCAAAGGCAGGAAAATACCAAAAAATTTCAGATGACTTTGAGGGAAGACTTGAAAGCAGGGCTTAGATTGTTTTCATAGTTTGAGAATGAGTGATGGAATGTATGTATTACCTGTTCAGATATCATATCACATTTCCTTTTATTCCCTCTCTGATTTATTTTTATGCTTAGAACCAAACCCATATAGATAATCATATTTGTCATACCATGTATAGATATTTGTATTCTCTTTTTTTTTTTTTTGCGGTACGCGGGCCTCTCGCTGTTGTGGCCTCTCCAGTTGCGGAGCACAGGCTCCGCACGCGCAGACTCAGCAGCCATGGCTCACGGGCCCAGCCGCTCTGTGGCATGTGGGATCTTCCCAGACCGGGGCATGAACCCGTGTCCCCTGCATCGGCAGGCGGACTCTCAACCACTGCGACACCAGAGAAGCCCTAGATATTTGTAGATAAATGTATTTCCTGTCCAGTTCTCAGAGATGCAGTAGGAGATTCTGGGCGTCCTCTGTAGTGGTTGTTTTCAGATTTTGTTATTCAAACCCTTGATGGCACGTTGAGGCAAAGGAGAACTTAAGGAGCAGCACTCTACTGTTCCGTGCCCGCTGCCCCACTTCCACCAGGACACCTCCTTTTTATCTTTCTGCATATTGCGGTTCCTCCCATAAGATTTTATTAGAAGAAAGGATTCTGTTTGTTGAAAAGAGAGAAACAAACAAAAAAACCCTGGCAAAAATAGATCTGCTTTGCATTTTAACTTGAATACCAATGTTGCTGTAGAGACTAGTATTCTAAAGACTCTGGTCACTAGAGAAGTATTACCTTGGTCAAACTCTTTAAACTCTATTGTGGTCTTGGAGTCTTTTTTTTTTATACATGTCTTGTATATTAATTCTCAACTGGGATATGGAAGGATTCATCAAAGATGTGTTTGTCAGGGAGAGGCACAACGCCACAGAAAGCCAAGATCTGGAAGGCAAAGTTGTCCTCTCCAATGGGTTCTTTTAGTTTTACTTTCGGAACTCTTCATATTTGAGTTCCTTGTAAGAAGAGCATAGCTGGGAATTCCCTGGCGGTCCAGTGGTTAGGACTCCATGCTTCACTCCCGAGGGCCTGAGTTCAATCCCTGGTGGGGGAACTAAGATCCCGCAAGGCGTGTGGCCAGAAAAAGAAAAGAAAAGCAGTAACTGAATAAAGTCAACACCACAGAATCTCTAGTTATGCTGTATTTCTTCATAATGAAATAGTTGGTGTAATACCAAGCATGACCTCTCAAAAAGTTCCAAAGATGCTTTTAGGGGTGTAATCCCATGTCACTATCAACTATAGTAGGTCTTTTAATTTAACCATGTGGTTCTGATCTTTAGCAGTACAACTGATGCCATCTTGGAGTCTTGTGGGTCTGCAAGGGGCTGCCCCTGGGGATGTTTTAAAGAAAACGTTCAGAACTAACCCCTGTGTAATCTCTTATAGTTTTATTTAACAGATATTTATTTAGTATTTACTTTGTGCCAGGTACTGTTTCTAAATACTTGGAAAATGTTCACTTAATTTTTGTAATATCCCCGTGAGGTAGGTACTATTGTCATTCCCATTTTGTAGGTAAAGAGGCTGAGACACAGAGAGGCTAAATAGCTTGCAAAAGGTTATATAGCTACTTTGAAGAAGAACTTTTTACTTAAAACTGTGCTTTGAGTTTGGTAGAATAGTGGAGTCCTTTAAGTTCCATAATGGTTTTTTCTTTCTATTTAAGGTTTTGAAGTACAGGAAGAAGGTTACCTAGCAAAAATCCTGATCCCTGAAGGTACAAGAGACGTCCCTCTAGGAACCCCACTCTGTATCATTGTAGAAAAAGAGGCAGATATACCAGCATTTGCTGACTATCGGCCAACTGAAGTAACTGATTTAAAACCACCAGCACCACCACCTACCCCATCCCCGGTAGGTATGCTTCTAGAATTGAGGGAACACTTAAACCTTATTCATCTCTAAATTAAGGGATTAAAGTAGATGATATTCTAGGTTCCTACCAGCTCTAAGATTCTATGAATAAGGAAGGAGATAGTTAACATTTGTGGAGACCTACACAGGGTGTGGCACTGCACCATTCACATAATGGTCAATAGTTTGATTTGTATAGCTTTTTTTTTTTCCTGGTGTCTTGAGTACTGCTGAGAACAAAGCTGAGGTGACATGTTCTTTTTCTGCTTTAGGTGTAGATATATATATATATACACATATATATATATATGTATATATACATACATACATACATACATGGAAGGTAATGCTTTGTCACCCATTTTCTGTAGAATTTGTAGTTTTTGTCATTGTCAATCCTCTTGGTATTAACATATAGCAGGTCAAGCTTATATTTGTAATACATTGGAACCTTCACGTAAATGGCTTATTTTGCATAGAATTTAGTCTGTCTCTATGCACTGTATACTATATACCTGTAACATGAACTTGTATGAATTCCAGGCATCAGTAACGCTATAATGAAGCTTCTGCAGGTGTAGAATCATGTGAGTTTAGATGAGGTACACAGTTCTGTCAGAGAAAACTTGATTTCTGACTGCCGTACATATATGGGGAGCTGGCAAGTAGTTGTAGTGTTTTATTTTTTAATGTGTTTCAACATGGAACCTTCCAGAATAATTTATTATTTTGGAATTAGGTTAAGTAAAAACAAAAGCCATGTAGGTGATATAAGAGAATGAGAATAAAGAAGGGACAAGTGATTAAAGTGAAGAAAGGCTATAAGGATGTTATATACTGGTTACCAAAATTAAATTCCATGCCTCTCTTTGTTAATCATGGAGTTAGAGAATTTGACTTTGTTCTGTCTTTGACATAAAATAATGTTATTCTATTCATATTGCTGTATTATGTTGGTTAAGCAGGAAAAATGTGCATTTGATATTTGGAAAAAAAGATGAAAGTTATTTAATTAAAATAGGTTTGACTAAATAAACTATAAACTCTTAAATCTTTCAGACCAATCTTTGCAGTGGTGAATTAACAATCTGTAACTTTTTTCAAAAGGCAGCCCCTGTTCCTCCAACTCCCCAACCTGTAGCCCCTACACCTTCAGCCACCCGCCCAGCTACTCCTGCTGGACCAAAGGGAAGGTTGTTTGTTAGCCCTCTCGCAAAGAAGCTGGCAACAGAGAAAGGGATTGACCTTACACAAGTAAAAGGTAAGTCTGTTTCTATGGAGTGGGGTTTTACTAAAATTTAGTAGAGTTTCTTCCTTAGGACCAGAGGGTACAACTGTATATAGTCATCTTATCTGCGATAGTCGGGGGGAGGATGAGGGAGGGAAATATCTCCTTTGGTGCCACCACAGAGTAGGAAAATTTACTGTGCTTTGTTTAGTCTGTCTAAGATCTACCTATATAATTTATATCTTTTTTTCCTTCCCTGTTAACGGGAACTGCTTAATTGTTGGTGAAAGTATGATGTGTTTGTTCAGCAGAGTTGGGTTATGGTACTTGATTGTATAATAAGAAATATGTATTAGTGCCAGGCTGATTGAATGTAGTAATACACAGAACAAAACATGAAGTTGGGGTGATTTGAAGTGACTTAAAATAATAAAGTTCATACAAAACTGAACTAATGCCCCTTGAGGGCAAAGGAAAATGTCTTACCTATCTTTTCCTCCCCAGAGAGATAGTGTAGCTTAGTGATAAGAGCATGGGGTCTTGAATCAGACCATCTAGGGTTTAATCCTGGCTTTATCATTTTCTGTGTAATATGTCTTTTGATGAATTACTTTAATCCATCTGTTTTTCCATCTGTAAAACTAGATAATAGTTTACATTAAAACAGGTGAAGTGCTTAGAACAGTATCTAGAATGTAATAAGTACTCAGTACATATTAGTTTTGTTCACATTATTACTATTATTGGCTGGCATTTAAATGTTTTAAGCTAAAATTTAATGTAAGGTAATTAATATACTTTGGAAAAGGGGGGAAATTACTATTCCTGGAACATGGTTTGATGGCTGATACTATGTGCTAGTCTTTTAATTACCAGATTTAATTTGCATAACATTTATTGAAGTAAGAATTATCATTTCCCATTTTTTTATTGTCCAGCTATGAGCACTCATCAGTGGTTATCATCTGTCTGCAATCTGTTGTTTTTATGGTTAGAAAGCAAGCCAATCCCCAAAGGCACAAGAATAGAATGTTATCGCTGTTTTACTTCAGAGGATTCTTGTAATATTGGAAGACCCTTTTTTCACCTTAATATTATTTCACTAGTGTATTGCCATTCTTTATGTACATGTGATTAGAATCAGGGACAGCAATTTAAATTGGAATACATTTTAAGGGGAGGAGGGACTAGGTTAATTATTATATCTGAAGAATTTAGACAAGTAAACAAGGACCATTTATTAGATATTTAGCAATATTGACTGCCTTAGGAGAGATTTGAGTGGAAAAATCTCAATATTCTTATCATGCAGTTAGAGTTAAGTGATTCATTTATTTAGACAAATATTCATTGAGTATTGTTTATGTTTCCAACACTTGTTCATAAGACAGACAAGATTCCAGTTTCAGATGCTCGTATTACCAACAATAAAGAATTAAATGGACAGGGAGTTATAGCATAGTAGTTAAGAGTATTGGCTTTGGAGCTGGAGTGCTTGGATTTAAAACCCAGCTCTGTCGAACACTAGGTGTGTTACCTTTTGTGTCTCAGTTTCTTCATTTGTATATAAAAATAATAACTTATAGCTTGTTGGGATTAAATAAGTTAATAAACAGTGCCCGTACATAGAAAGCATTAGCTATGATGATAGCATTAGCTATGATGATAATAACTTATTAAATAAGATGATTTGAATGCTAAGAAAGAAATAAACCAAGTGATATACTAGTGAGTAACAGGGTGAATATAGGTGTAGTCATGACTGCTTTTGGACGGGGTGGTTGGAGGTGGTCTTTTTGATGAGATGACATTTGATCTGACCTGAAAGATGAGTCAGCTATGAGCCAACCATGTGAAAAACTGGAGGAAAACCATTTTTGGGCAAAGACCAGCTTGAAGTGGAAAGAGCTTGGCATGTTTGAGGAACAGAAAGGAGGCCAGTGTTAATGGAGCATAGTGAGCAAATGATCTAGTGGTAGGAGATGAGGTCAGAAAGAAACTCGGGGGTGAGAACATAAAGGATTTTACAGGTTATGATAGTATTTGAATTTTATTTAAAGTACAGTAGGAAGCCATTGAAAGATTAATATGAGGAAGTGGCATAAAATGATTTATATTTTTAAAAGATCATTTTGGCTGCTCTGTGCAAATGGATTAAATGAAAGCCAAGGCACCTGTTAAGATGCTGTTGCTGGAGCTGATGATGGTGGCTTACACAAGGGTGGTGAGAGTAGAAATGAAAAGAAATGGACAGCTTCAACATGCACTTCTGCCATAGAATCAACAGAACTTAGTCAGGGATTGGATATGGGGACTCGACAACAGCAACTTCAAAAGAAATGCGCAGTGGACGCTGGTCTGGACAGCTTGAAAAATGAAAAGTGGATGAAGAAGTGGAGATAACATTGTGGACAACTTATTCAAGAACATTTGCTGTGAAGGAAGGCATAGAAATAGAAATGTAGCTTTTGGGAGCATTTGGGCTCAAGAGAGAGCTTTTGAAAATGAGTGATAGTAGAACAGGTCTAGTGTAGAGTTTCTCAGCTGTGGCACTGTTGACATTTTTGACCAGGTAATTCTTTGTTGGCAGGGTGGCAGCTGGTGTCCTGTGCATTGTAGCATGTTTAGCAACATCCTTGGCTTTTACCTGCTACATGGTAGTAGCATACCCCACTTGGGACAACCAAAAATATTTTCAAACATTGCCAGATGCCCCCTTGGGGGCAAAATTGCCCTGGCTGAGAACCAGTGGTCTAATAGAAAGGGATAAATTGGTGATGTAGAAAAGGAGAAAGAGCAGAATAATTTGGCAAGGTACAAAGTTTTTGAGAATGTAAGAGGGGATGGGATTGGTTTGGGGTAGGAATTAGGACAGTTTGTCTACTTTTATAGGAGAGAGGAGAATATGGGGTAGGTTTATAGGTTTGTTGGTAGCACATGAGGAGAGTACCTCTCTGGTTCCTGCTATTTGATCAGTAACATATAAAGGGAGGGGGTAGTTCCCTGGTGGTCTGGCGGTTAGGATTCGGTGCTTTCACTGCTGTGGCCTGGGTTCAGTCCGGGTTAGGGAACTGAGATCCCACACGCAGCCAAAAAAATTAAAAAAGTATAAGGTGAGGGGATCTGCTGGAGAGTTAGTGTGGGAAGGTCTGAGATTAGAGAGATTGTGAAATAGTGTTCTCAGAGACAGGGAAAGTGAATTCAAGGGAAACAATTTAATTTCTGGATAGTTTTGTGTGTCTATTTTAGTTTTGTGCCTCTGAATTTATAGTACAGTCATTCAGCTAGGTGTGTACTTTTCCCCCCAGCAATATTAAGCTACTCTGGTGCTGGCACTGAGAAGGCATATGTTTTAGAGTTTGACCAGGGAGTGATTATAACAGTGATCCATAGAGTGTAGGCTGGGTAAGGAGGAAGTGAAGACAGGAGGCTTGACAACATGATGAGAGCAGAGGAATTAGTGGAGTGGAAGAAATTTTGCATTAGGGGGAGTAAGTGGCCTGAAATAAGTGAGCTGAGAGGATCAGTGGTTGGTGTTTTATGACACCACCTCTGATACTAAATGTAATTTTCTTTCCACACCAGCAATCAGTTCTCTACACCACATGAGCATCCAACAATTCAATCCTATTCTGACACTCTGCAGAGTTAGCATCAGACTCCACACGTTTTTGTTTTTGTTTTAAATTATTTATTTTTGGCCGCGTTGGGTCTTCGTTGCTGCGTACAGGCTTTCCCTAGTTGTGGCGAGCGGGGGTTACTCTTCGTTGTGGTGTGCGGGCTTCTCATTGCGGCGGCTTCTCTTGTTGCAGAGCACAGACTCTAGGCACGTGGGCTTCAGTAGTTGTGGCTCGCGGGCTGTAGAGCGCAGGCTCAGTAGTTGTGGCGCACAGGCTTAGTTGCTCCATGGCATGTGGGATCTTCCTGGACCAGGGCTCGAACCCGTGTCCCCTGCATTGGCAGGCGGATTCTTAACTGCTGCGCCACCAGGGAAGTTCCGAGACGCCACAGGTTTAAAGGCTCAGTCCCACAAGTCTGCCCCCACTTGAGATGCCAGTCCTGAGGATCACCCATACTTCTGACACACTGGCTATAAACCAGGAATTCCCAAGACCCCCTCCTCGGGTTTGATAATTCACTAGAATGACTCACAGAACTCAGGAAAGCACATTATTTACTATTGCCTGTTTATTATAAAGGATACAACTCAGAACAGTCAAATAGAAGAGATGCATGAGACAAAGTATGGGGAGTGGAGGTTGGTGCTGAGCTTCTGTGCCTCTCTGGGAGCACCCCCCCGCCCCCGGCACATTAATGTGTTCACCAACCCAGAAGCTCTCCAAATCTTGTTGTTCAAGAGTTTTATTTTTATAGGGGTCAATTATTATTTTTATAGGCATCGTTGATTGTATCATTGGCCATTGGTTATTGAACTCAATCTCCAGTCCCACCCCTACCCCTTTCCCCCAGGGACAGATTGCTTACCAAATTTGACCAAAATGTAATCATTTGGGGAGAAACTGTTCTGAAAGCCTAAACCCTGATATTCAGAGTTTGATTTGTCTCAGAGCTACCCATATTATGGTTTATATTTCTTTGATGCAGAGCATTTTCACATCACTGTCCCATTTTATCCTCACAGCATTCCCATGAGTAGGGGCTGGTATGATAATCTGTCCTACAGATGAGACTAAAGACCAGATAAGATTAAGTGACCACAGTCATCTGTCTAGTTTATGTTTGACAACAACCCTACGTTTTTCACTCCTAGTCTAGTGTTCTTCCCTTTATACCATATTGCTTTATGATGGTCTGTTGTGCCTTCTTAGGGAGAGAGACAAAACAATTTCAAAGATTTCAGCTAACTCCTAATAGGAAATTCTTATAGGTGGATGAAACTTAGTATAAGGCAGGTGGTACTGCAGTTTCCTCATCTTGAGGGGCTGCAGTGTCCAGATCAGCCTTGATTGTAAGGGGAGGTTATGGTTTCTGTCTTTTATAAGGAAGGGAATCTAATAGGCATACTGCTGCCTCTGTTCTAGAGCTCCTGGTGAGGATAAACACAATCCTAGCCAACTCAGTTTTCATAATGAAGGAAAGGAGTTGGGACGAACTGCACACAACGAGAATCCTTTTAAAAGTCTGCCTTGGGGGAAGATGAATCAATTTGACCAAATATTTTCTAGAAGTGGGCCAGTGTAAAAGGTATTTTAATAACTAAATTCTGAATCTCCTTAGAATTAAGGTTCAGGATTATCTACTTAGGTGTAATGTTAAACCTAAGAGGTTGTGGATGGGAGGAGGAAAGAAATTGAATGAAAGTAAAATTAAGCCTGTTGAGGGAACTTTGAAGATCTTTCTTCATGTGTAACATGGCACCTTTTTCCTTCATAATCTCTAACACAAGCCAATATAGCGCCTTGGCTACTGTGAGAAAGCTGTGAATAATGGAGACCACATATAGAACGAATGGTTCTAAAGATGAGATCATTGCATTTGAGAGTTATTCATGCTATGTCAGGGTAAAAACAGTTGACTTGCCTGATTTGTCCAAAATAATTGTTATCATATCTGTCGACTCTGTAGCAAGGGAATTGTTTATGAGCAAATGAATGTAGAACCCAAATGAGATATATTCCAGGATTTCAAAAAGGGTGTTTTGGAGCTAACGGAGAGGAGGGCAACAAAAGGTGTTATTTTTAGGGAAAAGTTTAAGGGGCATGATTAAGGCAGTGGCCCCTTTAGAGGGTCTTTGTTAGAGAACCTTTAGGAACTTGCACTTCAGGATCACAGTGCTGATCTCCTTGAGGAATTAGCGGTACGCTGGCATGTGTGTGGTATTCCTGTGTCTCTTCCAGGGACGGGACCAGACGGCAGAATCATCAAGAAGGACGTCGACTCCTTTGTGCCTACTAAAACTGCTCCTGTGAGTTATATTTCGCTTCCTAAATTTTGGTTGCAGTTTGTCCCTGCAGAGTGCTTTGTCCAGCCTGTTAGACCCTTGCATACATTATTTATGAGTGAAATAGCTTAATCAGAACTGTGTTTCTTTTGTCTAATTTCACTGGCTAGTAATAAGTACATATGAATGTGCTGTTATTCATACACAAAAGCAAAGATGATATACCACATTGAAATCCACTCCAAGTTGTTTTTGTTCTTTTTTGAGTAGTGATACTAAATTTTTCCTAACTTATCATCTTATTCAGGCCCTATTTTTTAATTTTTTTTTTTTTTTTTTTTTTTTTTTGGCGGTACGCGAGCCTCTCACTGTTGTGGCCTCTCCCATTGCGGAGCACAGGATCCGGACGCGCAGGCTCAGCGGCCATGGCTCACGAGCCTAGCCGCTCCGCGGCATGTGGTATCTTCCCAGACAGGGGCACGAACCCGTGTCCCCCGCATCAGCAGGTGGACTCTCAACCACTGCGCCACCAGGGAAGCCCCAGGCCCTATTTTTTAAAGCATGCTTGCAAGTTGGTTGGCTAGTGTTTGAGTTTTATGTAGTTAATTAGTTCACAGGGGGATTAAATCCACAGAGCCAACTCCGTTTGATCAGTAAAGGTGCTAAAATAATCAACTATAAGTAAGGAAAATGATTTAGTTATTTAGATGTTTGCTTTAAAATAAAAGATTTGTCTTTCTTTTTTTAAAATAAATTTATTTATTTATTTTTGGTTGCGTTGGGTTTTTGTTGCTGCGTGTGGCGTTTCTCTAGTTGTTGTGAGCAGGGACTACTCTTCGTTGCAGTGCATGGGCTTCTCTTGCTGTGGAGCACGGGCTCTAGGCGTGCGGGCTTCAGTAGTTGTGGCTCGTGGGCTCAGTATTTGTGGCTCACGGGCTCTAGAGCACAGGCTCAGTAGTTGTGGCGCACAGGCTTAGTTGCTCCACGGCATGTGGGATCTTCCTAGACCAGGGCTCGAACCCGTGTCCCCTGCATTGACAGGAGGATTCTTAACCACTGTGCCACCAGGGAAGCCCCTGTCATTGTTTTTTCTTAACAGTATTCAGGAAAATACATTACTTTCTTTGTATTTATCTCTTAATCTTTTCAATTTAGGAATGCTTTGATTGCTTTTCTTGAAGAAAGTTTTGTGAAAACAAAATTATTTTGATATAAACTAGTCATAGAAACATTTAAAACATGATTACCCAATTCTAAGTATGAAAATTAGAAACAAAACTCTTAAACAAGCACAGTCCAAATCGGAGTCCCTTTTGCTCCCTTGGGATAGAAATAGCTGTTTTCCTATAAACCATTTAATTTTCACTTTGCCATCTGTAAAAGAGTCACTAACAGTTGTTCACAGTTGCTTATGCTAAGACTAAGAACTTTTTTACCTCCTTCTAGACTCCAGCAGCTGCTGTGTCTCCCCCGAGTCCAGGAGTGGCGCCGGTTCCTACAGGTGTCTTCACAGATATCCCAATCAGCAACATTCGCCGAGTAAGAGTATTACCATAACTTTTCGACCCAAAGCTGTTGGGGACATCTTTACTCTGATTGTTCAGTTGCATCCACAGTTTGAAACACTAAGAAGAGACTTTTTTAAAATTGGGAACCTTAGATGATTCATTTAATAGGTGTTTGATTTGGCCAATAGAATTCTTGGGATACACAAACACTGTGTTCTGATTAAATACTATTGGAAGGGGCTAAGTTATGGTGCAGTCCTCCATCTTCCAGTTCTAATAATGCTTGAGGTAAGCATTACCAGGGAGCAAGGTAAAGGGGCAAACAGAGCCCTGAATGAGATGAGGTCTCATTTCCACTCAAGATAATTGATTTTTGAATCTCTTTGATTTTAGGTTATTGCACAGCGGTTAATGCAATCTAAGCAAACCATACCTCATTATTACCTTTCTGTTGATGTAAATATGGGAGAAGTTTTATTGGTACGGAAAGAACTTAATAAGGTAAAAGGTCTGGAAATTCTACCTTCATAAATTCTAAAAATCTTGTTTTCCCTCACTGAATATTTACATTTTTGCTCATATATTGTATTTTGTTACAAACGCCAATTGATAATGGAAAAATGGATGTCATCTTAATTTTAACTGACAGAGAGTATCCTGGAGAATTTTCATTTTCTAACCCTTGATTAAAGTTTATGATTAAAGTCGACTTTGCTATGGATCCATTTTAGCCTAACATAGTCACTATGATCCTATGAGACTACTTGAGTCTCTTCTGGTAGGAAATAGTATGTTTACTTTGTGTTTATAGTTAGTACCAAGCACCTACTTAGTGTTTAGTTACTTAGTAACTTATGGGATGCAGCTAAAGCAGTGCTTAGCAGGAAACGTACAGGTGTAATGGTCTACATTAAAATAGATGAAGAAAACCAACTTTTGGTTTCTTTTCATCCTTTCCACCTCAGGACATAGGTATATCCACCCCCTCCCACCTTCTCAAGATTATATGGTTTCAGTCTTTGAGAAGAGAATTTAAGAAACTACTATGGTTCCTTGTCTTTGCAGATGTTAGAAGGGAGAAGCAAAATTTCTGTCAATGACTTCATTATAAAAGCTTCAGCTTTGGCATGTTTAAAAGTTCCTGAAGCAAATTCTTCTTGGCTGGACACAGTTATAAGACAGTAAGTATAACACTTCTGGGGAAGGTATATATATATTCATATATATCCATCAGCAGTGTTTTGTGGGCTGTCTCACGTATAACTAGGAGTATAGGGAGTAAGGAGAAGCAGAAGATGGAGGGGAGATGGCTTCCACAGGCAAGACAATTTGAAAACAACATAAAGCTATTTCTGAGATAATGCCAAATTTAGTTAGTAAAGACTACAGGTTCTTTGAGTTCAGAAAAGGGAGATAAGTGTACAAATATGTATAATTAAGTTGATAATGACTCTCACAAAGCAGGATTGAAATGGTTTTGTTCACCAATGAGTTCTGCTAAACTTTAGTGGGGGCAAAATTGAAAACAAAACCAAAAAAACAGTATTTGTTAATATTATGGTAGCATGTGACTGGCATGGTGCTCTTGGTGTCTTTCACATGTTGTCTCATTTAATCCTTATGACCACGTTATGAGTTAGGTGGTTTTACACATTTTCTAGATGAAGAAACTGAGGCTCAGTAAGTTGAGTCACTCGCTGAGTTAATATGTTAGTAGGTAGCAGAACTGTGATTGGAACCAGGATTCTGACTCAGCCTAGGTTTTTTCTACTATGTAGATGCTTTTATATTATTAATTTAAAATTTTTTACTATAATAGTATGTACATTAGAATATTAATTCATGGCTATGGTGACCTGCTCAACCTTTAATCTGAGGTCCACTCCCAAGAGGCAAACACAGCCTTTAAATTGTTATTTCTTTTGGTATTTACTTTCCTATTTCTAAACATTTTTCTGTTGCCTTTCATCAATTTTTCATTTCATTTACTTTATCAACTGACGTCCTATTAAAGAAGGTTAAGATTTAGCTTTGTTCTACCCTCTCTACAAACACACACACACACACAACCCATCATCCTACCAAATTGATTGTAGCACAAATTTTGGACAAATCAGTATTCAGTGTTAATATCTTTATGACTATGAAAAATTGTTTATGACTAAGGAAGTATAGTATACCATGAATACTGACCTGATTTTAATGATTGCCTAAGAGGGGCTAATTTTTAACTTACTCATCATGAAATCTTTCTGAAACTCCCCAAGAGAACTCTAAACGTGTTTCACAGGACTGAAAAATGGTTTACTGATTCTAATTTTTTCCTTGGTCACCCCACTCTTAGAGAACATCTGAGGGTCTTACTATATTTTTAGAGACTATATTAGCTTTCTGGGGCTGCCATGACAAATTACCACAAAATTTGTGGCTTAACAAAAATTTATTCTCTCCTAGTTCTGAAGGTCAGAAGTGTGCAATCAAGGTGTCGGCAGGACTGTGCTCCCTCCACAGGCTCTCGGGTGGACTCTTGCTTGCATTCTCCAGTTCTGGCGGCTCCAGGCATACCTTGGCTTGTGGCTGCACAGCTCCAACTTCACATGGCCTTCATGTGTCTATGTCTTCTCTTCTGTCTCTTACAAGGACACTTGGCATTGGATTTAGGGCCCACCCAGATAATCTAGGGTGGTCTCATCTCAAGAACTTAATTACATCTGCGAAGACCTTTTTACTAAATAAGGTCACATTAGTAGATTCTGGGATTAAGACATAGACATATCTTTTAGAGCATGGTTATGAACATTTGAGGACAGTTCTTTGTGTTGACATATGTTTTCACTTCTCTTGGGTAGACTCCTTGGAGTGGAATTACTGGGTCATAGGGTAAATTTATGTTTAATCTTTTAGGAATATCTGAAGGAAACACTACGTAGATGAAAGGATGGACATTGCAGGGCAAGTTCTATAAATTATTTATTAATCCTTACCAAATGCCCTTCAATTTGTTCGTCCAGCTATTCAACAAATATTTATTGAACATATACTGTTTGCTGGATTTAGTGGTGAACAAGATAGGAAACACCATCCCTACTGTCTTAGGAGGAAGATTATTGAAAAAATAATATTGTAATGACAAGGTAATTTAATTAAGAAAGAAGTGTTTGCTGTCTGATACCTTGGCCAGAGCCCAGCTACGGTAGTTGCTAAGTGTCACACACTGTATTATTAGAGCAGGTCCCTGTGTTTGCAAGTGATAAAAGCCTGCTGCCTCTGGCGAGCTTGGGCACACTGGGGGGTATGGTCCCCATAATCTCCAAAGAGCTGGAGTTCTTCCTTCATGTGAAGTTTTAACTTTTTCTTTTTTTTTTTTTTAATTGAAGTATAGTTGATTTACAATATTATATTAGTTTTAGGTGTATGGCATAGTGATTCAGTATTTTTGCAGATTATACTCCATTATAAGTTATTACAAGATAATGGCTATAATTCCCTGTGCTATACAATATATCTTTGTTGATTATCTGTTTTATACATGGTAGTTTGTATCTGTTAATGCCATACCCCTAATTTGTCACTCCCCCCTTCCCTCTGTCCTTTGGTAACCACTAGTTTGTTTTCTGTGTTGTATCTGTGAGTTTGTTTCTGTTTTGCATGTGCATCCATTTGTATTATTTTTTACATTCCGCATATAAGATACACAGTATTGGGCTTCCCTGGTGGCGCAGTGGTTGAGAGTCTGCCTGCCGATGCAGGGGACATGGGTTCGTGCCCCGGTCCGGGAGGATCCCACATACCGCGGAGCGGCTGGGCCCGTGAGCCATGGCTGCTGGGCCTGCATGTCCGGAGCCTGTGCTCTGCAACGGGAGAGGCCACAACAGTGAGAGGCCCGCGTAACGCAAAAAAAAAAAAAAAAAAGATACACAGTATTTGTCTTTTTTTGATTTATTTCACTAAGCATAATATTCTCTAAGTCTGTCCACATGGCTGCAGATAGCAGAATTTCTTTCTTTTTTATGGATGAGTAATATTCATGTGTGTGTGTGGGTACTTGGGTTGCTTCCATGTCTTCTTTTTTGGCCATGCATGCAGGATCTTCCCCAACCAGGGAGCCACCCTGAGCCCCCTGCAGTGGAAGCTTGGAGTCTTAACCACTGGACTGCTAGGGAAGTCCCTTCTTCCATGTCTTTAATTAGTATGTTCATTTCTTCCAGATATATTCCCAGGATTGGAATTACTGGATCATATAGTAGTTCTATTTTTAGTTTTCTAAGGAACTTCCATACTCTTTTTCCACAGTGGTTGCACCAATTTGTTGATACATTCTCACCAACAGTATACAAGGGTTCCCTTTTCTCCATATCCTCACCAGCATTTGTTAACTTTTTCTTTATTGCAGATCACTTTAGCAGGGGCCCTTACATAGACGACCCCTAAGGAGACTCTGATACAATTCAGGAGTTTGGGAACTTGGTTGGGGGGGGGAAAGTCATTCTTTTCTACTAACCTTTAACTGAAATTTAGCATTTCCTCCCATTATAAATATAAAGAACAAATCAAAGAGGTATTAATAGTACTTGTGCTGATGACCAAATAAAAATCAAGTTACTTTCGTATCACATTGTAGTTATTGCGGATATCTTAAAATATATTTTTTTCTTATCACTACTTCAAAAGTATAGCCATAATTAGACCTGCTGCAAGATTATTGAGTTAATACAGAAGTGCATATATCACAATTTTGTTTTTTGAATAGTTTGATAACTGAATTTCAATATAGTTTGTTTTGGGGAAAGTTTTTCTGGTAATTTGTGTATTTTGTTTTCTGTGTTTAAAAAATATATATATTCTGAGAAGGGACCCAAATGCAAATGTGCCCCATGGCGTAGAAAGGATTAAGAATCCTACTTTTATGTTTTGAGACAACACCACCACCCTACCACATGAGTACTTCTGTTTCTCCCGCCATGGAGTCCTCTCCCTTCACTCTTTCGTTCATCTGCTCAAGTTCTGCTTGCAGACTCAGCTCCAGCCAGTCCATTTCGTTTCAAAATCTAAGGAGTTCTTTTTAATTCTCACCGATGCTGAACCTTTTTTTCCCCACCTGTACCCATGGTGTTAGTCAAGGAAGATGAGGGGTAGTTAGTGAGTACGTGTGAAACCAACCTACTGACATATCTCTCATTCATTTTTTAAAAGTGCAGGTCTAAGGGAGGCCACAGCAAAATTTAAAAACCAGGAAAGAGCTCTCCCTGGCTGAAAAGTAGCACAAACTGAAGTAAATACCACTATTCTTGGGTAACCTAAAACAAACTCTTAATTAAACATTGTTGATGATTATTGAGGTTTACTTTTCTTTTTCTTTTTAAATAGAAATCACGTTGTTGATATCAGTGTTGCAGTCAGTACCCCTGCAGGACTCATCACACCTATTGTATTTAACGCACACATAAAAGGACTGGAAACCATTGCTAATGATGTTGTTTCTTTAGCAACCAAAGCACGAGAGGGTAAACTACAACCACATGAGTTCCAGGTAAGGTAATAATTATTTATCTTCTGAATGTTATTATGTTATTTTAATGAATTATGTTATTTTAAAATTTGGTATTATGTTTCTATTGCATTTTCTGCCTTTTGATTCTGCCTTGTGTTCTCACTGACACAAGGTCTTGAAAATAAAGAAAAATTGAGTAACCTATCAAAAGCTGAAAATAACACATTTTCAAGTAGTGTGCAAAAGCCACGCAACTGACTTTCGTTCATATTGCTATAGTTGTATGTTTTCAGTAAAGTGTATTCCATTCATTCCTTTTTTCCTTTCGGCTTTATTTATGTATAATTAGCAAATAGGAATTGTAATAGTTAAGGTGTACAACTTGATGTTTTGATATATGTATACACTGTGAAGTGATCATGACAAGCTAATTATCCATCCCCTCATATATTTACCATTTTCCTTTTCTTTTTTATGGTAGTTGAATCCTTTTTTAAAATTCATTTTATTGAAGTATAGTTGATTTACAGTGTTGTGTGAATTTCTACTGTACAGCAGAGTGATTCAGTTATACATGTATATACATTCTTTTTCATATCCTTTTCCATTATGGTTTATCACAGGATATTGAATATAGTTCCCTGTGCTATACAGTAGGACCTTGTTGTTTATCCATTCTATATATAATAGTTTGCATCTACTAATCCCAAACTCCCAATCCATCCCTCCCCCACCCTCTCTCCCCACTTGACAACCACAAGTATGTTCTCCCTGTCTGTGAGTCTTGCTTATGTTTCGTAGAGAAGTTCATTTGTGTCATATTTTAGATTCCGCATATAAGTGATATCATATGGTATTTGTCTTTCTCTAACTTACTTCACTTGGTATGATAATCTCTAGGTCCAATCCATGTTGCTGAGAGTCCTTAAAGTAAAATATTATCTTAAGGTCTTTTCACAAAACATTTGTCATTTTTTTCTAATTTATGTTGACAAGCAGTTACCATGATCTGTTTTTAATCTTTTTTTCTTTAGGGTGGCACTTTTACGATCTCAAATTTAGGAATGTTTGGAATTAAGAACTTTTCTGCTATTATTAACCCACCTCAAGCATGTATTTTGGCAATTGGTGCTTCAGAGGATAGACTGGTTCCAGCAGATAATGAAAAAGGGTAAGTGCCAAAATGGAGAGGGAGTTGTAAACTCACTTTCATTACAATATACCTGTTTTTTTTTTTTTTAATATACCTGTTTTTGAGTCTCAGTTTTTATAATTATTGCCATGGCATATTGGAGCTTCAGTCAACAACTCTTCTTGTTTTACTGTTTGAGATGGGAAGTCTTGTTTACTCTAGGTCAGGGGTCAGCATACTTTTTTCTTAAAGAGCCAGTTAGTAAATTATTTTATGCTTTCTGGGTCATACGGTGGCTATTGCAAATACTCTGCCATTGTGGTGTAAAAGCAGGCATAGGCAATACATAAATGTATTCCAGTAAACCTGTGGGATTTGGTCTGAGGGCTGTTGTTTGCGGACCTGTATCCTCTAGATGGCTGTTTGGTCTGTTTCTTCAAACTGTTAATTTGAGCTAGAGGTGTACAGCCCATGAAGAATAGGTGGAAAATAATGTTACCTGGTTGGGATTATAAGTTAGGTGTTGTCATTTGGGCTGGTTACTAGCTAAAATCTAGTGATTGCTTTCAGAATTCCTAATAATGTTTTTATCTTTTTCTAGATTTGATGTGGCTAGCATGATGTCTGTTACACTCAGTTGCGATCATCGGGTTGTGGATGGAGCAGTTGGAGCCCAGTGGCTTGCTGAGTTTAGAAAGTTCCTTGAAAAACCTATCACCATGTTGTTATAATTAACCCAAGAATTTCTAGACTTTCCCAGGTCACACTGGTTCATTCTTACCAAGATATAAATATGTTATTAAACGGTGGTTCTCTTTTTATTTTAAGGTTGACCAGTTACTTTTGAGTCTGTCCAGATAAGTTATTTGTAATGGGCATTACTGAATTTTTTAAAATGCCAATTACATCCAAATATTGTGCACATTTAATCAATACCAAATTTTAAGCTGTATACTCCTAGTCAGGGGGCATGTGGCTTAGCCCTTTGGTCATAAGGACTTCCACTGGGAAATGTAGAGGTAGAATTGTGGTTCCCTATCGAGACAGGCACATAAAAGTAACCTTGATGAGATCTTGAGGTTTTGAAATTTAATTACCTCAAATGTTTTGTTTAGATTTGAGAAAAAGAGAAGAAGTCGGGAAAATTAGTTCTCTTGGAGAAACGGTTTGAATTGAAGCTTGATTTTGGAACATAAACCTAATTTAAAATTTTCTGTTACATAATCTCAGTTTATCATGGATGGGAAGCATAGAGAACTTCAAGGAAAATAAGTGAAATTTTAAAAGTCAACATTTTCTTAGAACTGTTCCACCAGCTGTTCTTTGTTTATTTTTCTATGAATTCAGAAATGGTTGTTTTCCCCTCTTGAGATGAAGATATAAATATGAGCCAGCTACTTGGTATAAGTGAGAATTTGTGTGGGTATCTGTTTAAACAATTGAAATGTGTCATTCTGAGAGCAGAATTCTATAATTACCTCCAAATAAAAGAATATGCTTATAGAATTTAACAGAGTAAAGTTGTGAAAGTAGAATTTTTCCTCCAAAATTAACTGGTGGTTACTTGCAAGTGAACTTAATTACCAGGATTTATTACTTAAATAACTTTGAAAAGCTATATCAAGTAACTATGGAATTAAGTGTGCATATGTAAACTATGTTTCCTAGTGAGATATGTGCCAAAGTCCATTTATCACCAGGTTCTATCTGAAAAGAAGAGGGGAGAGATACGCTGGTGAACAGTTTGGAGTGATAAAAGATGATGACCAAAACGAAGTGGTTAGTTCTACTTGGATAAAGTGAAAAATGTTAAATGTGTACAAAAAAAGTGTTCTGTGTTTTTCCACCCCAGTGTTGTCTCGTGTAAAATAAGAAAGCCCTAAAATCCTATCGGAGAGAAAAAAATTATTTAGGTTGTTTGCTACCTTATCAACCTAAATTTGTTTTTTCCATTTTGTTACGATTTGCCTTTCTTTGTGGGGGGTGGATGGTGTTGATATTCAGGATAATAAAATTGAATTAGAAACATCACAATTCTAGACTTTCTACTGAATTGATGTGTTTTGATAAATACTTGGAATTGTAATATGTGGAGCTGTTCCCTGAAATTTAGGTCTTTCAATGTTGAATCTATTTCTAAATGTTCGTTATTTTATGGTGCACAAGTGACACTCCAAATATTCCAGAAATATTTTCCTTGCTGTATTATTATGAAAACAATTCAATACATTAATCTGATTTTTCAGTAATTAGTAATTTTAGCTTGAACTGAAGATTATGCAGCAGGAACAAACTTATGACAAGGGACCATCACCAGTATGAGCCATATCTGGTTCAAATACATGAAACTTCAAAGATAACTCATTCTTTGCTAATGTTTATGGCTCTATTGTTCCCTTGAGAGAAAAATAAAAAGTTGCATTCTAATAAAAATTGTTCTGAGTTAAAAATTAATCTGAGCTATAATCTAAATCTGGATTCAGTCTAGTTTGCTTACCAGAACTGAATGAACAAAAGTTAGAAATAGTGCTTTGGTTCAAATTAGATTGTTTAAAAATTAAACTATATGATTTCAATGTTTCTGGTCTAATATTTTTGATCTGTGGGTAATTATTTCTCACATTAGATTATTTAAGACCAGGAACAGCTGTGTACATGGTAAGCTGTACACAGAAACATTTTGAGTTTATAGAATTGGTAAAATAAGGACTGAGTTTAGGAGCATATAACCTAACGCTTTAGGCTTAAGGAGCTCTCTTGTTGGGGGGTGGCACATAGCAAGATGGAAGTGTGGTCTGGCTCTGTTAGGTACTTTACTCCATTCCTGAGGTTTGTGAGTGAAGTTAAAATATCCCAAGGCATGGTCTACAAGAGGAGTTGACCAGTGCAAGAGATAATAGGAATGTGCTGTAAGGAATACTCATCCCCCAGTAACGCGTGAACTCTGGAATACATGGGAAAATAATCACTGCTGATTACCGATCTCTAACACCAAGTTTACAGAAAAATCTGGTATCTAAATCAAGGCTAATTCATGTCCATCTCAAAGTTTTCAGTTTTGAAGAAGAAAAATCTTGGTAAGATTCCAATTTAAACTACTCCACAGTTCATCACTAGTTAATGCTCTTCCTGGACAAAGTTTTGCTTTTTGTAGGGAGGGTGAGGTGGAGATGTTAGAATATAAGTGAAAGTATTTTGGAAAATAACTAGGATGTAAATTTACCATTTTAACATTAAGCATGTTAGATCTTGTACTCATTTTATTAGTAAGTATCCAATTATATAGCTGCTGACATAAGTAACACCTAAGTGCGAGAGTGCAAGAGTAGAGTCAGCCAGTTCAATATAGTTAGGTATGGGAGTTTATAGGAAATAAGTTTCCACAGTGATTTTGTAGAAGCAAAGATAAAGTCAAAGCATTCCAGGTATTTTTGAGGGATAAGGAGAATATAATAGGTTTGTTAATTTTAGGACATCATATAGTTCTAGAAAACTTTCAGACAATAAATTATCCTATTGCTAGAAAAATTCAAGTCCAGGCCAGGTTTAAGAAAATTATATTTGTTTTTAATTGTCACATTTCAATTATTTCTATTACACATACATTAGTTTCTAAAGTTAAAAAGTTTTAAAGTTAATGAGAACTTTAAAGACCTTATGTTGAATTAGAAAGTAATAATTACAAGGAAGTTGTTTTATATCTAGAAAAGACCAAGAGATGTTTAAAGTTTGATGTGAATGTTCCTTACTTAGGATATAAATTGGAAAGTTGATACTTTTGTATTGAACGAACTGACAGATGAATGGGAGTTTAAAAAGTACATCACTTCTGTATTTTAAAAATTATTTTCTTAGGAGAAAGGCACTGGTCCCAAAGTCAGCTCCTTTTTCTTAAATTAGAGTTGGATGTATTTTGTGTCTTATGTGTAATAACATCCAATTACTGTTACTGCATCGTTGTATCTAATCCACAGACAAGTCCATATCTGATATTAAAAGGTAGGTAGGCTTGGACTCCTGCCAGAGCTGTTTTACAGAAGTACAGAGGTTAATAGAAGCAAAGGTTTGCATACTATTACATTGGCCCTACATCTTTATTGCTGGAGGAAACTGTCACTGCTAAGGCACATCTTGGTAATAAAAAACTTCTTTCACAGTGTGGGATTTATTCCTGATGCAGAAATTTACTAGAGACAAAAATTTTTTTTTCAACTGGTAAAGCAAGAATTCTCACATATTATTGAATACTTGGAGACAAATAGACTTTTCCCAAATGATATTTAAGTTACTTAAGACCATTACAAATATCTTTGAAACAAGTATATCACGGCAGTACTGTTTTCAGTAGTTTCTGCTTGATGCTAAGTTTACTTGAGAAGGAGAAAGAATTAAAACAAAACAAAACAAAAAAAACGGCTGATGAGAAAATCTCATTCCATCAAAAGGAACTCTTAGAAAATGAAACTAGTGTTTAAGATAAACCTCTTCACCCATAGTGAAGGCCCTCTAGTTCACATGACTTTATCACTGAAAACTCCAAAAACTCCAAATACACGATGCTCTTAACTTACACCAATGGCATTGTGACAATTAATGTAGCTTTCTCTTTGATAAATTTTGCTGTAGTCATTTCAGTATCCACAGATTCTGGAAGATTCAGATGTAATCTGTACTCAGAAACCTCGATCAATAAGTCATCCTAAGAATAATAAACCAAGAGAAAATTTTAAAGATGAAAATAGAAAAATATTTCCTGGTTAAAATTTGTGTTATTTGTTTATTGTTCCCAGTTATTCACTCCTTTCGCATAAGAAGAGGATCCCACTTAAAAGCAATAAAGTTGCTGTTGTAAATCCCTGAGATTTTGAGGTGGTTATTGCTGCTCAGTATATCAAAAGTTAACTGATACAGTACCAGAAGATGGGTGTTGCCATCCTAAATTATGTAGCATTGACTTTGGGGCTGACCAGCAAACAGCAAGGAAAATTATTGGAGACTGGAAAGATGGTGATCTATGTTTTATGGTGACAAAGCCCTTTTCACAATAATTTGGAAGACATAATGTACCCGGTTAATTTGTGGCTTTAGGTACAGAAGTGGGAAAATAGAATGTTATTTGCATACATTGGTTCTATTGGCCACATTTAACAAGGTACTACAAAAAGATGAGCTTAGAAAAGAATTTCTCAGTTTGCAAGGGAAAATACAGAATTGAAAGGGAATATACAAAGCCCAGAAATTCTAAGACTTGAGGAATGAAAAATGGAACTAATTTTTATTTTCAACCAGTAAACAAGTTGAGAAATTATTTCTTTATCAACAAAGGCTGATTAAAGCTGCCTAGAGGCAAATACTAAATCATAAGTCTTTATACCCTTTGCTAAAACCTCTAACTGGATTAAGATGGACCTCATTAAAGCCTTACATTTGGCCCTGATGACAGCAATTAAGTCAAAAGAGGCTATTGAAAAATGGACATGTCTAAAAAAGAATTGAGAGGTGTAGCACTGACTGGAATCAAAGAAAGAAAGTGCTACCAGTCTGGACTAAAAGTAATTTAAAATAATCTTTTGACCCCAGCATTCCATGGGCAGCAAACAGGCTGAGTAAGCTGCTCAGCACCTAATGACAGCATATTCTTCAACGCTCTTTTCAGATGTGGCTAAGGTAGATTATGAAAAAGGAAAAACATCCCAAAGAATGGAGCTGAAAGTCATGGAAAACAATGGAACTAGGAGGCTAGGTAATCAAGGAACCTTGTCAAGGGACCTAAGCAAGAACATCCTCTACCTCCAGGAAAGGGACCCTCGCAATATCTGCCTACCAGGATTTCAGAATTGCCGTGCATCAGCAACTACTGTGTGCCTCATATTTTTTCCAATTTCTGAATTGAGACTGTTAATTGTGGTAATCGTCTCCCCATTCCACATTGTATGGTGCATGGGGCTACGGGAATAGATAACTTGTCTTTGCAGTTTATGCAAACTTTGTCTAACGCAGATTATGATGGCAAAATCCTGTACTTTGGCGCCTGATACTGGGATTGGATGTGTCGTTCTGGGGAAAGAAGCAAATATTTGTGACCAAGAGGGTGGACTGTGGTAGACTGTAGGATTGTTACTCTTCTTATATAAGAGGATTATATATCCTTGCCATGTAACTTCCAGTGACTACCTGTGAGAAGAATGTTCTTCCCAGCCCTGTTGATGTAGGACTTGGCCTTGTGACTTACTTTGATCAGTACAGTGTGAGTAAAAGTAATATAGTCCATATCTGAGAGGAAGTTTTAGGATCTATTGCATGGTTTGGCTATTTCTATTTTTCCCTCTTCCATGAGAATGACTTACCTAAATTAGGAATTGTTTCTTCACCTGTATCTTAAAATGTGCAACACTCATGAAGCAAAGCAGGCTGAGCTGACATGTAACCTGAGAAAATTATTGTAAGCCACTGAGATTATGGAGTTTGTTACTAAAGCATAATATAGTGACTATCGACTGATACAAATTTACAGTATTATCCATTCAACTTACCTCAGAAACACTAAGGTCACAGTGAGATACTGAATTAATACCAGGTAGTTCAACTTTTAATTCAATTTTCAGAGGTTTCTCATTCTGATCTGCCACAATTTTTAATTCATAGGCTGGTCTCTTCATCTCCACTTCAATCTCTGTACTAGAAATCTCTTCTATCAGACACCTTGTTTTACTTGAAACTTCGTCTTTTGGCAGTAAAAGTTGAGGAAACTGATCTGAATTGCTCACAGTACTGCTTCTTATCTGTTCAAGGGTTAGTTCTTTATGAAAAAAAAAAGATGAAATCACAAAATCAATCAACAACATGAAGTACTATCAGGCGATGAGCTATAATAGGTGTAGTGTTAGCCAAGATGGCAGATAAAGCTGCAGCTAAATCGGTTTGGGAAATCTTTAAAGACTTTTTTTTTTTTTTTTTTTTTTTGGTGGTACGCAGGCCTCTCACTGTTGTGGCCTCTCCCATTGCGGAGCACAGGCTCCGGACGCGCAGGCTCAGCAGCCATGGCTCACGGGCCTAGCTGCTCTGCAGCATGTGGGATCTTCCCGGGCTGGGGCAGGAACCCGTGTCCCCTGCATCAGCAGGCAGACTCTCAACCACTGCACCACCAGGGAAGCCCTTAAAAGACTCTTAAACCAAAGAATCTGGTTTAAAAGTTTGCAGGATTTAAACATCTTTAAGGACATGCTAATTAAAAAACAAATTTATTGAAGTATAGTTGATATACAATGTCTAGTTTCATTTCTGCTGTACAGCAGTGACTCAGTTATACATATATATTATTTTCATATTCTTTTCCATTATGGTTTATTACAGGATATTGAATATAGTTCACTGTGCTATACAGTAGGACCTTGTTGTTTATCCATCCTATATATAATAGTTTTGCATCTGCTAATCCCAAACTCCCAATCTCTCTCTCCCTGTCCCCCCTCCCCCTTGGCAACCACAGGTCTGTTCTTATATATCTATGAGTCTGTTTTTGTTTCGTAGATAAGTTCATTTGTGTTATATTTTAGATTACATATATAAGTGATATCATATGGTATTTGTCTTTCTCCTTCTGACTGACTTCGCCTTGTATGATAATCTCTAGGTCCATCCATGTTAGGACATGTTAATATTTCTAATATCTAACATTTATATTTTTCTATCTTAAATTTCTCATCTTTTGCAATTGAGACTTCTAATCTGCAAAATGTACACCAGAGGCAAAAAAACATTTTAAATCAGTTTAATTTTCCATTACATTCATTAACTTACCCTTTCTCATTTTCTCTCTTAAATCTGTGGAATCAGTTTGGATTCCCATCAGATTTTGTTTCATTCTGTGAACACTTCCTTTTATTCTAAATTTGGTAACATGGTAAGAGTTTGAGAGAGTGAATTGGAGTTTTTCCTCAATGCATTTCATGGCCATCTGTATTAGTTGATCTTTTTTCACTTGGTCTTTTTCTGCTGCCTGGAGAACATCAGGATGGTAGGCAACATCAATGACTGTGTAAACATCTGTGTGTGTAATTCAGAGGGTGTGAAATGAAAACGATTTGTTTCACTAATGATATCATCAGGTAATATATTAAGCCATATCCTGATAAAGCTGGAAAAGTATAAATTCTATTTCTATATTTTCAGAGACAATCACAATGGTGCTATATACATAAAATTCCAATTAGAGCATTTCTTGATATTTTATATGGGTTAAAAATAGCTCATATTATTAGAAAAGTAAAGAGTATTCAATTTTCAAAAAGGTATACTTATTAGTCATTAAGTATATTATGACCAAATAAAATACGTAATGCCTTTTACCAAGGAAAATCTGGTTCTTGCTTATTTCCCCCCAAATTTTTAAAATGTGCTTTCTCTCCCATAATTCTATGTACCTGATGTCTCAGACATATCTTCTGGTCTGCCAACACGTAGAGGTACTGGATGAGTGGCTGACTGGGGAGCTGGGATCCTTTTCCACTGACATAGGTTGATAAAAAGTATTTTTTCTTTTGGTTTCTAGAAAGCAAATAATTTTGCATATCTCAAAACCTAGTTTTTAAATTTTAAAATAATATCCTAAAGGTAACTCATCACAGAATTTGAAGAGTGAGAACTTTAGGCTCCAAATAAGTCATTCCATGGATTTAAACTGCATTTGAAAAACTGTAAGAAATTACTGTTACCTGATTTCCCTAAAGCTGCTGGCTTTTCATTAAGCATCCAGTTGCTGCTCCCACAGGAAGTGGGAGGAGGGTGGGGGAATTGATCTAAGCTATTCCAGATGAATTTGAATTTGACCCTATTTCACCACTTCCTTACCTCCTCAATCAAATCAGTTTTCTTTATTTGGAAAATCTCCAACTCTATTATTCTCCTTTACATAATTACGTGACTTTTAATTTTCATCCTAGCAGAAAAATGGCTCATTTCGAGATCTCCAAAATGTATAAATATGAAATTCCCATTCTTACTCCTTCAACACAATCTTCCACACTATGTTCAATTTTCCATTCAGAGTGGCAGTTTCCCTCAAGTGTTCTTGTGTTAAGGTAGTAATAGCTAAGGGTAAGCCATTCTCTCATTATTCCAGGACCATTTCATTCAGGACTTCCCTTTCCCTGGGCACCAACTCTACATACCAGGATCCTGGTTTGTAGACAGAGCTGTGGTTCTGGGGCAGCACAGAGCTGTTTCCCCTCTTTCATCTGCTGTTGAATGAACTTCTCATAGCTCTCAGGGTTACTTTCAGCCAGATCATCTAGGAGGTTCCAGAATTGAGTAACTTGGGTGAGCAGACCCTTTGAGGATGACTCCATGATTGAGATGAATAGGCCTCTTAAGTCTGTGGAAAGACATGACTTAAGGAAGAAAAAAAGTCTATTGATTCATTTCTTCTTTTGGGGGAGGAGGAACAGTTCAGGAACTGTTTTGTTGGAGTTAGCAGCTATCCTTAACCCCTGTGTGTAAAAGATTGTGGACCAGCACCACTTTATCTTTTCCTTATTCTCTAATTATCTAATACCTTTCCCTACATTCTCAAGATGTTCTCTCAGATAATAAGGCCTTACCTCTGCCTAGACCCTCACAAGCCCTGAGAGGACAGAACAGTCATTTAAAGTCTGTATTTCCTGGGATTTTCTTGTTCCAACACCTGGGTATTGGCTGACTGGGGCCTATCCAGTTCCTGATTTTGTGTGGGTCGAGGGCCACATGAGACTTCCTCAATCCTCAGCATAGTTTAGGAGTTAAAAGCATGGACTCTGCAGCCAGAATGCCTCGATTCCAGTCTTAGCTCTATCACTTACTAGTTGTGTGATCTTGAGAAATTAATTTACATATGTGCCTCAGTTTATTCTCCTCGAAATGAAGACGATAATACCTATCTCATAGGGTTATCGCGAGGATTAAGTAAGGTAATACAGAGAGGCTGGAACACTTGGTAAACATTATATGAGAATAATAATATTCTACCACTTGAATAACCTCCCTCCCTCAATGAAGAAGTGTCCCACAGCATCCACAGAGTGAGGAAAAGAAGTTTGGGTTCTCCAAATACTACATTAGGGTTAGACTAAACGGGAAATTTAATCATCTTTCCAGAGGCCGGCGAACCCACCTCTTCTCTCGGTTTCTTGACAAACGGCGACGCCTGTTACCAGGGTAACCAGACTGGTACAACATCTAATTGAGTCCGGAAAGCTCCAGGAAGAAAGGTCTTTTTACATCCAGTTCCGGAAGCTTCTGCTGGGGCTGGGCTTGCTTTTCGGCTGAGCCCGACCCACTTCTTTTCCAGGAAGGCGCCCGCCTCCCTTTCTACACCTGTCGACTTCTAGAGTGTCCCGGAAACCCTCCTGTGGGAGTCTCTGGGACTCCTGTTGGTGGGAAGAATTTCTCAAGAGCACGACTTCCGGCCTGGAAGGGAAGTCGGCACCCTCTTCTCTCAGACCGCTTCCTCCCCCACCCCCGCCACGCGAGGCTGCGGCGCACGGTATGGGTGTGTTTGTGTGTGTTTGTGTGGGGAGGGCGTTTGGAGGGAAGGTTACCGGGAGCTCCGTGGCCGCTGGGGGGCAGGGGTCCCGGTGACGAAGATGGAGGTATTTTCTCTGTCTTCCACTTGGAAGCCCCAACCCCCCCGTCAGCCACTCTAGATACATCTTGGGGCCCAGTCGAGGGTCGTACCCGTCCAAAGTGCCCCCATCCGTTTTGGGGAGCGAAACCCAACCCCCGGGTCCATCCCAGAGGAGCGTGAGCGGGGAATGCCCCAGCCAACCAGGCCGTCCGGATTCCGCGCCGGAGCAGCCTCCGGCCTCAGTCCGGAGAGATATTTGCCTGTCGGCCTGGGCTGAGGGAAAGGCGGCCGTGGCCTGGGCCACGGGTGAGGGCGGAATAACCGGTGGGAAGGCTGCGTTTTCACGAAGGACTCGGGTGAAGCTGCAGAGCTGCCTTTGCTTGGCTTCTGGGTCGGAGGAGATCTTGTAATGGAGTGGTTCTTCGTCTCACACTAGCAAGATGCCTGATTTCCCCAGGATCGAGGGGTGAGTGAGCGTTGGAGTGGTGCACAAAGCCCCTGCTGGCTACACACGTGAATATCCCTGTCATCTATTTTTTTGGAGGCTTCTGTACAAAATAGAACATAAAATTGTCTTGAATGAAGAGATTTAGGGCATCTCTGCATTTAATGTTTTTAGGCGTCAGTTTTTTTTACTGTTGACATTTGTGGTCCTGACACTCTCAAATCTAGGTGTTTAATTGCAAACTAATTTTGGGATTCGGGAGTTGATTTCTAGTCGGAACCATGTTTGCCTTGGACTATGTGGCCTGGGGCAAGTTATGGCTTTAATGGAATTTCATCTACAAAATAGGAATGAAGATACTTGCCTCATAAAACATAGTTATTTTGAGGATTAAATAAAATGGGTCTCTTGAAAGCACTTAATTTGGTGCAGTTTCAAAGAACTCTAATGAACATTATCTCCTTTTATCCTCACAGTAGTGTGGTCAGGTGTTTTCCCCTTTTAATGGTGAAGGAAAAACTATTCCTTAGGACCTCTGACTTCTGGTTCAGTGATCTTTCCTTTATCTCATGCTTCATTATAACATAGTAATAAAAGATAAGGTAATAAAATAAATTATTATTAAATGTTACTTATTGATTCATTTCAGATTGAAGAATGTCCCGAGTTCCCTTGGGGAAAGTCCTCCTGAGGAACGTCATCCGGCACACAGATGCTCACAATAAGGTGAGAGGTACAACTTAGTTATTCCACATGCTTAATGAGGGCATACAGTGTGCTAGGAATTATTTTGATACAGTTAGAAGAGACAAAGATCAATAAAATAATTAGAATATAGTTTGATAAGTATTGTAATGCGGACGTACACAAAGTCCTTTTATGCACTGAGGAAGGAATAATGAAATCTGCCTTGGGGAATTAGGAAAGGCTTCACACAATGGGTGTTATTTGAACTAGTTCTTGATGAACAGGATCAAGTTTACCAGGTGTAAAAGATCATTCAGGACAGAGGGAACGTCATGTACTAGTGTATGGCAAGGAACATGAAGCATTTGGGGCAAGAAATTGTATGCATCCAGAAAGTAGAGAATGTGGGAGGTAGTGGCAGAGGATGAGGCCCAAATGGTAAATTGAGTTGGATTGTGATGCTTGGAGATTAGACTTTTTCCTGTAGGCAAGAAAGAAACCATCAACTTTTTTTTTTTTTTTGGTGGTATGCGGGCCTCTCACTGTTGTGGCCTCTCCCGTTGCGGAGCACAGGCTCCGGATGCGCAGGCTTAGCGGCCATGGCTTACGGGCCTAGCCGCTCCACAGCATGTGGGATCTTCCCGGACCGGGGCACAAACCTGTGTCCCCTGCAACGGCAGGCGGACTGCCAACCACTGCGCCACCAGGGAAGCCCGCCATCAGATATTTTTAAGCAGGGTTTGACATGATTGTATTTGTATTTTAGAAAGATGACTTGTTAGCTGGGTAGGGGATAGATCAGATGGGTTGAAACAGCAGAGGGACCAGTTAGGAGGCAATTGCAATGTTCCAGGTGAGAGATGATGAGTGGTTCACTTGAAAACAGTGACAGGGATGAAGATGAGGAATTTAGGCAATAAAGTTCAAAGAACTTGATGATTGATTGGATAATAGTGATAATTACGGAATCAAATATAACCACCTTGTGTGACTGGGTGAATGATGATGGTGCCATTAATTGAGTTAGGGAACTAAAGAAAAGAGACAAGTGTGATGGGAAAGGTAATTAGTTTGGTTTTGAACATCTTGATGGTGAAATGCTTATAGGATGTCCAAATAGTTCGCAATTCAGTCTTAGAGAAGAGTTGAGGCTGGATATAAAGATTTGGGGATTACTGATATAGGAAATGATAGAAGTCATGAGTGTAGGTGAGGTCACCTACGAAAGCACATATAATGAAACAAGGGTCAAGCACCCTTGTTTGGTTTTCTTTGGTGAACCGTACAACTAGTTTGACCACAAATGTTATTATTATCATATCACCTGATATTCTCATTGTGAGTGAGGGTATAACTGTTACCTAAGCAGCCTCTGCAATTGCATAAACCACCCCAGTTGGATGGTGAGCTTAGATTTGACAGCAGTGGCTAAAAAAGATAAATCTAGGACAGATTTAACAAAATATTACAGGAGGACTTAGAAATAAAATTTATTATTGTTCTTTGTGCAGCTATACTCTGCCTTTCAGGAAATTCTCTTAACAGTTCCCATGCTGTTTGTTTTGTTTTGCTTTGTTTTTAACAAAAATTATTATGTTGTGAAAAGAGACTTAGCCTAGAAAGTTTCAAGACCTGTCCTTACTAGCTTTTTGACTTTGGTAAAAATCTCTGAGCTTTTGTTTCTTCTCAGTAAAATATAATAATGGTACCTGCTTTGCTTTCCTCATAAGATTGCTTAAAGTTCAATAGAGAGATGATATAGTTAAAATCATAAAGCATTTTAGAAACATAAGGGATTATCATTTGCTAATTGCAGCATAATTGCTTAGTTAACAAGGTGATAAGTTTGTCTATGCAGGGGTGAAAAAGCTCTTTTGTTGCTGCAGAATTCTACATATTTGAGATTTACTAGATTGGATTGTTTAATCACTCTAGAGAAACCAGAATTTGTTTCCCAGGTTCCTCATCAAAACTCAGTTTGTAATCCAGTAATTAGTGCAGACTGTATTTTCAGTTACTTTTTGGTGATGTAATGTGTTATTTTTAGTAACTTATTTTTATTTCTTTCCTTTAAAAAAAAAATCCAGATTCAGGAGGAATCAGATATGTGGAAAATAAGAGAACTGGAGAAACAGATGGAAGATGCGTACCGGGGGGCGAAAAGGAAAATGCTACCCAGCAGTTCAAGGTGAAGTTGCGACTCTGAGAACCAAAATAATTCTCATCTCATTCAGAATCATCAACTTTTGTTTAAAAACATTATGGTATGCTAAAGATAGATGAATTCAGTTCTGTGAGTCCTTAAGCCTTTCCTCTTCAATAAATCTAGACCCAATCATAAAGGTAATGGCTATGATGCATGTGGCCCCACTTTTTGCATTTATTTGCAATGGAGAACTTAAAAATTTTGCCTTGAACAATTGTAAACGTTAAGGATTCTGTGGATTCTGACCTTACCTGATGGATTTTAAATTAAGATTTTCTATAGGTATCTTATGGTCACTTAGCTGATCATTCACACCTTTCCCCTATTAGTCTTTCATTCTCTCTCAGCCTTTTCTTTGCCCCATCTTCTTACTATCTTAGTCACACAACCTTTCACATTACCTTCTTAATAATTTGAGTGTGGATATGAAGGATCATGCAGGCTTAGTTGTCTTACCTGTGGAGGTATAGGAATATCTGAGTATTGGGAACATCTCCTGGGTCTCATATGCCTGTTAGTATAGATCTGTGTGTATGAAAAATGATTATAAAGTAATAATGCTGATTTCTAAAACCACACAGGGAAATAGTTAATAGTGAGATATTTAAGTAGAGTGTGCCTGTGCAGTGTGTGGACTTTGTGGAGTGTGATTGGCTGTGTGTAATGGCTTTTGACAAGAAAGTATTCAGGGTATCCATGGTAAAGAAGGCAGAGTCTCAACATAAAAATAAATACCTTGTCAGTCTGTTTTCTCTCTGAAGATGGTTCTTTGAGAATTTGGAAGTACTTAGTGCAGATGATGATTTGTTTTATATTGGTTATTCAGTTACAAGCAGCATTTCCAGGAACAAAATATTGTTCTTTTGGAGTGGACTATTAATGCCTGTCATAATGAATAAGTCTTTAAAACATAATCTCTTTAGGGGCAGGTTTCTGATTGTCTCACTTGCCATTATAGTCCCAGCAGCTAGAACAGTGCCTGGCAGGCACATAGGAGGTCCTCAAATATTTTTGATAACCAATTAACTGGCTTAGTGACTGGTTAGTGGATATTGTAAGTACAGGCTAAGTCAGTGGTTCTCAACTGTTTATCCACCCCAACTTACTCATGGGTTACACCTTGCTCCCACTGTTACTCTGACTTAACTACAGCAGGTTGCTGATGTTCAGGGAAGGGAGTGTATTTCAGAATCTCTAGGGCAGTTTGAAATGTCCCCAGCTGTGATTATGCTCTGCTTCCTTCTTTGAGGATCAGTGAGTGAGGTACAGCATGCCACAGTCGAAAAGTCATTTCGTCTATACTCTGCAATAGGACGGGTAGTGATGATCATATTTTCATTGAACACCTAACTGTACAAATTAATAGAGAGGAACAGATCATGTTAAAAAAAAGTATTTTTTTAACATTAAGTATCAGGTTGTTTTTGTCTCCCCTTAGCCTGTTCAGTGAGTTTTGTTCATGATATTCCATAAAATAACCTCACAGATTGCTTCTCTATCTAAAAGTTCTTCTGTTTTCTCTTACAGCCGAATGCGTAGTGATGGTTTTGATGAAGAAAGTCAAAGAGACTATTGGAGGCCAAAGAATGAAATTTCTGGGGCACTGGATGATGATTTTCTTAAGGCTAAATCCTGGAACAAGAAGTTACATGATTATGAAGCTAACATGCCAGACAGGTTTGTGACTAAATTCCTGTGACCATTAATGGTATTTGGCCTGAGAATGTGTACTTTTAAAAATTAATTATCTCTGCAAAAGCTTATACAGAAATGTTCATAGCATATTTATTCATAATGGCCAGAAAAGTGGAAACCCAAATGTCTATCAACTGATAAATGGATAAAAAAATATGGTATATGGGATGGTAATAGAATGTTATTTGGCAGTATAAATAAAGTACTGATACATGCTACAACATGTATGAACCTTGAAAACATTATGCTAGGTGAGAAAAGCAGACACAAAAGGCCACTCATGATGATTCTATAGAGATAGAAAGTAGATTAGTGATTGCCGTGGGCTACGGGAGATGGAGGAATGGAGTGACTGCTAATGGATTGTTTCTTTTGGGGGTGATGAAAATGTTCTGAAATTAGTGGTGATGGTAGCACAACTCTGAAAATACTAAAAGCCACTGAAATGTACACTTCAAAAGGGTGAATTTTATGGTATATGAATTATATCTCAATAAAGTTGTTACTTAAAAAAAGTTGTCCTAAGGTAGACAGCATTATGTTATGAAGTGTTTTTGGAGAAGTACTTCACAGCTGAAGAGTAGAATATAAAAGCCCCTTAGTGTTTCTTAAGGAAGAAAATGTCAAGTTCTCTTACCAATGGACAAAGGAATCCTTTGTGTCTGAAATGAGCATTCAGTACAGAAAATGTAACCAAGTTACCGAGCTATAAATGTGGTGTTGGCTCTACCATATCTCTTTTTTCTTGGTTCTGTGTGTCTCTGTAAATGTACACTCCTAAGTCTAATTTGTCTTTAATTTTTAAGAAATGTATGCATTGCTTTAACAATACATGTACTAAAATGTTATTTTACAGATGGGGTCACAGTGGATATAAAGAGTTATACCCTGAAGAATTTGAAACAGACAGGTAAGGCAAGTACACTTACTGAAAAAAAGTTAGAAAGTAAGATTAGTACACAGTCTGAATTATAAATTGAGTTCTTAATTTTTTTTTGAAAGAGTGGATATATGTATATGTATAAATGATTTACAGACTTACTTTAGTATTTATTTATTTATTTTGGCTGCACTGGGTCTTAGCTGAGGCAGGTGGGATCTTCGTTGCGGCATGTTTAGTTGCAGCAAGCTTGTGGACTTCTTAGTTGCGGCATGCGAACTTCTTAGTTGCAGCATGCACATGGGATCCAGTTCCCCGACCAGGGATTAAACCCGATCCCCCTGCATTGGGAGCTCAGAGTCTTACCCACTGGACCACCAGGGAAGTCCCGAGTTAGTAATTTTTATAAAGTATACAACATTTGCCATTAAAAATGTAACCAGAGAAATAATAGATGTAGTTGGGAGATGACTGGTATTTTGCCTTTCCCTGATATTTGGCATTATCTACAGCATGTAGGTTTTTTTTATATATAGTGTTCCATACAGTAACTCAGTATGGCAGATTAGAATTTTTGTCTTCATTTTAAAGATGAGAAAACAAAAACTCAGTGATAAAGTCTCATAGTAACACTATATCAGTTTTGATTTAAAATTCAGATGTTAACCCCAACTTCCCATCTAGAAAGCAGAATATAAAAATTATATAAATACTTATTTTCTATAGTAAAGCAATTTTTCTTTTTTATTAGTAGTGATCAGCAGGATATTACCAATGGGAAGAAAACATCTCCCCAGGTAAAATCATCTACCCATGAATCTCACAAACACAAGAAGTCAAAGAAATCCCACAAAAAAAAGCAGAAAAAAAAGTCACACAAAAAACAGAAGAAAAGCAAAAAGGAAGCCACAGATATAACAGCAGATTCCTCAAGTGAGTTCTCAGAAGAAACTGGGGCTTCTAGTACCAGGAAAAGGAAACAACCACATAAGCGCAAGAAAAAATCCAGGAAAAAATCTCTCAAGAAATCTGCTTTATTCTTAGAGGCAGAGTGTAACACTTCCCAGTCAGATGATTCTGCATCCAGCAGTTCTGAGGAAAGTGAGGAAAGAGACACTAAGAAAACCAAAAGGAAAAAGAGAGACAAAAAAGCCCACATCCCTGTAGTTAACAGTGAAATACAGGAGAGGACAAACAAACGCACAAATTGGAAAGTGGCTACAGATGAAAGGTCTGCCGAGAGTTCAGAGGATGACTAAATGAGAAAGAAACATGTTTCCTGCATGACTCTGGATATTTACAGCTCTTACACCTTGGGGATTTGCCAGTGACTCTATTGCTCAGCACAGGGGGCCTGAGGTCAGAGCTGTCCTGTGCCATCTATATACATTCTGACAGACTTCTTGTCTTCTATTTTGGCCTGTTAAACTTGATCCTCTTATTGTTAATAGGGAGTCGGTTATTTTGTTATGAAGGTTTCTTGAAGAGATTATTTTTTGTGATTAATCACATTTAGCGTAGAGTGCATATGCAGCAAATTAAAGGACCCAGAAAGCTGAATCCAGTAATGACCTGGGTATACCAATTGGAATGTTGAATTTGGGGAAAGCAAGGGCTGGGGGTCAAGAGATGGATTGGAACTAGTGCTGTATACAATGGTATGATAAGGGAACATCATGTTGCTCTTGTCTGTTTACATAGTAGGTGCCACAACTTGACTTTGTCTTTAGCCTTGGTGCTTTGATCTTTCTCTTTTTTGACCCCACAGGTGTGGTCCAGTTTACTTGATGAGGAAATGAACATAAGAACAAACATTTTCCATTCATGATAACATCCATAGACAGCTGTTATTGGGAGACTAGGAGTTTTTGACAAATTTCCCTGTTGGACAGGGTCTGTGGCTACACTCAGTATACCCCTAAACATGGTAATTGGATAGTAAAAGGTTTTCTAGTTCCATTGTTTATTGCTTAAATGCACTTGTGTTCAGAATTATTTCTTCAGTTCTCTTAGGTAAGTCCTCAACCAAATGAGGAAGAATTAGGCATTAGTTGTGCTAATGGTGCTCTGAACAGGATTCAGGGCAGCAACAGCTATTTAAGTGTTGTCTTCCTTGTTCATTTCTTAATCTGTTAATGAACTTTAGATTTTTCCTGAAACTAGATTGAATCAGTTCCAAAATGAAATAGGCTTCTCAGGGACATATCCGTTTCTTCCTAGTCTGCCTTTGGATTAAAGCACCAAGCAGAGACCTTGTTATTTCCCTTTGCTATATACTGTGATCCCTACTATGTTAATTCTTAAGAAACCAAAATATCACTGGAAGAAGGCTGGCAGAACACATGAATTATTTTCATTACGGCAGATCAAGTGACATTGTTTTTTCTTGGTCGTCACTTCATGGGTGAAGTAAAGCTTGAAGGCGCAGACTTTTGGTCTTGGTCTGCCATTCATTGGTTATGAGGTCCGGAGCAGGTAAGTCAACCTCCCTGGCCTTACTTTCCCTATGTGTAATACAGAAATACTTCATGGTAGCATGACTGTACGACACCAGCAATAGACTATGACAACATTCCATGAGGTGATAATATTTTGTAGTTCTTAACTATTAAATTTGTTCTCTTTACAGAACAGATTTCTAATAAAATGCTTAGTCATAAAATACATGGTTGGCCAGAGGTTCCCTATCCCTTGATTATAAGCAGGTGCTACTTTTTGGGATATTTATTTGAAATATTAATACTTTGGTACTCAATTGTTGATGTCCCATGGTGCGTATTTTTACCTTTGGGATTATTAGTGGCCCAAGCAGGGATGAATAGTCTATATAATTACTACCTCTTAACCTAATGCAATTCTTTTGTTCTTGGAGCAAGTGAAATCTTCGTGGGAAGGAGTTTTTTTTTTTTTTTAAAGCATAGTTTCTGTGCTATTAAAGTACTGATTCTAAGCACAGACTCAGGAAGATGGGCCATTGGAACAAGGCTTCTCCAGGAAGTTGGTTCTGTTTGGGTCTTGACCTTCCCTTCCTCTCATACTAGCAGGCCTCTTCCCAGTGAATACACATTTTGCCTGTTCTGTTTTTTGCCATGTTTACCTTTTCTTGGTCCTGTATAAGCAATAAAGCTGTTTTCTGTTCTTCACCTTTCTCAACCCCAAATTCTCTTCTATGCCTTAGGGTAAGGCTTTGATGGTTCTTCCAGCCCCCTTAAATATGGCTTAGGGTGGCTCTTCAAAACCTAAGATCTCTCATTTGCACTATTGGCCTTGGAACATAGTTGTTTCTAATGTTCCTGCCAATCAGAGATCTATATATTAAACCCTAAAATGGGATTTAAAAAAAGAGAGTTGGAGAATTCACATTTATTGAATAATCGTTGTGATACAAGATGGAATTTCTGAATTCCCAATAAATAAATTTCACTTTTTGAACATTTGATCTCTTACTTTTTAGCACCAACAGGCTTGGTAACAGCCTGAAGTTAACCTGACAATGGGTTGACAACATTCCCCTGCTGGCCCTTCAACCTGCTTAATAATAAGTCTTTTGCTTCTTCAGTCATTCTCCCACGGGGTGGCCTACTGCCCTCCTTTCTGTACAATCTGGGCAAACCTACTGGTGATAGCAAGAGTAGTGTCAATGAAGCGGTCCACACAGCTAGAGAGACAATTTTCTGTGCGAGAGTCTAGGCGATTCCCTGGCTTCTCCACACATTTATCCCAACATAACTCCATGAAGTGATGCACCTAAGAAGAAAGAAAAATAGTAACAACTTGGGGTCTGCAGACAGGCCTAACTCTATGAATTTTCTTATTTCCTTCCCATTTTTCTCATTTTCTGTCACCTGACTAAACTATTCTTTGACTCTCTCCTCACTTCTAATTTGTCACCAATATGGACCAACTCCTCATCCCTACATTGAAACAATCCTTTTATTCTCTCCTTTTCTATTTTTCTTAGTAATTAAAAAATATGTACTTTCCATCAAGTCACCCTAATGCATCAGTTTCTCTGTTAGCCACTGAGGGCACTCCCTTATTTAACACCCAACCCATCTGTTTCAATGAGGTCCACACACAGCATACTCAACTTGACTCTCAATACTCCTCCCTAAAGATTTTTCCACAGTTTAAATTATTACCTCCTTGAGAGCACTGCCTATTATTTTCTAATTGTGTCACTTCCTTAGTCAGATAGAAAATCTCAGGCAGGATTAATACCTTCTTTTATATTTCCAAACTAGCACCAGCGTAAGCTGGGAGGCTATGGTACCAATTAATTCCCCCAAACCACTGCACTCATCTCATTCTAAACCTATTCTTAAGTAGTTCTTAACCTTTTCGGGGTCATGGACATATCTGAGAATCCGATGAAGGTTACGGGCCCAATCTACAGAAAAATGCACACACAGGCACAGAAAATGTGTGCACTTTCATAATGTTCAGCACCCAAAGATTTCTAACCAGGGTTCTTGCTACTTATATTCAGCGAACTCTCCCCTTCCCACCCCCTCCCCCCCTCCTCCCAACACGGGGGAATAACCATTTACCAAGGGCTTAACTACTCTGGGAGGCTGGGTACTAAGCAGTCAATCCTTTCTGCGGTCCTAAAAGATGACTGTCACCTCCGTTTAAGAGGCACGGTTAAGTAACTAGGTTTAGGGTTAGTCATGCAGCTAGAAAGGGGCAACGCCGCGGTTGGAACCATGCTCCAAAACTCTTGTTCTAAACTACAGTCTAGACCGACTACTTCAGAGCCCACCTTGATCCAATAATGCTCTACTGCTCTATCGTTTTCCAATACATTATTGCATATGATCCTCGATATCCAGTGAGGCAGCGGGCGACTGCGAAACCAAGACTTACAGTGGACGGGCGTTTTGTCTATGGGCACGTGACCTGTAAGGGGCAGAGGCAAGCTTAGAACCGGAATCTTCCGAATGCCAGCCCAGAGAGCTCACCGCCAAGCTAGGCTCCCGTGCCTTTGTGTCGCCCGCGGCTTTCTTCGCTTTACACCTTCTCTTTCCCCCCACTACAGCCTTGCTTAGAGGGTACCTGAGCACTATGGGTCACCAGCGGCAGGAGAGACTCGTTTCTTTCGTGAGCAGAACCGGGCGCAGCAGGCACGGAGCATAGGGCGGCCGCACCGCCCCGCCACCGTTCAGAGCTCCGCGGGTACCCGGAACCTGTACTTCACCCTCTTTTCTCTTCACACTGGTCCCTGTCCCCGCACCTGTGCAGTGAACTGCGCCTTCTGCTGTTCCGCCGCCACCAGGCGCTGCAACTCCGCTTCATCCGCCTCACCCAGCTCCGCCATTGCCTGCGTCGAGCTCGGGACCTTCCGACGAGCTGTGTGCGCATGTGCGGCGGGACCGAGCCAATACCGACTTCCGGTTCACCCGGCGTTTTCCGTTTCCTCGTTTTCTTTCGTCGTTGCGGGTGGATGTTGTCATATGACTGCTTCCGGGTTGCTGGATGACCTTGAGCCTTCCCGAGCGACATGGCGACTCTCTGGAGGCTGAGTGTCCTCTGCGGTGCCGGAGGTGGGCGAGGTGAGGGTCCTGGCAGCCGGAGGTGCTTAGGGGGAAGGGAATGCGGTGAGGATTCGTCTGCTGGGCGGTGAGACCTTTTGAGCGGGGGTGGGGTGGGGCGGGGCGGGGGTGTCCCTCCTCCTTCCCTTTGGCAGCTCTGGCTCCTGCCGAAACCACGGCATCACCAGCGTTGCCTGCGGGCCCAGATGTTTACCCGAGAGCATATCTCCCCTGCTCTGGGCTGACGTGGTGATGGGGTAATTTGAAAGTTATAGTCTTGCAGAGGCTATTCACATGAGTTCTCTTTTTCTCCCCATTGGCTGTTTTTAGAGTGCTCCCTCCCTGAATCGCAAAAGAGTGTCAGGGTCAAAGTCCCAATCCACGTCTTGCCTATTTCCCTTGGAGTTGAGTTCGATAATTATAGAAGTGGGCATGTGTGTTATTCCAGGCACTGTAGTATGGTTGGGTTACAAATGTGAAAAAACATAGTTCCAGCCCTCAAAGAGTTTTCGTTTTTGTAGAGAAAACACATATAAGCATAATGTAACATAAAGAGAAAACTGTGCAGTAAGTAAATTGTATGCCAGTCCAGAGGAAGAATATATTAGCTGTGTGTTTTGGAAGGATCACCCTGTCTGGGTTCTTGAAGGAGGTGTGCCTGATTTGAGTGTTGAGGGTAAGGAAGGCCACAGGAAGAAGGGCATTACAGTTAGGGCTACTGGGATGAGCAAAAGAATGATGAAGGTGTAGAAACTGCTTGTTATGAGAGAAAACAAAACAAATCAGATATTAGAGTGTGAAGCGCAAGATGAGGAGTGAGATGGTTCTGGAAAGGTGAACTGAAGTCAAATCACAGAAGAACTTGTCTTGATTTGGAGTATGCATTTTACTTCGTGTGAAGGGGAGCCCTTGAAAGATTTGACACAGATTTGCAGTTTACATTGACCACTTTGGTAACAATGTGGTAGACGGCCATCATGGGAAATGGGGCAGGCTGAGACATAAGTCAGGGAGACGAGTTGAGACACTGTTGTAGCCGTGTTGGCAAGGATAGTGAGGTCCTGAACTTGGAAAGTTGTACATAAGAGAAGATTGTCTCAGGAAATGTTAGGAGATACATCAGTATGATTTGGCATTTGACTGAATTTAGAGGGAATGTCCTACATGACTTCCAGATTTCTGGGTAAAGTGAAAGAGTGGCTGGGATGTCATTAAATAAAGTGGTAAGCATGTAGATGGGGGGCAAGTTTAAATGAGAAAGTGAGTTGAAGGGTGATTTTAGTTTTTGCCATGGTAAGTTTGAGGACCATGTGGGGTATCTCAGGGGAGAGGCCTTCCAGGCACTTAAACTTCTGAAACTCTGGGGAGATATCAGGCCTGGGGATACAGAGTTGGGTTTCATCAGCTTAAAGGCACTAGAAGTTGAGTGGACAAAATGTCTAGGGGTGGGCATAGGAAGCAAGGAGAGCAATGGGCAGATGATGGAATCCTGGGCAAACATTTAAGAGCGGCTGCAGAGGAGAGAATCAAAAGGAGAAGCAGAAGAGAGTTCTTTCAGAGAAGAGAAGGGAGGAGAGGCCACCAGTGCCATGTGATGCAGAAAGCCCAATAAGATGAAGACTAAACAGTGTCTATTGGATGTGGCTACAGGAGACCATTGGTGACTTACTAAAGCAGCTTTGGTGGGGATAAAGACGAGTTTCAGAGTTGAAGAATGATAAGGAAATGAGGAAGTTGAGGTGATTTAGACAACACTTTAAAGAAGCATGTTTGGAAAGTGAAGAAAGGGAGCAGGGGAAGAGCGCATGGGCATTAGAGGACATAGGATCAAGGGAAGGGTTAATTATATTACATCAGTTGAGGGAAAATGGTCAGTAGGAAGGAAGGAGAGGTTAAAGATATAGGAGAAAAATTACGTTTTATCGAGTGCTTATAACATTCTGGGAATTATGCTGAACATTTTACATATATTTTAAAATTTTCAACGGAGTATTATGAAGTAACTACCAGTATTTTCATTTTACGAAAGAGAGGACATTGACTCTTGGAGAGCCTATTTAACTTAATTGCTCATCGTCTCACAGCAGCATTGGTAGGGTTGGGTGTACCTAGGTCTGCCTATTTTTAAACCAAGAGACAAGATCTAAAAGAGGACAGAAAGGGATGGGTTCAAGAGTGCAAGCAGAGAAATTGATCTTGAAAAGGAAGATGGTATTTCCCAAACTAGACTGAATTCCCTGAAGACAAAGACTTTGTCTTTTATCTCTCTTGCTATAGTGCAGAGCATAATCTTGCATGTATTAAATGTTTGTTGGATGAATAGATGAATAAATGGGAGAAGAAAGGAGCTGTAAGTTATTTTTTTTAATTAGTCAAAGTGAAGCCCTTTTATGTAAGTGTTCATTGATTTTTCAATATTTCCATGGCTACTTAGTCTAATCTCATAGCAACCCAGTGAAATAGACACCATCCTCATTGTACAGATGAGTTGGTCATTCCCTGTTTGGGGTTAAATCGCTTGCCTATGGTCATTTAGAAAGTCTGTCAATCCTGTTAAAGGAGAGGTGCTTATGATCCCCCTTATGTCTCTTTCCTTAGCTCTCTTCCTCCGAACCCCAGTGGTCAGACCGGCTCATGTCTCAGCATTTCTCCAGGACCGATCAACCCCAGGATGGTGTGGAATACAGCACATTCACCTGTCACCCAGCCACCATTGTATGTCCATCTTCATCTGGGCTGATTGTCATGCCTTTGGCAGGACTTGCTGTCTCTGAGAGGAACTCTTGTGTCCAACTCTGTCAAATGAAGACCTAGGCTACACCTGGGCACACAATGCTAGCATGGTTGAATCATGCCATTTACACTCATACAGAAACTTCTGGTCTAAGTCTTTTTAAATTTTTTAATTTTTTGAAAAGAAAATAGTTCTGTGGGAAGAATCTGTTCAATATAGTTTAGTTACTTTTATTTATGTAGCTAATGGAGAGGAGCCAGATCCAAATAATTTGGCATAGTAGACAGTTTAAAAAATCATGCATATTTATAGCTGTAATTGACATGCTTATTTTTATTTAGGTTGATATTAAAATCATGGCATTTCTTGGATGAATACTGTTTAGGTATTAAATCTTAGAAAATCTGTAGGTGAATAACAAGTTAACTGTATTTTCATTTTTAAAGTCTAGAAAGGTCAGTATTTTACAGAGAAGACTTCTTTTGATTCTTAAGTCTACCAGTTATAATTGCATCTGAGTTATGAGTATTTAGGCAAGTATAGTTTTCCTGCTTTTTAGAATTATGTTATCTTTGAAAAGTTTTTGTTTCTGAACTTTGTTCAGTTAGATTTAGCAGAGTGGTTTTAACTTGGGGTGCATGGGACTAAAGGAAGTTCCCCCAAAGTTGTATACACAGTCTTTATTTTTAAAATTTATTTATTTATTTATTTATTTATGGCTGCATTGGGTCTTCATTGCTGCACACAGGCTTTCTCTAGTTGTGGCGAGCAGGGGCTAGTCTTCATTGTGGTGTGCGGTCTTCTCATTGCGGTGGTTTCTCTTGTGGAGCACGGGCTCTAGGCACGTGGGCTCAGTAGTTGTGGCTCGTGGCTCTAGAGCGCATGCTCAGTAGTTGTGATGCCCGGGCTTAGTTGCTCTGCGGCATGTGGGATCTTCCCGGACCAGGGCTCAAACCCGTGTCCCCTGCATTGGCAGGCAGATTCTTAACCACTGCGCCACCAAAAAAAAAAAAATTTTTTTTAAAAAAATTTTTTGGCCATGCTGCGCAACATGTGGGATCTTATTTCCCTGACCAGGGATCAAACCTGCGCCCCCTGCATTGGGAGCGCAGAGTCTTAAGCACTGGACTGCCAGGGAAGTCCCCCTACACAGTTTTTAATGTGTGTATCTATGTGCACTTTTCCAGGAAGTAGCTCCATCCTTTTATTAGATTCCCAATGGGATGTGTAACCAAAAAAAGGTAGAGGCTCTCAAAGAGATGTTTAAAGCCCATTTTATTTTCACTTGTTTAAAAGAAGTTTTCAGGGACTTCCCTGGTGGTCCAGTGGTTAGCAATCCACCTGCCAGTGCAGGGGATACAGGTTTGAGCCCTGGTCCAGGAAGATCCCATATGCCGCGGAACAGCTGAGCCTGTGAGCCACAACTGCTGAAGCCTGTGCATCTAGAGCCCGTGCTCCGCAAGAAGAGAAACCACCCCAGTGTGAAGCCTGCGCACCGCAACGAAGAGTGGTCCCCGCTCACCGCAGCTTGGATGAGAGGGCCCGTGCACATCAATGAAAACCCAGTGTAGCCAAAAATAAATAAATAAAAATAAATAAGTGTATAAAAAAATAAATAAAAGAAGTTTTCACATTCCATATCTATTTTTGGCTATTTATAAGTAACGGAACAGAAGAAGAACCATGACCCTAAAAGTTGACAGTAGAACTTTGCTTCTATCTATCTATTTATTTATTTTTGGCTCTGTTGGGTCTTCGTTGCTGTGGGCGGACTTTCTCTAGTTGCGGCGAGCAGGGGCTACTCTTCGTTGCGGTGTGCGGGCTTCTCATCACGGTGGCTTTTGTTGCGGAGCACAGGCTCTAGGCACGCGGGCTTCAGTAGTTGTGGCTCACGGACTCTAGAGTGAAGGCTCAGTAGTCGTGGCACATGGGCTTTGTTGCTCCTCGGCATGTGGGATCTTCCCAGACCAGGGCTCGAGCCTGTGTCTCCTGCATTGGCAGGCAGATTTTTTTTTTTTCCCCCCTGGTACGTGGGCCTCTCATTGTTGTGGCCTCTCCCGTTGCGGAGCGCAGGCTCAGCGGCTCCGCAGCATGTGGGATCCTCCCGGACCGGGGCATGAACCCGTGTCCCCTGCATCGGCAGGCGGACTCTCAACCATTGCACCACCAGGGAAGCCCCTGGCAGGCAGATTTTTAACCACTGCGCCACCAGGGAAGCCCGAGAACTTTGCTTCTCTTTGAGTTGGCTGGTTTAATTTTCTTTTGGGAGGATTTTTAATATTACTTTACTTACTTTAATATTACTTTACTTACAATATTACTTTACTTTTGATTAGGTGTAAACAAAAGAGTGATGTTTTAAAGGAATTCCATAGGTGTCACCAACTTACATTCATAAGGTATCTGTCTATTACACTGAAGTCCAAGATTGGTAATTCTGCAAAGATATTTTGTCCATCTTCTTGCCTATAAGCAAAGTGGATCTGTCTTCTGATTAACATATGTAGGTGTTGAGACACCCTGTGCTGAAAGACTTCAAAGAAAGGAGATTGCATCTCTCACTTACCTTTATCTTACCCTGTTTATGCTCAGAGTTAAGTCTTCCATGCATTCTGTTTGCCATTATGTCAGTGGGTTATTTTGTGGCAAATACTGAGATGTGTGTTTCCCCCTGCAACTCTTATGAATCTCGTCCTTCCTTTCTACAGCTGGTTCCAAGGCTGCGTCTCTCCACTGGACTGGTGAGAGGGTTGTCAGTGTTTTGCTCCTGGGCCTAATTCCAGCTGCTTATTTGAATCCTTGCTCTGCGGTGGACTACTCTCTGGCTGCAACCCTCACTCTTCATAGTCACTGGCAAGTACAGCAGTCCTTTCAGTATTACATTGTCTGCTCAATTTGTTTGCTGTGAGCTTGTCTCACTATTGCATATGAGGGAGAAGTTGGTTGAGATACTGAAGATCTGAAGAGAACCTTAAAACATATGTAAACTATTTATATGCCCAGATTTATGTATCCACATGCCTATTTGATGTCTTCGCTTTCATATCTGTACACATTTTGAACACAGCATGTCATAAAACTGAGTTCCTGATCTTCCCCAGATCTCTTCCTCCAGTATTCTTGCCCATTTGAATTAATGACGTTTCCATTCTTCTGTTTGTTCAAGCCCCAAACCTGGTCATCATGCTTGATTCCAGAAGTAGTCTCCTAACTGGTCTCCTGTCTGTTCTCAACACAGCAGCCCCTGTGATCCTGTTAAAATATTAAGACAGGTCCAGACACTCCTTGAAACCCTTCATTGTCTCCTAATCTTACTTAAACTAAAAGGCAGAGTTCTTACAGTGATCTACAGACTCTATATGGTCTTGCCCCCTCTTTCTTTCTGTCACATTTGCAACGATTTTCTGTCACATTCACACTGGCTTCCTTGCTAATTCTTGAACACACCTGGGTCACTCCAGGCCTCAGGGCTTTACTCTTACAGTTCCTTCTACTTGAAACTTTTCCTAGTTATGTACTTGGCTTGTTGCCTCATTTCCTTCACATCTTAAATGCTACCTTCTCAATGAAGCCGTCTCTAACGACTTACTCAAAATTGCAGTGTCTCTCCCAACATTCCTTATCCCTCTCCCCTGTCTTTATTGTCTCAGTAGCACTTATTTCATTCTAATATACTTTATAATCTGTTTATCTTGTATATTTCTTGTCTCCCCTCACGAGAATGAAAGCACAGATACAGAAAATCATAAGAATCAAATCTATGACTTAGTGAATTATTATAACAGTAATACCCCCCAGGTCAAGAAATAGACCTTTGCCACCTACTGCAGGAGCCTCTTCCTTGTGTTGTATCTCAGTCATAATGGTTCAACATCCCCCCACCAGAAAAAATTTTATCCTGATTTTTATAGCAATCGTTTTCTTACATTTCATCATAGTTTTATTACCCAAATGTGCATCACTAGACACTATAGTTCAGTTTTGCTCTTTTTAAAAAAAGAAATGTAATAGGAGTTTTGATTGTTTTTATTTGTTGTTGTATCTTTAGTGCCTAGGGCAGTATCTCACACATAGCACTAAGTAAATATTTGTCGAATGGATGAATTTCCAGTTTTTATTTATTTTACCCAGTGTAGTTTGTTAGACTTTCTAAGTTAATGAACCTTCTAGAAAGTTTGTTAATAACAATTGGGTTCCTTAAGTTGTCCCTTTTATGTTGTTTTGCAAGGACAATATGCTGTCATGGGTGGGGGAGGTTTTTTTTGGATTGTTAGAACTGAAAGCACTTGGGGGAGTATCTTAACCAACTCTATTGTTTTACAGTTGTAGAAACTAAACCCCAGGGAAGTTAAGTAACTTGTCAGAATCATTTTCTAGCTAGTATTAAAGGTGATTTTGCTTACCTAGTTTTCTAGGGTTGGTTAGAATTACCCTTTAACCAGATAGACCTCTCACAATAAAAGATTCCAGTTGCATATGGAAATACTAGCTCACAGCTACAGTAGGATTTCTCTGATGTGTGTTTCTTGAAAGGAGATCCATCTAAATCGGTGAAAAATCAGAATAAGAGATAAATCTAAAAAAAAAAAAAGAGATAAATCTAAAGTCATACATTTTCTTTTTTGGCCGTGCTGTGTGGCATATGGGATCTTAGTTCCCCAACCAGGGATTGAACCCGTGCCCCCTGAAGTGGAAGTGTGGAGTCTTAACCACTGGACCGCCAGGGAAGCCCTAAAGTCATACATTCTAAAAATTACGATTGACTTTTCCAATTACCTTACTGATTCTCTCTTCCTTTTTCAAACATACACAGAAAAGACTTGAAAGAATTGTCTATAATTGTGCACTAGTTCCTTAGCATCCAATCTGCTGGTTTTTTTTTTGGCGGTACGAAGACCTCTCACTGTTGTGGCCTTTCCCGTTGTGGAGCACAGGCTCCGGACGTGCAGGCTCAGCGGCCATGGCTCACGGGCCCAGCCGCTCCGCAGCATGTGGGATCTTCCCGGACCGGGGCACGAACCCGTGTCCCCTGCGTCAGCAGGCGGACTCTCAACCACTGCGCCACCAGGGAAGCCCAGCATCCCATCTTTTTTAACCCACATTAATTGGGCTTTTTATCCCAACTGTGTAACTGAAGTCATTCTTATCAAAATCACTAAAGACCTTCATTTTTTCCAAATCCAGTTGTCCATTCTCTGTCCTCCACTTGAAACTCAGCAGCATTCAACTTAATCGACCGTCCTCTCCTTAAGTAAATTTTCTTTGGCTTCCTAGATGCTATACTCACCTTGTTTTCTTCTACCTTACCAGCTGTACTTTCTCAGTCTCCTCTGTCAGCTCCTTTTCCTCTTGTCTGACCTCTGAATAATAAAGGTCTGACCTCCAGGCTCATTCTAGGCTTTTTAAAATTTCTCTGTTTACACACTTTTCCAAGGTGAGCTCAGATCAGACTTCTTTTCCTGAACTGCAGACTTGTATTTCCAAGTTGTCTGACCGACTTATCCACTTGGATGTCTAATAGTCATCCCAAATTTAATATTGCCAAAAATCACTCTTTCCGCCCCCCCCCGAAATCTCTTTTGATTTCCCCTCAAAACCTCCTTCTCTCCCGTTCTTCCCTAATTCAATTAAATCTTGTTGTTCAAGCCAAAAATCCTGGGAGTCATTCTAGGTATTACTTTTTGTCTTAACCCCACAACCAGTCCATCAGCTTGCGTTAGTTCTCTCCTCAGAACGTAGTCTGAGCCAAGTTAAGCCAGCAGCCTTGCCTAGGCTACTCCGGCTGCTTCCTAACTAGTTTTTTATTTCTGTTCTTGCCACCCTTCTGCCCGCACTGTCCTTTCACCACATATAGCCAGAGTGACCTTTTTAAAAGGTAAAATTACATTTATCCAAAGAAGATATGCAAATGGAAAATAAGCACATGAAAAAATGCTCAACATTGTTTGTTATTAGAGAAATGCAAATCAAAACCTCATTGAGATACCACTTCACACCTTACACTTTATACCACTTTACGCTTTACACCGACTTTACATATCATTGAGATACCACTTTACACCACTGTACACTTTACCAGGATGGCTGTAATCAAAAAGATGGACAATGATGAGTGTTGAGAAGTGGGAGTCCTCATATACCTCTGCTGGGAATGTAAAACGTTGCGGCTACCTTGGAAGACAGTTTGGCAGGTCTAACAAAAGTTATTATAACAGAGTTATAATATGAGTTAACAACAGAGAGTTGCTATATGACTTGACAATTTCACTTTTAGGTGTATACCTACCAAAATTGAAAACATATGTCCCCACGCACACAAAAACTTGTACAATAATGTTCATAGCAGTGTTATTATATAATAGCCAAAGAGGCGAAACAGTCCAGATGTGTCTTAATTGATGAATAGCTAAACAAAATGTGATATGTTTTTACAAAGGAAGATTATTTGGCCATACAAAGACTAAAGTGCTGATCCGTGGTGCAACATGGCTGAACCTTGAAAATGTTATGCTGAGTGAGAGAAACTCAACACAAAAGGCCGTATATTGTATGATTTCATTTATGAAAAGTGTCCCGAATTAGCAAATATGTAGAGACAGAAAACAAATTAGTGATTGCTTAATGGGCTAAAGGGTACAGAGTTTGTTTCTGATGAAAATGTTCTGGGATTAAACAGTGATGGTGTTGCACAACTCTGTGTGAGTACACTAAAAGCCACAGAATTGTTAATTTTATGGTACATGAATTATATCTCAATAGAACTGTTACTTAAAAAGTAAAATTAGGTCACTGCTTACTTTGGTCACTGCCTACTTAAAGCACAGCTGTGGTTTCCCGTTGTATTTCGAGTAAAATTCAAACTCCTTGTTATGACCTTCAAGCCCCTATACGATCTGCCCCTGCCTTCTGGTCTCTCTCTTCTCCAGCCACATAACCTTTCTACGATTCCTCAGAGATGCCAAGGTCATTGTTACTTTTGTTTGGGGTGTTCTTTTCATTCAAGCCATCCTTTCTAAAATATTTCTTCATAGCACGTATGTACTTTTTCTTTCTCTTCACTAAAATGTTTGTTCCATAAGGGCAGGAATGCTGTCTTATTTGCTGTACTCTCAACATCTGTAACAGATTCTGGCACATATCTGCTTAATAAATTCTTTTTCAATTAATGAAAAAGTCTGTAGGCCATTTGTTTGGGTTTAAAAATAAAAAACAAAATTTTATAAATAGAGTAGGAATTAGTTACTGTCTTTGATATAAACGACTCGAAAATTGAATCTGAAGAATAGGAAGGTGTCTTTATTGTTAGGGTACACTTGATTCCTTCATTTTGGTTTATGATTTTTGTTACCATGAGTTGCATTTTGACTTGACTGATTATTTTTTTTGCAGCCAAGTTAACCGAATAGCCTTCTAACATCACTTGTGGTTTTTCATTTGTACTGTGATTTTTTTTTTCTTTAGGGGCATTGGACAAGTTGTTACTGACTATGTTCGAGGGGCTGCGTTGCAGAAAGCTGCCAAGGCAGGCTTTTTGGTGCTCTCGGCGTTCACCTTTGCTGGGCTTTGTTATTTCAACTATCATGATGTGGGCATCTGCAAAGCTGTGGCTATGCTGTGGAAGCTCTGACCCTTTAGACTTAACACCTTGAGAATTGATTGTACACCTGCTTGCCTCTGCTATGTCATGCCATTTCAACTCACAATAAGAAGGAAATAACAGATTAGTCTGCTGGTAAACCTCTTCTCCTAATCAGCCAGTTATGTTTAGAGTTTAATCTTTGAAGAAAGATTTGAGAGAAATTGTATCCAAGAAGTTGTGAGACTGAGTTTTGTATTCTGGAGAGTTAATGGGGTGTCTCACAGCTTCTCAGAAGACTCACAGTATAACTAAACATTATATATGAGCCTTTGCCTGTTAATTTATCAGACATTTAAAGGGAATTCAGTTTTATTACTCTCAATATTTGATCAAACTTCTATATTTGCCCTAGGATGATGGAGAAAGGGAACGACTGTTAATTCATAAGTAAAGACTTTGCAGAAAATTAGGCAGTGTTTTGTTTTTGTAAACATCCCCCCCCCCCTTTTCAGTCGATACCAGTTACTGATGGTTACGTGTCCTAGGGAGATTTGAAAATTAGAAATGCTGATATTTCACATTACTGATTTCTAGATCCTAGGAAGAAGAACCTGGAGAGTTTCTGAATATAGAGACGTTTCATGTAGGGAGGAGGTCCCTTTATAGATGTTTCAAATTGTTACAGGTTCTAAATGGAGACCTAATCCTCAAATGTGTTTATTTTACTGGTCCTAAAATAATCTGTTCACAAATATAAAATTGTAAGTAATAAGTTGTTGTTTTCCCACCGTGGGACTCTCTAATGTGAAAATGTATTCTATGAAGGTAAAGTTTTTTTAAAAATAAAAATGCTGTATAATAAAAATTTATTCTACTCTTTTATGTCTTAATTGTCCATAGTTTTATTCAGTAGAACTGAGTGTCTATTGCATCTATAGCACGGAAACAGGACTGAGTGTTTAAATTTCCTTCTGAGTTTAGCAGTTAGGTAAATCAGATACAAAGTGCTGTAATACAGAAAAGACTTACATGTAATAGGCAGAAATATACTGAGTATAAGTAGTTTGGTATGAGGAAAGTAATAAGATTAAGTAGTAGGAATCAGAATTAGGTCCAGATTATGGTGTTCTGTGGTTGCCAGCCTTTATATTCAAATTTTATACTGTATGCAGTTAATCTGGTCTTAAGGGATGAGTGTAATGCATGATGGTTTCATCTAGCAATGTAGATGAAATGGGAGTTGGTGCATTTCACTCACTGAGGACCTTACTGGATAACTGAGGCAAACTATCGAAGGGGAGCTGGCTAGAAGGGTAAGTGTTCATGCTGGAGGTTAAAGATAAGGTCCCCTTAATGTGCCTACAACCTTGTAGGATATTTATTAAGGGTTTAGGAAGAGGTGGTTAATTCTGTTTTGGGGCAGGTTAAAGGTTTCAGAAGGGGGTGATGCCTGAGTAGCAGTAGTTCACCAAGGAGTCATGGTGGTGGGCCAGTCCGCCTTGGCAGGGAGGAGTATTTTATTACTGACTTGATTTAGAATTGGTGGTTCATTATGATGATAAAAAAGCGGACTGACCTTTAGTCAGTTTTGTTATTGTTTTAAAATTCTCTATAGTGATCCCCCTTAGAGTCATTCCTCACCACCCCCCCACTGCTCCCCCATCCCTCCAGCCCCCAGTACACCACTGCTGTCAAATGGAGTGGGGAAATGGATTTTTCCATAGAGTAGCTATCACCAATACCATCAGATCGTAGTTTGGCTTTGGAACGGTGTCTAATGCTAATAAGCTTCATTAGATCATGATTGAATGTTAGAGTGGAGGCTGGTTAGAGTGGACCTGCCCCACGTCCTGGTCAGTTTTGTAATTAGGTTGGAGCTGAGCTGTCACTTTGGAAAATCAGTGGGTTGCTGTGAGTTGCTGGAGCGGCAGCGAAGATGAGGCAGGGTCTAACAGCAATAAGACGTTTCTGAGGTTAGGCAGGACATGATCAGAATTGTGCTTCAGAAGGAATTTAGGCAGCATTAGGAAGGTTGATGAACTAGAGGCAGAAGGATGTATAAGAAGATAGAGGTAGAAGACAGTGACAGTGGAAAGTAGGAGTCAATTTCAAAACATATTGTAGAAGTCAACATTCATTTGGTAGGTATTAAGTATCTTGTGTAATTGGCACTGTGCCAGGTACTGTGGCTAAAGAGGTAGGAATTTCTCTCCCCTTAGAAAGAATTCATAGTCTAATTGGGGCAACAGATAAATGATTGCAGTACAGTGTAATAAGTGCAAGAATAGTTAAGCACATTGAGCAGTGATGTAACAAAGGGTACAGGAAGAATTTGCTTGCAAGTTTCATGGGAGACAAGAGTCTTGACCTGGATTCTGAAAGATAAGGAGCTGATACGAGGCCAAGGAAGCTGGGGTGAGGTGTGAGGAGGCTAGAGGATGGTAGATAGACCAGGCAGAAGATTGCACGTGATTCGGTACGATTGCAACGTAGAGAGGGACTGATTGTAGAGGACCTTCTATGCCATGGTAAGTAATTGAGAGAACTGAGTCACTGAAGATTGTTAATTATGCAAATGACATGGTCAGATGTATATTTTATTTTTTTAATTTATTTATTTGTTTATTCTTGGCTGCGTTGGGTCTTCGTTGCTGCACACAGGCTTTTCTCTAGTTGTGGCAAGCGATGGCTACTCTTCGTTGCGGTGCACGGGCTTCTCGTTGCGGTGGCTTCTCTTGTTGTGGAGTACGGGCTCTAGGTGCGCGGGCTTCAGTAGTTGTGGCTTGCAGGCTCTAGAGCACAGGCTCAGTAGTTGTGGCACACGGGCTTAGTTGATCCGTGGCATATGGGATCTTCCCGGACTAGGGCTCGAACCCGTGTCCCCTGCATTGGCAGGCGGATTCTCAACCACTGCGCTACCAGGGAAGCCCCAGATGTTTATTTTAAATAGGTTGTGCTGGCAGCTGTGCACAGTGTGGATTTGAAGGAGGAAACAGGTTAATTCAGTGATCCAGAAAGCAATTATGAATTCTGAAGGTAGTAGTAGTGAGGATGAAAATAAATTCAAGAGTTATCTAGAACTTAGAATCAATAAGTTATACTGGGGTATGAAAGATCGAGAGAGGAGCGAGCCTAGCCCAATTTTTTTGTTGTAAAAAATGAAAAATGGGAAGTCATGTCATTAATTTTTGAAGGAAAATTAGATATGGTAGTGGAGTAGATTAGGTATGGTAGTGGAAAATTAGATATGGTAGTGGAAAATTAGATATGGTAGTGGAGGGATAGGTCACTACAAAAGTTTTGGATTTGTGAGATATCCAGGAAGAGAGAGAATTTGTAGACTTGCATTTTTTGTCAGTATGACAGACTAAATTTTAGGAATTACTTTGCTATGACGCACCTAAGAATGTTAAACAACAAGAATAACTTTTAAAACGTGGCTGAGCTTGCTTAGAGTTTAGCAGCTGTTGAACAATACTGAACTTACTCTTTATCATGAAGGGGAAGTATGGCAACTAGATTTAGATTGGAGTGGCACTCCATAGTTATAAAGGAAGCAGACAATGAAATAATATTATAAAAGGTAGCTTATGTGGTTCCTACTTTTGAGTAAGGTATCACTAAAACACAAGTCTGTCTTTCATGTCAACAAGAATGGTTTATCATAGTTAGGAATGTCCAAAATTAAGAGGTTAATGGAATATAGGTTATTAAAGAAAGAAAAGTTCCGTTGAACATCTGTAGCCCATAGCAGAGCTCTTGGATATTTTAAAGTCAGTTCATGGGACTTCCCTGGTGGCTCAGTGGTTAAGAATCTGCCTGCCAGTGCAGGGTACATGGGTTCAATCCCTGGTCCGGGAAGATCCCACATGCCGCGGAGCAACTAAGCCCATGCACCACAACTAAACCTATGCTCTAGAGCCCGCGAGCCACAACTACTGAGCCTGAGTGCCACAACTACTGAAGCCCGCACACCTAGAGCCCTTGCTCCACAACAAGAGAAGCCACCGCAATGAGAAGACTCTGCACCGCAACGAAGAGTAAACCCAGCTCGCCACAACTAGAGAAAGCCCGTGCACAGCAATGAAGACCCAATGCAGGCAAAAATAATTAATTAAAAAAAAATAAAGTCAGCTCATATAGTGTTTTAGCTAACCAAAGTATGAAGAATACAAAACGTAACTTATATTTTTAGTATCTCTCCTTTCATGAGGTAAGAAAATACTATAGTCATCTAGGACACCCCAAAGAAAGTTTGGATGTAAAAGTCCTCTTAACAGTTTTATTATTCTGAATTTAAGCCTTGAGTTTAGGAAATGAACAACAGCAACAACAAAAAAAACCTGTCGGAGAATATTGGTTATTAAATATAGGCTTAAGTCAAAGATACCAAAATACATAAAACATCTTGCTTTAGAGTAACAATATGCACAACAGGAAACTTTCAGAAGTGAGGAACTTTTGCTAAGACTGATTCAAGAGAATGATAAAGGCACAAAAACTATATTTAAAGATCAATCTTATTCTGTACTACCAATTTTCTCTTTAAAAATGACTGGGGCTTCCCTGGTGGCGCAGTGGTTGAGAGTCCGCCTGCCGATGCAGGGAACACGGGTTCGTGCCCCGGTCCGGGAAGATCCCACATGATCCCACATGCCACGGAGCGGCTGGCCCCGTGAGCCATGGCCGCTGGGCCTGCGTGTCCGGAGCCTGTGCTCCGCAACGGGAGAGGCCACAACAGTGAGAGGCCTGCATACCCGCCCCCCCCGCAAAAAAAAAAAAAAAGAATTATAAGCCTTTTTTGCCTACTAATCTTAGTATTTCTTCATAAGGTTCACATTTCACTTCATTGCAGATTTTAGTCTCAACAGTTTATTTCATTGCAGCAAATGTGATCCATTTAACACATTCAGAGAGATGGCAACACACTGAGATCTTCTACCATGCCTTAATGGTTCAGATTGTTTTTTGGGTTACCATAGCTTATTAAAGAAGTGTCCATTGCTTGATGAAGATGATATAGTCGGGTTCTGTTTTGATATAATCTAACATTCCAAGCAATGTGACTTAAAGGAATAATTTTAGTAGAAGTTTCCTCATAGTTTGTCTTCCTCCCAAAGTGCACACATCATAAAAACATTTAACCTTTAAAATTAAGATGTGTAAGTTATGTTCCTATATTTTAATTAAAAACAGTGTGGCAGTTATAATTTGATTCCAATTTTGTTTTGAAAATTTGTGTGTATATATAGTGCATATATATATATACATATACTATTAACAATGGTTAATTATATCTTTTTGTAATGTTTATTTTTTGGCAATGAATATATATTCCAATTAGAAAAATAGATTAACAAAATAAAACAGTGGGGCTTCCCTGGTGACGCAGTGGTTAAGAATCCGCCTGCCAATGCAGGGGACACGGGTTTGAGCCCTGGTCCGGGAAGACCCCACATGCCGCGGAGCAACTAAGCCCATGCGACACAACTACTGAGCCTGCGCTCTAGAGCCCGCGTGCCACAACTACTGAAGCCTGCGCGCCTAGAGCCCGTGCTCTGAAACAAAGAGAAGCCACCGCAATGAGAAGCCTGTGTACCGCAACGAAGAGTAACCCTTGCTAGCTGCAATTAGAGAAAGCCCGTGCGCAGCAACGAAGACCCAGCGCAGCCAAAAATAAATAAATAAAATAAATAAATTTATTTTAAAAATAAATTAAAAAAATAAAACAGTGCACACACAGGTAGTGCGTATTTTATCATCCTGCTAGGGTTGGCCTCTTCCTGCTCTGTATTCTTTGATGAAATTAGCTGGGTGGGTTTCAGTAGTGAGCGGACGTAGACTGGTTATCTTAATCTTTGTTTTTAGACTAAAGCATGTTGGTATCTGGAGCCTCCTTCATCCTTACTCTCCAGAAAGTGTGTTCACTTATTGTTAGCATTTGAGCACTGGGGACAGACATGGAGACAAATATGTTGCTACTGTATGAAATTTTAAGTGATGAGGTAATGGAGGAAAAAAATGTGTTGTATAATCATAACTGAGAGAATGGGGCCAACACACAAAGAAAGTCTTCTAAAAACATTAGTTACATGAAAATCCCTTCTGTTCTGCTGAGCATGTAATGATTGGGAAAGGCAAATGTGAGCCCAACTTTTAGAGCAAAGATTGAGGGGTATGAAAAATTGTTTTGCAAAATAGAATGAGAATTTGAAGTTCCTAGAACTAATCCAGGAAGGAACTTGGGAAAGAGGAGAGATCAGAGGGACAGATAAGGAAAGAGGTGGCAAGAGGGGGTGAGGCTGGGATCTGGGGGACAATGGGGAAACAGTAGCCAGGGAAAAAAATTCCTGGTCGTGGAGTGACCAAAAGACGGACAAGATTGTCTGTGTGCAATTTGAATTTTTTTTTCCGTTTTGACAACATGATTCATTCTTTTGTCCCTCACATATTTTTGGTAATATCTACTATGTCTTGAAAGAGTATGAATGTTTTTGTTTTATTTTACTTTGGATATTTTATATCAGGAGTGAATTTCTATCAGGATCAAAGCAATATCCTTATTACAGAGCACATGTTAGATGCCAAGATGATCCACAAACTCTACCAATTCACTGGAAGAAGGAGTTTGGAGCCAGAAATGAATATGAGAATGTAAGCCTCCTAGGAATTCGCAGAAATCTTGGGGGTTGGGGTGGGGATCTAATATCCCATGCAATGTGGAAAACTTTAGGTGACATCTAGGTTACACTATGCAAAACCCCTGTCCAGCGTTTCTTTATATTTGTCAAACTCAGGATCAGCCTTGTGCATTGCATTTTCTCATTACGTACAAGGTGTGATTTAAATTAGCTCCTAGACCTAGCTTACCTGGACTTTGTCTTCTCTCCTCTCTGACCAAAAAACCTTACCTGCAACTCTATTCACTCTTTGAGCCTAGAGAGCACAAGTGAGGCATTATTTCAGCAAAGTCCTACCTACTTTACAGGATTGTTCTAAAGATTTTAAAAGATGTTAAAATACTTAGAACATTTAAAAATGCTATACCAATATAAACATTCATTACTGTGTTAGTGTTTTTATTTCTAATAATAACAATGATAGTAAACATTAAATGGTACCTATAATTATATAGCAGGTACACTGTGAATTTTCTCATTTAGTACTCATGACATTTCTATGAGTGTCTCTATGAGACAGGAGGTATTATCTTCATTCCCATTTTAGAAATGACAATATATACCCAGAGACAAGGATTGAACACAGATTTATCTGACTCCAAACCTATCCTTTTAATGGGTTAAATATCATTTTAATGGATTGACTTACAGATTAATTAACTGGTGTTTTAGAGAATAAATCAGTGAGAAAGACAAACAACTCTATAGAAAACTGAGCAATGGTTAAAGATAGACAAGTGGCTTTTAAATACATGAAAGGAGCAATAACTTTACTTAATAACTAAAACCATAATTAGATACCAAAGCACTTATGTGATTACCAAAGATGATAAGGCTTAATAACACAATTGGGGAGGTTATATATTATAGTAAAACAGGCAGAAAAGCAGAAAAGGTGAAGACAACAAATCAGCTTGATGGATCTTGTGAGAAAGAGGGAGGTAGAGTCGTTCGATGCCCTGTCAGGTTCTGTTCAACATATATGTTAATATTCACAGAAAAAAAGAGAGTTCCTTCACCCCAGGAGCTCATAGTCTAGTGGGGGACACAGAGGAGTAAGTGGAAGTTTATGATACAGACTGTAAAGGGCTATAATGTGAATAAGTTCACAAGGTAAGTCCGAGGAGAAAGAATAGAGAATGAGATTCCCACAGCTTTTAATTTCCCCACATAGCATTTTAAAATTACAGTGTGGGAAAGGATTGAGCAACAGTAAAGCTCCCAGGCCAGCCCATTGAAAGGTGCCCTAATAGTTGTAGTGAAAGTGAAGAGAGGCTTCTGGTGGGTACCATAAAACATCTGCTATAATGAACTGAAGTTAAGGTGCTGCCTAAGAGGAAAACTGAGCAAGGGTGCCTGGTCACAGGTGTGGAAGGAATCAGAAGCTGAAGTAAAAACGTTATCATACTTTTGCATCTCCTGTACCCTCTGCCTGGAATGACCTTCCCCATCTTCTGTGCCACCTCTGCCTCATTTTTTATTCATGTCTCTCATCCTCCAGAACTGTGTGTGTGTACGTGGTTTCCATCAGTGTCTCTTCATCTTTTTTTTTTTTTTTTGCCTTTTTCTATCCCCAACTAATTTGTTTAATTGACTAGAGAGTTTTAGATTCCCTTTTGAATTAATTTGGTTACATATTATTCTCAGGACGTTAACCCAGTTTTAAAATTAAAGTTGTTGCTATAGGAATTTAATTGTATTTATATACTTCCTTGATGGGCAAAAGTTTTGCTATTGTCATATAATGTGAAGCTTTCCTGACAAAAATGTGTGTGTGTGTGTGTGTGTGTGTTGTATTTTCCCTCTGGGTTTCCAGCCATGCTTCCCAGTTTAAAAAGAAAAAAATGCAACTATTCTTAGAAGCCAAGTGAAACGCAGCAGAACCATATTTCCCCTTCAACAGTAGCAAAACAGAAGAATCTCCACAAGTCTTGAGATTTGACTCTGAATCTTGTATAGTTTTCTTTCATTCACTCTCAGAAAGTACCTACTAACCACTTTCCTTCCTCTTGAAAAATAAGTAAGCACTTTTATAATTTGGACTTTAGTATCAGCATTATGTCTGTGAAACAGCTCTCTGGGAGAACCTTAAAAAGGATGTGAAAGCAAAAGAGCTGTCTCTAAGTTAAATTTACATTTTATTATAATTTAGAAATTTTCTGTTCATGTTTTTCGTACCCAGCTGAATTTTGATATTTTAAGGGCTTGGATCATGTCTCAGATACTTTTGTATTCCATTCCTGCACTCAGCACCCTGTCCAACACATGCTAAGTAGTCAGGAAAAAGTTGTAGAATGTATGAACAAGCTGTGGCTTCTGTAGCCTCTCTCTTTTTTTTTTTTTTTTTTAATCAGCAAATGATTAGTGCACGCCTGTGTGGAAGGAGGTTATAAACAGAACTCATGCATTGTGCAGTTAGTGAATGATCAACAGATGCTCAACAATACCATAACATTGTAAATAAATATTTTTTACAGTAGCAGCTGCTTCTGAAAAAAGAACTAGACATAAAAACAAGCTAGGCATGAGGCCAGAGAATGCAGAAAAGTAAGATCATTTGTGCCCAGCTCTTAATTTATAAAAATGACTGAGTAAAAACACGGAGAGGTCAATGCCATTGTAAGAAAAGTTGCCCTAGAAATGAAAGGCATGTCATGCCATTCAGGACCACAGGGGATGCACCAGTGTCGGAGGCAGAGAGGAGGGAAGGAAAAGCACAGACCACAGCCTTTGTTATGTTTTCTGTGGGAAAGACAAGGCAGGGAAAGGAAAATATTTTAGGATTGGTTGAGTAATTCCAGTGGGCTTTGGGGGATAGGTCTGTCTCTGTTGTCTGGTATCTGGCCCTGGGTTGATTTAGGACAGGGGAAATATTGGCTATGTGTGTGAGCTCTAGATAAAGGAGGTGGTTGGGGGTATGGGCTTGGAATTGGTTGGTTTGTATAGGAAAAGTGGGCTCATCAGCCAACTGTCTCAGGAATTAGCTAGCCTTGAAGGGCAGTCCCTTCCCCAGCCAACAAGGCCCCCAGAGATGTCAAAACATCATAAAACATAGACAATAAAAAATATGGTTAATACATAAGACCCTAGAGCTTAAAAGAAATGTTATGACAAAGAAGCATATGAATAAGAAATTTTAACCTATACCCATTAATGTGATATTGCTTTAGGTATTGTATTAAGTCTGTATATTAACTTGAAAAGCATTGTCCTCTTCACTATAGTTAGTCTTCTTGTACTTGAGTATTTCTCTATCTGTTTTAGGGTTCCTTTATTTCTCTTAATAAGTTTTATCATTTTTCTCTGAGTAGCTTTTATTACCTAAATTAGATTATCCCCAATATGCCTCTCTTACTATTATAAATGGGATTTTAAAAATCGTGTTTTCTTACTCATATCACTCATATATTGAAATGAAATTATTTTTTGTGGCTTTATGTATTGTAATATCTTGCAATTTTGCCGATTTAACTTATTATCTCTAGTAGATCTTTAGTTTTTAGTGTTTTTTTTTTTTTTTTTTTTTTTTTTTTTTTGCGGTACGCGGGCCCCTCACTACTGTGACCTCTCCCATTGTGGAGCACAGGCTCTGGACGCGCAGGCTCAGTGGCCATGGCTCACGGGCCCAGCCTCTCCGCGGCATGTGGGATCCGGGGCACGAACCCGTGTCCCCCGTATCAGCAGGCGGACTCTCAACCACTGCGCCACCAGGGAAGCCCTGTTTTGTTTTTTAATAGCTACCATGCTGATTTTTTTTCTCTGTTCTCAACTTTGAGCATATTGATAGCTATTTAAATTCAGTGTTTGTTACAAGGCAGTGTGAGTGAAGGTTTCCTTTTGTTCTGATTTCTGTCCAGTGGCATGGTAAGTGATTCTTTCTTTAAAATCTGTAACTGGAGGGCAGACCGATATGCATGGGTCCCAGCCTCTTTCCCAGTTTCTAGCAACTTTTTACTTAGAATACTTCAGCTCTGTTGAAGTTGCATCTCTCCCTTACTCCTATTGCCTGCTTCTCTATTAGTCCCAGCTAATCTAGTATATGAGGAATTGTGGTTTCTAAAAAATGCTGCCCTAGTAAGATTTTCCCTGCTTCCTACTCTAACTCTAAATCACACACAACAAAACAAAAAATCCCAGCTACAGATATGATTTTTTTTCCTTTTCTTGAAGGGGGGTAGGGGTGGAGAGTGGTGACTTTTGAGAGAGAGAAACTGGACAAGAAGCAAGAAAACTGCTCCTTCTAGTGGAAAGAAAGGGATATTTTTGCGAAAGGACTTAAGATTAGCTTATCCAAATCTTTCCTGGCCTATCTCAATATTTTACTAAGATTAAAAAAAAAGAAAAAAACAGCCCTACACTTAAAAAGAAACTAAGATGTGAATAAAGAAAGAAATAGCACTTTCTATTGTCCACCAGCCCTCCTGCTTCTGGTCTAAATATTCTTCCCCGAAGCAGATGGATGGGACTGATGGCTGATATTGAATTAATGGCGCTTCCTGAACCATGACTCAACCATGCAGTGGCTCTGCCACGTTTATGGCCAGGGCGCCTCCTCCTCATTCCCAAACTCTGACCATCACTCATTCTTCTCTCTCAAGGCTGTTGCAGCACATTAGGGGCTTATTTGTCATTGATTTATTTCTTCCTGTGACTTAGAGGCTTGGGGAATTCAATAACTTTTTATTTAGCTTTTTTGTCTTACCTAATACATTAAAAAAATCAAAGTATTCTTCTGACCAGATCAGGGTCTAACCACTAGCGACTATCTCTGACTAGGTGTACATTTTAACCCAACTATACTCAACATCTCACGTAAACACAATCAGTATGACCTCTATCTTTTTCTAAGGTAAGGTGATCCTGACAATATTCTCTGAAAATTTTACACTCACTGACTGACCCGTATTTTTGTTTTTCCTCATTCCCAGTTTTCAAGGTAAAAGAAATGCAAACAGAAAAATTTAAACAATCTCCTTTGGAGACATTGCCCAGTTTCCTGTTAGGCAGAGAACCAAGTTTTCTGAGTTGGTAGACAGGTGATGCAGAGGTTTGAAGTTTTAGTTTTGGGGTTCCCCTTCTCTCTCTTCACATCAATTCATTCTTATATTTTTGTCACCTAAAATGATTTTAAAACCTCATTTTCTGTACTTTATATCTCTTACAATGTTATCTAAAAACATTGATATTATGACATTAATTTTGCTTTTATACATGTGCATCTTCACTTACTTCCTAGTGTTTGCTTTCACACTTCATTGCTCCTACTGTGAAGATAGGTACATTAGTCTGTTGTAGCTTAATGATGTAAGTCTTTATTCATAGTCGTAATTCTTTGTTCATATAGTGCCTTACAATTTGCAAAGAGATTTCACACAAATCATTATTATTCATTTACTCATATATTAAAAAATATTTCAGTGTCTACTATATACCAGGCACTGTGCTGGGCCCTGGGAATATAAAGACCAAAGAGACACAGCTCCTGATCTCCAGGAGCTCACAGGCTCAACAGGGAGGCACATAAGGCAATAGACAGGATACTATACTCAAAAGTAAACTTCTGATCATGGTTTGGATTTTAAATAGATCTCTTTAAAACTGGGAAGTGAATATATTGACTAATGGACACTGGCATTTTTTTCCATTTGACAGTTTTATTGTGTGTGTATGTGTGTGCGTGTGCATAAAAACTGAATAAATTAGCATTTTGGCTTATAGATTAGTCTCTTAAGAGCACAGCCAAAACTTAACCTCTACTAGGTAACAGGACAAATGTAAGGACCTGATCCTTGAACTTGAAGCCTGTAATCCATGACCCTTGGTGATCCCACCAAGGCTCACACAAACAGGGGAGCCCAGTCTGGTCAGTCCCCTATTCCTGCTTTACTTCTCAACATTGGCCAATAATGCCAAATATACAAAGGATTCCTGTAAAAGGTAAAACTTTTTTTCTCCTTTGCTGGCATCTGTGTTGTAACTCACACATAAGGATCTAAGCCTTTTCCCGTGCTGCTTTGTAACTCTGGCATCATTCAAAGTGGAAATGGATTCTGATGGCGTAAGTGTTATTTCCTGGGCAATAAACATCTTAAATAGAGAAGTGAGTCAGCAGAGCACATGAAACTGATGAACCAAGATTAGTCACATGGGTAGTAGAGCTGCTTAATCTGAATATAACTTTCTCTTCAGATCATTTCCCTTGAAATTGGGTGGAAATCCCCAAAACTCTTGCTCAATTTGGCAGCTGCAAGGGTGAGCTAAGGCAGTAGTACTCTGGCAATACTGCAGTGGTAGCTGTAGCTATTTGAATAATCACAGTAGTTAATCCATTTTAATTTGACCTTTCCTTTATGTGCTTTAAAATGTATGAATTATTAGGAATATTGTAATATCCAACTATAAGGAAAGATGATTAAGAAAAGGACTCAGAACCGTAGCAAAAACTAAATGCTGTTTCATTCTAATTTGGGGATGCTTCAGAATGAAGCAGTCCTGTGTTCTCAAAAAAAAAAAGGAGGGCATCGTGGGATGCAGTGTGACTGTTTTGGTAGGACTAGTTAGTAATCTGATTACCTATCTCAAGGTCTCAAAATCTATATCTGAAAGTTACCTCATTTCTTTTCCTCATTGCAATGAAAAGTAACCTTTAATTTCAAACCTGAATTTTTACACTGGGGACACAGAAATCTTATTTCTCAAGTTCTAAGATAATTGATTCTACGTGTAGTTTGATGCCTGGTGGGGCAGAACTTTAAGATTATGCTGCTTTTTGACTTGAAGTGGAGGCAGTCAATCACTTACAGCAGAAATTACCCAAAGGAATCACTTGATTGGCTTTTCCTGACTGTGGAATTGTGACTCCTTTCTCCATTGCCCAAGGGAGAGCGTATATCTTCCCTCCCCTCTTCCAGTTTCCTTAGTGTGCATGGCTCTGAGTGAGAGGTGGAAAACTTATATGAAGAACTCAGGGAACCTCTTGAAAGGATACATCTCTAAGAGTCCAATCTTTGCCCTAACGTTCAAGGTTAGGGAGTGTAGTAGGAGGGAAACTCCATGGCTGACTTGAAGACTTCATGACAGGTAATGCCAGGAGTTCCAGTTCCCTGCTATAAAATAACCAGGATGGCTGGAGATGGAACGAGTGAGCTGGCCTTGGTGCTGGTGGCATGAGGAGGTGAAGGGCACAGTGCTGGAAACGGACCTCATCCAGCTTTTATGGGGCAGACTTGCCTCCTGGGAAGTAGCTGCATCAAAAGAGCTGTCATCTTGAGAACATTTAACTGAACTTCACACTGAGGCATGAGCTTGACTTCTCTCGAGGAACTCCAGTCTAGACTGTAGCAGCAAATGGAAAGTCCCTAAGACTTTCCTCAGGGCATCTGTGCAACTAGCTCCCAGAGTGACCCTTCCAGAAACAGCTGATCTGGTGGCGACAGAGGCATCCTTCAGCTACTAGTGTCAAGAGAGCTTGAGTCTCTCTTTCCCTCTCTTTGTGCACTATCCTTGCACAGAGTTCATGAACCCTTAAGGGGAAGCAGAAGGCCTTGAGGAGACTGAACTAGACTTGCACTTGGGAGGCTGAGAATTGCATTTTAGGGGGAGGGCATTGTGCACTCCAGCTGTGCAGTTGGATACCACAGTTAAAGAAGTAATGGTTTACACATATAAGTACAAATAAACATTTTAAATAAGGCTTAATTCTCCATGTGAAAAATAAGGGAAGATGTCCCCCCTCCCTTTTCTTAGAGCATTTACTTTAGAAAACTTGTAAGTTTTTTCTGTCTCTCTGAAATATATGTAAACACTTTTAAAAGTTAAATAAGCCTTTTGTTAGATTTATGACCCAGGAGTGTCTCTCTCAAGGGCTTGGGGGCCATCCCTTTGAAACATCCAAGGAAGATGTTTCCCTATCTCATTCTCTGTGGGCGGTAAGAGCCAAACTTCTGTGGGCACCTGAACTAAATACCTCCTGTCATAGAGATAGAAATTTAATTAATACAGATGGTCACCCCAATTACCAGGTGAACTGAAGACGAGCTATGTGTAATAAATGGTGTTATCATGTCTTCTTACTCAAAAACTTGTTATTGCTTGTCTTGAGAACATGTACTTATGTTGTATAAGTGGGTGAGATTTCTTTTTGTCTTTGTAATCTTTTAACAGATTACCTGCGATGTGCATTGCATCCTTGTTTAATGCTTATTCAATAATAAAAATGTTTTCTTTCTCTTCCTTTGTGGAGAGATTTTCTGGGTTGGGAGAAGATTTTGTTTTTAATTATAATTTGCCAACACACACTAATGCCACAACCCAAAAGAACAACAGGTGTGAAGAAAGGAAAATTTACGTCTAATTGACTCCCTGCTTCAGAAGACCTGACTTCTAATTTATTAATCTCTGACTTTACAAGAGAGCTGCTGCCTTATCTTTTTTCCCTTTGTCTCTTACTCTTCCCCTCAGTTTTTCCCACTTTCTTATATTGCCTGTCTCTCTTTTATCCTGTTAAAAGATAACTGTCAAAATAAGGTAAAGTCTTGACTCATACAAATATAAAATTGAACACATGTTAAAGATTTAATTCTATTCATTAATCAGTGAGGGAACCAGGAAGAGGCAGCAACAGGTTCAAATGAGAATCCAAAGAACAGGCCGTTTTTAGATCAAGAATATTGAAATAAATGTGCAAATTGTAGCAAAACTGGTTTTCCTGAAGGGAGAAGGGAAGTCAATTGCCCTTCCACTAGATAGACCAGAACTTGCATGTTCAAAGACAAGAATTATTTTGTGTTGCTATCGGTTATGTACAACTTACATAGTGGTAAAATAGCTCCCATAGAATCGGAACCAGATAACTGGAGGTGTCTCCTTAAGACAATGCAATTTGATATGAAAACAACCTAAGTGTCCATCAATGGATGAATGGATAAAGAAGATGTGGTGTATATATTATAGTGGAATATTATTTGGCCATAAAAAGAATGAATATCTTGCCATTTGAGACAATATGGATGTACCTTGATGGCATTATGCTAAGTCAAATAAGTCAGACAGGGGAAGGCAAATACTGTATGATCTCATTTATATGTGGAATCTAAAAGAAAAGCAAAAAGAAAATCCAAGCTCATAGATACAGAGAACAGATTGGTGGCTGCCAGAGATGGGGATGGGGTGGGCAAAATGGGTGAAGGGAGTCAAAAAGTACAAACTTCCAGTTATAAACTAAATAAGTCAGGGGGTTGTAATGAGAGCACAGCAACTATAGTTAATAATACTGTATTGCATATTTGAAAGTTGCAAGAGAGATCTTAAAAGTTCTCACCACAAGAAAAAAATTCTGTAACTATGTGTGGTGACAGATGTTAACTAGCTCTACTGTGGTGATCACTTCACAATATATACAAGTATTGAATCATTGTGTTGTACATCTGAAACTAATATAATGTATATCAATTAAGCCTCAATAAAAAAAGACAATGCAGTTTTCCACTGAACACAAATTTTTCTCTATGGTCTTATTCTTCTCATTGTAAGAAAACAAAACAAAACACACATGACGACACTTTTGAGAAGTTGACAGTATGTAGTAATTGTTTCCTCTTTTTCTCTACCAAAACAAGTCTTTTACTTTAAGTCTGATTAAAAATCATCTAACCTAGGAAGAGTTCACTGATTAATCTTACCGAACGTGGCTTCCCTGTTATTGCCATCATCATTAGTAAACATTTATATGTGTGTGTGTTTAATGTACTATTTCTGTATCTGATGCTTATTGTCAGAATAAATAATTGTAGCTCTGTAAGGCCATGAATAACTGCAACACTTATTAAGATTACTGGTAAAGGTAAAAAAAAAAGTAAAACAATTGCTTTCCTTCAATTTCAAGATGGCAAATAACCTGCCTGACTAATTAAAACAAGCAAAAATACAAGTTTTAAAAGCTAAATGTACTAAATTGATTAATGATTTTGGCTTATATAGATCCAGTCTACAATGTCTTATTTCTTTGCTTTTAACATTTTTCAAATATATATATTTCTATTAGAGATAGGTTCTCTTAGAGATATATTTCTTAAAAGCAGGTTCTGAGCCTAGTTCATCTTTGTATACCAAGCACCTACAACACCTGGCACATTGTTGGTTCTTATTAATATCTGCCAAATGACTAACTCCCTGACTAAATTTCTTGGGGGCAGAGGTCTCGCCTGCTGTCTCTCTGGCACACTCAGTGGATGTTGGCTAGCATTCCTCTACTAATCTCAATTAATCTCTTTCTCTTCTCTCCTTGGGGCCCTGGGATGTACAATAAATAGTATAGTGGTTTATGGGAAAACCTTGTGGCATTGTGAAAAGAGCATGGGATTGACTATGGGGCTGGGAAGTTTGGCACTATGAGGGACTAGTAGGTGATCTTGGGGCAAAATAGTTTACTTCCTAAGCTTTCATCTTTTATTTTCTCTGCACCTCAGTTTACTCTTCCGTGCAATGGAAGAGCTTCTAACTTTTTTTTTAAATTGGGGTATTGTGATTATAAGTAAGACCTATTCTGTTGAATTCTATGGAAGCAATTAAAGGACCTGGAAAAATATGGGCTTCAATTTAATTTTGGTCATCTGGTGGGGGTTTTAGTATCTGCAGAACAACTCAAGGATATGGCTCAAGATATCATCTATAGCCCTTGAGGAGGAACTAAAACCTTTGACTTTGTTTTATTGCTAAACTATTATTATTTTTCTTGCTTGGTTGCTATTTTTGTTTCTGCATTTTCTCACTTCTCTGATTAAATTTGCTTTTTGGAACTCAGGGAAGGCCTAGGAGGCTAAAGGTTTTCTACAAACAAGAGGTGGGGACATGGGAGGGTCTGTCTCTGAGAAGGCTCCACAGGGTCCTGCTCAGTTTCAATCCCTCCTTTTCTTTGGTACTCCTCAATCTTAAGGGGAATGGGGGTGATGACCTCTCTGGCTATTTCCTGCTGAATGGGAGCAAAGTCAGTTTTTTAGGATTAGAGGAGAGAATGTCATTGATTTTCATTTTAAAGAATTCTTGAGTCCAGACTTAGCATCAGTATTTTGTATTATGAAAACATTACCTCTCTCTTTGATTGCTTTGTCACAGCACTTGGACAAACATTCGAAAATTAATAGACATATTACAATGAGGATAATGATCAAAATTTACCACTGTAGTATTCCCTGAAAGAGTTCTCCTATTCCAGATGGCATCCAGGAAAATAAGTTCTAGAGTCCTCTTTATGTACATTCTGTAGCCTAGTAGCCTTTTGAATTATTCTATTTATTTGAGTTTCTGCAGGGGTGTTAATATATTAATAACAGAAGCTATTGGCCACTATACATATGTCTTTTTGTTTGTTTGTTTGTTTTTCTAAAATATAATTTAAAGCAATTTTATTGTCTAGTATTATTCTGGCTAAAAAATCTAGTGCCTGGGGCTTCCCTGGTGGCGCAGTGGTTGGGAGTCCACCTGCCAATGCAGGTGACACGGGTTCGTGTCCCGGTCTGGGAAGATCCCACATGCCACAGAGCAGCTGGGCCCGTGAGCCATGGCCACTGAGCCTGCGCGTCCGGAGCCTGTGCTCCGCAATGGGAGAGGCCGCAGCAGTGAGAGCCCCGTGTACCGCAAAAAAAAAAAAAAAAAAAAAAAAAAAATCTAGTGCCTTCTGCTTGGAGGCTACTGCTTGAACTATCTCATTTGTTATTACTATTCTTAAATTAAGAGAAAGGTTTCATAGTCATAAGAGAAGACCTTGAGATCATAAGGATGCAATTGGCAGCTGTTAGCAGATATTGGTTTGAGAATGTCTGGTGGTGTCCTTGAGTCTGATATAGTTCAGAAAATTCAGGTTCTCAGTAATACAGGACAGTGTCTCAAATCACGTCCATAATGGCTACTCAGCTCCATTTTGGATGCCTGAACCACAGTTACTCCATTTTGATTTCTTAAAATGCATTATTTTCTTCAGTGGTTAAAACAGATGTACAATGCATGTTTAATAGGCCACAAAACATGCTGTTCTGGTTAGCATAAAAGTTAAGTTAAATAATGTATTAGTCAGAATGACTTCTCCGTGCTTCAATATGTGAAAATTTCCTCTACTATTTCCCCTTTTGATTGGAAAGTTTTTGATAGAAAGCACTAATGATCAAAATATTTGTCCCTCAATGCTGGGGTGGTTGTTGCCTGCTCTGGGTCCATCATGTCCCTTGGTGTTAAGCCTCTTTTTCATTTATAAATATTTGCCTACTTACCTATGTTGGGGGAAAACTAATCCAGACACAGTGAACACAGAGGTATGCTAATGGGGAAACATTTTATAGGCTATATATTTTATCAGTTATACCAAATCATGACACAAACATTGTGCATATGATTTTAGCAGTAGACTTAAAGCAAGCAGTGATACATGTCATGAATAGTTATACTCTGAAAACTTCACTAGAGAAGTTTCTTTCCATCCTGAACATCGGGGTCAAAAGTATGGTTAGAAGTAATACAATAACTTTCCATTTTGCTAGGGAGACAAACATTTGGTAAACAGTTCAATTGAATTAGTAAGATAGATCTTACAGGCCTGGTCTGGATTCTTGGGTCAGTTGCCTACCACTGCTGTCATCTTCTTCTCGTCCTGGTTTGGGTATTGTTTGAGGTCAGTAGTCCTTTCAATAGACCAATCTGGTTTAGAGACCCTTCTTAATTGGGAAATATGAATTCAAGAGTCAACTTCCTTCAGTTTCATTGTGCATGAGTTTTAAGAGTACCTGATAAGAGTCTTTTCATCTAGATTAGAGAGAGAGTCTTTAAAATTATTATTTTTTTTCCCCTAGTATTCATGATCCCCTGGTTGCAGGTCATGGGCCATCTGATCTTCATCCAAAGATAGATTACTGTGATCAGTTTCAGAAACAAGCTTAGAACATCCTTTTAGTAATTCAGTTAAACTTTACAATAATCTAGTATAGCAACAAAGAATCATCTTTGACATAGGTAATAGATACAAAATCTTAATATATATGAAATATCAACAAAGGTATATTATGGAAACGTAATTTTCTGTCTGAATTATCCTCATTTCTAACAAGTCTAGCCAAATTAAGACTAATTTGTTTGCAAAATAAGTCTGGTTGCAATAAACTTGGCTTGATAAGGCTTCTGGGAACCTAAGAGTTTCCAATTTCTGGAGGGATCAGGTAGAGAGAAAAGATAGATATTTCAATTCTACTTACAAAGGTATAATTTATCAAGTTGCTGTAAGTCATAATTAGCTTGAGGGAAAAAGTTTCCTTATATCTGGAAAACACAATAAAAACATAATATTTCAGACAAAAACCGTAAAAATTATAACTATATTAATCAGTTCACTCAGTCTTATGTAACTGATCTTTGATGTTAACCTTTTTTTTGGCTACGTTGGGTTTTTGTTGCTGGGTGTGGGGTTTCTCTAGTTGCAGTGAGTGGGGGGACTACTCTTCATTGCAGTGTGCAGGCCTCTCATTGCAGTGGCTTCTCTTGTTGGGGAGCATGGGATCTAGGCGCACAGGATTCAGTAGTTGTGGTGTGCAGGCTCAGTAGTTGTAGCTTGCGGGCTGTAGAGTGTAGGCTCAGTAGTTGTGGTGCATGGGCTTACTTGCTCCACAGCATGTGGGATCTTCCCAGACCAGGGATCAAACCCGTGTCCCCTGCATTGGCAGGCATATTCTTAACCACTTAGCCACCAATGAAGTCCTGATCTTAATCTTTTGTTAACAGTTTTATAAAACCATCAGGGTTTCCTTTAGGATTCTTTAATTTCTTACCCAGTTCAGTAGTATGATTTGAAAGTTATCAGAACCCTATACTTGTCAAAAAGTCCTTTCTATGAATCTTGAAGATGAAACATTTTTTTGCAAAAGCATCAGAGTGAAACAAAAACTGGCTATGAATGACAAAAGACTTAAAAGGCATGGTTAAAGATTTGATTACAGTTCAATTGACAAAGAAGTTTAACCACGTTGTTGTGACATGCAACATTTTGAGATAACTAGAATTATGACTGATAACATTATACCAGGACATAACCAAATTTTAGAAATTTCATATAATTTCTAGAACTTTTATATTGATGACATTTACCCATACACTATGACCTAAGAAATTTTATCACCACTCATTTGACAATGCTTCCCATGTAATTTAACATACTAAATAATCCCAATTAGCTTAATATTTTTCTCTCTCTCTCAGATACTTCAGGGGCCCTCTGAAGTATCCCAGAGTTAGCTAGAGGTCAAAAGAACTTAAGAATTTGATTTGAGGAAGTTTGTAAAACATATCAAAAAATTTCAAAACACCTGGTCAAATAGGATCACATAGGTCACTGTGAAACAATACTTAATCACTTAACCAAAGCGACAGTAAAAGATTTTAAAGGTAAATACAGAAAGTTACAATAGATTACTGTAGATCACTTAAAAAGTAAAGAAACTTACAGTCTCTTATCAAAAGCATCTTGACATTTCAAGAAAACTTTGTTTTCTTTTTTTTTTGCGTTATGTGGGTCTCTCACTGTTGTGGCCTCTCCCGTTGTGGAGCACAGGCTCCGGATGCGCAGGCTCCGGATGCGCAGGCTTAGCGGCCATGGCTCACGGGCCCAGCCACTCCGCGGCATGTGGGATCTTCCCGGACCAGGGCACGAACCCATGTCCCCTGCATCGGCAGGCGGACTCTCAACCACTGCGCCACCAGGGAAGCCCAAAAACTTTGTTTTCTTAACAGAGAGAGAACTTCAGTCTTACACAAGCTTACTTTTAATAATAAAATTCATTTACTTAATTAAATTTAATCAAATCTTAACAGTCTCTTTTTAAAAATAATTTTCAGAATATGAGGGATGAGGGAAAGGGAATATGTGGGATCCAGGAGGAGGATCAAGTTTTTTGTGTTTTAATATTTATTTATTTGGCTGTGTCGGGTCTCAGTTGTGGCATGTGGGATCCTCGTTGCGGCATGCGGGATCTTCGTTGTGGCATGTGGGATCTTTTGCTGCAGTGCAGACTCGTCTAGTTGCAGTGTGCAGGCTTCTCTCTAGTTGCAAGGGCTTAGTTGCCCCACAGCATGTGAGATCTTAGTTCCCCGACCAGGGATCAAACCCGTGTACCCTGCACTGGAAGGTGGATTTGCAACCACTGGACCACCATGGAAGTCCCAAATCTTAACAGTCTTGACCATGCACAAAACTTTTCTCAGGTATAGGTTTTCTATACTAACCTTCCACAACTTTCTGTATCCATATTAGTTTGTCCCTTATTTTCTTTCCCATTTAGAAACAACCAGCTTCATAACAAGATTATTTTCTTTTCCCTTAACAAAAATATCTCCATTCATCATGCCGTCTCTTACCAGCAAAATATCTTACTTTCTTTGTATAGTGAAGTTTTTTCCTTATTATTTCAAATAGCTTTAATTGAATATATATTACAATCTTTAACTCCTAAAAACCTTAATCTCTAGCAAAAACCAAGAAGCAAGTAATTATGAACTCTTTGCTATAACAGAATTTCCTGATTGACAAATTTATGAACATATTCTATAACTTCTACAAACATACATTTTTTCCCCCTCAGTGTGGTACAAGACATGTGTCTAATAAACCTAAACATCTTTAGTATTTCCCTAACAAGAAGACAAAAGTAGGTAAACTTAGACTTGCCTAGCAATCACTGTTCCAGTATTTTATCTTAATTTAAAATGGTATATACCTTCAATGAATTCTCATTATTTAACTTAATTTAGCAAAACTGTAAAGTTTCAGGTTACAAAAAAACTGGAAAAACTAAAACATAATTATTTCTAGAGTTCACCTAAAAGCTTCTATCCCATTTACATTTAATTTTTCGTCATACTGAGTCATTTATCTTGCTGACAAATTGCAACTGTTATAATAAGATCTTATTTGACTTCTAGTAAACCTAGCTATATTAAAAGTGTTATACATAATGTTGATGACTCTAAAGACATGTCTATATTAATTAAATCAACAAGCTTAAACTAACTTTAATACCAGACATTAATTTAATGCTGAATATTCCCCAGATCATGTGAATCTGAAATTCATTTGGCTTAGTTTCTTTTATATTTCTGAGAATTTATATAAGTGCTTAATTTCCTTTAAGCCAATTAAATAGAGCTCATTTACAGATTGATTTTTAAATAAAGACAGAACTAGAGATCTCATAGCTTTTTTTTTTTTTTCTTTTTGGCTGCACTGTGTGGCTTGCAGGATCTCAGTTCCCTGACCAGGGAACCCAGGTCGTGGCAGTGAAAGCCCGGAATCTTAACCACTAGGCCACTCCCTCATAACTTCATTTTGCAACTTAGTTATGAATCAGCTATTTCAACATAAAACTTATTAGTTTATAAATAACAGTTGGAATAAATTAAATTTACTCACTTGAGTTTAAAAAGCTTCTTCCCCCTCCTGTTTTTTTTTTAAATTCAGTTTTAAATTCTACTAATTAACCCAAGGCCATAGTCTCAGGCAACGTGGGTTGTGTTTGCATTTCAAGGACGTGATAGCAGTTACAACCTTTCTCTTAGGAATACTTTTGTGCTCTTGGAGTCAGAGGTTTTTTTGTTTTTTGGGTTTTTTTGGCTGCATTGGGTCTTTGTTGCTGCATGTGGGCTTTCTCTAGTTGCAGCGAGCAGGGGCTACTTTTCGTTGCAGTGCGTGGGCTTCTTCTCATTGTGGTCGCTTCTCTTGTTGTGGAGCACGGGCTCTAAGTACACGGGCTTCAGTAGTTGTGGCACATAGGCTCAGTAGTTGTGGCTCGCGGGTTTTAGAGCACAGGCTCAGTAGTTGTGGCAAAAGGGCTTAGCTGCTGTGCAGCATGTGGGATCTTCCTGGACCAGGGCTTGAACCCATGTCCCCTGCATTAGTAGGTGGATTCTTAACCACTGCACCACTAGGGAAGCCCAGGGTCAGAGTTTTGAAAAAATATTTTATCAAGTCATTTTCCTCTGAAGTCTAAAGAATACTGTGGCTACATGCTATTAAAAAGAAATCATCTTCTTTCTTTTCATAGAAGCATAGCTGAAAATTTCCCAATTTTGTAAACTACAGCCTAGGGGACTACAAGATGGAATAGAGATCTAATTTCCCATTTTTTCTTTCATATGGCTTGTATTACAAGAAATAGACAGACCAGAACCAGGCAACCCAGTGCTCAGCAGCCTCTCAGGGTCACATTTACCTAGTATGAGAATGGAGGATTTCCTACCTACTATTCCAGATGAGGGTGCAGACAAGCCTAGGTCTAACAGGGAGTTTCACTGGATGGTGCTGGATGACCGAGAAACTCCTTGGCCCAGAGAGGAAAATCAAATTAAAATGGTGCTCCACCTGGGGACCAGAACCAGATGACCAAGTCCTATGCCTTCTCCCCCTCAAAAGGAAAAATTCCAGTCAAGGCAACCCAAGAGAGAAGAATATCCTGGTATCATCACATGTGAGGTTCCACCACTTACCAGAGATGTCTTACAAAAGAAGACCAGAACCTTGTTTCCTTCAACCCAAAATTGAAAGTGCTGTGAGCCAGTAATGCCTATTGAGAAGCAAGTGCTCATTGTTATCCATGAGACAAAGGTGCTCAGGCAGCTGCTGGACAGGATCTGAGAGCTGCCACTGGCCAGACACTCACTTAGGTTGGGAGTCCCTTCGTGGTTGCCCAACGTTTTACCTAACTGAACTTGGGCCTGTTTGCCTGATGCACAGCAAAGCCAATGTACTGACACCAGGTTGTGGTGGAGGGAAGTACAGAGTTTATTGTAGGTTGCTAAGCAATGAGAATGGGCAATTTGTGCTCAAAATACACAAACTCCCCAATGGCCTTTAGGGAAAAGTTTTTAAAGGTAACATTAGGGATGTGTGTTGCAGAGTGCCTGATCAGCTTGTGCACAGTTCTCTGATTAGTTGATGTTGAGGTCACAGGGTGATGATTCTGGAATCTCATTCATTAACCTTCTGGTTCCAACCGATCTGGGGTCTACGTGCTGATGGTCAGCATGCAGTTAACTTCTTTCACCTGGTGGAGGTTTTAGTATCTGCCAAACAACTCAAAGATATGGCTCAGGATCTAATCTATAGCCCCTGAGGAGGAACTAAAAGTCCTTGACTTTGTTTTATGGCTAAACTATTATTATTTTGTCTTGCTTGACTGCTTTCCTTTGTTTCTGCATTTTCTTACTTCTCTGATTCAATTTGCTCTTTGGACCTTAGGAAGGCCTGGGAGGCTAAAGCTTTTCTATACACAAGAGGTGGGGGTCAGAGGGAATCTCTCCCAGGGACAGCCTGAGACCTGCTCGGTTTCATTAGCACTTAGATTAAATCTACACTCTTTATTCGAGTCCACATAAGCTTTGACCAAGCCCCAATCACCTCCCCTCCCGTATCCATGGACATTCTCCCTTCTGCCAACTCTCCTTCAGCCACAATAGCCTTTTTCCCTGCCTCACACACCCCAAGCTTGCTCCAACCTCAAGACATTTACACTAGCTGTTTTCTTTGCCTAGAATGTACTTCCTCATAATCTTGGCATGAGAACTTCTGTCTTGGCCTTCAGATCTTAGTTGAACTGTCACTTCTTCATAGATGTTCTTAACTGTCCACAATGCATTTTTCACTACCTAATATTTTTGATCTTTAAAAAAATTGTCTAGTCTCATTTCTCCTCTACTAGAATGTAAGCTCCTTGGGAACAGGGATCTGTGTCTCCTATTTGCTGAATCATTAATACCTATAGAAGAGCTTGGCTTATAGTAGGTGCTCAATAAATATTTGTTAGACGCATGAAAGTTACTCAAATAATTTTTAAGCTGGTCTTCCTCAATATGTGGGTGATACTAACATGTGAGCTTTGGGGATGCAAAACGTAGCTTCCAACCTTGATGAGCTGGCTGGAGAACAATGAGGTGAGGAGGTAAGGTGGCAGATCAAAGATAGATAGTCAGAAGATGGGAAGGGACCGGGAAACCAGGCTCATATATTTATGGAACCACCAACTGATGAAGTTTGTGACTTTGGCAGGCAGCCCAGGCTTAATCACTACATAAAGGAGTAGGGAGACACTGCCCTATGCTCTAACACTTCAGGTTGTTATTGCTTCCTTAGACAATTTGTGAGCACCTGTCATAGACTACATTAGCCTTTGGAGCCCCTGGATTAGGAACTTAGTCTTGCTTGACTGCTTTCCTTTGTTTCTGCATTTTCTTACTTCTCAGATTAAATTTGCTCATACATACCTGTGTAGTTAAGTGAAATAATGTCTAGCACATAACAGGCATTAAATAAGGGGGAATTTCATTACCCCATTGCTCGGGTATAACCATCCCTCTCAGGGTACCAGGAGAAAAGGGTGGAGCCTTTCTGGATACTGGAAGGTGAGGGTGTGAGGTGTCAACAAGGTGGAGAAGGAATACTGACCAGCCAGGGCCACTGTGTTAGTTTTGTATGTCATGCACCACCTGTACTGTTTTCCTCAGGGGGCCTTGGCCCCTCAGCAGGTGTTGGTGTTCTCTCTTCTCTAGTACATATTTAACCATGCAAGATCCTGAGGCTACAAGCCACTGCTAAGTGAAGGGCAAAATAAAAAGCCACAGATGCTGCCCTCTGTTTCTCAGCTCAGAGAGCTGAGGCTATTGACGGGAGTCCTCAAGACTTAAGAGAACTTGGAAGTTTGTGCACTTTATTGACTGACTCGCTCTGTCTGAAAGAAACCATTAAGCCCCAGAATTTATATTTTCCCTTCTTAATTCACTCATATATTGAGTGCTTCCTGTGTTCCAGGTTCTGCACTAGGTGCTTGGGATACATCAGTGAATAAAATAGACAGAAGTCCCTGCCCTCATGGAGCCAGTATTCTATTGGGGAATCTCACAGTAAACAGTAGCATAGTGTATAAGTTAATTACATAGTATATTAGAAGGTAATGGGCCTATGATGAAAACTAATGTAGTTTAAGAGGGATCAGTAGCACCTGGAGGTGGAATAGGGAAGGTTATGGTATTAAATAGAGTAGTCAGGGTTAGCCTCATTGAAAAAGGGAGATTTCATCAAAGTCTTAAAGGAGGTGGATAATTAGACAGTGGACATTTGGGGGCATGGAGAGAATTCCAGGTAGAGAAAACAGGTAGACTCTATGGTGGAATCATTCTTGGTGTGTTTGAGGAGCAGAATGCCAGTGTGGCTGGAGCAGAATGAATGAGGAGGGGAGAAGTAGGAGACAGAGTTGAGAGGTAAGAGGGGACCAGATTGTGTAGGGCTTTTGTAAGCCATTAGATGGACTTTGACTTTCACTCGGATGGAATGGGGAGCCTGTGAAGAATTTTGAGCAGAAACATCTCATGATTTGACTTATGTTTTCAAAAGGACCACTGCAGCTGCTATACTGAGAATAAACGGTAGGGAAGCCAAGGGAAGGAGTCCAGGGAGCAGGTTGGAAGTTGTTTTAGTATCCCAGGTGAGAGATGATGTGTGTCTGATCAGGGTGGTAGCAGCGGAGGTGCTGAGAGATGATTGGATTCTCAATATACTTTAAAGGTAGAACTAGGGAATTCGTTGACGGTCCAGTTGTTAGGACTCAGCGTTTTCACCGCTGGGGCTGGCATTCAATCCCTTGTAGGGGAACTAAGATCCTGCAAGCTGCACGATGTAGCAAAAAAATAAAAATAAATAAATAAAAAATAAAGGTAAAGCTAACCTGATTGCCTTTCTTTTTTTTTTTTTAAATTTAAATTTTCTTTCTTTCTTTCTTTCTTTCTTTCTTTCTTTCTTTCTTTCTTTCTTTCTTTCTTTCTTTCTTTCTTTCTTTCTTTCTTTCTTTCTTTCTTTCTTTCTTTCTTTCTTTCTTTCCTTCTTTCTTTCTTTCTTTCCTTGGCCGTGCCACGCAGCATGTGTGATCTTAATTCCCCGACCAGGGATCAAACCCTTGTACCCTCTAGTGGAAGCATGGATTCTTAATCGCTGGCCCACCAGGGAAGTCCCTAACCTGATTTCCTTTTTGGCTTGAACAACTAGAAGGATAAAGTTGCCATCAACAACGATGGGAAAAGCAGGCTTTTCCGGGGTGGGGGGGGGGGAGTGGATTCAATAGTAAATAGGACTGAACTATATATACACACAATAACTTGGATGAATCACAGAGGTATTTTGTTGAATGGAAAAAGCTAGTCCAAAAAATTTCCATAATGTATGATTTTTATGACACTCTGGAAAACATAAAACTATGTGAAAGACAAACAAATCAGTATTTTCCAGTGGTTCGGGTTGAAGGGTTGGTTTGACTACAAAGAGGCAGTGTGAGGGAATTTGGTTGTGATTAACTGTTCTTTATCTTGATTGCGTTAGTAGTTTCATGAATTAATATCTGTTAAAGTTCATAAGCTGCACGTCAAAGCAAAGTTAATTTTATAGTATGTCAATTTAAAGACAAACAAATATTAAAACTTTTACAAATATTATGTAGGTGTTTCAGAAATTTATATTAGTTATCTGTATGTAGTAATATTTGTGGAATTTTTCAGCTTTTAAAAATTATAATTTGATTTCTTATTTGAAGTATTCATTTTTGCACCTGATTTTTGTTCATAATATTTGTATTTTTTTTCTTAAAGTGGTTGTTTAATTAGGTAGGCCTCAGGCTCCCCAAAACCATCATCTATCCCTGTGGTGTTGAAACAGACATCAGACTGGAGACCTTGTGCAGTAAGAGGTTCGTTATTGGCTTGTATTTCTCTGCTAGGGGCTGTACTTTTATCAGTCAGGTTCACTGTCAATGACTGTGGGTGCAGAAGGTGGATTTAGGGTATACTCTTAGACACTAGGACACAACAGGCTGGGACATGCAATGAGAGCTTAGGCAAAAGGACTGGGTTTAGTGGTGACAGAACAGCGGAGATGCCTGTTGTTTGATGCCATACAACATCTATTTCTAGGAGGAGCCTTCCTTGGACATGCCACAGAAGGTGCCTCTCAAGGGCTTTAACCACAAAGCATGGTCTGGGGGGCCTTCAGGGCTATGGCAGCACATATGGACGGAGGAAACTGCTAGGATGGTTTCCATTTTAGGCAGGTGAAGTGTGAGATGTCTGTTAGGCATCAGAGTAGAAACGTTGAGTAGAGGGTTGAATATATTGCCTAGTTCAGGGGAAAGATAGGACTTCAAATATAAATTTTGGAGTCAACCTTTGTATGGTATTTATTTCTGATCCAGACCTTGCTCTGAACAATGAGCACTGCCCTGTGATGATTCTCCCTTTCCTTTCTGTTTTTTACTGTCATATGTTATGCTTTGGCCTTTACTTCCCCATGCCTCCAACAATTCAGCCAAGGAAAGGAAAAGGACCCAAAGGAGAGACAAATGATTTGGAGGTACAGGATGAGCAGGCTACACACTACTACACACTCTCCCTCCCCAGGTAGGAAAGGAAGCCTCAGGGCAGGGAAAGAGGTAAAGATGGGAGTGGAACCAATGAGAACTTTCTTGTTAAGTAGGTCATGGAGACCTGATTTCCCACCAGACTGAGTTCTAGGGATGAGGTATAAGTTGACACCCCACCTCCCCAGTAAATAGCTTTGTGAGATATAAGAAAAGGGGAGAACTATACCCCCTCTTCTGGGTATAGCTGTCAGAGGCAGCATGACAGTATAAAAGAAATGGTTATGTGGTATACGTAATAGATAAGATTTGAACAGCCTCTCAGAGTTCTCCGAGCCCCAGTGACTCCAGAAAAAACAGAATGTTTTCAATGCGTCCAGGAGTGCCCCTGATGTAGACTGGAGTATTTAGAATGCCTCTGTATGGAAGTAATAAAAAATCCAAGTCAAACTGATTTATACAATAAATGGGTTTTATTAGCTCAGTAATAAAGCTCAGAAACAGGGTGATTTGATCAGGCACTGGCTCCATTTCTGTTCCTTATGGGTATGGGCTTTGTCCTCAGGCTGGCTTCCCTCCTACCAGCAAAATGTCTGTATCAGTTCCAGGCCTTACATATCTGCCTGTTCAGAAAGAGAACTTTTCCCAGCCATGGAAAAATACTCCTGGACCAACCTCAGTGACATACTCATCCCTAAAAAACCACTATGGGGAATTCACTGGTGGTCCAGCGGTTAGGACTCGGTGCTTTCACTGCCGAGGGCCCGGGTTCAATCTGGTTGGGGAACGAAGATCCCACAAGCTGTCGGGCGCTGCCAAAAAAAAAACAAAAAAAAAAAGGAAAGAAAGAAAGAAAAAAAAAAGCACTGCGGCTATCGAATTGCCATCAGGGCAAGAAGGATGGGATTATACCTGAGCCAGTTAAGATCTGCCAGTGGAACTTGTTGGGAGGGGTGGTGGCTTATGTCAATCCCACCCCACTCACCTGGCTACTACATAATGGGGAGGGATCACATGGATCCTTCAACAGCAACCAAAAATGTACACCATGTAGATGGAGAGAGCCTTACTCCTAAAAGGGCTTTGTGGGTAGTAGTAAGGATCTGCTCAGTAGCAACTTTGTGGACAGTTGGTTGGGGACAAAAAGGGGATGATGGACATCTCAGCAGATGTCAGAATCTGTTGATAATGACCGAGGACTAGATTCCTTACCTATCCTATCCCCAACGCCTTGGTATTAATACTATTTACTTTATGGAACTTAGATACAACTATGGAAAAAGAGGGGCTCTCAGCAGTTACTAAAATTAAGTCTCTACTACCTCAGCATAGTGAGAACTTGGAGTAGAAATTAAAATATAGAAAGTAAGGTTCCGGGAGTTCCCTGGCTGTCCAGTGGTTAGGACTTGGTGCTTTCGCTGCCAGGGCCTGGGGTTCAATCCCTGGTCAGAGAACTAAGATCCTGCAAGCCATTAGCTGTGGCCAAAAAAAAAAAAAAAAAAAAAAAAAAGTAGAAAATAAGGTTCCATTTCTTACCCATCAGAGTTTAAGGACTAAGACTCATACCTGCTATGTCAATTAGCACTCTGACCTGCAGAGACAACTTCTAACAAATCCAGGTTCACATGTTTGGCATGAAAGAGTCCTTCCTCACATTGTCTATTGAGATTCTTCTTGTCCTTCAAGGCTTAGCTTAAATGAGACCTTTTCTGTGAAGGCTTCCCCACCCAGCCAACCAGAAGTCGTCCTCTGCACTTTATTTTTGTCCCTTTTGTTGCAGGACATCTTTGGAAGCCCCAAAGGCTCTTCCTGATATGTACCTCTGATCTTAAAAGGCATCGTGTTCAGAATATAGTATCTGAGAGCTTTCTGAAAATATCTCCACCTGCTATTTTTGTTTTTATCAAATGGCTGCAAAAAATGTGAGTTAATGACTCTAAAAATATCTTATAGACCATTTTGTAGTCTAAGAGCCAGAAAGAGAAAATGCTTCCTTTGTAGGTCAATTGAGGATCTCTTTTGGGACAGGTAGAGTTTCATGTCATCTTGCCCCCAATTTTATGATTTTCAATGCCTATACCTTTGACTGTTTTAATGTTCTCATTTCATCAACTGAGCTCTGTGAGATATAATAACTCTGTGAAACAAAAGATGTGGACCACTCATGGGGACCATTCATGAGCAAACCTATTACCATTTTAGGAAAAATCAAAGGCAAAATTTTGAGCATGCCTTCAGATGTGGATATAAAATTTAGTTCTATTATATGGGTTTTGTGTGTCCAGAGACAATCATAAGTAGAGTTAGCAAAATTCCAAACTGTGCATTGCCATTTTCTGTATTCTAGTTTAGATCGGATTTCTTTTGTGCAACAAAATCAAGGGTTTAAGATTCGGAAGACAAACAAGCAAAAAACAGTCTGCTATGTCCTGGCATTTTCTCTTTCAATTATAAAGTACATGTGTTGAAAGAAGATAGGGAAAATGCAACATATGTCTAAGAGCCAGAAAGAATGGTAAGAAAGGCAGTGATGTTTTTATTCCTTCAGAGTGAGCAACGAGTTTATACACTGTAGGAAAATAAGTGACCTAAAGCAGGATGGGTTTATTTCTTATAGGAAGGAAAGGCTCTGTTTCTCTCTGATAGGTGATTGTGTGTGTGTGTGCGTGTGAGCTCAGGTGGAAGTGGGTGGTTAGTACATGAAGAAATGTAAGAAGGGAAATAAAATTTATTAGCCATTATGTTCCAGTGCCAGATACTACTGAGAGCTTTATATTATCTCATTTAATCTGTAAACTACCTTTTGAAGTAGGTGTTTCTTTTCATTCTCATTTTATATGTGAGGAAACTGAGCCTCAGGGAGATGTGTCCAAAGCACACATCTCTTGTGTACTTTGATAATGGAACAAGATTCAAAACAAGATTTCATGTCTCCAAGACCCAATCTCCTCATTTCATCACTTCATGCTGCCTCATTAAATATCCATATTTTCAGGAGTCAAGTATAAGGAAGCTATACCAAAGGAGCTTAGAAAACAAAAGGACATACTTGAAAGTTGCTAAGAGACTAGATCTTAAAAGTTAACATCACAAGAAAAAATTTTTGCAACTATGTGTGGTGATAGATGTTAACTAGACATTGTGCTGATCATTTCACAATATAAATAAATGTCGAATCATTATGTTGCACACTTTATTAAAAAGAAACAGCAGGCCCCAAATAGAGTCACTGTGTTAAGGCCCTATGTCAGCAAAACAAACTTAATACCTAAACTAATTGCAGTTACAGCCTCTCCCAGGAAATTAACCTTTAACCAGTCAATCTGGAATTACCTAGTCAGCACTAATCAGATAGTACACCCAATAGACCCCTTCTTTTTCCCCTTAGGAGGGTGACCTTGCCTAAGGAATGCATTCTTTACTAATAATTTCCTTTTTGCTGCTCCCTCTCTGCCTTTAAAATCTTTCGTTTTCTGCAGCTTGACGGAGCTTCTTTCTGTTTGCTAGGTGAGATGTTGCCTGATTCACGAGTCATTTAATAAAGTCAATTAGATCTTCAAATTTACCTGGTTGAATTTTTATTTAACAGATTTGGTGGCAGTGGTGGGATCTGAAGCGAACTTGACAGCATTTGGGGACGATGAGAAACACAGGTATGGTAGCCCTCAAACCCTTTGAGTTCACTTTCTTGCCATTTTTGAGGGCTGTGTGTAAGTCCCTCTCAGTTATGAGTTCTGCTCTCTTTGCATTGAGCTCCTGATCTAACTGGCTTTTCTTTACCGTGTAGGTCAGCTTGAGCTGGCAGACGGTTCTGCCAGGAGCCCCACTGAGCTGGTAGTTCTGCCAAAAGCCCAGTCCCAAGCCTTTTAGACTGCAATTCCCAGTGCTTGATTCTGCCCAAAGATCCATGTGGGAATAGTTAATGTCAGTGTGCAGTTCCCCATCAATGTGGAGCCCCCAGTTTGCAGTCCTCATTTGTTGAGGTCTACTGGTTCAATCCTTTTCCTCAGTCCAGAGTTCCATGGGAATTGGTGGTGGTTACCAGCCGGAGTTGGACTGGATTCTACTTAAAAACCAGACTTTGGGGCTTCCCTGGTGGCGCAGTGGTTGAGAGTCCGCCTGCCGATGCAGGGGACATGGGTTCGTGCCCCGGTCCGGGAAGATCCCATGTGCCGCGGAGCGGCTGGGCCCGTGAGCCATGGCCGCTGAGCCTGCGCATCCGGAGCCTGTGCTCCACTACGGGAGAGGCCACAACAGTGAGAGGCCCGCGTACTGCAAAAACAAAAACAAAAACAAAAACAAAACAAAACAAAAACAAAAACCCCAGACTTTGTTGATTTGAGTGGACTGGGTCTAGTGCATGATGTCTTAGGTGAATAAAATTTTGTTTTAAGTAAAATATGGGATTCTTTAAATCCAAAGAGTTAAGCATACCATCTTCCTGCACATCTGCTAATTTTATGTCTAATATCTGTGGTCCTGAAAGTTATGAATACTTACAAAATTGACAAAAATCTGCCCTGAGTGCTTGGCCTGGTAGCCTCCAGGTCGGGGATCCTAAGATATGGCTGGACAGAAATGTGGGTTATATCCCATTTGTGGCTAAACATAGCTGGACATAAATGTGGATTGTGAAATAAAATTCATATCTTATAGCAAGACAAGAAAAATTTAAACAAAATCTTTCTCTCCCCTTTGATCTCCTCTCTCCCCTCTCCGTGCACTGTGTACCTGCATTATGCATCCACCAAATCTCCCCCATTGGCAGAAATACCTGCTCATTCATGAGGAGAAACATTCTCCTAGCATCAACAAGACAACTCCTTAAAGATAACATTCCTTCTTGATCTTGTAAGGAGTCATATGGTACTTAGATCTGGATTGTGTAAACTGTCAATAATACATCATTTGATGTACAGTCCCCTGTCTCAAAAAACTTATATAACTGTGCTTTGACTTCTTTTGTTTGTTTGTTTATTTATTTGACTATGCCAGGTCTTTAGTTGTGGCACACGGGATCTCTGTTGCTGCGTGCCGGATCTTTGTTGCGGCATGTGGGATATTTAGGTGTGGCATGCGAACTCTTAGTTGCGGCATATGGGATCTAGTTCTCTCACCAGGGATCAAACCCGGGCCCCCTGCATTGGGAGCACAGAGTCTTAGCCACTGGACCACCAGGGAAGTCCCTGTACCTTGATTTCTTTTTTAAAATTTATTTATTTATTGGGGTATAGTTGTTTTACAATGTTGTGTTAGTTTCTACCATACAGCGAAGTCTAGTTCCCTGTGCTATACAGCAGGTTCTTATTAGTTATCTATTTTATACATATTAGTGTATATATATCAATCCCAGTCTCCCAATTCATCTTCCCCCCACCCCACCCCCCCATCCCTGCCTTGACTTCTAACAGGTGGAACTGTTCTCAGAGCTTTCCGAGATGCTCTTCCTGGCATATAACCCTCAAGTTTGGCTTGAATAAAAATTTCCATTTCTTTCTTAGATTGATTAATTTTTTGTTGACAGGATTAAGCTCCATTTACAACTAGGATCCTACCAAACTGCTGCCAGCACTTGAAAATTACAAACTAGAATTACAATGGCCATTATGAGGAACACTTTAATTAGATAACATCATTTAAGAAGTGCACTTAAAAGAAGAGATACCTATTTTAATTGACATGCAGAAGCTGCCACAGGGCTTCAAAATTCCAAAATAATTTCTTTGAAAATTTTGCTGCAAAAGACTAATGAAAAATTATAGATATAAAAGGTACCCAAAACAAAAGACTATAGGACTGATGTAATTCCTACTTCTCCCCACTAGCTTCCTGTATTTGAGTATTCATTTTAGTAATCCTCTGTGTAAATTGCCTTTCCACTTTGAAGAGACTATTAAACAGTTACTTTTTTTAAAAATAAAAGCTTGGCTTGGCTTTCTTGCCTGCTCGGGACATGCAAGTTGTCAGTTCTTTCTTTTGGTTACCTTTGGGGGTGACTCTGGATCTTGGGAAGGTAGGAACTTTGCACCCACTTTGAGAATGCCTTTTGGGCCCAGGGAGTTATTTAATACTGCCAGGAATATTTACTGTTCGTCCTGCCTGAAACCTGATAAGATATTGGAAGCTGATATTGGAGCCTAATAAGAATTTTTTCTTTTTAAGGCCTCCTCTTCTAAGACAAGTATCTGTGCTTTTGTGATATAAATATTCTACAAACTACAGAAAGATAATTCTTATTAGAAGGAGAACAAAAGGGGGAAAAGTTATTTGAAATTTAGGTAAATGAAAAATCATGTGTCTTCTCCACAAATATTAGTAGAAAAAGTTTTAGCCATCTGAGCATATAAATTTAACTTATTCCAACTGTTCTTTTGTAACTAGTGAATTTTACATTATCATACCTGTCGTATGGCTAAAATTTAAAAACTAAACTATCAGTTTGTGCCTGTCTGTATATTCACGTGTGTCTATATATGTGTGTGTGTGTGTTGTAGCTGTGTGGTATTTTCTACCTCCAGTTGATATTGCCAAAACTAACCTGTAAAAGAGCTCTATGTAATTGGCTTAAACAAACAAGCACTTATATAAATTTATTATTCATAAAAATTCTCAGAAATATAGTGAAAACTAACCCAAGTGCTTTTCAGGTTCATGTGATCTGGAAAAATATTTGGTACTGAACCTAGTTTAGTTTGTTGGTTTAATTAAAATAGGCATGTCTTCAAATTTATCAACACTAAATATAATAAAGATAAACAACTTTTATTCTACCTGAGTTTATTTAAAAAATTCTTTTATAATTATTTTCTTCTTTTTTTAGAATTGATTTATTTTTGGCTGCGTTGGGTCTTCATTGCTGCATGTGGCCTTTCTCTAGTTGCAGAGAGTGGGGGCTACTCGTCGTTGTGGTGCTCATACTTCTCATTGTGGTGGCTTCTCTTGTTGTGGAGCACGGGCTCTAGGTGCACAGGCTTCAGTGGTTGTGGTACGTGGGCTCTGTAGTGGTGGCTCGTGGGCTCTAGAGCACAGACTCAGTAGTTGTGGCGTATGGGCTTAGTTGCTCTGTGGCATGTGGAATCTTCCCAGACTAGGGATTGAACCCATGTCCCCTGCATTGGCAGGCGGATTCTTAACCACTGTGCCACCAGGGAAGTCCTCTACCTGAGTTTATTAGTCAGATGAGTTCATGTTATCCCTTGCAAAATTTGTCAGCAAAAATAATTAGCTTGGGTTGATGGCTGACTTTGTCTAATGTTTCATGAAGTTTTTGTGGGTAATCTAAATATGTGTTAAGAACAAATGAATTAAATAGATGTAACATAAGAGTTTTTAGATGAAATTTTAGCAATGATTGTTTTATGATGTTTCTACTTAAATAGTTTCCCAAATCTCTGTGGTAACTCATACCATTAAAATTTTGCTAAGTGAAATGATGGGAATTTATTGAATGGCTAGATCATTTCCAAATAAGGTAAAACACTAAAACATTAATTACTGAACATAAGGTTATCCACCTTTGGATTCCTCTTACAGAGAAACTAAAGATATTTGAGAGAGATATTAATAAACTCAGATATGACCAGACAGCTATAAGTAACTGCTTGGAAAAATTGGCCTGTTACCTTGCTTACAAGCTTCCAGCAAAACAGTGTTTAAAAAGAGCTTATATGGTCATTCACAATTTTTGCTGCACTTATGTAAATAATCAGGCCAAGTTTAATGCAAACAAATTAGTTTCACTGTGATTCCCCTTAGAAAAAAGAGATGGGAATAATTGTAGAGAGAAAAGTTATGTTTGCACCATTGTCTATATTAGATTCTAATCCTGTTAATTGTCTTTGAGGTTTTTTTATATACGTGTAAATTAGACTGGATCCTGAATTTTTCTAATTTCCTCAAATATTTGGCTATGACTCTCCAAACTAACATTTCCAATTTTCTCTCACTCTCCTGATTTGGAATCAGTAAGAATAAAGACTATCCTTAAACGTCTTTGGAAGGGGACTTCCCTGGCAGTTCAGTGATTAAGACTCTGCCCTTCCAATGCAGGGGGTACGGGCTCAATCTCTGGTCAGGGAACTAAGATCCTACATGCCGTGCGGTGTGGTCAAAAAAAAAAAAAGCCTTTGGAAGGAACTGTAGCAGGTCCTCCTCACTACTCAGATGGCAGCCAAACCTCAAGGACTTGAGCCTTGGGTACACATCTTACAGCTAAAAAGGCTCCACCTTACATCTGGTCTTGTAAAAATTCTGGAGACCTCCAAATCAAATTGACTAGGAAGAAAAGTAGCTGACATCGAGGTAGACTGCTTCCTCTCAAGACACTGGGTCAAGGCTTCATACTTTAAATATTATAAACCCTTTCTTAGTCCCCTTATTTTCTTTACTCTGTCATTGGCCTGGAAATCCATATCTCCCAGTCCATTACTAATGAGGGTAACCTCTGGAATTTAGAAAAACTTTTTCATTTCAGGCTAGGATAAAACCTGACTGACCCCTGGCTTGAAGAGACAAATATGACAATGCCTGTGAATGTGTACCACCTTAGTGGAAGTTGTTTGTGCCTGAAAGGACTTATCTTAGTCTCTGGTGGTTATCATTCTCCTTGGGCCTGTAAATGACTAGGTAGGTAGCACACAGGTGAGCCTTGTCCCTTAACTTATCTAACTGTGCCTCTAAATGTTCACAAATGAACTGGGACACCTCACTAGTCAACTCCTCTGGATTTACACAGTCAAGTTGTAAAGAACCTGCCGGGAGGTGTACATGACTCAGGATTCACTTCCTTTTGCAGGTCATACGTCCCTGGTCAGGATTAATGTAAATGAGAGTGTGATCAGAACTCTCTCCTTAATTCTTAACGATATTACAGAATCTGTTGCTAAGACAGTAGCTGCCCCACATGAATCTTTAGTCTCTGGTCAAAGTTGTTCTTTTTTTTTTTTTTTTAAAGTACATTAATAACAATGGAGGTATAGCTGATGTACAATATTATATAAGTTACAGGTATACAATATAGTGATTCACAATTTTTAAAGGTTATACTCCATGTATAATCATTATAAAATATTGGCTATATTCCCTGTGTTGTACAATAGATCCTTGTAGCTTATTTATTTTATACATAATAGTTTGGACCTCTTAATGCCCTACCCCTATCTTGCCCCTCCCCTCTTCCCTCTCCCCAGTGTTAACCACTAGTTTATATCTGTGAGCCTGCTTCTTTTTTGTTATATTCACTAGTGTTCTTTTGTTTTTTAGATTTCACATATTAGTGATATCAAATAGTATTTGTCTTTCTCTGTCTGACTTATTTCACTTAGCATAATACACTCCAAGTCCATTTATGTTGTTGCAAATGGCAAAGTCTCATTTTGTTTTATGGCTGAGTAGTATTCCATTGTGTTTATGTATATGTGTGTGTGTATATATATATATATATATATATATATATATATATATATATATCACATCTTCTTTACCCATTCTTCTGTTGATGGACATTTAGGTTGCTTCTGTATCTTGGCTATCGTGAATAGTGCAGCTATGAATATTGGGGTACCTGTATCTTTTCAAATTTATGTTTTCATTTTCTGGGGATATACACCCAGGACCGGAAATGCTGGGTCTTATGATAGTTCTATTTCAGTTTTTTGAGAAACCTCCATACTGTTTTCCACAGTGGTTGCTCCAATTTACATTCTCACCAACAGTGTACAAGGGTTCCCTTTTCTCCACATTCTTACCAACATTTATTGGTGTTCTTTTTGATGATAGCCGTTCTGACAGGAGTGAGTTTATATATCACTGTGGTTTTAATTTGCATTTAACTGATGATTAGCAATGTTGAGCATCTTTTCATACACCTGTTGGCCATCTGTATGTCTTCTTTGGAAAAATGTCTATTTGGCTCTTCTGCCCATTTTTAAATTGGGTTGTTTGTTTTTTTGATGTTGAGTTGTATGAGCTGTTTATATATTTTACATATTAACCCCTTATTTGTCATATCATTTGCAAATATTTTCTCCCATTCAGTAGTTTGTCTTTGCGATTTGTTGATGGCTTCCTTTGCTGTGCAAAACTCTTAAGTTTAATTAGGTTCCATTTATTTATTTTTGCTTTTATTTCCTTTGCTTTAGGAGACAGATCCAAAAAAATATTGCTACAATTTATGTCAAAGAGTGTTCTGCCAATGTTTTCCTCCAGGAATTTTATGGTTCTTTGTCTTACACTTAGGTGTTTAATCCATTTTTTTTAAAGCCCTCTGGTTCTTTTTTATTCTTTTCCTTTAAGTTTTTTTTTTTAAATAGATCTTTATTGGAGTATAATTGCTTCACAACACTGCGTTAGTTACTGTTGTACACCAAAGTGAATCAGACATATGCGTACACATGTCCCCATATCCCCTCCCTCTTGAGCCTCCCTCCCATCCTCCCTATCCTGCCCCTCTAGGTCATCGCAAATCACCAAGCTGACCCGCCTGTGCTATTCTGCTGCTTCCCACTAGGTAATTATTTTACATTCGGTAGTGTATATACGTCAATGCTACTCTCACTTTGCCCCAGTTTCCCCCTCCCACCCCGTGTCCGCAAGTCCATTCTCTATGTCTACATCTTTATTCCTGCCCTGCAACTAGATTCATCAGTACCATCTTTTTTTTTTTTTTTTTTAGATTCCATATATATGCGTTAGCATACAGTATTTGTTTTTCTCTTTCTGACTTACTTCACTCTGTATGACAGACACTAGGTCCATTTACCTCACTATAAATAACTCAAATTTGTTTCTTTTTATGGCTGAGTAATACTCCATTGTATATATGTGCCACATCTTTATCCATCCATCTGTTGATGGACATTTAGATTGGTTCCATGACCTGGCTGTTGTAAATAGTGGATATTGTGGTACATGACTCTTTTTGACTTATGGTTTTCTCAGGGTATATGCCCAGTAGTGGGATTGCTGGGTCATATGGTAGTTCTATTTTTAGTTTTTTAAGGAACCTCCATACTGTTTTCCATAGTGGTTGTATCATTTTACATTCCCACCAACAGCACAGGAGGGTTCCCTTTTCACCACACCCTTTCCAGCACTTATTGTTTCTAGATATTTTGATAATGGCCATTCTGACCAGTGTGAGGTGATACCTCACTGTAGTTGTGATTTGCATTTCTCTAATAATTAGTGACGTTGAGCATCTTTTCATCTTTTTTGCATCTATGTTCATCAGTGATATTGGTCTATAATTTTCTTTTTTTGTGATATCTTTTTCTGGTTTGGGTATCAGGGTGATGGTGGCTTTGTAGAATGAATTTGGGAGTGTTTCTCCCTCTGCAATTTTTTGGAAGAGTTTGAGAAGAATTGGTGTTAGCTCTTCTCTAAATGTTTTGTAGAATTCACCTGTGAAGCCATCTGGTCCTGGACTTTTGTTTGTTGAAAGATTTTTAATTATGGTTTCAATTTCATTACTTGTGATAGGTCTGTTTATATTTTCTAATTCTTCCTGGTTCAGTCTTGGTAAATTGTACCTTTCCAAGAATTTGTCCATTTCTTCGTGGTTGTCCATTTTATTGGAGTATAGTTGTTTGTAGTAGTCTATTATAATCCTTTGTATTTCTGTGGTGTCTGTTGTGATTACTCCTTTCTAATTTTATTGATTTGCGTCCTGTCCCTTTTTTCTTGATGAGTCTGGCTAAGGGTTTATCAATTTTGTTTATCTTCTCAAAGAACCAGCTTTTAGTTTTATTGATCTTTGCTATTGTTTTCTTTTTCTTCTTTTTTTTGGGGGTACGTGGGCCTTTCACTGTTGTGGCCTCTCCCGTCGCGGAGCACAGGCTCCGGACGCGCAGGCTCAGTGGCCATGGCTCACGGGCCCAGTCGCTCCGCGGCATGTGGGATCTTCCTGGACCGGGGCACGAACCCGTATCCCCTGCATCGGCAGGCGGACTCTCAACCACTGCGCCACCAGGGAAGCCCTGTTTCTATGTATTTTTAAATTTATTCTTTGATTTTTTCAGTGATCTCTTGGTTATTTAGTAGCGCATTGTTTAGCCTCCATGTATTTGTGTATTTTACAGGTTTTTTTCCTGTAATTGATTTCCAATGTCATAGCGTTGTGGTCAGAAAAGATGCTTGATATGATTTCAATTTTCTTAAATTATCCAAGGCTTGATTTGTGACCCAAGATGTGACCTGTCCTGGAGAATGTTCCATGTACACTTGAGAAGAAAGTGTATTCTGCCACATTTGAGTGGAATGTTCTATAAATATCAATTAAATCTATCCCATCTACTGTGTCTTTTAAAGCGTGTGTTTATTTATTTTCTGTTTGGATGATCTGTCCATTGGTGTAAGTGGGGTGTTAAAGTCCCCTACTATTATTGTGTTACTATCGTTTTCTCCTTTCATGGTTGTTTATGTTACAGGGTTTATCCTGTATGGGATTCTCTGTGTTTCCTGGACTTGGGTGACTATTTCTTTGCCCATGTCAGGGAAGTTTTCAACTATAATCTCTTCAAATATTTTCTCAGACACTTTCTTTTTTCTCTTCATCTTCTGTGACCCCTATAATTCGAATGTTGGTGCGTTTAGTGTTGTCTCAGTGGTCTCTGAGTTTGTCTTCAATTCTTTTCATTCTTTTTCTTTATTCTGCTCCTCAGCAATTATTTCCACCATTTTGTCTTCCAACTCACATATTCGTTCTTCTGCCTCAGTTATTCTGCTATTGATTCCTTCTAGTGTATTTTTCATTTCAGTTATTGTATTGCTCATCTCTGTTTGTCTGTTCTTTAGTTCTTCTAGATCTTTGTTAAACATTTCATGTATTTTCTCAATCTGTGCCTCCATTCTATTTCCGAGATTCTGCATCATTTTTACTTCATTACTCTGAATTCTTTTTCAGGTAGATTGCCTGTTTCCTCTTCAGTTTTTTGGTCTTGCTGTTTTTTACCTTACTCCTTCATCTGTGACATATTTTTTTTGCTGTCTCTCTCTCTCTCTCATTTTTTTTTAACCAAAAAAAAAAAAAAAGTGTGATTGTGAGTGGGACTGTGTTCCTGCCTTACTGGCTGTTTGGCCTGAGGCTTCCAACACTGGAGTTTTTAAGCTGTTGGGTAGAGCTGGATCTTGGTGCTGAGATGAGGGTCTCCGTGAAACCTCACTCTGATGAATATTCCCTGGCGTCTGAGTTTCTCTGTTAGTCTAGTGGTTTGGACTTGGAGGTCCCACTACAGGAGCTTAGCTTGACCCCTAGCTCATGAGCCAAGATCCTGCAAGCTGCATAGGGTGGCAAAAAGAGAGAACAATAACAAAGTAAAAAATAAAATTAGACTAGGAAACTAACAGATATGTTAGAAAGAATATAAAAATAAAAATATAGATGAATCAACAACTAGAAGGTACAACTGTATTACAATAGTGAAAAAAAGGAGGAGGGAAAAAAAGCGAGGCGGGGGGTGGAATGGCTTGACTGTGGAGAGCAGGGCCTAAGCAAGGGTGAGGTTTGGGTGGAGGGTGGGGCCTATTCTTAGGACCCACATGGCTGGAAAAGGCTGTGGGGGTGGGGCTTAGGCTTAATAGAACAGAAGGGGCCCAGGCGTTCCCCCCACCCCTGGTGTCAGAGAATGGGGGACCTCACCTGGGAGCCCAGCAGGATTCCTGGACTTGAGTTGGTGGGGCAAATGCCCTCCTCTCCTCTCCTTCTTCTCCAATCCTGGAGGGTCTCTCCCATCTGCCTCTCCTATTCTCACCTTGGCCTCCTTCCTATGCCCCCAGGACCAATGCGGCTGGGGGGAGGGGGTGGACCTTGGAGGGCAGGGGACTGGCCTGGGAGCTCAGTAAGCTCGCCGGGCCCAAGTGAGCAGGGAAAACACCCTCCACTCTCTCTTGCTCCTCCTTGATGGCTCCTCCCACCTGCCTTTCCTGATCTCCCTGACCTCCCACCTCTGCCCCCAAGGACCAAGCAGCCTGGAGGGGGCTTTGGAGGGCAGAGGACCGGACTTTGAGCTCGGCAGGCTCCTTGGGCCCGAGTGGGTTGGGTGATCGCCCTCTGTTTCTCTCCCACTCTTCCCAAAGGACCCCTCCCACCTGCCTCTCCTGACCTCCCTGGTCTCAGGGGCGCTGATCCTCTCTGGCTCCCACTTCTCCTCAGTCCCCCCACTTGGGGGTTCCTCCCATCTCCTTGGGCATCAGGGTCTTCCACCAGTGGCCGACAGGAGCGTTAATTGTGGGGAGATGCTAACTTGGCATATTCCTACACTGACATCTTGACTCCGCCTCCATTTAATCCATTTTGAGTTCATTTTTGTATATGGCGTTAGAGAATGTTCTAATTTCATTCTTTTATATGTAGCTGTCCAGTTTTCCAAGGACCACTTATTGAAGATACTGTCTTTTCTGCCTTGTATATTCTTGCCTCTTTTGTCATAGATTAATTGACTGTAAGTTTGTGGTTTTATTTCTAGACTCTCTATTCTTTTCCATTGATCTATGTGTCTGTGTTTGTGCCAGTACCATACTGTTTTGATTACAGTAGCTTTGTAGTATAGTCCGAAGCCAGAGAGCTTATTCTTCCAGCTCTGTTCTTCTTTCTCAAGATTGTCTTGGTTATTCAGGTTCTTTTGTGTTTCTGTACAAATTTTAAAATTATTTGTTCTAGTTCTGTAAAAAATGCCCTTGGTATTTTGATAGGGATTGTACTGAGTCTATAAATTGACTTGGGCAGTACGGTCATTTTAACAATATTCATTCTTCCAATCCATGAACATGCTGTATATTTCCATTTACTTGTGTCATCTTCAATTTACTTCATCTGTGTCTTATAGTTTTCCAAGTACAGGTCTTTTACCTCCTTAGGTAAATTTATTCCTAGGTATTTTATTCTTTTTGATGTGATGGTAAATAGGATTTTTTCCTTAATTTATCTTTCTGAAAGTTGTTCTTGACAATGGGATAGACCTTGATTATCTTTTGGCCTAGTAGGGAAATGTCTGTGCTGTAGCCAACACCACTTGCTGCACCTGGATTAACAATTCTGGGGAAGCTGAAACTCAGTTACATAAGATCGCTGAAGAACCCACTTGGCTTAAAATGGTGACTCCTTCAGTGAGGTCTTTCTTTGACTTATTTGATTTTCATTGGCTTGGGTCTTGGGGACCATGGTTCCAAAGTGTACTCCAAACATTAGGAATTATCCCATTTATTATAATCATAATAATCTCCCTTGTGCATTGTATTCTCTCAAAAGCTTTCAATGCAAGCTTGCAGTGACTAACCACCAAGCAAATGATCTCCCTAAGACCAGAACATCAGAAAAGGAACAAAGAGAATGACAACTTAAAGACTATGAGCCTGAAGCCATGACCTGTGTACACCATACAGAGGATCAACAAAATCTGCAAGAACTACAGAGTGGTGAGAGTAGCACTAATGCCTTAAATTTTGATCACATCTCTCAGTTAAGCTGAGAGTCTGATCAAAAAGGGGAATTGTTAAAAAGAAATAGGCTACAAATGGAATCACTTGTGTTAAGGCCCTATGTTAGCAAACCAAGGCATAACACTGAATTGTTAGTTACAACGTCCTCCAGCAATGTAGTCTTTCACCAGTCAGCCTGGAATTACCTGTCAGCGCTAATGGGATATTTCACCCAACAGGCCCCTTCCATTTTCCTTAGGAGGGCAAACTTGCCTAAAACAATGCATTCCTTGCTAATAATTTCCTTTTTTCCTCTCCCAGACCCAGGCCTGTGGCAAAGACTGATTTCCAGTTTCAGCCAATTTAAAAACTGATCGAACTATGTAATTAAGAGGAAAAGAACACAAAATAGTCTGTTTAATATGATCCTATATTTATATATTTTTAAAAGTTCTCTCCCTATTAAGGTCTTGTTAAGGTTGGCCCAAGCTCCCATTCTATGAATTGAAGAAAGTCCAATGTTGTTCTCAAAGTTTCTTCAGATTCCTGAGACTCAGGGCCACCTTTGGTTCTCAGCACCTGCTTTCTCCAACAGTGATTATCTTGATATCCAAAGCATGTCACTCTTTCCCTGTTCATACTGATTCAATGTGAAATCCAGCTATTCTACCTAATTTCCACAGAAAATGAGTTGCACTTAGTGTTATGTGTTTAGCAGACTTTGTTAAATGTTTATGGAGATGGGGCATTTACATTAGAGTGACGCCAATAGTTTAAAATTGTATCTGTATTGCATCAATTCTAAGACATGTAACTTTTCACATTTTAATATATCTGAAATAAGAATACACCTGACAATTGAAGGCATGTCATAGTTTAGTTGGCAGTGTCTTTTCTTTCTTAGTGGTACATGAAATAATGGTGCATTTTATAATCAATGACATCTTAGGTTCAATGATCAAGGGAATTCTGCTTCTCTGTTCTTAGAAAGACCTCTGGTGATTTTTTTCTACTTGAGCTCAACCTTCTTGCTGTGGTGCTTGATCCAGTCTGGTGCCCTATGTCACATTGCTTTAGCCCACTACTGATTTCCATAGTAACTGCAATGGACAGTTCCATGCTAGCTCATATTAACAATACCGTCTTGAGTGTGCTGCGTATCTTTTCACTTTCTGCCGCAGGGAAATCTGCCTGGCCAAACAGTGCTCAGAAATGTGCGGTTAACATCCCCAGGGGCAGCCTTCAATTAATGGGTGTCTGGAGCTGGTGGTAAATGTCCCTGCCTCCCTTCCTCCAGGGAGATAATTTTGGGAGGCCTTTTGTATGCTTCTCAGGTGGTTCTGGACAAATTAAGCCCACAGTGAGAACCTTGATAGCACACCTTATACTAGCTTTTGCACCTTCCATTCTCACCGTTCTAGCTTTCTCATTCTTGCTCCCTGGGATCATCTCTCAAGTAAATTACTTGCACACAAGTCCCTGTAGTAGACTCTGTTTTTGGTGTAGGGGGCAGAGAACATAAGTTAGAACCTTCATTGTACTCTCCCTCTCAGAACACCCTCTTTCCTTAGGTAGAACCATTCCTTATGTCAAGACTCAGCTCAGGCTACCCTTTTGTATTCCAAGATTTCAACTGCAGCTTTGAAAGATTATTGTAAAGGTATACCAGATTCTGTCTAGGTCAAGGGGTAGGGAGTCTTTTAGTTTTTCAGCTCACATTTTTATAGAAAGGAAAACTAAGGACCTATGTCAAAATGTGAAAAATGGTTGTCTGAAGATGGAAGGATGGGTGCTTTGAATTTTCTTCTTTCTGTTATACTGTATTTTCTAAAATTTCTGTAACAAACATGTCAATTTTATAGTGAGGAAAAAACAATAAAAGTTAATGTAAAAATTCAATCAAATTGACTTTTTTAAAGTAACTTTATTGAGGTATAATTTACATAACATAAATTCACCAACTTTAAGTATACAATTCAAGGATTTTTAGAAAGTTTACCAAGTTGTGAAACCACTACCACATCCAGTTGTAGAACATTTCCTTCTCCCTAATATGATTTTTCATATTTGTTTACAGTTAATCCCCATTCCCACCCCCAACTCTAGGCAAACATAAATCTATTTTTCTGTCATTATAGATTTGTCTTTTCTGGACATTTCATGTAAATAGAATATCATAATATATAATCTTTTGTGTTTGGCTTCTTTCATTTAGCATGATGTTTTTAAAGTTCATTCATATTGTAGTATTTATCTGTATTTTACTTTTTTATTAATATTGATATTCCATTATGGCTATACCAAATTTTGTTTATCTCTTCACCAGTTGATGGAATTTGGGCTCTTTCCACTTTTTGACTATTATGAATAATGTTGCTATGAACTTTAATGTATGAATCTTTGTGTGAACATATGTTTTATTTCTCTTTAGTAGACATGTAGGAATGGAATTCCTGGGTCATATGAAAAAATTATATTTAACCTTGTAAGAAACTGCAAAATAATTTTCCAAAGTGACGGTACTACTTCACATTCCTTCCAGCAAAATTTGAGAATTTCTGTTGCTTCACATTTTTGTCAACACTTGTTATGTTTTTTTTTTAATTGAAGTATACCTGATTTAAATATTATATTAGTTTCAGGTGTACAGCGTAGTAATTCAGTATTTTTAAAGATTATACTCTAGTAAAAGTTATTACAAGATAATGACTATACTTCCTTGTGCTATATATCCTTGTTTCTTATCTATTTTATATATAGTACTTTGTATCTTTTAATCCCATACCCCTAATTTGCCCCCTCCCTGTCCTTCTTTTTGATCATAGCCATCCTGGTGGATGTGAAGTGGTATCTTATTGTGGTCTTAATCTGCATTTCCTTAATAACTAATGATGTTAAGCATCATTTTATGTGCTTATTAGCCATTTGTACATCTTCTTTGGAGAAATATCTATTCAAATCTTGTGCCCATTTAAAAATCGGATTGTCTTATTGAGTTGACGAGTCATTTGTATTTTCTAGGTACAAGTTTTTTGCCATACATGTGATTTACAAATATTTTCTCTGTGGCTTGCCTTTTTACTTTCTTAATGACATCTTTTGAGTAAAAAAGTATTTTTTAAATTTTAAAATTGGAAATAATATTCTCAGAAAGTTACAAAGATATCATCAAGAGGTCCCTGTACTGTTCATCCAGTTTAACTCCCAAAATTTGAGTTTTGATTAAGTCCAATATATTAAATTTTTTCTTTTATGGATCATCCTTCTTGGGTTGTGTCTATAAAAATCTTTGCCTAACTGAAGGTCTTGACATTTTCTCGTGTTGTATTCTAAAAGTTGTATAACTTCAGCTCTTACATTAATGTCTCTGATTGAGTTTGAATTAATTTTGTATAATTAATATATATTAATTTTGTATAATTAAGTAAGGATCTAGTTCATCTGTTTTTGGTTTTGTTTTGCATGTGGATATTCAGTTGTACCAGCACCAGTTGTTGAAAACTCTCCTCTTCTATCAAATTACCTTTGTCAAAAGTTAATTGGTCATAAATATAAGGGTTTATTTCTGGACTTTCAAATCTGTTCCTTTGATCTATATGTTTATCCTTGTGTCATTACCAAACTGTTCTGATTACTGTAGCTTATATTAAGTTTTAAGATTAGGAAATGAGTTATCCAACTTTGTTCTTTTTCAAAAAATTTTGGCTATTCTGTGTCTTTTGGATTTCCATATGCCGTTCAGGTACAGTTTGTCAACTTCTGCAAAATAGCCTGCTGGAATTTTGATGGAGATTGAGTTGAATCTATAGATCAATTTGGGAAGAACTGCCATCTTAACAATATTGGGTCTTCCAAACTGTGAATGTGAAATGTCTCTCCATTTATTTAGATTATATTTAATTTTCCTCAGCAATGTTTTGAAATTTTCAGTGTTCAAGACTTGCACTTCTTTTGCTAAATTTATTCATAAGCATTTTATTCTTTTAAATACTATTGTGAATGGAATTGTTTTCTTATTTTTATTTTCAGATTGTTCATTCTTGTATATAAAAATACAATTTATTTTTGTATATTAATCTTCTGTGACCTCGCTGAACTTGTTTATTAATTTTAATAGGGGTTTGTGTGCACACACGTGTGTATATTCCTTAGGATCTTCTACATTTAGAATCATGTTGTCCACAAATAAAGACAGTTTTACTTTTTCCTTTCTAATCTGGATGACTTTTATTTCTTTTTCTTGTGATTATACTGGCTAGAACCTCCAGCATGATGCTGAACAGAAGTTGCAAGAGCTGAAATTCTTGCATTTTTTTTTTTTTACCATTAAAGTATGATATTAGCATTTGCTTTTCATAGATGCTGTTTATCACATTGAGGAAATTCTCTTTCAAATTTGTTGAGAATTTTTATTATGAACTAGGTTTTGTTAAATGCTTTTTCTGCATTTATTGAGATGATTGTGGGTTTTTATCCTTTATTCTATTAATATGGTATATTACATTAATTGATTTTAGAATATTAAACCATCTTTGCATTCCTGGATTGAATGGTACTTGATCAGAGTGTATAATCCTTTTTATATGTTGCTGGATTCAGGAGAAATCTGACTTTTAAAGATATCCTGACTTTGGAAGAAATGCAAAAATTAGTCAAGTGGGGCTTCCCTGGTGGCGCAGTGGTTGAGAGTCCGCCTGCCGATGCAGGGGACACGGGTTCGTGCTCCGGTCCGAGAAGATTCCACGTGCCGCGCGTGCGCGGAGAGGCCAGGCCCGTGAGCCATGGCCACTGAGCCTGCGCGTCCAGAGCCTGTGCTCCGCAACACGAGAGGACACAACAGTGAGAGGCCCGCATACCAGAAAGAAAAAAAAAATTAGTCAAGTGAAGTGGTCTCTTTATAAAATCTTTAAGGTTTTAAAAAAAAATTTCCAGTAACTATGATACCTTTTATTCATAACTTGAGTCAAAGCATTAATTCTTGAACTGAAATACTCTTCCTTGTTTATTCCCTCACACAAATGCTTATGTAATTTTGCTTTACACATAATCTTTCTCTGCAACTTTATAGTAATTGAAAGCAATTTCCAGAAAGTCATATGATTTCTCACAACATCTCTGTGAAGTATATTTGGAGAGAGGTTGGAATAGTTTTTCAAACAAAAAGGCAAAGCATGAGGTAATAGATTAAGACTACATGGTGAATCACTGTTTATAGCTTGAAATCTTTAAGGATTTAATTATTTTCTTAAAAACTAGAAAATTCAAATATCAGTTTTATTCATCATTAGGACCAATAACCCAAAATATTCAAAACACTTCTATTGAATATAATCTACTTTCCATTAACACTGTAGAATGTGTTTTCAAACTATGCATTCTTTTTACATTATACAAATATTGTATTCACCTGGATAGGAGGAAGTCCATTCAATTTCATGAAAGCTTATTATTCATTTCTCAGTAGTATTTTTTGAGATCAGTATTCATTTTATTTCATCATTATAATTGTAGGTTCGAACTCTTATAACCCTTTTGAAACACAAAAACTCAGAAAGTTCAAATTATGCAATTTTAATATCTAGTTCTTGTTTTGAACAGTGAACATTACAGATTTATCTCCATTTTCATCCTTTTTTTTCAAAATGAGTTTGAAAAGGTCATTCTCTTTTTTACAGGCTAGAAAGTATCCTTTGTACAATGAAGACTCAAACTGTATCTTATCATCATGTCCTGGAACACTTCTCTGAAAGAATATGATGTCATTTCCTTCATCATCAATATTATCAGGAGGACTCATTTCCTATAGAGAAAAAAAATTACTTAATTTTTTTAGGTCACGACCAATATGAATATGTGCAGTTTATTTTGAAATATATTACTACACAGAACTAAAGAGGTTTATATTCTCAAGAGTTAAGAAAAAAAATCTCTGATTATAGGAATACTGATCTCCTTTCCCTCTTAATTTCTAACCTCCCATTCTTCTTGTCCACTTTGGCTTATAACACTATGGAATGCACATTCAGGTCCAGGCCTCTAGTTTTTCCCAATATACCCATCAGATGATTTCCTTCTCTCCTCTCCCATTAAGTGGAGTTCATATTTGCTTAAGATGAAGTAGAGTTCCAGCAAAGACCACAACCTTTTTAGGCTAATATCAGTTTCTGTCTTCTCCAGCCATTCACAGCTAAAGACATTGATGACCTCCACCCATAGGCCTAGGGTAGCTCCAGTTTGTGAACCAACAGTGAGAGAGGCAGGAAGTGGCAGTAATCCCAGCTGCTTCCTTCAGTGGAGCCTAGAACAGAAACTGGCTATAAATAGACCCATTATTTGTTCTAGGGCTTAGTTAGCAGCTTTTGGTGCTTCCCTGCCAAGCATTCCAGTTCCATAGTAGTCCTGAGTTTCTATCCTGAAAGTAGTCTGTCTCTTGGCTGGACCTTGTCCTGGGAGGCCAGATGGTGATTCCTATATCTCAGCTGCGGAGTATGGATTTCCTAAGAATGGCTAGATCACTTGAAACTATAATCCGGCTGGTCACCTAACTGACAGTACTGCGGGCACTTTTCCTATTTTTGCATCATGCCTACTTTCAGGATGGACTAGAAATGTGAGGACCACCTCAGGTTCTTTCCATGTTAATCCCAGAACCAGCAGAAAATTTGAACTTAATTTTGACCCTCTGGAAGCAAAGATCTTCATGATCCTAAGGACTGACAGAGAGACCTTCAGACCCAAAATAGCATCCCAGCATCCTCCTTAGATGCCTGAAAGAACCTGTTTTTTTCCCCAAACTTCTCAATCAATTGTGGAATTTATAGCCATAACTCTTGACCTTTGTCCTTTATCAATAAGTGTGAGTCTTGAATTAAGGAGAGGATTAATTAGTTCTCCCTAATTATAATTAGAATTAATTAATAATAGAATTAATTAATTCTATTATTTGCCAAGCACTTTTTCCATCTTCTTGACACTCTCCCCAGTCTCTCAATAAGAATCTACTTATATATAGATCAGGCTTTTCCCAGTTTCTGACTCTGTCTCTGCAGCTGAATTAGTTTTCCTCTATCCCACATGGCTTCAGCTTGGCCATCTCCCTCTTTCCCTTCTGATTTTGTTGGTAAGAAACAACATGCTTAATCCTCTCCACCTTGCCTGTCCACCTCCAGGCTTCTAACGCCATTACAATAACTGAGCTTCCTACCTGTCAGGTCAGGGAGCGGGACTTCAAATTGTCACCTGAAGAGGTGGTACTCTGCTTGGAAGGGGATGGCTAAGGGATTTGTTTGGAGGCTCTATTTGTTACAGATACACTAATCTTATCTGCATTACATTTTAGAGTGGCTTTTTCCTCCCTCCCAAGTTGCCCCTTGGCATGTCTACGAAAGTCATACTCTAACTTTCAGTGGGAACTGGGTGATCTTTATTGCGGTTCTTTATTGGCAAATCCCCACTCAGAAAGCCTTCAAGACATGGGATTCACCTTTGAAACACTGTCAATTTGTGAGCATACCCTGCTTGCTTTCATTGGGAGGAAAGTTTTCTGGGTCAACCCATATCTACAGTTAATGGTTGTTTATCTAATAATAATGGAAAAAATAGAGAAAAATAATGATGGAGGATAGAGAAAAAAGCAGTGGTCAGAAATAATTTATACCTGGCTTTGAGATACATTATACCATTGCTTTTACAACAGATCCTATTAATTTTGTTCACTTAGATTAACATTAAAAATAACATACATCAACTGAAAGCTGAAAGTTGTAGCCTAACATAGACTTAGGCTAAGAAGTAGGAACAAAACAATTAGGGATTGGGTTTCCCTGGTGGCGCAGTGGTTGAGAGTCCGCCTGCCGATGCAGGGGACACGGGTTCGTGTCCCAGTCCGGGAAGGTCCCACATGCCGCGGAGCAGCTAGGCCCGTGAGCCATTGCCGCAGGGCCTGTGCTCCGCAACGGGAGAGGCAACAGCAGTGAAAGGCCCGCATACCACACACAAAAAAAACAAAAAACAAAAAATTAGGGATTAAAATATTATCATCATAATTTACAAAGTAGAGGGTTTACAGAAGAACGATTAACTTCATGCTGTGTAGCAGGACTTATTCTGGAAAGTCACATGCAGTTCTTAAACATGATAATATATATATATATTCTGTATTATTATTCATCTATAGATTAATTGTTCAGAAGACCTAGGTTATGAAACAAGTGTTGATCCTCTTCCTCCCTACGGCAGGCTCAGAAAAACCATGATGTTACTACAGTAGGTTAAAGAGCTTGACAGTTTTTAGTAACTGTCTATTTTAATGGTTCTCTACTTCTTGCTATCCTTATTCTAGACAAAAGGTTGGACTGGGGATATTTTGGTTTTCTAATTTTGCACATCAGTATAACTAAAACAAATTAAGGCTCAGTCTTACCTTAAAGGAAAGAATTTCGTTCTTACAGGAGAGGGTAAAAATTTTCTTACAGTGCACAGAGATGGTTACTGCCAGACCTCTAGTGAGGCTGTCTTTATACATACATATGATAAATATGGTCTGGGGTGCATTATCTAAAATAAACATTCACAAATGAGAACACTAGTTAGAAGAATTTTTCCAAATAAGCATTTAGGGAAATTAGCCAAAGGATAATCCTTAATAGGACTATTACCAATCCCACACTCTGAGATTCAGCCATGTAGCAGAAGGAGACTTATACACAGTGATACACATATTCTTTAAAACACATTTAAATATGTATTATAATACAAATGCAGCAACTTTTATAGTGTTTTAGAGATATTCTGAATTCTAAAAGATTGTCTTTAGCTTTTAAACGCTAAAGAGAATATTAAAGCTCTATCTGTTAAGGTAAAACTTCAGCATGTTTCAAGAGTACATCATTCACTTTTTCAACTCTGCCTAAACTCTGTTATTTGAAATTCATTCCTTGGAAGGCACATAAAGTTATTCATTTTCTAAGGCACTCTAAATTTCTGGTGGAAGACAGACTTATTAGAAGTGCTTGTATATTTCTATTTAATTTTGACTTCTGAAAATGTTATCAGCAATTTCAGCTATAACCAGCAGGTATTAAGGATCCAACTCAATGGAGAGCATATACAGTTAATGCAATTACAGTGAAGGGAAGGTGATCCAAATGTAGGCTCAAAGATCATGACCCCAGCACTATCTTTATTGTATCAATTTTTCAGCCCAACTAAAAATTATGGATACCCTATAAAGTTTCTTGTAAGTGAAATTACTACTACCATGACTTTTCATGTAAGCATTAGGTCTATCACAGAAAATGTAGTCAGTTAAATGGAATGGGAAGAAGTAGCTTGTCATTTCCATGTTTACAAATGTATATAAAAAAATACCTGAACAGTCAGAATCAGGCATATCCTCAAAGACGGGTTGACTTTCCTGGTTAATGAAGAGAACTTGGTCATTCAAATTTCGTATGACTGAGAACTTAGGTTCAAGCTTGCCAAAGTAATCTGATTCCAGGTCTTCTACAACACACATGAAATCTCATTTAAAAAATAATCTTTTTTTTCTAAATTTACAAATAAGCATATTATATATTCCAGTTTTCAATAACAATCACTATCTTCTGTTATAGAAGCTAAGGTAAAGTTGCACAGTGTTTTACCCACTTCCAGGGGCATACCTTGATTCTTGTTATCACTCAGAACCACGCTACTTTTGAAATCTTAAATTCAAATATCCTACTTTTGACCACAATCTCCTATCCTTTTAGTCTTCTTATACTTCTCTTCCACTTTACTGAGTCTTCCTGATTCTTACATTTTCTTCCTATCTAACCTCTTCCTGTCTTCCCTTTCTTCTCTATGCAGCCTGGACCTCATGGTTCATCATTTTATCTACACTTTTGCCAGTATCTTAAATCCCAAACTCATTTGCCTTTTACTACAAAACTCTAAACCTGGCTGCTGAGTGCGCTGCTGGTAAACAATCATACAAATGTGCAAATTGGCGCCATAACAAACACATCAATTGTCAATACTTCTTTTCCAGTTCCGCATTCTCTTCCATAGTCCATAGCTTCAATTTCAAGCCTTCTTCATTCTCCTCAGGATCTCTGCATCATCACCTCTGCTTTCACTTTCAGCAAATGATTTCCTGCTACTCCACTTACAAACTTAACTATGGCATCACCTGTTATTTTCTCTACCCTCTTGTCCCAAGGGACATGTGAAAAAGGTGGATCTTCTGCTACCTAAGGTTCACCCCATTTGTGCTCTGCATGTATTTTCAATTAAACTTTGATTTATCAATTATTCCCTCTCTTCCATCAACTCAGCAATTCTACTTCCTGGATTTTATCCTAAGGAAACATTAGAGAAATGTGTAAATATTTCTCTACCAGAATGCTTATGGGAACACTTTAATAATAAAAACAAAGTGGAAATAACTTAAATGTCCATCAATTGGGAATCGATCAAATAAATTTTGATATGCCCTTACTATGAATTATCATGAATTTAATATAATTGTAATTATTCATTGCCATGGAAAGATGTCCATGTGTATTAAACTAGAAAAAGAAGCTTAGGTATAGTATTTTATATATATATATAAAACATCAAAATGATAGAAATGAATATTTTGGGTTTTTTTCATATTTTAGTTTCTCATTTTCTTATCTTCATTGCCTGAATTATTTATAATAAACAAATTATTTTTATAATCAGAAAAACACAAGGCTTTACATTTTGAGATTTAAAACACCTCCATCAACAGAATCCCACTTTGTAGCTAGTATTGTTTCTCTCCTCCTTTTAACAACCAAGATTCTGGCAAGAACTGTATGTAGCATTTCCTTACTTTCTATTCACCCTTCTACTCATTGCAAGCTTCTCCTCACTGGCTCCATTTCTCCATCAAATTGCTTTCACCGAGATCACCAAACTCCCTGTTGCTAAATGTAAGATACTTTCTGGCTCTTGGTTTTCAAGGCTACAAAATTCAACACAGTGCCTATTATCTCTGTCTTGAAATGCTCTCCTGGGATTCTGTGGCATTCTCTGTTTTTCTTCTTCCTCTTTGGTTGCTCTGTTCTTTATTAGCTTCTCTTTCTACTGAATCCTTTAAATGTAGGTATTCCTCAGAGTGTAGTCCTTGGCTTTTACTTCCTCATGCTACACATCTCCTCTGATTTGTCATGTTATTCTTATAGCTTCAGATGTAATTTCTATTGTATGTATGTCTCCTACATCCGTATATCCAGCCCCATATTTTCTCCTGAGTTTAGAACCACATGTCCAAGAATCTATTGGACATCTCCATTAGGATGTTCCACAGATATCATCATTCATCATCAATAAATTCATCATCTGTCTTCCTCTTTGCCCTGCAAACCTCTCTACCCTGCTCTTCCTCTTGCATTTCTTATTTCACTTAATGGTACAAATTGCCTACGTGAAAAAACATAGGCATCATCTTTTCTGTCTTTCTTTCCATCCCCTTCCAAATCCATGTTCTGTTGATTCTTCCAAGTTTTCCTAAAATCCATTCACTGCTCTTCAATGGCACCCCACTGTGCCTACCTTAATTCATGTCGCCATGATTTCTTATAGGGACTACAATAATAGCTTCTTAATTGGCATTCCCCTCCCCTCTTTTTTTGCCCCCACAGCAATTCTTTATACTGAAGCCAGAAGGAATTAAAATTCAATTTTAATTAAAGTTAAAATTCAGAGATACAATCATGTTATCTTTGAATTTTAATGAATGACACTGCCTCCCAGAATAAAGATTATATTTTCCATATTTTCCTTGCAGTTGGTGCCATATGACTAAATTCTAGTCAATGGAGTATGAGTGGATTTGATGTTTACAACTTCTAAATAGAGCTTTTAAAAGGAGTGGGCCTGTCTTCCTCTTATTTTGAACACCTTCTTGCTAGCTGGGATATGGACCCAGGAAGTGTAATGATGATTTTCAAGTATGTAAATGAGTTCAACAACTAGGGATGATGGAATGGAAGAAGACAGAAGAAACTTTAGATTCCAACATCATCAGGCTGCATCCAGCCATACTAATACTGAACTGCCTACTTGGATTCGTATTTGAGAGAAATATTTTCTATCTTATTCAGTTACTGTATTTTTGGATCTCTTTGTTACAGCAAGCTAATCTGTATCCTAGATCATACATATTGTGCTTAATGAATCATCATTGCCCCAAAGATAAGGTCCAAATTCCATATCGTGGAATAACAGAACCTTCTCGATCTGCACCCTATTTATCATTCTTCTCTCACCATTTTCCTACTCTTACTCTACTCCCATTCTGAATTACTCTTAATTCCTCACACCATGCTTTCTTTCATATCTTGATCTTTGCATGTGTTCTTCTCTCTGCATAGAATACCTTCTCTTGGCTAACCCCTGTTTACTCTTCAATTCTGTTCCTCTTTCAAAATGCCCTCCCAGAATCTACTGGACTAAATTAGGTGCCCTTCTATGTGCTCCCATAGCATCTGTGCCTTCATAACACTTAACATACCACATTCCATTTGCCTCCCTAATGTGCCTGCTTCCCCCTATAGGAACTGTGTTTTGCTCACAACTGTATTGTAGGGCCTAACATAGTGCCAGAGATACAGATGCCAATATTTATTGAATCAAATAAATGGAAGTAGGGCAATCTTTAAGAAACATGAGGAGCTATATGACAATAACATTTCAATAAATCTGGAAAAGAAACTGGAAGGAATAGTATTTTTCAAAAGTTCCTGTTGTATATTTCCAGTCCAGTAAGGATCATCTTAAGAATGGAGAAAGTGCTTTTTAAGGAAAAGTATGAAAAACTAATGACCTTTAATAATCTGGGGGTCCGTAAGAGCAGCGGTCCCCAACCTTTTTCGCACCAGGGACCGGTTTCTGGAAGACAATTTTTCCATGTACTGGGGCCGTGGTTTGGGTGGTGGGATGGTTTGGGCGGTAATGCGAGTGATGGAGAGCAGCAGGTGATGCTTCGCTCCCTCACCCTCTGCTCACCTCCTGCTGTGCGGCTGGGTTCCTAACAGGCCGCGGACCGGTACTGGTACTGGTCCACGGCCCAGGGGTTGGGGACCCCTGCGTTAGAGGATCATAGGCTTTATACACGTATGATCCTCCCTGAATGCCAACAGGACAAGGAATGGGTACATCTGCTTAGGAAGACAATGACTCAACCTAATAGGTCTGTTTGCTCTACTTTCCCCCATCTCCTCTACTTCCAGAATTCTCTGAACCCTGGGAGCCTCCCAGGCTTCTTTTCAGAGCACTTCTGAGAGGGAAGGTTGAAGAAGGAAGATGTTCCTGATTTTGGACAACAATTCTCATGCTTCAACCCCTTTTCCTATGTACTCCAGAGAATCCATGACTTTCTGCTAATCTCAGGATCTATGTAACAGGCAAGGTCTGTTTTGTAGATTCTAACAGCTGAGAATTTCCTAAGATGTAGAGAAGCGTATTTTATTAGAAATTCCCTTATAGTCATCTTTATTCCAAGGCAGTGCTACTGAGTCCACATTCCTTTGAGGGAATATTAGCTTCTCAAATAGATTGGTACCAGTTTTTCAGCTGAGAATGGTGATATGGATGTGCTGGTGGGACGCTTACTCAAGTAGCTATTTATTTTTACAAAGAAAGAGAAATAAATTTATACTTTACCATCACTTTCAGCTAAAGGGGAAAAAAGAGAAACAAAATATGTTAAATTCTATATTTCTACTCAATTTCCTCTCACCCTTCTCTTTTATTACTCTTTTCTGCCCCTCTGCATTCTTTAACCCCTGTCTTACTGGTGATGGCTTTTGTTGGCCCCATAAAAATATAATATAATCATCCAAAAGGTCCCATAAAATGAAGCTAATTAGACTTAGTGTGATCTCAGGTATGTTAGATATAAAACCTAAATCTAGGGTTTATAAATTGAAAATTGTAGCCAAAAAGGAATTTTATAAAGTGATAGATTTTACTCTTAAATGTATTGCTTCAATGGAAAGTCACCTAAGAACTTTCTATGAAGCTTTCAAATGAAACTAAACTGCCCAAGGAAGTTTAATCATAAGAATCTGTTTTTATTTGTCAAATGTATTTACATAAAATGGTATAACTCACAGAACTCTAGATTTCAGATATGTATCTCTTACATAATTTGCCAGGTTGCTTTGGGAAATCGTATATCCAATTTTCTGGGATTTTCATGACGTGCACCTGCAGCCACCTTGTGAGTAGGCTACTACTAACTAAGTGCCAGGACATGTGGCAGGACAACGTGCTGGGACCTTGGATATGTTATGGTTAATTTCTAGAGATCCAGTATTTTTTTTTTTTTTCAAGAGAAGTGTGTCATTAGTGTTACAATGGAATCTGGTGACAAAAAACAAGTCACTTAATAGTTCACCTTACAACATCTTTTCTAGTTGAATACATTTATCTAAACCCTGTATTTGGCCTACGGTTTTGAACTTACCTACAAAGTAAAGTGTATTGTTAATAAATTTCATTTCCACAAAGCTGATGCAATTGTCTTCTACTGGGTCAGCAGCCATCTTTATTCCTAATGAAAGCAAAGAGTCATCTGTTAAAAGGTAGTGATTGTTCCTTTTACACAAAAGGAATCTTTTACCACTTATTGCCTTGTTCTACCTCCAATTTCAGAAATCCAGCATGCTGACGAACACTCTGGACATTTAATAAATGCCAGGAATCTTCAGTTTATGAATGTACAAGTTCAAATGTTCTTTCGCAAACCATTAGATATTCGGAATCTAGAAAGCATTTTCTCATTAAACAATGTTATAAAGGGTGGATGTGTGGTCCGTTATTGAACTGAATTATTGTTCCAGTATTTTGGTGGAAATATACATATATTATCAGAATAAATACAGGATGCCAGAAACACACCTAATCCTGTCCTTTAACTAGAGGCTGGTTCTATCTCTGTCTTACAACCAATGGGATCCTGTGAGTGAGAGACTGCAGATTGTGACTTCATTGTCAAAGTGCTAAAGGTGAGGCAATGATAAAAAATGGTGTTTCTACCTGGGAGTGGGGGCTAGGTGGGAGGAGGCTGAAGGGCTCTGGCATCTGATGGCTCTCTTTCTCTCTGAGCAACAGCAGCTTTTGATCTGGAGTCTGGACTATACTATGCTTTTTGCACAAGTAATACATGAATACAATCTTCCTGTAAAACATCAAATAATATAGGATTTGAAAATGTTAAAAATTCTTTTTGCTCTTCTCCTTTGTGCCACCCCACCCAACCCCACTCCAGTATGGTGTATATCCTTCCAGATCTTTGTTTATGGAGCAGGGGTTCTAAATCTGGGAAATCTGTGAACTTGGATGGGGAAAAAATTACACAGTTATTTTCACCAACTTCTAACTGAAATTTAACAGTTCCTTCCATTATGGTGTAGGAAACAAACCACAGTATTATTCACAGTACCTGTGACTATCATTAATAGACATACATATTTCTTACTGTATTGTAATTGTTGCAGAGATCTTGAAATATGGTTTAAACTCATTTCTACTTTGAAATATATGGAAGTTATTAGTCCCAACAGGACATCTTGTTGTTAATGTGTTAATAAAGATGCACATATATACCTTCTCAAAATTTGTTAAAAATTTTTTGATAACCCTCTAATTACAAAGGGTTTCCTTTCTCATTCTAAGTATTTAATTTTATGCATATAAAAGCGTGATTCTGAGAAGGGATCCACAGACTTCACCTGATTGTCCATGAGGGTTCATGCCACAGAAATGATTAAGAAATTCTCCTCTAGAGTTCAGAAGTCCGTTGGTTTCCTGAGGACAGTTTTATGGTTGGTGCTCCAAGGAAGGTGGTTGGGTCACAGTTGTCAATTGGTATATATGGGGGTGTTCATATGTCTATACTTAGAGGTTGAGAAATGACTCAAATTTTTTCTAGCATAGTTTGCTGAGGTCAAACATATACAGAGGAAGCAGGAAATTAATACCCAGTAGAAAACACTTAATCCAAATTAAGCTAACACAAAATAAATGCTAGTTGATGGCTATTTTTTGTTTTGTTTTGTTTTACTTTTTATTATGGAAAATTTGTATACATTGTGAAATGATCACCACAATAAATCTAGTTACCATCTGTCACTGTACAGTTACAAAAATCTTTTTTTTTATTGTGATGAGAACTTCTAAGACAACTTATTAGTAACTTTCAAATTTGCAATACAATATTATTGACTATAGTCTACACGCTGTACTTTACATCCCATAACTTATTTATTTTATAACTTGAAGTTTGTACCTCTTGATCCCCTTTACTCATTTTGCCCACCCCCTCCCCCTCCCCTCCGTTGACCACTAATCTGTTTTCTATGAGCTTTATTTTATTTTGTTTTGTTTGTTCATTTGTTTTTTTTTTTAGATTCCACATATAAGTGAAATCATGTAGTATTTATCTCTCTGTCTGATTTATTTCACTTAGCATAACGCTCTCAAGATGTATTCATGTTGTTGCAAGATTTCATTATTTTTATGAATGGTAGTCCATTATATATACCATATCTTCTTTATCCATTCATCCATTGATGGACACTTACATTGTTTCCATATTTTGGTTATTGCGAATAATCCTGCAATGAACACAGGGGTGAATATATCTTTTTGAATTAGTGTTTTTTGTTTTCTTCAGATAAATAAGCAGAAGAAGAATTGCTGGATCATATGGTAGTTCTATTTTTAACTTTTTGAGGAGATTCCATACTGTTTTCCACAGTGTCTGCACAAATTTACATTTCCATCAACAGTGCACAAGAGTTCCCTTTAACCCACATCTTCGCCAACACTTGTCATTTCTTGTTCTTTTGATAATAGCCATTCTGACAGATGTGAGATGATAAGTCGTTGTGGTTTTGATTTGCATTTCTCTGATGGTTAGTGATGTTGAGCATCTTTTTTATGTACATGTTGGCTATCTGTATGTCTTTTTTGGAAAAATGTCTATTCAGATCTTCTGACCATTTTAAAAAATATCTTTTATAAAATTATTTATTTATTTATTTTTGGCTGCGTTGGGTCTTCGTTGCTGCACGTGGGCTTTCTCTAGTTGTGGCGAGTGGGGGCTATGGGCTTCTCATAGCAGTGGCTTCTCTTGTTGCGTAGCACGGGCTCTAGGTGCGTGGGCTTCAGTAGTCGTGACGTGTGGGCTCAGTAGTTGTGGCTCACGGGCTCTAGAGTGCAGGCTCAGTAGCTGTGGTGCATGGGCTTAGTTGCTCCGTGGCATGTGGGATCTTCCCAGACCAGGGCTCGAACCTGTGTCCCCTGCATTGGCAGGGGGATTCTTAACCACTGTGCCACCAGCGAAGCCCCTTCTGACCATTTTTAAGGTCAGGTTTTTTGTGGTTGTTGTTGTTATTGAGTTGTGTGTGTTCTTTATATATTTTGAATATTAATCCCTTATTGGATATGATTTGCAAATATCTTCTCCCATTCAGTAGGCTGAATTTTTATTTTGTTGATGGCTTCTTCATTGTGCAGAAGCTTTTTTGTTTGATATAGTCTCATTTGTATAGTTTTGCTTTGGTTGCCATTGCCTTTGGAATCAGAGCCAAAAATATATATATATTGCTAGACTGATGTCAAGGAAATATCTGCCTATGCTTTTTTCTAGGAGTTTTATGGTTTCTGGTCTTACATTCAAGTCTTTAATCCACTTTGAGTTAATTTTTCTGTATGGTGTAAAATAGTTGGTCAGTTTCATTCTTCTACATGTGGCTGTCCAGTTTTCCCAATACAATTTATTGAAGAGACTGTCTTTTCCCATTGTATATTCTTGCCTCCTTTTTCATAGATTAATTGGTCATATATGTGTGGGTTTATTTCTGGGCTCTCTGTTTTGTTCCATTGATCTATGTGTTTGTTTTTGTGCTAATACCACACTGTTTTGATTAATATAGCTTTGTAATATAGTTTGAAATCAGGGAGTGTAATGCCTCCAACTTTGTTCTTCTTTCTCAAGATTGCTTTGGTTATTTGGAATCTTTTGTGGTTCCATACAAATTTTAGGATTTATTGTTCTATGGCTGTGAAAAATGCCATTGAAATTTTGATAGGGATTGCATTGAATATGTATATTGCTTTGGGTAATACGGACATTTTAATCATATTAATTCTTCCAATTTGTGAGCATGGAATATATTTCTATTTATTTGTGTCTTCTTCAGTTTCTTTCATCAATGTCTTATAGTTTTCAGCATACAGATCTTTCACCTCCTTGGTTAAATTTATTCCTAGATATTGTATTCTTTTTGATGCAATTGTAAATGGAATTGTTTTCTTAATTTCTCTTTCTTATACTTTGTTGTTAGTGTATAAAAATGCAACAGATGTTTGTATATTGATATTGTACTCTGCAGTTTTACTGTATTCATTTATTCTAACAGTTTTTTTTTTTTTTGGAGTCGTAGGGTTTTCTATATATAAAATCATGTTTTCTGCAAATAGTGACAGTTCTACTTCTTCCTTTCCAATTTGGATGTCTTTTATTTCTTTTTCCTAATGAATTGCCCTAGCTAGGAATTCCCATACTGTGTTGAATAAAACTGGCAATAGGCGGTATTCTTGTCGTGTTCCTGATCTTAAACAAAAAGCTTTCAGCTTTTTGCTGTTGACTATGATGTTAGCTGTGGGCTTGTCATATATGGCCTTTATTATGTTGAGGTACACTCTCTCTATACCCACTTTGTTGAGGGTTTTTATTATGAATGGTTGTTGAATTTTGTCAAAGACTTTTGCATTTATTGAGATGATCATATGATTTTTATCCTTTATTTTGTTAATCTAGTGTATCACATTGACTTGTGGATGTTGAATCATCTTTGCATTCCTGGAATAAATCCCACTTGATCATGGTGTATGATCCTGCTAACGTATTGTTGAATTCAGTTTACTAATATTTTGTTGAGGACTTTTTGTCTATATTCATGAGGGATGTTAGTCCGTAATTTTCTTTTTTTGTGGTTTCCTTGTCTGATTTTGGTATCAAGGTAATGCTAGCCTTGTAAAATGAGTTTGGGAGCATTCACTTCTCTTCAGTTTTTTGGAAGAGTTTGAAAAGGATTGGTATTAATCTTTGCATGTTTGGTAGAATTCATTAGTGAAGACTTCTGTCCTGGACATTTTTTGTTGGAAGTTTTTTGATAACTGATTCAATTCAGTCTTGGAAGACTGTGTGTTTCCAGAAATTATCCATTTCTTTTAGGTTGTCTGATTAGTTGCTGTATAATTGTTTATAGTAGTTTTTTATGATACTTTGTATTTCTTTGTATCAGTTGTAATTTCTCCTCCTTCATTTATGATCTTTTTTGTTTGAGCTCTTTATCTTTTCCTCTTGTCTACTTAAAGGTTTGTCAATTTTGTTTATCTTTTCAAAGAACCAGACACTAGTTTCCTTGATCTTTTCTACTGTCATTTTAGTTTGTATTTCATTTGTTTCTGCTCTGATTTTTATTATTTCTTTCCTTTTACTGACTTTGGGATTAATTTGTTCTTTTTTAATTTCCTTTAGGTATAAAGTTAGATTGTTTACTTGAGATTTTTCTTGTTCCTTGAGGTAGGCCTGTATCACTATAAACTTCCCTCTTAGAACTGCTTTTGTGCATCCCATAAGTGTTGGCATGTTAATTTTCCATTTTCACTTGTCTCAAGATAATTTTTTAATTTCTCTTTTGATTTGTTCATTGACCCATTGGTTGTTCAGTAGAATGTTGTTTAATCTCCATATATTTGTGATCTTTCCAGTTTTCTTAGTAATTGATTTCTAGTTTCAAATCATTGTAGTGAGAAAAGATGCTTGATATGATTTTCATTTTAAATTGATGAGACTTGTTTTGTGGCCTAACATATTGTCTGTCTTGGAGAATGTTCCACATGAACTTCAGTGCACTTGAGAAGAATGTGTATTCTGTTGCTTTTGGCTGGAATGTTCTGTATATATCTATTAAGTCTATTGGACTAATGTGTCATTTAAAGCTGATGTTTCCTTATTGATTTTCTGTGTGGATGACCTATCCATTGATGTAAGTGAGATATTAAAATCCCCTACTCTTACTGCTTTACTGTTAATTTCTCCCTTTAAGGCCATTAATATATGATTTATATATTTAGGTGCTCCTATTTTGGGTGCATAGATCTTTATAAATGTTATATCTTCTTGCTGGGTTGATCACTTTATCATTGTGTAATGATCATCCTTGTCTTTTATTACAGTCTTTGTTTTAAAGTCTATTTTGTCTGATACAAATACAGCTACTCCAGCTTTCTTTTGGTTTCCATTTTCATGAAATATCTTTTTCCATCCCTTCACTTTTAATCTGTATGTGTACTTACATCTGAAATGAGCCTCTTGTAGGCAGCATATAGATGGTTCTTATATTTTTATCCATTCAGCCACTCTCTGTCTTTGATTGGAGAATTTAGTTCCTTTACATTTAAAGTAATTATTGATAGTTATGTACTTGTTGCCATTTTGTTAATAGTTTTCATTTCTCTTTTTTTATCATTCCTCTTTGTTTCTTCTTTTCTTTCTTCCCTTATTGTTTGATTACTTTCTATAGTGTTATGCTTAGATTCCTTTCTCATTTTTTCGGTATGTATCTACTATAGGTTTTTGCTTGGTGGTTACCATGAGGGTCACATGTAACAGTTTATATATAAAAGAGTATATCTTAAGTTGATAAGAAGTCAAGACTGAATGCATTATAAAACTACATTTTTACTTCCTCCCCAAACATTTTATGTTTTGATGTCATATTTTACATCTTTTTACTTTCTGTATACCTTAAATAGTTATTGTGTAGTTATTTTTTATTACTTTTGTCTTTTAATCTTTATACTAATGTTATTAATCCACTACCTTTATTATATATTTACCTTTAACAGTGAGATTTTTACTTTCATATGTTTCTTGTTCCTAATTAGTGCACTTTCTTTGCAGCTTAAAAAAGTCCCTTTAACATTTCTTGTAAGGCTGGTTTAGTGGGGATGATCTCCTTTAGCTTTTGTTTGTTTGCAAAGCACTTTATCTTTTTTCCAGTTCTGAATGATAGCCTTTCCAGGTAGAGTATTCTTGGTTGGAAGTTTCTTTCTTTCAGCACTTTGAATATATCATGCCACTCTTTTCTGGCCTGCAAAGATTCTGCTGAGAAATCTGCTGATACTCTTATGGGGCTTCTTTGGATATCACAAATTGTTTTTCTCTTGCTGCTTTCAAGATTCTCTCTTTAATTTTTGATATTTTAATTATAATGTGTCTTGGTGTCTTTCGATTCATCTTTTTTTGGAACTCCCTGGACTTCCCGGATCTGGATGTCTGATTCATTCCCCAGGTTAGGGAAGTTTTCAGCTATTATTTCTTCAAGCAAGTTTTCTGCCCCCTTTTCTCTCTTCTCCTTCTGGGAACCCAGTAATGTGAATGCAATTCTGCTTGATGTTTGTCCCATTGGTCCCTTAAGCTATCTTCACTTTTTAAAATTTGTTTTTCTTTTTGCTGTGTTTGGGTGAGTTCCACTGCCTTGTATTCCAGATCACTGATTCTTTCTTTGCTTCATCTAGTCTGCTGTTGAACCCCTCTAGTGTATTTTTCAGTTCAGTTGTTGTATTCTTCAGCTCTGTGACTTCTGTTTGGTACTTTCTTATTTATCCTATCTCTTTGTTGAAGTTCTTACTATGTTCATCCATTCTTCTCCTGAGTTCAATGAGCATCTTTATGACCGTTACTTTAAAATCTTTATCAGGTAAATTAGTTATCTCCTTTTCATTAAGATTTTCTTCTGGAGTTTTATCTTATTAATTCCGTTGGAACATAATCTTCTCATTCCTCATTTTCCTGGACCCTCTGTGTTTGTTTTTATGTATTAGGCAAAACAGCTATCTCTCCTAGTCTGGAAGGAATGGCCTTGTATAGAGATGAACCTTACTGTTTAACCTTGCCCTAGTTCTTGGTTGTCACTCAACCTTTGTGATTGTCTATGCAGCCTGATTTATTCTTGATAGGTCCCAAGTGCTGAGGGTGTGCCAAGACCTGTGGTATTCCAGAGGGGGAGACGTCAGTCAGCACCTAGTTTCAGGCTGATTAGAAGCCAGACCTTCAGGCAGCAGCTTTTAAGATATGCAAATATATATTGCCCTGTGGGACTGCAATTGTAAACTCTGCTAGCCTCCAGACCTGGCCATCTGAAGGTGTCTCTGACTACAGTTGCAAAAATCGGGGCTCCAGTAGAGTGTGTGAGCTCTTTTCTGGTAGGTGCTGGTGAACTGTAGCAAAGGCGAAAGAGAGTGCAGAGATGGTTCCCCCAGCCTGTGTTCCTTGAGAGCACTTCTATAGCCTCTAGATGAGTGGTAAACCTGAAGTGTGCCCTTCAGGCTGAAGCCCCAGGACAAGTCATCAGTCATTTTTCACAGGGAGGCTGGAGGTACAGTCTGCTGTCTGTGCAGTACCCTGAGGGTGGTAGCCTTCAGAGAACTCCCTGATTGTTTCAGATTCATGGGACCCAGAAACGCAATCCCTCCAGCCACCAGAGCTAGGGGCTGGAGGAGCATCCCTCATGTGGGCTGTGCACACATGCCTCACCTTGGCAGGGCCACAAGAGCAGTGTGAGGGTGTGGTGTACCCAGTGGTGTTAGCAGGTTAAAGGTAGAGTGCAAAGATAGCACCCACCAGTGCCAGTGCTAGCAAGATAGAGGGGAAATGCAAAAATAGCATCTGCCAGTGCCTCCATCCAGGTGGAAAGAGTCCCAAAATGCTCCTGCATCTCCCTCAGATGCTTTAAGATTAGCAAATGAATCTCCTTCACATATGGTGCTTTTCAGACTGCTACTTTTGTGATGGGTCCTGTGGTGAGTGAGTCAGCACACAAGCCCTTTAAGAGTGGAATCTCTGTTTCCTACAGCCTTTTGGTTCTCCTGGATGTAAACTCTATTGATTTTCAAAGCCAGATGTATTGGGGGCTCATCTCTTTGGTGCGGTTCCCAAGTTCCCTGATGTGGGGCACTGACCTCTTGCTCCTCAGGTAGTAGCTCTGTTTTGTGATATCAATCCTGATTGTGGGTTGCTGCACCATAGGTATGTTTTTTGGTGAGACCATGTCTCTCCCTCTCCTACCCATCTAGATGTGGCTTTTTTTTTTTTTTTTTGCAGGAGATTTCAGCTAGTTTTTAGGTCTTTTTCAGAGGGAATGATCCATATGTAGCTGTAGATCTGCTGTCTGTGGCAGGAGGTTAGTTCCAGATCTTCTGAGGGCACCATCTTGAACCAACTCTCTATTTGGTGGCTATTTAACAGTTTTATCTAGATTCAGTTCATATATAATATATAAGCATATATATATATATATATATATATACACACACACATATGTATGGTTTTTAATTTATTTAAAAATTTTTTTATATTTTAATTTAAACAATATCTATAGAGAAACCTGTGTAGAGAACCACAGGCTTCTCTATATATATTGTTTAAATAAAAAAACAAAAGAGAGAAAGAATAAGCTTTTGGAATATCTAAGTGCCTTGATGAAAGGGCATCATGGCAGGGGTGGGGGTGGGGATATTGAAAATAAATGGCTGAGATTCCCAAAGAAAAATTATACCTTCTTGATAATTTCATCAAAATCTGGCCTCAAATATTTTAACATGGTTTGTTAGCACATTCTTTATTATTTTATTATTTTTCCCCTGCTAGAATGTAAGTTCCATAAGAGAAAGAACCTCTGTTACGTTCAGTTTTGTATTCCAAGTACCTAGAATGGTGCCTGGTACATAGCAGAGGTCTGATAAATGTTTGCTGAATGAATGAATAAATGAAAAAATATCTAAAATTATAATAGTAATAACTGTTAAAAAATAATACCACAATAAGCTGTTATGTCTCAAGAACTTCTGAGGTATTTAAAGAATAGCTGAGCTTACATTATAATGACATGAAAGCAGCTATTTCTACCAGGTATACAAGACACTTCCATGTGGCAATATTGTCAACAGTTCACAACTCACTTGGCCTACCAGCTTTGAAATTGTCATTCTAGATAAACTATTTCATTTGGAGCTCACATATTTCATTTTGCCTATAAAGTGAGACTATTATTTTTATATTAAATTAGTTTGATTCTGACTAGTTCAATTCAGATAAAATGTAACTTGCAGTGTAGTTGTTTGCCAAAAGTTTGTAAAGGAGAGTCAGATTATAAAGTCCTTGTTTAAGCAGGCTAAAGAGTTTGAACTTTTTTTCTGAAAGTACTGACTTACTTTCAGTAGGAGAAAGACATGGTCAAATTTATGTTTCAAAAACCTCACTCTGGCAGCAGTGTAGAGAACGGATTTGATGGGATAAAGTTGGACAGAGGCCAGAAAACAACTGCAGAAGCAATTTTAACAGTTAAGAGTTCATGAGGCTACAAACTAAGGCAGTGGTTGTGGGGATGATTCAAGAGAGCTTAAACAGCAGGATTTTTTAGCTGATTGGTTGTGGGTCAAATGGAAGAAGGGGGAACTGAGGATGACTTCAAAGTTTCTGGCTTGGGCAATTTGTTGAGTGGTTACCTCATTAAGAAAACAGGATGAAAGACAGGCTTGAGTGGAAAATAATTCAGTTTTGCAAATCTAAGAGATAACACAGAAGTCAAAAAACAAAGGAGGGCTTCCCTGGTGGCGCAGTGGTTGAGAGTCTGCCTGCCGATGCAGGGCACACGGGTTCGTGCCCTGGTCTGGGAGGATCCCACATGCCCCGTGGAGCGGCTAGGCCCGTGAGCCATGGCCGCTGAGCCTGCGCGTCCAGAGCCTGTGCTCCGCAACGGGAGAGGCCACAGCGGTGAGAGGCCCGCGTACCGCAAAAACAAAAACAAACAAACAAACAAACAAAAAAACCCAAAGGAACGTCAAGAGGAGCTGCTTGGAGTCTGAAGCTGCAGTCCATAATTTAGATACAAGCTTAAACTTGTTCATTGAATTTGGCAATTAGGAAGTTTTGGTATCAGTAGAACAGTTTAGGGAAAGTGGAGGAACGGAAGGCAGGTGGACAAAGATCTAGGACAGAATGGGATGAAAAAGAAAAGTAAAGACAGTGAATATAAACTATTCTTTCAGGAAGTTTAGCTATAAAGAGAGAGGGTGGCGGTTACTGGGGGATATATAACTTGCAAATTTCAATTTCTGGCTCCAGATCCACAGTTCCAACTGTAAGATATACTAATGAATTACTTTCTAAAGTATGTCCAAATAACCTGTCCCAAACTGAAACCTGGGAGTCCTTCTCAACTCTTTTGTCTAACCTTCTCCTGTCTCAAAAATACTGTAGATTATAACTCAGAAATGTGTCTAGAATTTGGTATCTCCTCTCCATCTCCACCAGCACTATTTTAAATCTAGCCCTTGTCACTTCTGGTATTTTCTATTTAATATTCCTCTACTTGGTTTTCTTGCTTTCAGATTCTCACTCACTCCATGCTGTACTCATTTATTTCCCCTGCCAGGCCAGAACTTCCCCTCCCTTTATTGCCTGCCAAACCCTTCTTCACCCTTTATCCTTTAAGTCACAGGTCAAATATCTCCTCTAGGAAAACTTCCCTGACTCCTCCATTCCTAGCTAATCATTCTCTCCTCAGTGCCCACATCCCCCTCCCCACGTTCATGCTTCTAAAATACCTCTTATTACCCTTAATTAAGATTACAAATAGGTGTGCCGACTTCCGTCTGAGTTTCTCTAAGGCAATGAGTTGTCTTGTTTTTTCAATCTTTAACACCTGGAAAGAGCTTATACAGAGTAGGAGCTCAATAAATGTTAAATAAATGTTTGCTATAAGCCTTGTCGCCATGACAACAGTGTGTAAAGGGAATGGCAGAAATTTTTTTCTGTCTTAAAACTTAAACTCCATCTGAAAGCCAGTGAGAAAGGGAAAGAATATGAAGGAAGTCTGAAAACAGATTTTTAAAAATAAAATAATTTCTCTAATATTCTTCCTCTTCTTTCTTTTCCTAGTAGTTTCTTTACTTTCTCTTTTATTTCATGTGAGTGTTTATTTTGAATTCTTTATTTTCTTAGCACTTTTTGTTGGATCTCAATACATCTATGGTTACAAGTATTGTGTTCCTCTTCCTCTCCTCCCCCCTAATTTTCCTCTTTTCCTTTCTCATCCATGTTCCTTTGCTTTCTTAACTCTAATCTGTGAAAATTATAGTTCCCATTGGATAAAAATGTTTTGACTATTTCATCTAAGATTCTGAGATTATTGACTTGAAAGAAAAAAGAGTTATAAACCACCCCAGATAGATCCTCTCAGGAGTAAGCAGCGATAATTGATTCTTTGCAACAACAAAAAGTTTCAGTTATACAAGCCTTGGAAACTAGCCAGAGGCTAGTGAACAGTAGAAAATCATGATGGAGATTAAACCACATGTGTTCCAATCTTTTCTGGGGCAAGTCATTTAATTCTGAGGGTCTCAGTTTCCTCATTTAGACAAGAGAGAGTTGCATGGTCAATATTTAAGTTTTTTTCCAGCTACAGCATTCTGTAATTGTAGATTCTAGTTAAGGCTGCAAAGAGAGAACTATTTATATGTGGCAAATGCCCTAGGAGCCACTTCCTCATAATTCTAAAACAACACATATTGATGGAATATTTATTATATAACCAGCTTTGCTAAGCCACTGGGAGTTTAAAAGCATACTATTAGATTAAAAGTAAAAATGTCTTGAACTTGAAAAGCAATAATGATTATGTTTATCTTTGCTCTGGAATTCTCATTCTGTGGAATAGGTATGGGATGAAATGAGGAAGCATGTTACCTAATTAATTCACTAAAATCAGGCAGGTAATCATCTCTACAGCAACAAGATCAAAATCTAAATTTTCAGTTCTGTAAGTCATTTCGTCCTTCAAAATTTTGCCATCTTACGAAGGTAAGTATGTGGTCGTGGTACAAGTGGGGGTGGAAGAAGACTCAGGTAAAAATTTAGGTAAATAGTTAAAGATAAAAGGTGTATATAGGGCTTCCCTGGTGGCGCAGTGGTTGAGGGTCCGCCTGCCGATGCAGGGGACACGGGTTCGTGCCCGGGTCTGCGAGGATCCCGTGCCGCGGAGCGGCTGGGCCCGTTAGCCGTGGCCGCTGGGCCTGCGCGTCCGGAGCCTGTGCTCCGCGGCGGGAGAGGCCACAACGGTGAGAGGCCCGCGTACCGCAAAAAAAAAAAAAAAAAAAAAAAAAAAGGTGTATATAATCAACTGCTAAATACAGACTCAAAGCAGGAAGCCAAAATAGAACTGCTGGAATGGCCTTGTGGGAAAAGGAGAATTGAATTTAATCCTGATTGCTTGACTGAATAGATGGAGGAGAACATGGAAGAGCATTTATGTGATAATTAACACAAAATTATGGTGGGGGGTGGTTGAAAGGAGCTTTTTTTTTTTTTTTTGGCGGCACGCGGGCCTCTCACTGTTGTGGCCTCTCCCGTTGCGGAGCACAGGCTCCGGACGCGCAGGCTCAGCGGCCATGGCTCACGGGCCTAGCCGCTCCGCAGCATGTGGGATCCTCCCGGACGGGGGCACGAACCTGTGTGCCCTGCATCGGCAGGCAGACTCTCAACCACTGCGCCACCAGGGAAGCCCTGGAGCTATTTTTTTTACTGTAGTGGAACAATTCTGCTGTCTTGCAGTAAACACAAGGTAGGGTGGGGTTAGAATATGGAGGGCTTGGGAACTCACATAGAAGTGTTTGTATTTAATCTCACAGGCAATAGGAAAGCAGATTACTGAGCTGGCAAGGGTATTATGAAAAAGATGAGAGACAGGCTATGAAACTATAAATATTCATGTAAGAATTCATAATATTCATGTAGGTATATTACGGACAGGCCAGATTTAAAAAGATATTTTGAAGAAAGATTTAATAGAACTTGAAATAGCTAGATATAGGCAAAAAGAAGAGTTTAAGAGTGTCCTAATTTTTGTTATTTATACTTTCAAATGGAGATATTTACTCAGCCCTTCCTTCATGTGAAATAAAATTCTCCTGGGGAATGCTATAATATTGTCCAACGTAGGCCAGCCTAAGGGTGCTGATGCAGATTCCATCAAGATTATCAACCTTTTGCAATTTTTTTGTTTGCTTTTAAAATAGTTGATTCAGAGTTGAGACTCCCTTTAAATAGAAGCTTATTTATTTTAACACTCTAAAGCAGTGATTCTCAGGGGTTTACGAGGTCAAAGCGATTTTCATAATAATTCTAAGATGTAATTTGTCATTTTCACTCTCATTTTCTCAGGAGTGTATAATAAAGTTTACCAGGGGCTACATTTTGAGTGATATTGCATAAACTGAATGCAGAAGCAGATGAGAATGCAGCTGTCTTCTAAGCCAGATATTACAGAGATTTGTAAAAATAAAAACAAGGTCACTCTTCATAGTAGTTTTTTTTGGAATATATAGTTATCCGTAATTTAAAATGTTATTTATGCTAACATGTTATGTGCTTATTGTTATCTTAAAATAAATTAATAGGTCACTATTTTTTTATATTTCTCAGCTTTAATTTCTAATACAGTAAATGACAGTACTACAGTAAAAAACATAGAGAAACAAAAATTCTTCAGGATCCTCAATAATTTTTAGGAGTATAAAGAGGTCACGAGACCAAAAAGTTTGAGAACATTTCCTCTGAAGTGATACTCTCCAAGGCTGGCTAAAAGAGAGAAAAAGATTTTCCTCTGAATATGCTATGTTCCTTATGTTGTTACTGACTAGTCGCCCATCATAGTGATGTCAGAGAAGTTACCTCTCAATCGCTTTTCTAGCTTATTTATTTACCTCGAATTGCCATGCCTGGGTTTCTAAATAACGAGTAATGATATTTCTTACCTGTGCTCAATAATTTCCTAGGAGAGGACGTTATATGAAAGGTTTGAAGTCCCTTTCTTTTCCCGATAGAAGGCAGCCCTTCAGCAGCCGAAGCAGACAGCCAGGAATGTAGAAAGCTTTGGGTAGCAGAACTCCCCGCTGCTTCTCCGGATCCAGCAGCCGTCTGGGGGAGGAGAGTGCCTAGCCCTTTGGAGAAAGGAGGAAGAAGGTGGAGGGAGGAGACTGTTCTGGCACGCCTCAGACCCGCCTTAAACGTGAGCTCTTTCCTAGGGCAATGGAACCTGAAATACAGTGTCAGAGAATACGGGAATATCTTTTAATGTAAAATCACGGTTTTAATGAAATCATTTCTTCTGTTGCAGTTCTGGCCCTTCAAAGCTTGTACCTCTTTCCGAAATACATCCAAGCACTTAAAAAAAAAAAGCACCTGCTTGGTCAATTAGAAGCATCTTTTCTCGCATTAATCTTTCTCTTTTGAAACTTTCCACTCAGACTTCAGCACATTTTTTTTTCTCATCTACCACTGCTGAATAATCAGCCCTACAAGATAATTCCTATAATGTAATCACACCACTTAAAATGAAACTTTTAAAGAAGAGAGCGTTACTATCACAGCTTTGAAAGTAACTAGCAGAAACAAAGTTTCTTAGACAATTTTCTCTTGAACATGTGCTAAATTGTATTACCTTGCTAGCAAGGGAATTAACAAGGTGATTTTTGTTTGTTTTTGCTTTTTTGCCAATACAGAGACTGTATGGAAACAGAGGGGTTCTAGAGTTAGGAAACAAAATGCTTATATAAGCAGCTAGTTGAGGTGTTTTTGTTGTCGTTGTTTATTTGCTTGTTTTTGTTTTTAACAAGATAGAGTTTTCATTTCATAAGGTCATAAAACATCATGTCCACAGCAGTGATTACAAAGGAAGTCTAAGATAGGATGGGCTGAAGGTGCTTGGTGCAGTGACTATCAAAAGAAAAAAAAAAAAGCACATTTAAGAAGCGCAGCAACTAGAAAAAGCCCGTGCGCGGCAATGAAGACCCTACGCAGCCAAAGATAAATAGATAGATAGATAAATAAATAAATAAATTTATATATATAAAAAAAGTGTATGATAAGACTATACACGATTGAAACTGAAATAAGTTTTTATCCTCTGTGTTGTCCAATCGGGCCAATTAACACAAAAGCATTAAGTAAACTGTGATTTAAATAAGTAGAACACTAAGCAAGTTCATTTTAAATGGTCCATTGCCAATTATTTCTCTCCAGCTATAAAGATATATAATGCATAATTCACCCATTTCTTACTTTTGGGACAAACATTTTTTCCTTTGACATAGAGCAACCCAAATGTCTCTATGTCCTACCTACTTCACAGGGTTGTTTGTGAAGATTAAATGAGATGATGACAGCTCTTTGAATATTTTATTTTTTTGTGAGATCCTAGATAAGAGCATATATATATTTTTAACATCTTTATTGGAGTATAATTGCTTTACAATAGTGTGTTAGTTTCTGTTGTATAACAAAATGAATCAGCTATACATATATCCCCATATCTCCTCCCTCTTGTGTCTCCCTCCCACCCTCCCTATCCCACCCCTCTAGGTGGTCACAAAGCACCGAGCTGATCTCCCTGTGCTATGCGGTTGCTTCCCACTAGCTATCGATTTTACATTTGGTAGTGTATATATGTCCATGCCACTCTCTCACTTTGTCCCAGCTCACCCTTCCCCCTCCCCGTGTCCTCATTCTTTGAATATTCTAAAGCACCAGACAACTATAACGCTGTGTGCCCTCTCACTTATTCTCACTCATGTAGCTTATACAATGGAGAAAAGATTTAAAAAATAAAATGTCTCTGCTGTTCTCTTAATCTGATGTAAACATTTATGTATTAGGTGGAATCATTTTTTCCTGGAAATATTTTAACAACTAGATAACTACCTGTTTAGATATCATACAATGTGAAGGCTGGGAGAGGAATTAGGTCAGTATTTCTCAGACTTTTGGATTTGATGAACCATTAAGAATAATAACAACAACAATGACAATAATGAAGAAGAGATAAACACTGAGTGGATAACTTTACATTTTACCAAGTAAGGACATTAAAAATCTAAAAAATTTTATATTTTTTGTTTCTTGAGAGGACAAGTTAACATCAAAAAATTTATGACATACTAACAGAATAAAAGAATCTTTTAAAGTGAGTGCATTAACTTTAGGAAAAACTCATTACTTTTCCCTTCATTTTATCACAAATAGGGAACATTTCAATACAGATTGCTATCAGTCCTCAGATAGTGATTAGAATCCTTTAAAGACTATCAATAACTGCACCATAACCACTAGTCTATCTTTATTAAATGACTTACATTTCACAATAATGCCAACTCAAGTTAAACCGAGTATTTTTCCTAGGAGCTTACTTGAAACAATTGGCTTTTCCACAAACCAATAAATAAACATATGCACACAATACTTACATCTTGACAACTAACAGTTAAATAAGCCAAAGGGAAAAAAACAATAATATGTATGTGTTAAACATAATTTGCTAAGGTGTAAGATTGTGGACCTGGAATTTATGGGAAGTGTTACTGACCTTTGTCTTATGAGGTGATATGCTTTTTATTTTCTTCCACAACTAACGGAGCATCAAGTGTGGAACGTCTGTCTTTCAAGTTGCAGGTCAAAGTCACCACATTAAAGCTCCCCATAAGGCTAAACTTCAAATACGTGAGCCACGTGTGTTACAAAATTTTTTTTTCAAAGCTGCCAATGAAGTTGATTAGTTATTGACACATCAAGAAGGGAATTTTCTCAACCGCTGTGATTCCGAAAGTTTGGTTGCACCAAAGAGAAAGAGGTGAAGGAACGGAGGTTCTGGATACAAAGTCTCGGCTTGAGGGCCAGGGGAACTCAGGTTTAAACCGTTGCTGCAGACCCACCATTTGGGGCAGGATGTAACTTTTACTTGGAAAGTGGTGGTGGTGTGCTACTATTTCGTGTTCCTTTTCTGAGGTTCCAAAAGGCTGGGACACACCCGGCCTTCCTCTGGCAGTTCTTCCTTGGTCTTTCTTGAGAAACCAGTCTCAGATCTCTCCCTTCTTCCCCAGACACTAACTCGGAGGTGGCGAGTTCTGTTTCACGGAGACCCCAAAGCAAGAGGCAAGGCGGGAAAAAACCCCCTCTCCTCGGCAGCGCGGGAGGCGGTGCAGGCGCCTTACGTAATCTGCGCGCTGCACGCTGGGAAATCCGCCTCCCCGAGCCTGCGCACTCGCGTGTACGCCGGGCTTCCTCGTTCCTGTGCTTTGGCTGACGAGTAAGTTCCCGATGCCGTCGAGCCGCAGACTGCTCTCGGGCAGGGGCTGTGGGGATGAGCGCCGATGAGAGTGTGACAGGGTGTGAAGCAAGGCAGTGAGAGAGGGTGGACACTTACCTGGAGGGTCTCTAGTGGGGCTGAAACGCTAGTGGGGAAGAAAGGAGGGGCGCGGCGGGAAGTGAGTAGCAAGATAGGTGGGATGGCCTGGTAGGCCGAGATGGCGGTGGGAGGAAAGAGAAGGTGAGGAGAAAATGGTTGCACAAGGCCTGGGGGTAGTGCTTGGTAATGAGGAAGGCACCAACACCTCAGATTGCACAGCCGGGGTCAATGGCTGTGAATGGTATTTGTCACAGGTGGGGAGGCCCAGCCTCTAGACCAGGCCTTGATTCAGCTGAGGGCTTAAACTATGACAGAAAATCTGTTTTTACAGAAGCAGAATTACCTGATTAGAAGAGTTTTGATTTGACATACATGCATGTTCTTTTACTTTGAGAGAGGTGAGAAGAGGTGTAAAAGGAAAAGGGAAGAGAAAAAAGAGGAAGGGAGACGAGAACCACTCTCGTGTTCGCTTCTCGGAAACATTCTCAGACTTTCCCAGGCAGAGTGAGCACTACTGTGCTTGTGTAGTATTTTCAGCGTCTTACCGTTATAGCGCTTAAATTTATATACTAGAAAGTTACCGACAGGAATGTAGAAGCACTATATGGAATTTACTAAACAGACATCTTTTTTTTTTTTTTTTTTGGTACGCGGGCCTCTCACTGTTGTGGCCTCTCCCGTTGCGGAGCACAGGCTCCGGACGCGCAGGCTCAGTGGCCATGGCTCACAGGCCCAGCCGCTCCACGGCATGTGGGATCTTCCCGGACCGGGGCACGAACCCGTGTCCCCTGCATCGACAGGTGGACTCTCAACCACTGAGCCACCAGGGAAGCCCAAAACAGACATCTTTATTATTTGTTGTTGCTGTCTTTCTGTCATATATGTGAATATTATACATGACTAAGCAAACAGATTCATTACAATTTTCCAGGTCAGCAGAGTTTCTCAAAAAGCAAGCAAAGTAAATGATAACTTGAGTGTAGACAGAGATCCTTATCTGTTAGGGTGTAGAGACTATACCATTCTAGGTTTCAACATTTTTCAAGTTTAAACTTAATCTTTCAGACTCCCAGGGAAATTATCTTCAGAATTTATGGGAAAGTAATTTAAAAGTAAAATTTGATGCTATATGAAGGTAAGATAGGACAGTGGAAACAAAAGTCTCTTGTAGACTAGAAGAGATCTTGGTTCTAGTCTGGCACGGTTTTACATGTTTGAATTTGGTCAACTATCTCTGCCTCTATTTTCACATCTGTAAAATTGAGATTGAATTAGATGAACTGTAAGATTTGTTTCAACATTAGGATTTTGTGAAGGCTGAAAAATCCTGAATGAATCCCGATACAAGGCAGAAAGTGCCAAAGAGACAGGCTTGGCCGACTGCATATAGAGGGAGTAGAAGAAAATCATGGGAATGGCAGGTTGGCCCAGGTGATATATGACTTTGGATGCTCTACCATAGAATTTGAGCTTATTCTGGAGCAATGAATGGTCAAGGGAAGGTTTTTTGAGTTAAGGGAATGCAGTAATCAGAGTTTTGAAAGACTGCCCAAACAGCAGTTGGTAGAATGAAACAGAGAAGGGAGAATTTGAGTAGGTTAGGTAAGTGACAAATAATGAGAGCCCAAACTAACAGTGGCAGGAGGAGTGGAAAGAAAGGGAAGGATTCAAGAGAGCTGCAGCATGAGTTTGTACCTAAAATTGACATTGCTCTAAACTTTGCAGCTCTTGCCTCCAGAATATGGCCAGTCACCTTGTAAAACCTGATTCTAGAAATTGCAAGAGACCAAGAGAGTTGGAGGTAATCTTTGTGCTTGTGGAGCCTTACTCTTTTATTTTATATACGTCTCAAATTTTTTCCATTAAAGATAATTCTACTGATAAATGGAATTTAATGTCTTCATATTCCCAGAGCTGGGATTGTCCCAGCAGGAACTATGTTGACTCCAGCTGCCTTTTCACTAAGTATAGGCCTCCAGGAAACTATTGGGAGGTTTCTTTGTGGTAATTTGTGATCTAGAGACAGAAGTGGGTTCATGCCTTTATAATACATAAGACTTTACATAATTATTTTGATATCTAAGTAGGATACCTAGGTACTATACTTGCTGATAGTTTTGAAAAAGAGCACTGCATCCTGCCTTTCGTCACTACTACCCCACCAATTGATCTGTTTCCATTTGGAACATTATTTGTTCCCTTAAAGATTATGTTATCTTGCAAAAATTTGCAAACATATGGCTGTTATCCAAATGAAAGTTTTGCTCTTTTGCTATGGAAAACATCTGCTGGCTCAAGATACAGGAAACTTTTTCATCAGGGGATTAATACTATTTTCAAAGTCTAAACACATAATAAAATTATTATGTTGAACAAAGTTGGGCCTAAAAGTTTCCTGGTTAATAAAATTACAAATAACTAATCAGGACACAAGAGTATATAATTTCCAGCATGTTTGCTTTTTTCTGAAAGAAGTTTTATTTGCTTTTTTTTTTTTTTTTAACAGAATGTATATATCTTAAGCATCTTGCTAGCAATTTACGTATTTTCTCTACTTTCTTTTGTTAGCCTCAAATGCCAGATAGTCCACAACTGTCCTGTCTTGGAAAATCAGATTCTTCTTTCTCTGAAAGCTCTGGACTATTTTATAAAGATGAAGCCCTGGAGAAAGATTTGAATGGTGATCTATAAAGTGCTTGTATTTCTATACATTGATATTATAATATGGAAAGTTTATTATAGTTAACTTAGTGATTTATTTTTGAACAGATATGAGCAAGGAAATTAATCTAATGTTGTCTACATATGCAAAGATCTTAAGGCAAGTACTTATAGTATATTCTCTTGATTTTACACACAGAAGTTTTCTTCTGGAAACTCCGTAATGGGAAGTTTAGTGCAGGGGCTACAAAACCTATCTAGTAATTATAATTTTGAAATTTCTTATTCTACCTCAGTTTCTTATAATAGATTAGTTGTTTATTTTCAAAGACTACCGTTTCTACTAAACATCTTTTGATACTCTCAGAGTTGAAACGAGGCTGGATATATTTTATTCTCTAACTATCAATACATGATAAAACACTTAAATTTTTATGAAAAAACTTTCAGAAAGATACCATTTGGTGAAGTTAACCATAATAATGGAGTGATATTAAAGATAAATATATTTATGAAATGTTTAAATATTATCAATATATATGAAGGCTGAATTTAAATATTCTATTGGCCTGAGACTATAATGTTTTATAAGGTGTTTTTTAAAACTACTGGACAGTCACTGTATTTGAATAATGGTTTGTGTGGCTGTTAAGACAATGTATATAGTTTAGTATTAGAATTATAATGTGTAAGATACACATTCTGCTGTGTGAAGGGACTTTGAGTAGTCAAAAATATTTGTGGAACTAATTTAACTTTTACTGAGCAGTGCTTGTAAATTAATGAAGCTTTTTGATATACAAAGCCATTTAAATGAAATAGCTAACATATATAGCATAATAGGACACGTCACTATGATAGTGTATTTAGATGTTACGACTATTTAGTTTAATGTAAAACTTTTTTTCCCCATTAGTGAGAGAGCAGCAGTAGATGCATCTTATATTGACGAGATAGATGGACTCTTCAAAGAAGCCAATACTATTGAAAACTTTCTAATACAGAAAAGAGAGCTCCTGAGACAGAGGTTTACGGTGATTGCAAACACACTACACAGATAAAATTGTGTACTTAAAATAAGCTGAGAATTTAAGCCCAGTATTGTTGTAATGAAAGAATGGCATTTGTGCTCTGAATGCTCTCCAGTTGTTAAGAAAATGTATACCTTAAATATAGAAGGGGAAACTCCTTAAATTTCTTTTCTCGATTTAAAAGGGGCATTAAGCTGGACATTAATATGATACATAGCTTTTCTTTTGAGAGTCAAATATTTGTCATATTTTATAAAAGTGTAAACTATTTAAATTGTATATGGAGCCTCTTCTTTTTTTTTCCTTAAACCTCCTAACCTTTCTTAAATTTCTAAGACTCAGTGAGTTAATTTGATAATATTTAACAACATTGCACTTTTTCTTTTAGAATATTTTGTTTAAATAGCAGATAGATAGCTTTGGAGATGGTTTTAAGATGTTTTTCATGGTCAGCATTGAAAAAAATTAAAACCCAAAAGTAATTTGTCCAGTTTCTCAATATGTAGTTAAACTGTGCTATTGCTATTTAATATTACCATTTGATTATTTTCACTATTATTATTATACATTGCTAATAAAAATTTGGTTTAAAATTATTGTCTTGTGGTAAAATAAAAACCAGAAATTACTAACCAGAACTTTATATGAATTGACTTTTTTACACATCAGCCATATCAATGGTGCAGTTAATGAAGTATATTTAGAAGCCTTAGCAGCTAGCTGTGTGGTATAGGATAAAGATTAGTGGTCCAGAAGTAAAGAGATTGTTTAAACAATTCAATCTCAGTGAGTCATTTCAATCCTATTATAATTCAGAAATTGAATTCGGACTAGGAAATCTCTACTATTTATCTAGCTGAAAAAATTCTCCCTTTGTTGGAAGGTACTGCTATGATTTTATTGAAAACTTTTAATGTTATATAATTACATGTGATAGCTGTATTGATCAGATTTTTAAAAATCACAGCACCAATTGTTCAATCATACAGATAATTCGATCTATTATTTGTATATTTTGCCTATATAAGCAATTACAAATTTGGACATATTTACAGGCAGTACTACAGGGAATTTGGTATTCCTCAGGTGGACAGCATGTTTGCCTTGCTGCCTTCTAAATGTTAAAATCTCATTTCATCAAATTACTATTTTAAGTCATATATACCACATATAATAAATATTCATACAAGAAAGCACTGAAAACAGTGAAATAAAAGAATATTTACTAAAAGTATTGGTTATTAAGTGGAAAAAATTACTTGATTTGTAGAGGGATATGTTAACGTCACAGGATAGGTTGGAGGTCAATGAAGATTAGAAATGGGATTTTTAAAATTTTTTATTAAAAAAAATTTTTTAAACATCTTTATTGGAGTATAATTGATTTACATTGTTGTATTAATTTCTGTTGTATAACAAAGTGAATCATCTATACATATACATATATCCCCATATCCCCTACCTCTTGCGTCTCCCTCCCACTCTCTCTATCCCACCCCTCTAGGTGGTCACAAAGTATCCAGCTGATCTCCCTGTGCTATGCGGCTGCTTCCCACTAGCTATCTGTTTTACATTTGGTAGTGTATATTTGTCAATGCCACTCTCTCAGTTTGTCCCAGGTTACCCTTCCCCCTCCCCATGTCCTCAAGTCCGTTCTCTACATCTGTGTCTTTATTCCTGTCCTGCCTCTAGGTTCTTCAGAACCATTTTTTTTTTTTAGATTCCATGTATATGTGTTAGCATACGGTATTTGTTTTTCTCTTTCTGACTTACTTCACTCTGTATAACAGAGTCTAGGTCCATCCATAGAAATGGGATTTTTAAATACTGAGTGCAACAGGAAGACTGTCTCTCTCTGAGTTGATATGACAAATCAGCTGGATTTTGAGTTATTCTGTTACCTGAGAGTTATTTAATGTAAATACAGAGATGACTCTGCTGGCCTATCATCATTAAGAAATGTTCTTGAGTTATTTTTTTCCTAAGCATTTGTTATTAATGTGAAAGATAAGGCTAACATTGTTTCAGAGTGGATTTCGCATTATATTTGTTATATCTTGATAGTGTCACCATTGTTCAGCATCTGGTTCTTCCCTGTGTAGGTTAAATTTGATCATTTCATTGGGTGTGTATAAGACTAGGGAACTGATTTTTAGTCACAGTGTGTTTACTGGTCAGAACATCTACCTCCGGGGAAAAAGTTCCTGAAAGCCTAATTAATGCTTATTTTTTAATCAAATTGGATGTCTTTGGTACCATCCACATGAGAATAATTATCTCACAACTGGAAATATGCTATTGCAGGAATATATTTGCCCTTTGATTTATACTTATCACTCATTTCAATAAGATTTCATGAAGTTTATAAATTATTCTTCACTAATTACAAATCAAAATATATTTTGAGTCTCTTTGTACATCATGATCTGCTAGACACTGTGGGGAGTACAGAATAGTTTAAGATACTCTGTTCTCCCTTCTGACAAGTTTGACCACTCTTTTTTTTTTAACATCTGTATTGGAGCATAATTGCTTTATGATGGTGTGTTAGTTTCTGCTTTATAACAAAGTGAATCAGCTATACATATACATATATCCCCATATCTCCTCCCTCCTGCGTCTCCCTCCCACCCTCCCTATCCCACCCATCTAGGTAGTCACAAGGCGCCGAGCTGATCTCCCTGTGTAAGCACTCTTTTCTTGAAATACACTTACGTGTCTTTGCTAGGAAGACATGATATGTCAATGTTAAAAGTATTTCTGTGGCACTAACTCCTTTTAGTGGAAGTTACTAGAAGGCTTTCGCAAGGGGGTCAGATAGGTAGATTTTTTTTTTTTTTTTTTTTTGCAGTACGCGGGCCTCTCACTGTTGTGCCCTCTCCCGTTGCGGAGCGCAGGCTCCGGACGCGCAGGCTCAGTGACCATGGCTCACGGGCCTAGTTGCTCTGCGGCATGTGGGATCTTCCCGGACCGGGACACGAACCCACCTCTCCTGCATGGGCAGGCGGACTCTCAACCACTGCGCCACCAGGGAAGACCAGATACGTAGATTTTTTTTTCTTTTTTGGTACGCGGGCCTCTCACTGCCGTGGCCTCTCCCGTTGCGGAGCACAGGCCCCGGACGCGCGGGCCCAGCCGCTCTGCGGCATGCGGGATCCTCCCGGACCGGGGCACGAACTCGCGTGCCCCGCATCGGCAGGCGGACTGCCAACCACTGTGCCACCAGGGAAGCCCCAGATAGGTAGATTTTGAAATGGGTTTTTGGAAAGGAAAGGGAGGATATTTCAGGCAGGGAAAAATTTGATCAGAGGCACAGAAGAAAAAAACGTGGTAAGTCATTTTACTGGGCTGAGAATTCACAAAGGGGAATAGTGTATCATCTAAACTGCTAGAGAGCAGGACAGAATCTGTTCTCAATTTGTAGCACAGTATTTGATACATTGGAGCTCAGAAATGTTAAATTAATAAATTATTTATGATTATTAGTTTTTTAAGGGTATACCTTCACAGGGCTTTAGTCATACTAGATTGTTAGAGAATGTTTTGCAAATTAAGTGAATAGAAAAGGAAAGGTGAGATGCTAGAAAGGCAGAGAGACAAAGGATGAAAGGTAGGTTGTGGCCAGATTGTAAAGTCCTTTGTTGACAGATTAAATTTGGACTTTATTCTGTAAAGGAAGAGGAGATCTGAATCATTCAGAGGAGAGGAGTGGCGTAATGAAATTGATCCCCTGGATCAACTGAATTGTAGTGTGAGGACAGATTTGAAAGAGGAAAGTTTAGGGAGGGAGACCACTATTGGTGGTCCAATTTCAGTATTTCTAACAGCAACTTACTATAGATAGGTTGTTGGGATACTTGTTCTGGAAATGAGACCAAGAGTGGTTGCAGGCATTTTGAAGTCCTGCCCTTTAATCCCCACCCCCTTCTATTCTGTCAGTGAGCCAGGGACAGCCCAGGAAGTGAGCGTTTCACTGCCAGTCAATGTGAGGATTTGGAAATCACAGGATCTGCTGCTACTGAACTCGATACAAAGATGTTTTTTCAAATCTTTCTACGTTTCGTCAGCAATCTTTCTACCATTGTAACTGGTTTCCTTTCTGTGGTAGTACACTGGATTCCAGGTAGGGGATTTGCCCCTTCCTCTTCCTCTTTCTCCTTTTTCTACCAGCCTGAACTTAGATCTCTGTGCCTCTTTCCTGAAGAATACTAGGGGCTTCTGAAGTTTTCCAATCTGTGTGGAGCAGATACACGCGGCAGCACTGCAGAGCTGGGAGTTAAAGAAGATTGAGTCAGGATTTGTTTACTTGTTTTCAGGGAAACAGCCTTTCTGTTTGTATATTTTATACAACATAAAGGGGTGGGATTCAGGGTTTAGGAATTCTCTTGGATCTGCAATAGGAAGAATATTCACTATTTAGAATTTTCTCATTTGAGAATCACTGCTACATGTTCTAATGTAAATGTTTGGTTCTTCTGTTTGCATTCTGGGGGACTGCCTTAAAACCTCTGTTTATTGTTTTGTAGCTTTCTGTTGTATCTACTAACTGTTACATGATTTTATTCTTGAAATTGGCTGATATAGAGCTATTAGACATCATACTGATATGCACTAAAAACTTTAAAGTTATTTAATTCGGGGGTGGTGGTGATGGTGTGACGAATTGGGAGATTGGGATTGACATATATACACTAATATGTATAAAATGGATAACTAATAAGAACCTGCTGTATAAAAAATAAATAAAATTCAAAAATTCAAAAACAAAACAAAACAAAAAAACAAGAGAAAACCTCATTGTCCTTCAACCACACATTCCCATTGTTCTTGAAACCTGCTTTATGGGGGGATGGCACCTGAAGAGGGAAAATAACAACCGCCCAGGCTGTTATATCTTTCTGATAAATACCAGGCTGCAGTCACTTGTGAACGTTTCCCTCATTAGGTTTGGGTAATTAATTGCTGAGTCTTGCTGCTTTCTTTTGAGAAAGGGACAGTATATAAAATATATCTTATAAAAAATATGCTGCATCTGATTTAAGAATAAATGCTCAATTTCAGGGCTGCAAAAAAATGAAAAATAAAAAAATAAATTATTTAATTCAGTAATGTAGTGCTTGCTCTACGTAAGGCAATGTGTTAGGTAATGGGGTGGAGACAAAAACAAGACCCTGTACTCAAGGAGTACTGGTAGTAGAAGTCATAAACTATATTCATCTTTATCACACTAGGTGGAGTAAGACAAATGCCGTGAGAGAGCTAAAACAGATGCTGTGTGATTTCAGACTAAGGAGAATCAGTTCTTACTATATGAAATGGGAATATTGTGTTTATGAAGATGGTGACATCTTGAAGGATGCATCACCTTAAGTAGATGAGAAATATCCTAGGTGAAGACAGGTATACGATTATGATGAGAAGAGACTGGAGAGCGGTCCAGTTTGGCTGGAGGAGAAGGTATTAGTGAGAGGCATTACTGGACAGGTAGGTTGGTGTGAGACTGTACAGTGCCTTCATCAATGCCTGGCCAAGTAGTTCAGACATTATTTGGTAGACAGTGAGGAGTCATTAGTAAAGGTTTTATAGAGGAATATACAACACAATCAGATCTGTGGCTTAGAAGATGAATTCAGTAGCAGTGCTCCCTAATGCTTTTACGTTATAGCTCACATAGAAAATGATAATATTTTTACTGCATAGTGGAGTAAATTGGATGGGATCTGGAACCCCATGAGCTGTGTAGAGCTGGAGGTGATTGACATGGGGCCTCGGCCATCCTAAGGACTAAGGGGATCAAGAGGCCCACCAATTAGGAAGCTCTGGCATAGATGATAGCTTCCCTATCTAGTTTCAATGTAAGAGGCTGTGATAATATCCATCTAAGAGGTTGTGAGGACCTAAATTATGACAGTAGAAAGGAAGTTACTGCTAGGCAAGAGAATATGAAGCATCAGTGCTTATGAGAACAGGTTCAGGCTGCAAGAAAAATTGGGGGAGCTACCCAGGAGAGGTGGACTGGTAAAAATCTTTGCAAAGGATTTGTCCCAGGCACCCTTGCAAACTTCTGAGCCCTAGTAATATATAATGGCTACCCTATATCATCCCCTTGTCCTCTTCCTGGCATTGTGTGGGTATAATCAGCAGAATTTAACCACTTACTGAATGTTAGGGGGACAGTGAAGGAAGACAAATTCAAGGCCCACAGAGATTTTGAAGCTATGTTATTTAGCAGGTGGGAAAATTGATTTGGAAGGGAGAAAATGAAAAATTCTCTTTTGACATGTTGAGAGTCACCTGCAAGAAGTAATTGGTGAAAATAAGGGACTAGATGAGATTACCAAGGGAGAGTGCTGAGGTTAAAGAGTAAAGGTCCAAGGTCAGACTTTAGGAACACATTCATGAGGTGATAAGAAGAGGAACCAATAAAGGGAATTAACTTTTGGAAATTATCTATTATTATTATATTTAATTATGATGATGGACTTGAACAGGAAGTTTTATCTGCCTTTTATTCTCATTATCCACATTTTATCATTGAAAAATCTGAGGCTCAGAGTGATTAGTAACTTGCCCAAGGTTGCTAGCTAGTAAGTAGGAAGCTGGCATAAAGCAAACAGAGGAAGCAGGAAAGTTAGAAAAGTGCAATGTCTCAGAAGCTAAGAATAGAAAGGGGGTTAAGGAGCTGGTGCCTACAATATCAAGCACTATGGGAAATATGAAGAATATATAATAAACTGCCACCAGGATGCTATGGAGTACAGAACATAAACATGTAAATGTTTTCTAAAATGTAACATGTTTTAAGTTCATGAATCTCTATTAAGACAAATACCCAATCAGGGTATTCAGTTTACTTCTACTTAAGTAAGAGGAGTAAAAGATCTGACCTCAGGGAACTTATTTTAATCTAAGAGTGAAAATAAGATAAATATGCATAATAATAATAAAAGTAGTAAGATAAATACCAGAGGGTTTCCTTTTCTAAGTTTTCAAAGCATCCTCTTTATACCTCTAATCTTGTGGTTCTCAAATTTTATTGTAGTATGCCTAAGAATACCTGCTTGCCCTACCTCAGAGATTCTGATTTCTTAGGTCCAGAGTGGGGTCCATGAATCTGCTCATTAGCAATAACACCAGGTATTTCTGTTACAAGTAGACCCCAGGCCAGACCTTGAGAAATAATGCTCAAACAAAACGCTGACTACAGTATAAATGATCTACTTATATGTCTGTTTCCTAGGCAGTGAGTTCCTTTACGTCTGAGTTCTAACACTTTTTATCCCTCAGCAGTGCCTATCACTTTGTTGAATGAATAAATAATTCAAAGAAAGAAGATATTACATCTTGTTGATTGGTCATTGAAAGCTACATAAATAATAGGTAACATTGTTTGAGGGACTTCCATGGTGGCGAAGTGGTTGGGAATCCGCCTGCCAATGCAGGGGACACAGGTTCGATCCCTGGTCTGGGAAGATCCCACATGCCATGGAGCAACTAAGCCCGTGAGTCACAACTACTGAGCTTGTGCTCTAGAGCCCGCAAGCCACAACTACTGAGCCCCTGTGCCACAATTACTGAAACCCAGGTGCCTAGAGCCTGTGCTCCGCAACAAGAGAAGCCGCCGCAATGAGAAGCCCATGCACTGCAATGAAGAGTAGCCCCTGCTCACCTCAACTAGAGAAAGCCTGCACGCAGCAACAAAGACCCAATGCAGTCAAAAATAAATTTAAAAAAAATTTATAAAAAAAGACTCAAAAAATTGTTTGAGTATTTACTATGTTCTAAAAACTTAATATAACCTAACCTGTTTATTATTTATAGCCTTAGGAGAAATAAGGATTATTATTATTCCTATCTTAGAAGGAGGAAGCAGCACAGAGAGGTGGTCTTCCTCAAGGCTAATTATTTGGAAAATGGGAGGCCAAGATTTGAACCCAAGCATTCTAGAGCCAGTCAGAGCCTGGGCCCACACTCTTAAGTATTACAGTATGCTGCCTCTTAAAGGAAATAGCATTTCAGATAGACTTTGAACAATAGATAAAATTTCCTTAGGGATAGATTAGTGGGAAGGACATTCAGGGTGAAAGTGAATTTTCTTTGGGAAATCAGGAAATAGTTGGGTTTGACCAAATTGTTACTTATAGGAAAGTAGAAGGACTCAAGTGCTCTAAACTCAATTTTTGAAAGAGTTGAAAGAAGTGGGATAATAGGTACAATATTATAAAATGTTCTGCTAAAACAATAGTGTCCCTATGTTTTAGTTAGGTTTTCTAGTTTAGACTTCATCACTGTTAAAGTTTTATGAAATAAAATAGAAGACTATATTTTATAGTATCTAATTAATTATGTACTTGACCACCCCTCTGTGTTAGGAAATACTGCCTGTGAACACTGAATAAATATGAAATAAAGGGATAATTTTCAGCTCTATTATAAAATAATGACTTTTTTGTGGCTTTTGAATTTCAGGTAATTTCAGACCAGGTTTCACTGCATAATTTAATTTATGATACCTTTTTCCTAGAAAATGCCATGTTCACTCATGTGTGTACCATTAAAATAGCAGAAATTAGGGGCTCCCCTGGTGGCGCAGTGGTTAAGAATCCGCCTGCCAATGCAGGGGACATGGGTTTGAGCCCTGGTCCGGGAAGATCCCACATGCCGTGGAGCAACTAAGCCCGAGCGCCACAACTACTGAACCCACGTGCCACAACTACTGAAGCCCACACGCATAGTGCCTGTGCTCCGCAACAAGAGAAGCCACCGCAATGAGAAGCCCATGCACTGCAACGAAGAGTAGTCCCCACTACCCACAACTAGAGAAAGCCACACAGCAACGAAGACCCAACGCAGCCAAAAATAAATAAATAAATAAAAATTTTAAAAAATGGCAGAAATTAAATTGCAGATCCTATTAAATTCTCATAAATCACTATGAAATCTTTGGGATCACATTCTGGTGTACCTAAAGTACTGAGGTCAATGTAATTATGATAATATTGATTGGTGGGTATTTTTTATTATAACAATGATGTGTAGCTATTAGTACATCTGTGCTTAGCATGTAGATTCAGTGTTGTGAGAAGACCAGCATTGTTCAACTATGAGAAATGACAATAGTGGTAACTAAAGTCCTGAGTTAATTCTTAGGCAGATTTGTACTGCAAGAACACAAAAAGGATTATTGTGGTTCAAAAATGGAGAACCAAAGAGTTGGTGGTCTGAGAATGAGGAAGAAGAGGAATTTGGGGACTATATTTGGTGTTAGGTTTATACTTCTCTTACCAGTAGATGAGAATATTGTCTATGGAGAAACAGGAATGTTCATAGAAGATTGGTAAAAATTTTGTGCTTTTGATTTCCTCTTCACAGTGTTGAAGAAGTACATGGAAAATACTCATCAGAAAAAAGTGATTTTCAGTAAGCGGAAGAGCCTTCCGTGTATTGCACCACTTTTAACCACGGTGGAGGAGACTCCGCAGATCATCTCTGCTCGAGTCCGGGGACATTTTCCTAAGTGGCTCAATGGCTATCTGCTTCGAATTGGACCTGGGAAGTTCGAGTATGGGAAGGATAAGTAAGCCTTGATTTTGGAGAACAATTTGGATTTCTTAGCATGGACTGGTTCTATGGAATATGCATTAATATCTGCTTCCTCTCTGAGGCTAACATTGCCATGCGCTCCCTTTGATTACAGATGAGGAAACTATAGTCTACAGAAAAAAAATGGAGATTTAATTCTTTTTTAAAAGTTTTGACTTTTCTGCTTTGCAGAATATTGTAAATTTTAAGTCATCTGAAAGTTTATGCTAAAAGAGAAGTGTCAGGAACTATCTATAGGACTAGCAAGCTCTATTTCATCACAAGTTCCTGAAGGAAGGGGCAATGTCTTCACCTCATACCACTCCCTTACCCAGTACTCCCCAGACACAATGGCTCTTTCAGTTCCTCAAACCAGGCATGTTTATTTTTGCTCAGGGTCTTGGCATTGGCTTGCTCATCTCTCTTCCCAAGTCTGATTCTTGTCATTCAGATATGAGCTCAAATTTCACATCCTTTGAGCCTTCCCTGATCTCCCAATCTAAAAATGCTACTATTTTTTATATTACCTATTTTAATTCTCTGCATTATCAATATCCAGCATATTTTTGTTTGTTTATTTATTTATTAGCTGTGTTTCCTCACTAGATGGCAGTCCCATGACGGTGGGGATGTTTTCTTGTTAAACCCATATCCCCAATATCTAGGATAGTGCCCTGTACTTAAATAGCACTCAATAAATATATGTAAATAATTGAAAAAATCCAATAACTCTTTAGTGAATTATTTCTCTGTGTGTCTACAGGGACATGAAGTGATGTGAAGAAACCACTATGGTCAGGAAAAAACCTACTAATCTACTAATCTACTAATCTACTGGCTGTACTAATTTACTTTTTCACCAACAGTGCGTGAGTGTTCTCTTTTCTGCACATCCTCCCCAACACTTGTTATTTCTTGTCTTTTCAATAATAGCCATTCTAACAGGTGTAGGGTGGTATGTCATTGTGGTTTTGATTTGCACATGCCTGATGACTAGTGATGTTGAGCATTTGTTCATGTACCTGTTGACCATCTGTATGTCTTTTTTTGGAAAATGTCTATACAGATCTTCAGCCCATTTTAAAACCAGGTTTATGTTTTTTTGCTATTGAGTGTATGAGTTCTTTATATATTTAGATATTAACTGAATTTGTTTGCTCTCATTTAAAAAAATTTCATACTGTCATAAGCCTTTTTATCTGTGTTGCTACAAAATCTGAATGACTATTACTTTTAATGGCTGGATGATATTCCAGAAATCACTGCCCTTTAAAAAAATATGATAAAATACACATTACATAAAATTTTCCATCTAAAATTTGCCAACTATTTTTGAGCGTACATTCATTAGCATTAAGTACATTCACACTGCTGTGCTATCATCACCACCGTCCATCTACTTTTCATCTTGCAAAACTGAAACTCTGTACCCATTAAACAGTAACTCCCATGCTCCCCTTCCCCAAGCTCCTGGCAACCACTTAATTGTACCTTCTATTAGTTATATCATTCCTGTGGGCCTAGTGGGAATCTGATTACGGTCCTATTGTGTTTCTCCAGCTGTTGTTAGAAACATATCAAGAATTAGGGGCATGTTTAAGATATATTTCTTAATAACCCAGATATTTTAATTTGCTGAACCTGTTGTATCTTGTCTTTACTGAATATTAGACTTTTTAAAATGCCACCGCTAGAAGGAAACAAAATGCAGTGTTCTTCCACCACCCTACCCCTCCCCGACCAGCTGCTGCAAGAAGCCCTTAAGAAGTTACTTTAAATGCTTAGGGTAATGGCTGGGGGGCTGGGAAGGTAGGGGACTGATTTGGAGGTAGAAAAAAAGAAAATGACTGAACTGACCTATG